>NC_142874.1:100398595-101012814 GCF_051225735.1 Oryctolagus cuniculus | reverse complement strand
CGCGGTGCACCGGCTGTGGCGGCCATTGGAGGGTGAACCAACAGCAAAGGAAGACCTTTCTCTCTGTCTCTCTCTCTCACTGTCCACTCTGCCTGTCAAAAAAAAAAAAAAAAAAATCAGCACAGCCTTTTGCTGCAAGCCTGAGTGGTTGCCATAGAAACGGGCAAGTTCCAAAACTTGGAAAAGTCCTCACCAATGCTATTTGGGACACAAAGCTGTCATCACCAAGGACATGGATGATGGCACCTCTGATCTCCCCTACAGCCATGCTCTGGTGGTGGGAATTGACTGCTGTCCCTGAAAAGTGACAGCTGCCTTGGGCAAGAGAAAAAAAGAGCTTAAAGATCAAGTCTTTTGTGAAAGTTTGTAACTACAAACACTTCATGTCCATGGTCACAGGCACTCTGTGGATATTCCCTTGGACAAAACCATGGTCAACAAGGGTATCTTCAGAGACTTTGCTCTTAAATGCAAGGCCAGACCAGAGGCCAAGGTCAAGTTTGAAGAGAGGTACAAGACCAGCAAGAACAAGTGGTTCTTCCAAAAGCTGCAGTTTTTGATATATTTTTGATCCAGTTATTAAAAACTTAAAAAAAAAAAAAAAAAACAAAATCAGTACTGCCCTTCCAAGGGCCCAGGACACAGATCAGAGCAAAGTAGGTACTGGTTCCTAAGTCACAACTACAGACTGGGCTACAGAGAGAGCAATCCCTTTCCATCTGCAGGAGGAGAAAGAAGCAAGCCTGGATCAGACATCAATACCCAAGGAGTCGATTTCCTGTGATGACTCACTATGAGGGACCACAGGGTTAATACAATTCTCCATCATGAAAACTTTAGAAATGGAATGCAGTGGTCAGTGTTGTGGCACAGCAGGTTAAGCTGCTGCCTGCGGCTCCACTGGCATCCCCTATGGGCACTGGTTGGAGTCCCAGCTGCTCCACTTTCAATCCATCTCCCAGCTAATGGCCTGGGAAAGCAGTGGAAGATGGTTCAATTGCTTGGGCCCCTGTCCCCCACTTTGGAAACCCAAATGGAGTTCCAGGCTCCCAGGCTTCAGCCTGGCCCAGCCCTAGCCATTGGAGTCACTTGGGAAGTAAATCAGTAGATGGAACAGCTTCCTCTCCCCTGCTCTCTCTTTTCTCCTACTCTGTTGTTCTCCCACTCTTCTCTCTCTTCCTCTCAAATAAATAAACTAAATAAATCTTTTTTAAAAAAACAGAAAGGGAATGCCAGAAATAGAAGATATGTGAAGAGATCTTTTTCTAGGTGGAATTGGCAACTGCTGCAGTCTTTGAATTTTTTTTTTTATTCTTGTTTTAGTTTATTTATTTTTATTTATTTGAAAGGCAGAGCTGGGCCCGGCCAAAGCCAGGAGCCCAGAACTCAATCCAGGTCTCCCACATGGGTATCAGGGAGCCAACTAGTTGAGCCATCACATGCTGCCTGCCAGGGTGCACATTAGCAGGAAGCTGGAACTTAAAGCAGAGCCGGGACTCAAACCTAGGCTCCTGGATATGGGGTGGGGTCATCCCCAGTAGGGCCCTAACCACTGCACTGAAGGCTCATCTCAGCTTTTCTTTATGGACAATCCTATCCACAATAATGACAGGTCTAATCTGTTTTACTGTAGTTAACTTCATCGATTCTTAATTTTATCTTGATACATCTACATAAGATAGTGCCTTTATTTTGTTCTATCTGTATGAAGTAGTATAGTGTATTTTCTTCAAAATCACTTTTCTCTTCCTTGGATTGTTCCAACACTGGGTAGTATTCTATCTCCTCTTAACGGGGAAGAACACATTGCAATGAAATTAACATTTACATGAAATGCTTCTTCAGAGAGCAGGATATGCATCACGTTTGACAACATTTTAGAGCTGGAAAGGACTTGCAATTCAAATCTAAGATATTTATTTCGCCAATGAGAACAAAAGCCTGGAGGTAGATGTCAGTTTCCCACTGCTGATCTTTCACAAAGATCAGGACCCAAGTTCCCTGACCACCCTCCAAGGCTGCAGTTGCTCCTTCTACTAGGTAGCAGCACTAATGATATTTCAAGGAAACAGCAAGTCCCTCTCTAAAATCGCCAGTACGAAAGTGCCCTGAAAAGGTGTAACTGTCACTCTGGAATTTGTCATCTAAGGTTTGAAGAGACTGAGCAGGGCAGACAGGAGTGTGCAGAAGTCCCAGAAAGGGACTTGGCAAAAACTCTCAGACCACTGTACTCTGACATCTCTCTGTGGACACCAAGTGAGGCTTACACTATGATAAGCCCATTGGCCAAGTGTGCACTCCGCCAGCAGGCTCTTGGCGCCAAGTTTTCTTCAACAAACAGGTCATTACTTTGCAAGATCTATAAACGGAAGAACTTTACCTTGCTCGTGTGTGTTTGTGTGTGTGTTTCTAACTCCATGAAAGAAACTTTCAGAGCTCACGGGGAGTTTCCTGGATGTAAATCAACGGCTCTGACCTTTGTTTCTGGATTCTGGTCTCATTATCACACTCCTCTGAAGACTTAATCTGATCATCTGCTTTTCTAATTTCCTTCTTAATGTCTGCAATTTTTCATCGATGCTGCTCTTGCTTTATTATATTTCTCTGCAGTAAGCAATGCATATAAACAGAGGGCCCGAACTTTCAGGCAGGTGTATGCTTGCTATTTGCTTACTGATAGGTCACTCAAAGTCCATGCAAATGAAGGTACCCTGCAGAACAGCAGGTGTGCAGTAGGAGAAACTTATAAATGACTCAGTTTGAATGATAGCTGCTGTGTTTCTCTACAATTTATTCTTGTAGCTCACCTAACGGGTCACACTATTGACATCTGAACTCTGCAAAAATGGTCACAGAAACTCACTGTTGTCTAAGGTTCCACTAGATGGGGCATGGATTTTTCAAGAACAGATGACCATCAAGTGTTCTGCTACTAGTGCTCTCAAAATAAAGTTTGTAAATTTTACTAATGGAAAAATTATTCAAGGAATATGGGGATATAAGGTATTTGGCCTCTGGCAATAAAAGCTTACAGAAGTATGAATGTCCTTCTATAGATTGTAAAAGTAAAATTAATGTGTATTAAAGTAGGAGGTATTTGGCATGTATTTAAATAAAAACCCTGGTGGGAGGTGCCATGGCTCACTTGGTTAATCCTCCGCCTGTGGCACTGGCATCCCATATGGGCGCTGGGTTCTAATCCTGGTTGCTCTTCTTCCAGTCCAGCTCTCTGCTGTGGCCCGGGAAGGCAGTGGAGGATGGCCCAAGTGCTTGGGCCCCTGCACCCGCATGGGAGACCAGGAGGAAGTGAAGGAAGGAAGACCTTTGTCTCTCTCTCTTTCTCTCACTGTCTAACTCTGCCTAACAAAAAATAAATAAACAAATAAATATCAGCTGATTTTTAAATGGCCTTACTTACCAGAAAATACTTGGCAAATCACTGTTCAGTACCCTCTGTTTTGTTTTTTCCTCAATTTAGATTTCTGATCTGTGAAATGTCTTTCTCATGGAGTACTTATGGACCAAATGTTTCTGTCCTCCCCTGTGGGGAGCAACTCGGACTAGACTAAGTTACTGGAATTAAGACTTATTCTATGCATCTGCTCTCCCACAATATGGTGCTGGGAGAGGAGAAAACAGCTTCTACACAGCTGCCTCCAGTTCAGCCAATAAACTGTAGGACTTGCTCCTGATTGGAGAGCAGCGTACTCGGCGTGTGGGCAGCCGAGTTGGGATTGGCGGAGGAGGACTATAAAGGAGGAGAGAGACGGCATGCACCAGGAACATCTAGGAGGAACATCTAAGGGGAACACCTGTGCAGCCCCCGAGAGAGCCGGCCGGCGGTGTGCCACTCCCCTGCGGAAGTGGGGAATGTGGCAGGGGGAACCGCCCTTCCACGGAGGTGGAAGGGATGGTAGCCAACCCGGGAAGGACTAGCAGCCAACCCGGGAAGGACTAGCAGCCAACCCGGGAAGAACCAGCAGCAAACCCGGGGAGGGCCGAGCAGACGAAAGAACAGCGCAGGGTTTAGTGTCGTTCCTCCACGAAGAGGAGGAGCGACATAATGGTGCCGTGACTCGGATATGAAGCCTAGGCAGGGTTTGGTGTCGTTCCTCCATGAAGAGGGGGAGTGACACTCCCCAAATTTGTAGGTGTGGGGTCAGCACTGTGGCAAAGTGGGTTAAGCCACCATCTGCAGCGTGGGCATCCCATATCACTCCACTTCCGAGCCAGCACCCTGCTAATGTGCCTGGGAAAGCAGAGAATAGTCCAGGTTTTGGGGCCCCTGAACCCACGTAGGAGACCCTGATGAAGCTCTTGGTTTCTAGCTTCAGTCTGGCCTTGCCCTGTACATTGTGGTCATTTGGGGGGTGAATCAGTGGAAGGAAGACTTTTCTCTCTCTGCCTCTCCCTCTCCCTCTCTGTAAGTCTGCCTTTCTAATAAATAAATAAATCTAAAAAAAAAAAAAGTTCATAGGCACTAGTCCAACCCTCAGTGTGACAATCCTTGGGGGTAGGGTCTTTGAGATACAATGAGGCCATGAGAGGAGAGCCCTTGTAAGTGGAATTAGTGCATTTATAAGAGAGGTGGAAGAGGTGATCTCTCTCTTCACCACATAAAGACACGGCAAGAAGGAAGCTTTCCATCAAGCCAGGACCCCCTCAGCAAACACCAAGTCTGCTGGTGCCTAGCTATTGGACTCTCCAGCCTCCAGAACTATGAGAAATAAGTGGTTATTGTTAGAGCCACCCAAGCTCAGACAGTTAGGAAAGTTCTATGAACCCTGTGATGCCAAGGTGATTGCACAGAGGTAGTGGGTTGTTCTCATTCTGATGGACTGCAACCGTTGCTGCTAATTCCAAACACTGCAGACAGCTGCTAGATATCAGTCCCTGCCAGTCAGAAGTGACTCAGAAGATCTCAGTCCTGTTTAAGAATAGTCATTTCACAAAGCAGTTTAAACGCCACTTGGTGCACACATATCCCATATTAGGATGCCTGGGTTCCAGTCCTGGCCCTGCTTCTGATTCAGCTTCCTGCCAGTGCACATGCTCAGAGGCAGCCATGAGGACAGATCAAGTGGATGGGTCCCCAGCACCCACATGGGAGAGTGCCCCGTTACTCGCTTTATCTTGGCCCAGCCCTGACTGCTGCGGGCATCTGGGGAGTGAACCAGAGATGGGAGAGCTCTGTCTCTATTTCTCTCCGTCTCTTTCTGTTTCTCTCTCTCTCTCTCTCCATATATATATATGTGGGGAGCAGCCCGGACTGGACTGAGTTACTGGAATTAAGACTTATTCTATGCATCTGCTCTCCCACAATATGGCGCTGGGAGAGAAGTAAACAGCTTCCGCACAGCTGCCTCCAGTTCAGCTAATAAACTGTAGGACTTGCTCCTGATTGGAGGAGAGCAGCGTACTCGGCGTGTGGGCAGCCGAGTTGGGATTGGCGGAGGAGGACTATAAAGGAGGAGAGAGACGGCATGCCTGAGGAACATCTATGGGGAACATCTAAGGGAACCCGTGCAGCCCCCGAGAAGAGCCGGCCGGCGGTGTGCCGCTCCCCTGCGGAAGTGGGGAATGTGGCCAGGGGGAACTGCCCTTCCACGGAGGTGGAAGGGTCGGTAGCCAACCCGGGAAGAACCAGCAGCAAACCCGGGGAGGGCCGAGCAGACGAAAGAACAGCGCAGGGTCCTGTGTCGCTCCTCCACGAAGAGGGGGAGCGACATAATGGTGCCGTGACTCGGATAGGAAACCTAGGACGGATAGGAAACTTAGGAGGGAAGAAACGGGAAGAAGTGGAAAATATCGGAGAGAGAGACTAGCAAACAGCCTAGGGAAAATACCGGAGAGACTAGCAAACAGCCTAGGGAAAAGCCGGACGAAAAGGGGTGCCGGAAGAAGCTATTGAAAGCCTAGGCATAGACTCAGATACGGACTATGGGGGAAAGCTGGGAGAAATCTCTAAGGTCGAAAGCGAAAGTGAAAGCTAGAACAAACAGACTCGGACGCGGACTGTGGGGAGAGGCCAGGAGAAATGAGGGAGGAATATTGTTGGAGGAAAGCTTGGGGAAACATACCGGGTAGAGAAAAGTGTTAGGGAAATTGAAGCCGCGGGGGGCAGGCCAAGGCGGACACGAAAGCCACTTTGGGGTTCTCAAGTTAGCCCGGGAATAGGGGGCGAAAAGTTGAAACCAGAAGCAGAAACGTGAGCCTGGTTGGGATCCGTCTGATTAGCCCGGGGAGCAAAGGACGGGAAGCCAAACCGTGGGGCGGAGACGTATGCTGGGTTGAATTCGCCAGGCTAGCCCGGGGAACTTAGATTGAATGCTAGTGGCGGACACGTAAGCTACGCTGTGTTACTCGCGGAGGCCGCCGCGTGCAGAGAGAGCACGGGGCGTGAATAGATAGGGAACGGGGCTGGCGTAGGCCGTGGTGCAGACGAGAAGTGCGTGGAGACCGCGGAGCGTGCGCGCAGAGCCGGGAACCCGCCGGCGGGGCGAGGCGCCGGGAAGCCGCGCGGAGCCGTGAAGCTGCCGCGGGGCGAGGCGCCGGGAAGCCGCGCAAAGCCGGGAAGCCGCGCAGATCGGAGAAGCACGGGCTGAAGCGGCTCAGAGCCGGGAAGCCGCCGAGAAGTAGCCTCGGGGCGGGCAGCGGGAAGCTGCGGGGAGAAACAGAAGTTTGGAAGTGGAGTGAGAGAAATGGGAATGTTGGCAGACAGAAGTAAAATGGGAGAAATAGGAATGCCCGGAGATAGAGAAATAGAGAAATAGAAAGGCCTCCCTACAACACTGCAATGTGAGAGCTTGGATTCGGTCTGCCCGATTAGTGAGGCGATGAGCACCTGGGTGGCTAGCAGCTTATGCGCCGCAGGTCACCGAAGACAGGCACGAATTAACATCAGTAAGGCCTCCCCACAAAAAGGCAATGAGAAGGCTTGGATTCGGTTTGCCTGATTGCTAGGTTTTGCAAGCCCCTGCAGGCTCGACCAGAGCATGCGCTGCAGGGCACCGAACACAGGCACGCATCAGCGCCTAAAAACCTCCTCACAACATGGCGAAGAGAGGACCCGGATTCGGTTTGCCTGATTGATAGGACTTGTAAGAGCCTGTGGCAACTCTAGCAAGTAGAGCAGAGTGTGTGCCGCGGGACACCGAAGACAGGCGCGTATCAACGCAAAAAATAAAAAGAAAGGGGGATCTGTGGGGAGCAGCCCGGACTGGACTGAGTTACTGGAATTAAGACTTATTCTATGCATCTGCTCTCCCACAATATGGCGCTGGGAGAGAAGTAAACAGCTTCCGCACAGCTGCCTCCAGTTCAGCTAATAAACTGTAGGACTTGCTCCTGATTGGAGGAGAGCAGCGTACTCGGCGTGTGGGCAGCCGAGTTGGGATTGGCGGAGGAGGACTATAAAGGAGGAGAGAGACGGCATGCCTGAGGAACATCTATGGGGAACATCTAAGGGAACCCGTGCAGCCCCCGAGAAGAGCCGGCCGGCGGTGTGCCGCTCCCCTGCGGAAGTGGGGAATGTGGCCAGGGGGAACTGCCCTTCCACGGAGATGGAAGGGATAGTAGCCAACCCGGGAAGAACCAGCAGCAAACCCGGGGAGGGCCGAGCAGACGAAAGAACAGCGCAGGGTCCTGTGTCGCTCCTCCACGAAGAGGGGGAGCGACAATATATATATATACATACATACATACATACACACACACACATATATATATATATACCTTTCAAATAAAAATGAAAATAAATTAAAATTGAAAAGATTGGGGCCAGCGCTGTGGCACAGCGGGTTAAAGCCCTAGCCTGAAACAGCAGCATCCCATGTGGGCGCCAGTTCTAGTCCCGGCTGCTCCTCTTCCAATCCAGCTCTCTGCTATGGCCTGGGATAGCAGTGTAAGATGGCCCAAGTCCTTGGGCCCCTGCACCCACATGGGAAGACCTAGAGGAACCTCCTGGCTCCTGGCTTCGGATCGGCGCAGCTCCGGCTATTGCAGCCATCTGGGGAGTGAACCAGCGGATGGAAGACCTCTCTCTTGGTCTCGACCTCTCTCTTGGTCTCAACCTCTCTCTGTAACTCTGTCTTTCAAATAACTAAAATAAATCTTTTAAAAAAAGATGTATTTGTACCTACTTGGATTTTTCTCTTTGTTCTCACTCTTATCTCACTACTTTTGTTAACATTCTCCTTACTTCTAAACATGCCTTTTTGGCTCTTTTCTATCAAATTATTGAAACTGGAATTTTTCAAATGAATTCAAATTGATACACACAGTTTATTTTTTTTTCTCCATATAAACAAACATATTTAATGAACAGACAAAGTAGCCTTATAAGGACTTTCCAGTTTGGTATTTACCACATCACAGTAACAAATTACTTCTTAGATTTAAAGTGAAGACCAAGATTAACTGAGCCCTGTTTAATAAGTGGAATATTAAAGGGAAAGGGAAATACAAATTTTTATCAAAAATCACATGTTCAGAGTCGGAATCAGGATCCTAGCCAGCAGAACTATACCATTTTTACTTTCATCATGACAGAGTGTCTTTAAGATAGTACCACAGGATATTGCCAAAGTGGTGCAAAACATGCTTCTTACCTCAAACAAGAGGTACATTTTTCAGTGTACGGATAAAGGACTTCTGGTTGATGCTTTGCACTTTTCAAAAATCATTCCAGGAACACAGAAGGCAACATGACTAACTATGAGAAATATTTGAAATGAATACAATTTGAAAAAAATGGGAATAAAAATGCAACTTAAAATTAACCTTACAAAATTATAGAATTGTCATCTTTCTTGAGTATAAAACATATACTTATATAAAAGCTGATATGCTGAATTAATATATTAAGATTTGTGAATATTTACCTGTGCTATATACAGTTACAGTTATCCCATTATTTGATACATTACAATTCTCCCAAGAATTCTAAATATATTACATATGTTACCACATAAATTCTCACAGCAAACTCCTTGTAAACAAGAGGAGGGCAGGTATTGTGGTCTCTAAACTTGAATCACAAATTCTTCCCAAGTTTTAAATAAGTATTTCCCAACAGACTTCCATCCAGAACATGATGCTTTTTGTAGAAGATTAAGTTACAATACTGAGTGAGGATTTTCTGAGTTTAACTCCTCAGATACTTTTCAGAAAGGAGATCAGCATCAGCTTCGAGGTGGAACCTAGCACTTTTTAAAGTCATCTAACAACACAGCTTCAGAATGTCTAGGGATTAAAATTTTAGAATACTTATAATATGAGTGAGTATATTTAGTCTTATTATGGATACACCCAGTTTAGATTAAGCTTACTCAACAGAGGGACTAGAGTTGTGGAAGAGCCAGTTAAGCTGCTACCTATGACACTGACATCCCATATGAGCACCGGTTCATGTCCTACCTGTCCCACTTCCAACCCAACTCACTGCTAACATGCCTGGAAGGCATGGAACATGGCCCAAGTACTTAGGCCCCTCACTTGGGAGACCCAGATGAAACTCCTGGCTTCAGCCTGGCTGGGCTGAGCTGTTGCAGCCATTTGGGAAATGAACCAGTAGAAAGAAGATCTCTCTCTCTCTCTCTCTCTCTCTGTAACCCTATCTTGCAAAAATATACATATTACTCCACAAAGCAACCCTTAATATCTCTGAACAACCAAACTCTCACCTCTCACCTCTTGAATTGGAGAATTAAAACCACTGCAGAGGCCGGCGCCGCGGCTCAGTAGGCTAATCCTCCGCCTTGCGGTGCCGGCACACCGGGTTCTAGTCCCGGCCGGGGCACCAGATTCTGTCCCGGTTGCCCCTCTTCCAGGCCAGCTCTCTGCTGTGGTCCGGGAGTGCAGTGGAGGATGGCCCAAGTGCTTGGGCCCTGCACCCCGTGGGAGACCAGGAGAAGCACCTGGCTCCTGGCTTTGGATCAGTGCGGTGCGCTGGCCGCAGTGCGTTGGCCGCGGTGGCCATTGGAAGGTGAACCAATGGCAAAAGGAAGACCTTTCTCTCTGTCTCTCTCACTGTCCACTCCGCCTGTCAAAAAAAAAAAAAAAAAAAAAACACTGCAGAGATTAACAACCTAAGGCAGCAGGTATTATGAGATCAGAAAGTAGCTTTCTAATTATTAACATCAAAAAAAAAAAGTTCCAATATAAAGAATTATCTCCAATTTCCACATCTGCTTGACAAAAATATCTTTGAGCCTGTTTTTTTTTTTTTTTTTTTTTTTTTTTTTTTTTACTACATTCATGGGAGTTCATTTGTATGAAATTCTTGTTGATTGAAGAGAAGGCAAGAAGAGCGAGCATGTATTGCCTTGCCTCACCTGTGAACCGAGGCCTGCGGTCAATCTCCTAGCACCTGAGCAGAGGAGGAAAGGCTTTGGACTGGCCTACTTCTCTGGACTGGGAGTTCTTCCAAATAATTCTGTATTCTCCACTAAGTTCTTGAGTGGCTTCCACAGGGACAGGACTACTATAAGGCCAGTGAGGGGCATGGGGCACAATGTTTAAGGAGGCACTCACTCTCAGGGTCCAACAAATGCAGTGGTGACATGTGGCTTCTGAAGACTGCATTCCAAGGAGCCCTGTTTGCCTCATTGTAGTTCTGGTTCTAAGTCCAAACTATTCAAAGATTCGAGATCCAAGATTTGAGAGCAAAATCCTAAGAAGGGAAGGCTATGCAATTTGTCTATGCTACACCCAAAGGAAGTGGAAGAGTGAATTCAGAGGTGGTGCCTGTTGAAGAACGGGGAGAGACCTCGGGTATTATCAGTGAGGAAGAACATGTTTTAAAAAGCCATAATGGGAGGCTGGCGCTGAGGCATAGCGGGTGAAGCCACTGCCTGCAGTGCTGGCAACCTATATGGGCATTGGTTCGAGTTCTGGCTGTTCCACTTATGAGCCAGCTCTCTGCTATGGCGTGGGAAAGCAGAAGATGGCCCAAGCCCTTGGGCCCCTGCACCCGCACAGGAGACCCAGAAGAAGCTCCTGGCTTTGGATTGGCATAGCTCCCACCAGCAGATGGAAGACCTCTCTCTTGCTTAGTTGCTTTCACTCTGCTCTCTGCCTCTATCTCTCTGTAACTCTGCCTTTCAAATAAATAAATCCTTAAAAAAGCCATAATGTTTATAATTGAAAACATGTACACAAACTGTTTTAAAAGATGATACCAAGGGTATCATTTTCAGAACACGTGCCTTCCTCAACCCTAACCCATCTGCCCACAAGAACTGTGAAGCCATAATCAGCAAACTCCCTTGAGCTCCATTAGTTGTGCCTTTTCTGCACTTGCTTGCTCAAACTAGAGAACTTCCCCTTAGAGTCTATTTGTGTCTTGGTTTCTTCAGAGAAATACACCTCAAGGCTGAGTTACAATGCAAGGATTTTCTTAAGGACAATGACTGTGTGAGAGATGGAGAGCGAGCTAGCCAGAAAAGCTGGGAAAGTCTTGAGACTGCGATGCAGGTGTGACATGGAGTGAAGAAGAAAGAAAGGGAAGATTGGGTGGAAGCTGATGAGGCTGTCACACAGATGAAGGAGGGATTCAAAAGGCTAGATTGGGAGTCCTTGCACCCAAATTGGCCATCACAGTAGGCCCACATCTCCCTGGAATTTTTCTGTCTTAGCATTCTGCTATACTCCAACAGGGTGGTGGTTGTCCACAGGAAGCCGGGCCTTGGTGTCAGAGCTGAGCAACTGGGGCCCTTGATTCAATAATCTCCCTGTAGCTACAGGTCTGCTAGATGCTTTCTCATGGCCACCACAGCTCTGCCTATGGCGTTTTCATCTCTCACGTCCCTTACGCCTTATCATTGGGCCTGATGTCCTTGACTCTGGGATGGTTGTCTGTGATACAACTCCTGGATCATTACTCTTGGCATTTGTTTTAAGAATAATATAAAATCCCTAAACTAAGCACAGCAAACAAAACTGAGTAGCTCTCAGGCTCATGTCATTCAGCTGGGCTGTCTTCCTAGCACTCTTCATTTGCTGAAGGCTTTGTTATCTGCCTCTGGTCTTCCTTGCTCCAAGCCTTTCCAAGACACAAAGAAAAACCAATCTGGGCCTCTCAGCTCCTCAACTACTCCATCACCTGTGATCTTCTTCACCCCATCTTCTACATATCCTCAAAGGACTGCTCAAATATTAAATTCTCTGAGAGGCTGTCTTCGTCCATTTTCAGTTGTTACAACAAAACAGCTGAAGTCGGGTACTTTATAACACAAAGAAGTTTATTTAGCTCACCTTGCGGGGGGTCCAAGAGCATGGCGCCAGCATCGTCTCAGCTTCCTGGGCGAGGGCCTCATGCGGTTTCACATATGGTGGCAAACCAGAAGGGGGTGCAGGTGCACGTAACAGTGGGGCATGCGTTGTGGTGCAGCAGGGTAAACCGCCACCTTGGATGCCCACATCCCAGCTCCTCTGTTTCCAAGTCAGCCCCCTGCTAATGTGCATGGAAGGCAGCAGGTCATGGTCCAAGTCCTTGAGTCCCTGCCACGCATGTGGGAGACCCAGATGGAGTTCTGGGCTCCTGGCTTTGGCCTGGCCTGGCCTGGCCCAATCCCAGTTGTTGGGGGCATTGGGGAGTGAAGCAGCAGATGGGAGATAGCTCTCTCTCTCTCTCTCTCCCTCTCTCTCACTCCATATTTTAAATAAATAAATCTTTTTTTTAGAAAAAGAAATGTAACATAGAGAAGCATGCAATTGCTATAACTAACCATCATTCCAAAGAATTACTTGGAATTCCAATCGAGACAGCTCTGACTTGTAGACTTGGGGGTGACTCACAGAATTACTAATCATCTAACTCAACAATAGCAGACCTCAGTGTTCCAGCCTTTTGCACAGTGTGACTCTGACTCAACACTGGTAAATTTATTTATTGTATGCCAGGCCAATTTAAATAAGTTTGTGATAGCAATTTTGCTGAAATTCAAACTAACATAAAGCCAACGGGCGAAAACTTGTCATCATCTTTACCTACTGAGCAAAAACCAAGGCCAAGTCTAGATTTTTCCATAGTGCTCAGTACATTGATGGAACCCCACAAAGTCAAACAATAAACATCATCTGAATTAGCTCACGTGAGGAATACTGTTCACATATACCACATTGCACCAAAAAGCAAGGCACTTTGGTCTTTATCTCTAAATTGGTAAATACTGGCTTAATCTCTATGATGTACAGAATACTTTACTGTTAAACTGAGGTTGGGAGCAGGAAATATTTGTGGTTTTTCATTATACCTTTCAAATATTCTTATCATGAATATTCTTGTCAGAATAACATGGTTTTTTTTTTTTAAAATCATTGTTTAACTTGTGAGTAGCTTCCTTGTATAAAAAGGAAATATATTCTTATAAGTGATCTAACAGAAACCTGTTGCTTCATTATCTTTCTCCTAGAAAAAAATGCTTTTTCCTTTGGGGAAAGATATATTCTTCCTATTCTGAAGAAGTTCATTCACTCACGCCATTTCCTAGCTGGAGAATCCTGATTTTAACTATCTGACCACATCAAATATCTGACCACATCAAAGGTGAATTTACTAAATGGTGCCCTGCTGGCTATTTCTCCAATTAGTGAGGACAGCAGAGACTGCTCTAGATATAGGAAAGTCAAGAGATTCTTGGAAACGTGGCTGGAAGGCTTCTGCAAGATCTCACATTTACAGAAGCCCGCATGTGCCCTGCTGCTGCCAGGGAAAGACACACATGAGTTGTACCTGTCTTTCACCTTCAGGTCCTGACAGGAACGCATCTCCCAGGAGGCCCAGAGTGCGGCTGGCAGGTATCTGGGAAGGTAGTTCCCGAGAGTCTTGCCACCTCCATACAAGGCTGCATACATAGGGAAGGGAGGCAATGATGCTAAGTTGCCAATAGGTAATGTGTAGGTAGAAGGTAGGGCTGGGGTTTCAGCCAAAGACTTTAAGCTATGATTTAAGAGCTCATCTTAAAATTATTGCAGTGAATGATGGCTATTACATCATCTACTCTCTGTTATGCATTTCAACTATTTTGCTCTTTAATCCTCTACTGTTTTTCCTTGTCCACTTGGATAGAAAGATCAAATTTCAATTATTTAACAGATACAAACTGTAAGTTAAATTACAGTTTTGTATAGTTGCACAGACTGTGGATTATATAGGTTCTTACAATGGATTCATACCTTCAAACAAGTAACAGCTAATCAACACTGCCTTACTGTATCTTTTATGTCTTTAGTCTCACATGAACTAGTATTTATCCTCCCTCCAGAAAAGAGTAAAGAGAAATAAAGGTGTCTTAAAATTTAAAAAAAAATGAATAAAATAATTCCCACCAGCTACCATGAGCCAGCACCCACTAGCAGCTTTCTTTTTATTCCATTCAGTTCTCACCATACTCTGTGATTTTTGTTCTTGAAATAAATAAAATCCAAACTACTACAGCAGGGATTAAAAATATAAAGACCCAATAGTAGAGAGAGCAAACATAAAATACTCAGATTCCAGAAAATATCCCAGGGCCTCCTAAAACCTGTGTCTGAGCGTGGGAGCGCCCCACGTGGAAAGGTGACAGCATCGGCGCAGGAGGCATCTTGAACTCTACGGGGGTCTCTGAAATGTTTGTGGAGAATAAATATCACGAAAGCTATTCAGGGATGTGAAAAATTACTTTCTAATTTTTATTTATTTATTTCCATTTTATTTGAAAGGCAGAGAGACAGACAGGGAGACAGTCAGATCTTTCATTCTCTGATTTATTTCTCAAATACCTGCGACAGCCTGAACTAGGCCAGGCTGAAGCCTGGAAACTGGAGCTCAATCTGGGTCTCCCCCATGAGTGGCAGGGAGACAAGTACTGGAGCCATCACCTGTGGTCTCCCAAGAAGCTGAATCGGAAGAGGAGCCAGGATCAGAACCCAGGCACTTCGACATGGGTCGCAGTTGCCCCAAGTAGTGGCTAAGCTGCTGTATCACAGCCTGCCCTGGATACCAAAAATTTTTGCATCAAAATAAACTTATCAATTCCATGTTTGAAGTGCCTTCCTATTAAGGAAAGTCCATATGTGCAATGATAGGAAGAGGAACTTTCTCATTTATTATTAATAAAATATAATATTTGGAAGAACATGTAAAATTCAGGCAGTTAACCTGAAAAAAAATAAAATGATATGAGGTCAGCATTGTGGTACGGTAGGTTAAGCTACTACTTGCTAGACCAGCTGGTTCGAATCCTGGCTCCTCTGCTTCCAATCTTGCTAATGTACCTGGGAAAGTAGCAGAATATGTCCCAAGTGCTTGGACCCCTATCAGTCACATGGAGACCTGGAGAGAGTTCCTGGATCCTGGCTTTGGGCTGGCCCAGCACTGGTCATTAGAACCACTTGGAAATTAAATCAGTAGATAGAAAAAGCTCTTTCTCTTTCTCTCTCTCTCTGTCACTCTGCCTTTTAAAATAAACAAACAAAACCATTATAAGCAAAAAAAAAAAAAAAAAAAAAAAAAAAGACACGTACTAAAGGTTAAGAACCTCTAGGATTTTTGTCCTAACTCTTCTCTTGATGATCAAGGTCAAACATTTAATTAAATTTAACTCCACAAACATGATCTGAGAACTTACTAGATTCAAGCATTGTTCTGAAAGTCACTCTCTGTAGGATGCAAAGACAGTCCTTGCCTCCAAGTGTCCCCAGGAAAATACAATCACTAGAACTTAGGGCAGTTGATGAGTGACTGAAACAAGTCAAGGGGAGGGAATGGTATAGCTGGTATAGCTGGAAATTGAGTGTGAGGCGTGCCAAGGCCCAGGGGCCAGGCTGAACAATGTGAAGAGGTTGAAGAACTTGCTAGAATTAGATTAGAAACAGCTGCCACAAACTCAGGTGCCTACAGGAATGGAAATGAGGACTGCAGCCCAGGTGGAGGGCGGAGCCCACAAAAGACAGCACCAGCCATGCAGAGACTCCTGTGAGAACGCCAGCCCCGTGTCTCCAGAGCGTCCACCTTCCAATTGTTCCAAAAGGGGAAATCCACATTCCAAGGGAAAACTCAGGTTTTTAAACATTAGCATCCGTAATATGAAGAAAAAAGCCTTGTAGATAACAAATAAAACACACCTATAGCCCATCTATGGCCCAACAGCCTTCCATTTGCAATCTCAGGTCCTCAAAGGTTCTGCCTAACTCAGGAATTCTACATTCAGGATGAACCCATTCTCACTGTACGATACATTCCTCCTTTTAGCTTGGGCATAGGAATACCTCATGTCTCAGTGAAGACCACACACCAGAGAATTTATTTAAAAAATAAAATAAGCTCTTGCTCAGCTCACAGTTCTGGAGGCTGGAGGTCCAAGTTCAAGGGGCTGCATGTGGTGAAGGCCTTCTTGCTGCAGAGTTCTGAGCCGGCACAAGCCATCACCCCGGAGAGAGGGGTGTGTGCAAGAGACAGAACCACACTAGCTTTTCAAACAGACCACGATCAAAACAACTCGGTAACCCAATTGCTCCACGCAGGGCCCTAATCACACCATACAGGTGCCACCTGGTCCCACCTCTTGCTACTTCACCACGGGGATTAGCTTCAATGACAGTCTTGCGGGAAACATTCAAAGCAGAGTCCTTCTGAAATTTTCTCCCTATAAATTATGCTTGGAGTCCCTTCCCAAGTCATTGTAGAGCTTTCCTTCGCAGGACACCTAGAGAGAAAGGGGATCTCCAGGAGAGAATGGGAAGAAGATATGCAGAAATGCAAATATTACAGGCTCTGACATATCTGTGCCAGGGACTGAAAAACCACTGATTTTATTCTTACTACCTTGGAAGAGAAAAATGAAACATTTTTATAGTAGAGTCAATGTTGATTTTTCTAGAATGATAATTACTAGCTACCTCAGAAATATAAAATACTCAATGCATATAATTATTTAAATCCAGTCTACTGTAATATAAAGTTTTTCCTTATATTTGTAGGTTTCCCTTCTTAACTCAAAATTTCTTGTCAACGAATAATCACTCCAAAACAGTATAAGTCTCATCCTTTAAAATAAAAGGAAAAAGAATAGTAACAACGGGGTACATGCCAAGAAGTAAAATAAATCCCTAAACCATAGCTTTCATGCTACCTTGTTTTACAAGCAGTTAAAAGGTGGGTTGAGGGGGCCAGTACTGTGGCACAGTGGGTTAAAGCCCCGGCCTACAGCGCCGACATCCCATAGGGGAGCCAGTTCGAGTCCCAGCTGCTCCTCTTCTGATCCAGCTTTCTGCTATGGCCTGGGAAAGCAGTAGAAGGTGGCCTAAGTGCTTGGGCCCCTGCACCTGCATGGGAGACCTGGAAAAAAGCTCCTGGCTTTGGATCAGCTCAGCTCTGGCTGCCCCAGCCATTTGGGGAGTGAACCCATGGGTGGAAGATCGCTCTGTAACTCTTTCAAAAAAATAAAATAAATCTTAAAAAAAAAAAAAAACTGGGTTGAATGCTGCTCCAATGAAAAATCTTGGACTTTTGTCAAGAAATTTGACAAAGGAAGCAAGTAATAACTTAGAGCATTACATAAAGCAAGCTTCCGCAGTCCATCAAGCAGGCCAATGATAATTTTGATTTCTCCTTGTTTATATTACTGATCACCAAGGTCTCACATGTGTGTTCTGCCACCAAGGGAAGTCACCTTTATCTGACAGTTTCAGGGTTGGTAAGGGTTCCTCGGGAGACTCACATTCAATGGTGTCATTATGTACTCTTAGAAAACCCTTCCAACTAGAACTTGGATAGATATTTGAGTCGAGCTTTTCCCAACAGCAATGCCTTTTCAATAACTCGGTAGGATACCTAATGGAATATAATGAAAAAGATCACCAATAAAATCAACAATTTCAGAAAAAGACAAAAAAAAAAACCCATCTGACAATGTTCTCTTTGCTTATGAGTTATGGTTTCACAGAACAAACACTGGAGAGTGTAGGTCAGCACACATACTTTCAGCTTCAGAACAAAGAATCAACTTCTAAAAAGGTAAAAATGAAAATGCAGGCTGCTGTGCTGCGAGGGAGCTGAGAGTTATAAAGGCCCTGTGAACAATATTGAGTTTGTGGAGGCACAATCACATCACGAGCGATTTACCTTCACTCTGCAAACTCAATCTAGGGCAATAACAGTCTATTACAAACAGAGCAGTACAACATCAAAGGAATGTTGAAAAGAACGAGACAGAACCCTTACATCAACACAACTGAGTTATCTTCCCCCAAAGGAAGCGCCATGGGAGTTCGTAGCAGGGATTTTTCAAGAGGTATTACTAATTTACCATAACTTATATTTAATACGGTTGCAAAATGGAGTTTGTAATCTCTCTCTGCTTTTTAGAACACAGAGCAATAAATTAAACGAGAAACAATCCCTAAGGAGCAAGAGATTTCGAGGGAAAAAATGACAATAGTTTCAATCCTTGGGGGTAACACTTTCAAATTCTTCGGCCACAGGCTTCAGTAGGTCTCTTCAAGGGGAAGCTAGAAGAAGTTGGTAAAAATGACATCAATCAGTGTGAGGATCCTGTTAAAAACAGCAATATTTATCATAACATTTTAGGAAAATAGTGAGGAAAAACCTCTTGGCACTTCCTGTCACAAAGTAAGCAGTTTTATTCTGCCTTTTTATGATGCAAATGGACACGTACGTACGAGATAGGGTTTCATATCCAGGCCATGTCAGACATGGTAGTAGAATTAATTGTGGAATAGTATTATTCCTTGTTGGCAGGTCTTAGACATTTTCTCCACATTTCACTATTTTCCTACACACTCTTATTTTTTAATTTACAAAACAGTATGCTTAGTTTAAGTGTTGAGATATTATCTATATTATTCATATAAAATATATTACTTTTCAACACACGCAGATAGCAAAGACTGTGTGGATATAAATTTTAGTCTAAATTCATACACTAGTGTTTTCCCTGAAAATAAATGGAACTATTGAGTATGATCAAAACTTTCATTATCTATTCATATCTGATATTTGCACACATAAAACAAAGTAATAAGTTTCTGTAATACTTCCAGAAACTGCTCTTTCAAATCTTTTAAAAATTATACCTGTTTTGGCCTTTTGTATAGCACTTTTTTCTGACTTAGCTATCCTGATAATCTAGAACTAACTATGTATGCAAAAAGATTTTAAACCGTAGATAAATTGTATCTATGTGGCTTTTCCATACATGAATTTCCTGCATTAGTAAAGAAAACACACCCACAACAGGTGCATGAAACTGCCTCTCACACATGGCATATGGGGAAGGTACTAAGGTTTGTCCCTTTTGATATAGAATGGTTTTATTGGTGTCATACTGTAAGAGTTTACAATAAATCAGATCATATAGGGATTTATACTTATGAATCTGGTGTTAGAAAATATTTAATTCATGTTTATAATGCTTTTAATTTTATAGCCACCTTCCAACATTTTTTACAATTGGCCTTTATGTCAAGACTATTTCATTTACAATTGCCCATGTCCAGACAACTTTCTCCAGACATTTGAATTGTATTGCTGTTTTTTTGTTTTTGAAGCATTTTCTTTTTGAGTTCATCCCAACTTCTTCAGAGTAAAATCATGAGTTTAAAAGCAGTATCAATATTCTGATTTGTATTTGCAATACTCTTTTCTGGGCAGTAGAAAACTACTTTCATCAGTTATACACTCTTGGTGAGCTTCTCTGCAGTTCCTTTATTTGAAACAATTGCTTTGAGTGTGATAGAATTTTTACACTGAATTGCATGGCGATTAGAACATCAGTTTTTGCTATGTGTTGATAGATTTATGTTTTTTAGGACCGGTGCTGTGGCGCAGCGGGTTAAAGCCCTGACCTGCAGTGCTGGCATCCCATATGGGCACCAGTTCAAGTCCTGGCTGCTCCACTTCCAATCAGGCTTCCTGTTAGTGTGCCTGGGAAAGCAGCATAGAATGGCCCAAGTTCTAGGGCCCCTGCACCCACGTGAGAGACCTGGAAGAATCTCCTGGCTCCTGGCTTTGGATGGCTCAGCTCTGGCAGTTGCAGCCATTTGGGGAGTGAACCACTGGATAGAAGACCTTTCGCTCTCTGTCTCTACTTCTCCCTGTAACTCTCTCAAATAAATAAATCTTTTTAAAAAATGCTTATTTATAGCTGTCTGCACATTAATGTTTATTGCAGCTCAATTCACAATAGCTAAGACCTGGAACCAACCCAAATGCCCATCAACAGTAGACTGGATAAAGAAATTATGGGACATGTACTCTATAGAATACTATACAGCAGTCAAAAACAACGAAATCCAGTCATTTGCAACAAGATGGAGGAATCTGGAAAACATTATGCTGAGTGAATTAAGCCAGTCCCAAAGGGACAAATATCGTATGTTCTCCCTGATCAGCGACAACTAACTGAGCACCAAAGGGGAAACCTGTTGAAGTGAAATGGACACTATGAGAAACAGTGACCTGATCAGCTCTTGTCCTGACTGTTGATGTACAATGTAATACTTTATCCATTTTAATATTTTCTCTTTGTTTTGTTCTAGTACTATTGGTTGAATTCTGTGATTAACACACAATTATTCTTAGGTGTTTAAATTTTAACTGAAAAATGATCCCTGTTAAATATAAGAGTGGGAATAAGAGAGGGAGGAGATGTACAATTTGGGACATGCTCAATCGGACTTGCCCCAAATGGTGTGGAGTCAGAATCATGCCAGGGGATCCCTATACAATCCCATCAAGGTGGCTTGTACCAATGCCATCTCACTAGTCCAAGTGATCAATTTCAGTTCACAATTGATCACACTGATAAGTCTAAGAGTCAAAGGGATCACACAAACAAGTCTAGTGTCTGCTAATACTAGCTGATAGAATCAAAAAGGGAGAGAACAATCCATCATGGGAAGCGGGATACACAGTAAACTCATAGAATGGCAGATGTCCTAAATAGCACTCTAGCCTCAGAATCAGCCCTTAAGGCATTCGGATATGGCTGAAGAGCCCATGAGAGTATTTTAGGCATGGAAAGCCAAGACACCCTGGAGAGAAAAAAAAAAAAAAAAGGAAGACCTAAATGGAAGATCTCTGCAAGTGAGATCCCAGTGGAAAGAAAGGGGCCATCAAAGAAGGAGGTACCTTTCTCTGAAGGGAGGAGAGAACTTCCACTTTGACTACGACCCTGTCAGAATAAGATCGAAGTCGGCGAACTCAAAAGGCTTCCATAACCTTGGCAACTCATGACTAGAGCCTAGGGAGATTACTGACGCCATAAACAAGAGTGTCAAATTGTTAAGTCAACAACAGGAGTCACTGTGTACTTACTTCTCATGTGGGATCTGTCCTTAGTGTGTTGTCCAATGTTAAGTAATGCTATAACTAGTACTGAAACAGTATTTTTTACTTTGTGTTTCTGTGTGGGTGCAAACTGATGAAAGCTTTACTTAATATATGTTGAACTGATCTTCTGTATATAAAGATAATTGAAAATGAATCTTGATGTGAATGGAATGGGAGAGGGAGCGGGAGATGGGAGGGGTGTGAGTGGGAGGGAAATTATGGGGGGGGAAGCCATTGTAATCCATTAACTGTACTTTGAAAATTTATATTTACTAAATAAAAAATTTAAAAAAAAGAAAATGGATCATAAAAAATGCTTATTTATAATTGTCACATCCAGTTCAATTGAACCACAACTCGGAATTCTAATCTTGTTTCCTATCCCTTCAACCTACGTTAATTCTATTGCTAATATCTATTCAACAATAAGCTTCATTTCATTTGAAGTTCTAATCTCATCCAAAGAGCCTCACTAATGTTTGCTCATTGCCTGGTGTTGACATAGCACTTAAAAACAGATATTCTGGAGTAAAACCTGAATTTGAATTTCTAATCAACTAGTTAATAACTGTATTACTATAGCCATTTTTCTTCTATAAAACAGATATATTTATTGTTATAATGATTGATTGAAGGATTAAATTAGTCATAGGTATAAGATGAGATACTCCTTATAAAATATCTAGCACTGTGGCACATGGTATACACTTAAGAAATGTTAGCTATTTTTATTGGGAAACTTTGTTCAGAAATATTCTGATGCCTTTCAATCCGTTTCACAGCACTATAAAATTTTACCCACTCGTAGAAGCCACTGACTGTGATAAAACAAAATGAAGAATGTTGACTCTTGTGCAGAGATTATAGAACCAACACCTGCTGCCTAACAGTAGTGGGACTCATACCAAATATCAATGAATGAGTAACCACCCTAAACAGCTATCACAATCATAAGGCAGTTGGTTCTGTAGTCTAGACCTGTGTAAGAATTGAACTTAGTCACCTGCTGATTGTAAGAGCCATTCAGAGGAATGATATAAAATCTAATGTTAGTGATTATCTGTTATTATATGGCATCATGTGTATATTGCCTTCCAAGGTCTTGCCTGAAGGGCGTTTTAGCAGTGATACAGTTGCTTTAGTAATAGGGATTGTATTAGTTGGGCTTTGCCAGAGAAACAGACCAACAGGATGGATGGATAGATTTGACAGGAAGAAAGCAAAGAAAGGAAAGGAAGAAAGGGAGGAGGAAGAAGGGAAGAGGTTAGAAAGAGAATGGTATTTAGCATAAAGAATTGACTCACACAATTATGGAGGCAGAGAAGTCGCATGATTTGCTGTGTGCCACTTGGAACCCCAGGAAAACTTGTGATAATTTCAAGACATGAGAACCAGAAGCACTGACAGCTGTAGATCAAGTGTCCCAGGAAAAGCGGGTGGGCAGAGAGCAAAGCCAACCTTCCCCCATGCTTTATATAGGCCCACAGCAGATTGCTGGAACCTTGTTGCTATGTCCTCTGCAAGGAGGCCAACGCTATGACTGCACGTGGTGGGAGGGGACAGGGGAACCAATGCTGGGTCCTCACAAGGCAAAGGAGATGAAATGGCTGAAGAGCCTGGCTAGCTCCCTCCACCTGTCTTAGGAGAGTATTAATCCCATTCATGAGGACAGAGCTCTCCAGGACTAATCACCTCCCCAAAGTCTCATCTTCTAAAACTATCACCTTGATGATAAGATTTCAACATAGGAATTTTGAAGGGACACATACATGCAAACCATTGTACCACCTTTGGAAAATATTCTCACCAGAATTTATGATGGCTGTGTAATATATTTGATCAGTCATAATGTCTTTAGGGGACGCAGTCCAGCATCAAAGTGCATTTTAAATTGTTATTAAAGAAAAAGAAGCTACTCCTGTCTCAAAGATTTTTTAAAATTTTATGTATTTGTTTGAGAAGCAGGAGTGGGGGTGGGGGGGGAGAGTGCTCCCATCTACTGCTCACTTCCCAAATGCCCATAATGGCTGGGGCAGAGCCAGGGTTCAGGAAAATAATCTAGGTTCCCATGTGGGTGGTAGGAAACCAAGTAAACTGAGCCATCGCCACTGCCTCACAGAGTCTCCATTGGCAGGAAATTAGATGCAGGAGCCAGAGTTGGTGAAACCCACATAGCTGATACCGGACACAGCCATCTTAACCACTAGCTTAAATGCCTGCTCCAAAGAGTTGGTTTTAAAATGCTGAATGACTGGGGCCAGCGCTGTGGTGTCTCAGGTAAAGCTGCTGCCTGCAGTGCCAGCATCTCATATGGGCGCCGGTTCATGTCCCGACTGCTCCACTTCTGATCCAGTTCTCTGCTAAGCCACTGGGAAGGCAGTGGAAGATGGCTCGAATCCTTGGGCCCCTGCACCCATGTGGGAGACCTGGAAGGGGCTCCTGGCTTCGGATTGGCACAGCTCCAGCTGTTGCGGCAATATGGGGAGTTAACCAGCGAATGGAAGACCTCTGTGTGTGTGTGTGTGTGTGTGTGTGTAACTCTGACTTTCAAGTAAATAAATAAATCTTTAAAAAAAATAAATAAAATGCCGAATGATGAAAAGCAAGAATTCTAACAACTTGTAATATCAGAATTTTGAAAACATATATCATAGTTATTAAAGATGATTTACTATGTGCTTGAAACTCAAAATCCTTGCTATCTAAATATTTATTCTAAAACATAACAAATTTTATTTATTTATCAGGTACATTATTTCTTTTTTAAAAATATTTATTTATTTGAAAGGCAGACATACAGAGATAGAATGAGAGACAGAGAGAGAGTGAGAGAGCTTCCATCAGCTGGTTCACTCCCCAAAAGACCACAATGGCCAGGGCTGGACCAGGCCAAAGCCAAGAGCACTTGAGTCATCTCCCATTGCCTTCTAAGGTGCAGTAGCAGGGAGCTGGATCATAACTGGAGCAGCCAGGACTCAAAGAGGTACCCATATGGAATGCTGCTGTCTCACGTGGCTTCACTCACTGTGCCACCATGCCAACCCCACACATGATTTATTTTTTTAAAAGATTTATTTATTTATTTGAGAGGTAGAGTTACAGACAGAGAGAGGGAGAGACAGAGAGAAAGGTCTTCCATCCACTGGTTCACTCCACAAATGGCCACAATGGCCAGAGCTGAGCTAATCTGAAGCCAGGAGCCAGGAGCTTTCTCTATATCTCCCATGCAGGCGCAGAAGCCCACGAACTTGGGCCATCGTCCACTGCCTTCCCAGGCCGCAGCACAGAACTGGATAGGAAGAGGGGCAGCTGGGACACAAACCAGCGTTTATATGGGATGCCAGCATAGCAGGAGGAGGCTTAACCCAATGTCCACCACACCAACCCTACATTATTTCTCATTCTAGTGTAATACAAATGTATAGTTCTTCCTTAAGATTTTCTTTGACTTGAGAAAGTTTCCCAAATTGATCCCAACAGGAATAAGCAGCCCAAGTACATATCATGTCATTTTTTAAAATTTCCCTCATAATATTATGTATTATGTGCCCCTTTTCCAAATGAATTACAGTCTATAAGAGAACTCAACTAGTTATTAACAAAGAATTGCCCACATAGTGCAAGGCTAACTCCTTGTGTTTCCTGGGGAATGAGGGTTATGCATATATTCAATTATGATTTTGTGAATATATTCATATAGATGGTGTTTTAGTTTAGCTTATCAACTTTACATTGCGATTATACAGCAAATTGTTCATTGTTCTGTGTACTTCAACCATGTTATAGTGCTTAAAAGATTGCAACTTTATATTTGAAAAAAATTTGTCTCTTTGCTAGTAATCCAAGATAGGATTTATACTTTTATTGCAATCTACACTAGTATGAGTTTATTATCTTAACACTTGATGCCTGCTATTAGTTAAATGAGGATCAGTATTAATATTAAAATATATATTGCTACAATGCAGATGTAGAAACTGGTTTATTTCCTGAGGTTGAGAAGACCCTTAATATAGAATCTCTTTGATAAACCACTCAAATTAAAAATAAGCCAAATTTCCTTGGGAGGCTACCGAAATGTCTCTCCAAAGAAGAAAACGTGCCACTGAAGTAGAATTTTTAAAGAACAAATGAAGAGCTTTGGCCAGAAGAAAGGAAACGTGTATTTGAAAGTCAAAGTGGACCTAAGGAGTTGGTGAGAAACAGGCCTGATTGAATTCACAAAATCAAGCCCATCCCGACCTGACCAGGTTTCCAGCATCTCTGACCCAATTGGGTATCCATTTGCCCAGCTGCAACCCCGAAGCCACTCCACCCAATTCCCAGCCAATGGAGAGCGAGAAGCTCCTAAACTCCAAGGCCAAAAGACACTCCCCCCAACCCCCTTCAGCACTGTTAGGGGGTTTCCCAGCCTCTGTGCCTGTCAAGAATAGCCCACTTGACTAGAGGTGGCCTTGCTGGGGAGGCGGGACTTAACGACCCTGCCATTTTCAGTACAACAGAGCCTGCCTGGGGCACCCAGTCAGGTTCAAACCAAAGTGCCAGGCGCTGAACGGGGCCAGCCAGAGACCCAGCGCATGAGGCACAGCTCCCCAAGCCCCTACAACCCCTGCTCAGCCCCCTTCAGGCAGCGAGTCGGTGGAACCTCAGCACACTACCCTGTCTTCCTTGTGCTTGTGCATAAGCTCCGAGTAAGCCTCATCTGGGTTAAGGTTTGACCACTTGTCAATTTCTACAACTACAGCATCCAAGAACCTCACGTTGATAACAAAAGCAAAGACTCCTGGTCAGGCACCAGCACTGTGGTGCACCAGGGTAAGCCACTGCCTGCGACACTGGTATCCCATATCTGAGTGCCAGTTCAAGTCCTGGCTGCTCCACTTCGGATCTAGCTCCCTGCTAATGCACCTGGGAAGGAAGATGGCCTGAGTGCTTGGGCTCCTGCTACCCACGTGGGACACTCAGATGCAGTTCCATGCTCCTGGTTCATCCTGAACCAGTGGATGGAATGGAAGCGCGCTCTCTCTCTCTCTCTCTGGCTCTCTCTCTCTTTCTAACTCTGCCTTTCAAAGAAATAAACACATCTTTAAAAACACAAAATACTTTTTTAAAAAGAATCCTGCTCATTTGCTATGCACGTGCAGTATGAGACAGGACACACGAGGCCCACTCTGCTGATCTGCTACCCGTGTGACCCACCAAAGACATAGGCAGTGATGAGTGTCATTACTTCTAGATATCCTCATGTTTTCTGTTGCTATTGATAGAATGATCAGAAAACCAGCCCTGCTGAGGCAGTATATATAAGGGTACTTTGAAAAGTTTGTATGAAAATGTAATTAAAAGATGAGTTTGTTGGCATACAAAAAAGTTTTGAAATTCATGCATAGTTTTTTCATCATATCCACTTACCTTGGATTTTCAGAAGATCCTGAATACACATGAATTTCAAAAAACTGTTTGCACCAAATGTATCATCCAGTTCCATCTTTCCACAAACTTTCTGAAGTCCCCTCATACGAGGAGAAAAGCCTTGCTATTTCCCACCAGCAAATGCACTCCTGTGTGTAATGGAGTATGCCTAAAGCCATTATGTAGCAGACCAGGAATTATTGTGTGCCCACATTCCAGGTAAATTTGATTCCGATTCATGTAGAGGGCTGTCTTGGCGGTTAACTCAACTGCCTTCAAATCAAAGGCTGTGTAGTACAGGTCATGGGATTGAGTTAACTGTAAAAAGCTTCATTCTTAAGTCCCTAGGTGATACCTGACACACTCAAGCACTAACTTTGTAGGCTTGCGTACAGAAGATAAGCGAAAAGTCACACAGTGGTTCCTTTGCATTTGGCCCAGCAGCCAAGTTTAAAAGGACAAACAGCCTGTACTGCATAGCAGGTGAAATGCTTAAATGTCAGGGCAGCATTGTTAGGACCTATCTGTGTGCCCAGCGACTATCATGTGTTCCCCAAAGAAGAGAGCACCTTTCACGAAGGGAAATGAGAAGAAAAGAGTGTATCCTGTTTTACCATTCCCAGAAGACTCAGGAAAAAATCTTCTAACAGTTGAAATGTTGTCTGCTCTGTTGACCTATGGATCGTGTCAGTGTCAGAACCAGAGGGAAATATACAATGTGTTTACACATTTCTCCACCATGGGCATAATTGGAGAGCCAATCAGCGTTGCTCTTTGTTTTCAAAGGCAGCGTATGCCTGCTAATTAATTTCAGCCCATCAGTAGGGCCGATAAATCCTGCCGTCACTGATTCCTCTGCCTTATGTGCCCTCAAATACAGGCTTTTATGCAAGGCTGGTGAAAGATTAATTTCCTCTCCAAAGACGTGATGCAAAATAAAATCCTTTGCTCCCCAACAAGATAATTTTTCTCTTTGCTTTTTTCTTTTTTGCTTTGAAAAGTATATTTCCTGCACAAATGATAGCATTTAGCTAAATTTATTTATATAAAAACCTATAAAATAAATTATTACATAATGATAAATAGCTTACTCCTTACTTCTTTGCCTCAATAAATTGAGTCTTTGGATGAGACTGAGAAACTGTTCAAATGAATGAGACCATTTTAAATGACTGAGACTTGAGTGATAAGATAGGAGCAGGCGCCTAGCCGAGCAGTTAAGAGGCCTGTGTCCACATCAAGGTAGCTGGGTTCAAGTCCTGCTCCAGCTCTTGGTTCCGGCTTCCTGCCAGTGCAGACTCTGGGAGGCACATGTGGTGGCTACCATAATTAGGTTCCTGCCAACCTCATGGGAGGGTTCCTGCCTCCTGGCCCTGGCCCTACTCTGATGGTTGTAGGCATTTGGGGAATAAACCAGAGGAGGGGAGCCCCTCTCTGTCTGTCTCAGTTTCTGTGTGTGTGTATCTCTACCTCTTGAATAAATAAAGAGCGAGGAAGGATCAAGCGACAGATGGGAGGAGGAAAGAGCAAATGGCAGAAAGGGAGGAGGAAGGGAAGCACTGACGCTCAGGAAGAGAGTCGGCTTGCTGCACTGAATCCGAGCCCCAGCACGAGCACACAGGAGCTCCAGGTTCCCGTTCTGAGGGCCTCTCTCACTCTGTAGAGTTCTTTGATGAAAGCAGTGAGTTTGGTGCTTTTTCATCTTTTGTTCTGCTTTTTGAGTTTTTGTTTGTTTTAAGAGAGAAGATGGCAGTGTGGTTAATTCAATGCAGCAGAGATGGAAGGGAGGGAGGAAAAATGGCAAGGCCTTAAATTACAATTCTCTCTCCTGCTATATGTTTGAATATCATGTGGTTCCCCCTATGGCAAACCATATGACTTCTTTAGTATTATTTCCTCATATTTAACACTTCTGAGACATAAAGAATTAAATTGTTGAAAGAGACACTTAAAGAATTATGTAGTTCAGATAGATTAAAATATATCACATGGGGGCTGGCACTGAGGCATAAATAGGCTAAGCCTCCGCCTGCGGCGCTGGCATCCCATATAGATGCTGGTTCCAGTCCTGGCTGCTCCTCTTCCAGTCCGGCTCTCTGCTGTGGCCCAGAAAGGCAGTGGAGGAGGGCCCAAGTGCTTGGGCCCTGCACCCGCATGGGAGATCTGGATGAAGCTCTTGGCTCCTGGCTGGCCCAATCCTGGCCATTGCAGCCATCTGAGGAGTGAACCAGTGGATGGAAGATCGGTCTTTCTCTCTCTCTCTCTCTCTCTCGCTCTCGCTCTCGCTCTTGCTCTCGCTTTCTCTCACTCTCTCTCGCTCTTTTTCTCCCTCTCTCTGTAACTCTTACATTCAAATAAGTAAATAGACCTTTTTTTTTTTTTTAAAGAAATTAAGGGGCTGGCACTGTGGCGCAGTAGGTTAATCCTCTCCCTATGGTGCCAGCATCCCATATGGGTGCTGGTTTGAGTCCCAGCTGCTCCTCTTCCAATCCAGCTCTCTGCTGTGGCCTGGGAAAGCAGTGGAGGATGGCCCAAGTCTTGGGCCCCTGCACCCATGTGGGAGACCGGGAAGAAGCACCTGGTTCCTGGCTTCAGCTCGGCACAGCTCCGACCATTGCGGCCATCTGAGGAGTGAACCAACGGAAGGAAGACCTCTCTCTCTCCCTCTCTCTGTCTGTAACTCTACCTCTCAAATAAAGAAATAAATAAATCTTAAAAAAAATAAAATAAAAAATATAAAAATAAATTAAAAGTTTGCAAGCCTGTTTCTTCCTCTTTTAATAACAATCTCCTTCAAGGCAGATATGATACCTGTTTCTGCTCTGACACTTTGAACTGCACCTAGCATGCACTTGACTCAAAACATGCTAACGTTTATTAGCACTAACAAATGCTGAGTCCTACTGTAAGCATCCAGCCTGTGTCATCTCTTTTCCTGAATGTCTTCTCACTCTAGCTCTATGAGTTAGGGATTATTACAGCATGATCTTCGTTTTACAGATGAGAAAACTAAGGCACTGAGAAGCTGAAACCTTGACAAGGTCATAGATTAAGATGTGGAGCTCATGATTGGACCACAGACTGTCTTTCCAGGGAACCTGCAACCTTACCTATATTGCCATATTGCCTCTTATGGAATGTGCCATAAATAGAACATTTGGCCATGCTCCTATTCTTTATAAGTCAAAGGATAAGACCAAAGATCTATGTTATAACCAGAAAACCAAGGTGTCGCTCCCCCTCTTCGTGGAGGAACGACACTAAGTCCCTGCGCTGTTCTTTCGTCTGCTCGGCCCTCCCCGGGTTTGCTGCTGGTTCTTCCCGGGTTGGCTACTATCCCTTCCACCTCCGTGGAAGGGCAGTTCCCCCTGGCCGCATTCCCCACTTCCGCAGGGGAGCGGCACACCGCCGGCCGGTTCTCTCGGGGGCTGCACGGGTTCCCTTAGATGTTCCCCATAGATGTTCCTGGTGCATGCCGTCTCTCTCCTCCTTTATAGTCCTCCTCCGCCAATCCCAACTCGGCTGCCCACACGCCGAGTATGCTGCTCTCCAATCAGGAGCAAGTCCTACAGTTTATTGGCTGAACTGGAGGCAGCTGCGTAGAAGCTGTTTTCTCCTCTCCCAGCGCCATATTGTGGGAGAGCAGATGCATAGAATAAGTCTTAATTCCAGTAACTTAGTCTAGTCCGAGCTGCTCCCCACACCAAGGGAATGTCTTTATACTTGGTTCGTTTTTTTAAGATTTATTTTTTATTTGAAGCTCAGAATTAAACACAGAGGGAAGGAGAGGCAGAGAGAGAGAGAGAGGGAGAGAGAAAGAGAGAGAGAGCGGCCTTACATCTGCTGGTTCACTCCCAAGTTGGCCTAAATGGCCAGAGCTGAGCTTATCCAAAGCCTGGAGCCAAGAATTTCTTCCAGGTCTTCCACATGGGTGCAGGGGGCCCAATGACTTGGGCCATCTTCCACTGCTTTCCCAGGCCATAGTAGAGAGCTGGATCAGATATGGAGCAGCTGGGACTCGAACCAGCACCCATATGGGATGCCAGCACTGTAGGGAGAGGCTTAATCCAATACGCCACAGTGCCAGCCCTGTATACTTGGATCTAAGTAGAATAAAACAAAAGGGTTCTGTACCCACTTAAGTAGAGAATAGTTCCTAACCCTAGGTGAGAAAACTGACTCAAGAAATGGATCCACCTCTCTAATATCACTCACTTGAACCAATTAACTATCCCCTAGTGCAAAGGTTCCCAGAATCACACAGAGGGCTTATTAAAGCTCAGATATGTAGACCTCACCCCAGAGTTTCTTGCATTTGCAGCAGGTTCCCAGATGATGCTGATAAAGCTGGCCTGGAGACCCCACTGAGAAGCACTGTCCTGTATCACAGCTCAACCTACAGTCTGGTACAAGGTGTCTTCATGATCTACTGACCATGACATTTATCTGTTATTCTATGCATGATTATGCAGACCAGCATTGCGGATACCTGAACATGATTTTCATAAATAAGTATAACAAGTATCATTTCAGCAGAATCTCAAAACGATATAACAGGCATTTGCAATGTGACCACCGACGTTTACAGAATGATTCAGGCCCTAAGCAAACAAATTCTCCCAGACATTGTGAAGAATAAAGGCTGCTAGAGCAATGCCAGCTTTTTGCTTGAGTTCCTGGATTTTATTTGAGAAAGCAGATAAAAGTGCCCCCATGACACTATGGATTAGGTGGATGAACACCATTCCCAGTAAAAAGCAACGTGCCACCAATGGCAGGATGACATTTTGAGCTACGTGTGATTGCTGGCCCTCACCCTATTGCCCCTTTTCCTTGTGCCCAGCCAGGCAGACAGTTGGATCCACTCTCAGTTCACTGCCCAGAAGAGAGGAAGTCATGATGAGAAAGGGTGACTAATCTTACTGCTTTGATCTCCTGGTCTAATCCCTAGAGACAACGCACGAAATATCATGATAGTCTCAGAGAGGTCTTTCTCCCAAGACTTAAGAAAGCTTCCCCAGTGTGGGAGGACGACGCACACAGAGCAAATTAGGAGAGCAGGGATCTCGGGTCTTGGAGAGCCGCGCCCTGCACCGTGTCCCTGGCAGACAGATCCCTGTGGAGCCAGAGAAGAAGAACCGCACTGAGCACTGAGGACAAGGGACACAGGCAGCCTCCAGGATTTGCACACCGACCTGCAGTTTAAAAGCATCCCAAGCATTTGCACACACATAAAGCATAGAGGAGGGCAATGGAGCAGGCCTCCCAATGTGACAGAGGTCCTGAGTGACAGGAGTTAGCAACATGCAAGAGTGAATGAGAAGGTGCCGTCCCTGCACAACGATGCTGTGATCAGCAGCAAAGATGCACCGACTCCAAGGCCTGGGAACATGTGACCCCATCCAATTTGACATTAGATGACAGGGGACCCCAGATTGTCCGCAATTGCCCTAAATTAGGGAAAAAAAAAGAAACTAGTCTTCATGGTTGAATTCATGATGGAGAATCATGTTCAATAAGAACAGAAAACAGGAGACTCCTAAAACCTTATACTTAGTAAGGAGCCCTAAATAGTATTTCCCACCTCAGGAGGAAAAACCAAAAGATTAAGAATTCTAGGAAATATTACTAGGAGCTAGTATATGCAAAAATCATTTAGCTTCTTACAGGAAGCTCTGCTAGAGGGATTGCATTACCTGGGTCAGATATTATTTTTCTTTCTGCATGCCAAAAAGCTTTTTCCATTTTACATCAATATTTCAGCCTTTGAAAATGGCACAAACTCACAAGTCTCAGTGGTGATTTTAAAAATGGCTTCATTATAATGTCATTTCACTATTCTTCTATCCCGGAAGAAAATGTAAGTTAAGGAATTACATATCCCAAAATTGGGTATCAAATCATGTCATGTTTTTAATATTTCTATTAACAGCAGTGATACAGATTCTTTATCGAGGCACATGGTCCAGCTCTATACAATATAATATAGTCTACTTCATCCTTCCGGTTTTTTTTAAAGGTTGTGAAATAAAAGCACTAGTTTGATCCAAAGGGAGTTGGAGGAATATTAACTCACGACAAAGTGCCATTATTATTGCATCTTCCTTCTAGGGTGCAAAAAGTTTCCCTGCCTAATTTTTTCAGCCCCTTGCTAGCTGCCCCGTGCTGACGAGAAGACTAAACACCCTGTGACTGCAGGGCTCTCTTGACATCCAGGTGGACATCTTGGGAACACTGATGAAACTGATAACGGGCCATTTTATAGGGCCTTAAAAGCTACTCAAGAAACTAGCAAGGCCCATTAGACTTTCTGTCATGCATATGATGGGAAAAAATATACCACCCTAAGACGCAGTCGATTGTGCCGCTGTGACAGCAGCGGCTATTGTGTGCGGGAGGTTTCTGGAAGGTGGCTCCACCTTGGTGTGTCTGCTCTGCTGGCTCCTAGGAGTTTCGGGTAGGCACCCTAACAGAAGGGGCTTTGTGATAGGCTATCAGTGACAAACAAGAGCGACAACGTGCAGCCCAGCGGTTTGACAAGAAGCAGAAGCTCGACAAAAGGAGACTGACCCGCTCCAGGTTCCCGTTTCAGCCTGACATTTACTTCACACAAAGCTCAGAGCGTGGTGTGTTGGTGTCCAAATCGCATTTGAGCCTTGGGCAGAGGGAGGGGGATCCAGCTGAGATACTGTAAGTGGAATGTTTTCCTCCGTACCCAACTTTGAACTGCTTTTAAACCTACAGATGCCTAGCAGAGCTGAGGAAGAGAAACTAGAAAAAATATGTTCCTGGATTCACATTTTATTTTTGCATACACAGGGTGTTTGTGATTGTCCAGAGTCAGGCTTTGCTGTAGATATAAATGAGACTCTAGAAGGTAGAATTCCTTTTTTTTCCTTATAAAAAGGATTTCTTTTTTCATCAACAACTATAAACACTCTCAACTCAACAAATACTTGTCGAGCACCTGCTACACCCTGTTTCTCTGGTATCTGATGGCAGGTGCCAAGACGGCCAGCATCTGAGAGGGAAACCTGGAACATGTAGCCAAATAATTGTAAGGCACCATGTGAAATTATCAATACCATGTACCCTAAAGGGACATTTCTAGATAGGCATTGGCCTTTTTCCCTACTGTCGCAGACTCGGAATTACAGAGGATGTAGCAGTTTTGGACTGCCTGCTTCCCCTTAGCCGCACACCCTTAAGGTTTCTCCCATCTTTTGGTGGCTCCATTGACCATTGCTTTTTATTGCCTCAAGTTTCTTTTCTTTTTTTTTTTATTTTTGACAGGCAGAGTGGACAGTGAGAGAAAGAGACAGAGAGAAAGGTCTTCCTTTTGCCGTTGGTTCACCCTCCAATGGCCGCCGCGGCCGGCGCGCTGCAGCCAGTGCACCGCGCTGATCCGAAGACAGGAGCCAGTTGCTTCTCCTGGTCTCCCATGGGGTGCAGGGCCCAAGTTCTTGGGCCATCCTCCACTGCACTCCCGGGCCACAGCAGAGAGCTGGCCTGGAAGAGGGGCAACCGGGACAGAATCTGGTGCCCTGACCGGGACTAGAACCCGGTGTGCAGGTGCCGCAAGGTGGAGGATTAGCCTATTGAGCTGCGGCGCCGGCCCTTGCCTCAAGTTTCATTTTTTTTTTTTTTTTCAAGCAAAGATTTAGCACCTATGATGCATCCAGCCCCATGAAAAATGCAAACATGAATAAGGACGCACTTCTTACCCTCAAGGATCTTACTGCTTTGCATTAGCAGAAATTAAGTATACTAACTGAAAAGGTACTAACATTTTATAGGTATCATAGTAGCAGTCTGAAGGAGTACAAAAGAAGGGCAATGAGGGGAGAATTCCATTGCACTCCTCGCACAGAGGAGTTGAGAATGGCTCCCTGTGGGATTTGGTGTTGGAGGTGAGAGACCATCCAGAGTCAGGGCAGACATCCGGGAGCCATGCATCAAAATGTGAGGTGGAACAGCACGCCATGCTTGAGGAAAGCAAGAGGAACCGGGGGCTGGGAAATTTGGGTGCAAATGTGCTGAATTCTCCAATCCCTCCTGGAGCTTAGATCCTCTCTCACTTCCTGCCCAGCTCCTCTCAAATGTCATCTTCTCAGAGGCCTACCCAGCAGACCCTAGAAAGAAGGAGAACATCTCATTCTTGCCTCCCTCCCTTGTCTCCTCCCCCGCCTGCCTTTTCGCCATTACGTACCACGTTGAATACACTAACTGTGTCTCTGTTCATTTATGTCATCTTCCTCCTCCCACCAGAGCTGACAGCCCTATGGGCAGCAACTTCAGCTCTGTCCGTGTGGCCAGCAAGGAGCCCCTGGTTAGAGTCTGTCAGATACTTATACACGAAGCAGAGTTGTATGAGAGCCAAAAAGCACCATAAAAGGACATTGTAGGAGGTAACCAGGGGGACCAAACTAACCCCAGACTGCAGATCTCCAACACCTGTTATACAAGATACACTACTCTAATTCTCACATTCTAAATAATTGTTTTATTTCTCTAAATGACGTTGGAAGACAGAGAATGAAATCTGCAGAACTTCTGAAACCGTCAGATAACCTCACTGTCCTTCAGCTACAGTACTGTGATTTAGAGAAAACCATTTTCCAATACTGACTCAAGGCCCCCTGTAATAAATGTGTCTCGCTACAACCTAAAAGAACATGGCACTTAGAGCAAGTTTAGTTCCCCCAGAGAACAGCTGAGGATCGGCACCCAATTCCTCATTTGTATACAGCGCATCCTATGACCCTAAGGATTTGAAATTTTCAAACGATGTCTTTCATGGTTAGACTTGGAGGATTGTAAGCTTTAAGCTTTAACTGAGAATGTGGCCCTGGAAGGGTGGATGTGAGCAAGCAACTTTCTCTGAGTGCCGCTAGGCTTCGCTAACACTGCTCCAACATGGGCTAAAGCCCTCAGCACTGACAGCAGTGGTGAAAATGACTGGACTTTTTGGCCCCGTCCTTTTCTTTGGCCTTTTGCCAGTGTGGGGGGCTTACTGCCCCTGAGCCTCCAGGGCGCTTGGTCTTCGGGCAACCTTACCCATGCTTGCTGGCCTGCATGCTCCGCCACGTGGCTGGCTCCTGGTGCTCAGTATGAATCCAGATTTCTCTTTTTTTCTCTCTCTTAGATAAGGCCCTCACTCTTCTATGCATTTCTCTCACTGAATCAAAGCTTAAAAACTAAAAAAAAAAAAAAAAAAAAAAAAAAAAAAAAAAAAAAAAGAAAGAAAGAAAATGATTGGGCAGTAGTGTGGAATTCTGTTCTGTGACCATAGTGCTTATTTCATTTTCAGACAGAACCCGGCCCAGGGAGCATTTTGTGAAAGCACTGGTTTTCTTAGTTCCCTGTCTTCTCAGTTCTTAGAAGTTTTCTCCAATCTTTTCTTCCATGCAACCTTATTCTTCCATGCCCAAGGCCACAAGTGCACTGGCATCACTGATAAAGGTACACAGGAAAAATAAATCTCAGTGTCAACCTCACGTCATTTTTGAGATGCATCCTTTCCTCACCTCCCTCCCGCCAAGGTCAGCAATTACTCAGTGGAACAGCAAGAAGTGGAAGGTCTTCCCTTCCCCTCACCTCACAGTGCTGTGTCTTACCTCTCCCAGTCTAGATTCCATGGGTCATCATTACAGTCTACTTGCGTTTAACCCCTCTGTCACTCTCTCCCTCTTTCCTTATGTTATACCCATTTAATTAATCCCCAACTCAGGCTAGACTCAACAGTTATTCAACACCTCTGCCCCAAAAGTGCACATTGCTGGAGAAAATCAGTGACCATATAGGTTAGTCTTTCTCTAAATTTGTGAGCATTAATCTTAAAAGAGCACTCACCGGTACCCAGAAATCCTACTACATTTTCCTTTCTTTGAGATTAAAAAACAAACAAACAAAAAGAAACCCTTTCTCTTCAACTACCCCAGACCCCCCCCCCTTCCATACCTCATGAGCTCACCTCATTCTTCCCTGAGAAAAGAAGAGCAATCAGATGGGAACTCCCTCAACTTCCCACCACCAACTTTGTTAACTTATCTCCATCTACACTCACATTCTCTGCCTTCCTCTTATTACAAAGAAAAAAAAAGTTTCTCTGTGCCTAAAAATGCCACTCCTCCCCTTACTTTCTGGATTTTATCTCCTCCCATGTTCAAGGAATTCAAGCCCGCAATTATCCTGCGACTCACCTTGTGTCATTAGCCTCTGCCTACTGGATCATTCCAATAAGCGTAAACACACAAACTATTCCTTTAGAAAGCCCCCTTTGGATCTCATGTTACCCTCATATTACTTCATGTATCTTCCTGATCCCTTAACAGCAAAGCTTATCAAGAAGTGCCTCTATTAACCACAACACACACCAGTAAAGTGTTTCTCCTGTCCAATCCTCTAACACTGTACTTGTCAAGGTCACAACAATGTGTGGGGAGCAACTTGGATTAGACTGTTACTGGAATTAAGACTTATTCTATGCATCTGCTTTCCCACAATATGGCGCTGAGAAGGGAGTAACAACTTCTACGCAGCTGCCTCTCGCCAACTTGAGTGATGACCTGCAGGAGCTGATCCTGCTCCTGATTGCAGGAGAGCAGCGTACTCGGCGAGTGGGTAGCAGAGTTGGGATTGGTGGAAGAGGACTATAAAGGAGGAGAGAGACAACATGTACCAGGAACATCTATCTAAGGGGAACACCTGAGCAGCCCCCGAGAGAGCCGGCCGGCGGTGTGCTGCTCCCCCGCAGAAGTGGGGAATGTGGCAGGGGGAACCGCCCTTCCACAGAGGTGGAAGGGTCGGTAGCCAACCTGGGAAGAACCAGCAGCAAACCCGGGAAGGGCCGAGCAGACAAAAGAACAGCGCAGGGTCCTGTGTCGTTCCTCCACGAAGACGGGGAGCGACATAATGGTGCCGTGACTCGGATAGGAAACCTAGGAGGGAAGAAGCGGGAAGAAGCAGGAAGAAGTGGGAAAATACCGGAGAGAGAGACTAGCAAAGAGCCTAGGGAAAAGCCGGAAGAAGTTAGGATTGAAAGCGAAAGTGAAAGCTGGAGGAAACATAGACTCGGATGCGGACTATGGTGGGGAAGCTAGGAGATTAAAAGCGAAAGTGAAAGCTAGAACAAACAGTTGGATACGGACTGTGGGGAGAAGCCAGGAGAAATGAGAGGGGAATATTGTTGTTGGAAGAAAAGTTAGGGAAACATACCGGGTAGAGAAAAATATGTTAGGGAGAATGAAGCCGCGGGGGCAGGCTGAGGCGGAGACGTAAGCCAGGTTGGAATTCTTCAAGTCAGCCCGGGAAGCAAAAGGCAAAAAGCTAAAACCAGAGGCAGAGACGCGTGAGCTAGGTTGGAATCTGTCAGATTAGCCCGGGGAGCAAAAGACGGGAAGCCAAACCGAAAGGCACAGACGTAAGCTAGGTTGATTTCGCCAGGTTAGCCCGGGGAACTTAGACTGAATACCGGTGGCGGAAACGTGAGCTAGGCTGTGTGACTCGCGGAAGCCGCCGCGCGCAGAGAGAGCGCGCAGGGCACGAACGGGGAGAGCGCACGAGGCCCAAGTAGAGAGAATGCGGGGCTGGCGCTAAGGCCGTGGTGTGGGCGCAAAGGGCGCGGAGACCGTGAAGCGTGTGAAGCCGGGAAGCTGCCGTGGGGCGAGGCGCCGAGAAGCAGCCTCGGGGCGGGTGCCGGGAAGCCGCGGGGATAAGAGAAACAGAAGTTTAGAAGTAAAATGAGAGAAATAGGAATGCTGCAGATAGAAGTAAAATAGGAGAGATAGGAATGTCCGGAGGTAGAGAAATAGAAAAATAAGGCCTCCCCACAACATGGCAATGAGAGAGCTTGGATTCGGTCTGCCTGATTAGTAAGACGATAAGCACCTGTGGGCGGCTGCAGGTCACCGAAGACAGGCACATTATCAACACCAATAAGTCTCCCCACAAGACGGCAATGAGAGGGCTTGGATTCGGTTTGCCTGATTGGTAGGGCTTGTAAGCACCTGCAGGCAGTTCTAGCAGAGCAGAGCATGCGCTGCAGGGCACCGAACTCAGGCACGCATCAGCGCCTAAAAACCTCCTCACAACATGGCGAAGAGAGGACCCGGATTCGGTTTGCCTGATTGGTAGGGCTTGTAAGCACCTGTGGGCAACTCTAGCAAGCAGAGCAGAGTGTGTGCCACGGGGCACTGAAGACAGACGCGTATCAACGCCAAAAATAAAAAGAAAGGGGGATCTGTGGGGAGCAACTCGGACTAGACTGTTACTGGAATTAAGACTTATTCTATGCATCTGCTTTCCCACAATATGGCGCTGAGAAGGGAGTAACAACTTCTACGCAGCTGCCTCTCGCCAACTTGAGTGATGACCTGCAGGAGCTGATCCTGCTCCTGATTGCAGGAGAGCAGCGTACTCGGCGAGTGGGTAGCAGAGTTGGGATTGGTGGAAGAGGACTATAAAGGAGGAGAGAGACAACATGTACCAGGAACATCTATCTAAGGGGAACACCTGAGCAGCCCCCGAAAGAGCCGGCCGGCGGTGTGCTGCTCCCCCGCAGAAGTGGGGAATGTGGCAGGGGGAACCGCCCTTCCACAGAGGTGGAAGGGTCGGTAGCCAACCCGGGAAGAACCAGCAGCAAACCCGGGAAGGGCCGAGCAGACAAAAGAACAGCGCAGGGTCCTGTGTCGTTCCTCCACGAAGACGGGGAGCAACAACAATGTCCATGATGAAATCTCAAGGTCACTTCTTTGTCCTCATGTGACTTGACCTCACATCAATTTCCCTTCTTGAAACATTTCATTCTCCTGAATTCTACATCACCACGTTGTCCTTGTTTTCTTCCCATCAAAATGAACTCTCTTCTCAGCCTCTGCGGATGGTTCAGTGCTGGTCCTCCATCACTTCATTATTATCTAGCCTATGGACTAATCCCACGACTTTACTATTTCCTGGCGATAGCCTCTCCATTCTGAACCCCTCCCCCTGAACTCTTAACCCTGTTTCTGTCCTTGTCTTCCCTAGCAAACTAAAGGGCATTACCTTTGAACCAATTGTTCAAGCAAAGTTCTTTGAAATCAACCTTGATTTACCTGTATCCCCTAAACCTCCTATATCCCCTACATATACTCACTAATCAACCATCAAATCTGATCTGCTTGACCACAGAAACATGTCCTTTATGCACCCACTTCTCCTCACATCTACTAATACTACCCTGGCCCACACCACCCACATCTTTTGCCGATAGTACTGGAGTAGCCTCTAGATGTTCTTCCTTTCCTGCTGGACCCCCCCCCCCAAATCTTTTCAAGCAATACAAGTAGACTTCACAATATAAATAAGATCATTTAAAAATATTTTAAAGATTTTATTTATTTGAGAGGTAGAATTACAGACAGAGAAAGGGACAGAGAGAAAGGTCCTCCATCTGCTGGTTCACTCCCCAAATGGTCACAATAGCCGGAGCTGGGCTGATCTGAAGCCAGGAGCAAGCAGCAGGTGCAGGGAGGGACCCAAGCACTTGGGCCATATTCTACTGTTTTCCCAGGCCATTCTAGAGACTAGATCAGAAGAGGAGCAGCCAGGACATGAATCAGTGCCCATATGGGATGCCTCGGCACTAGCCCCAGATCATATTAACAATACAAATAAGATCATGCTAAGTTCTGGAATCTTACTGATGGCTTCCCTCTGCACTTAGAATTAACTGCAGACATCTTTTTCCTGCCTACATACCTTTTATGATCTACCTCAGGCTATCTCTCCAGCCTCAATATATTCCAACACCAGTATTCATTGCTATGATTCAGTCACAGTGGCTGAACTTCTCTATGTTCTTCAAGTCCACCAAACTCCTTCTCAACTCACAGCATTTGAAATTGCTTGCCCATCTTGATCTGCCCACAGCTGGCTTTTTCTAATCATTCAGCTTCCACTCAATATCAAGAGGTATCAATCCTGCACAGCCCAACGGGAATCTCCTCTCCAATCATTATTATCAACTGACTATCTTGTTTTTCTCATGGCTTTTATTATGATCTCATTTCTTAATAATTGCTTTATTTTACAGTTTTAATTTACTGCTGTCCTCCTCACTCTAGAATATTAGCTTTGTGATCATGACTATTGTCTCAATCACTCTTACATTCAACTTGTTTAAGACAAGTCCCACTAAATAACAGGTGGTCATAATTATATGTTGAAATAATAAATGAGGCCGGCGCCATGGCTCAGTAGGCTAATCCTCCGCCTGTGGTGCCAGCACACCGGGTTCTAGTCCTGGTCAGGTGCTGGATTCTGTCCCTATTGCTCCTCTTCCAGTCCTGCTCTCTGCTATGCCCGGGAGTGCAGTGGAGGATGGCCCAAGTGCTTGGGTCCTACACCCCATGGGAGACCAGGAGGAAGCACCCGGCTCCTGACTTCAGATCAGCACGGTGCACTGGCTGCGGCGGCCATTGGAGGGTGAACCAACGGCAAAGGAAGACCTTTCTCTCTGTCTCTCTCTCTCACTGTCCACTCTGCCTGTCAAAAAATAAAAATAAAAAAGAAATAATAAATGAATGCTGGGTCTCAGTTGTTATTACTAAATAGGAATTAATAATAAATATCAGAGATAGATTGAATTGCCCTTGCTGCCCCGAGATTAATACTTGAAATCTAGAGTAGGAGTTGCAACCTAAGACTTTAGTTATACCTCATGATCCCCAAGAGGGTTCATTGTAACAAAAACATTCACGTGAAAATTATTTTTTTACATTAAAGTCAATATACACATCATCATCTTACATATATCCTTAAAAAATGAGTCTTCTGTTCCAATTAATTTTTAATAAGATCAGTATTGATTTAATAAGATCAGTATTGATTTCAAAATTGATATCAATACACAAAATAAAGAAATAAATTGGTGTGACAAGTATTTACACTGGTGAAAATTATTTCAGTTTAATAAAGTTGAAATATAAAATATAGGACACAATTAAATTTCTTTGCTTAGAAAACAGATAAAGAGTCATTTGGCTTACTTATTTGCCTCAGAAAATATTTACATTACAAATGTATTTATGTCTTTGCTTTCAATTAAATATAAAGTCAAACATCTTCTAAGTCAGAATAAATGCATTAAAGCAAAGAGCTCAAATAGAACTTGCTTCTCAAACAAGAACCAGGAAATATCTAACCTGCTTTTGTTCTTAGGTTTCCCTCCCTCTAGCAATATTGTCTCAAAACAGCAACAGAAAACATCTTTTTAACATGTACATCAGATTGTATTATTTCCATGCTTACTTTGCAAGGGCTTCTCTTAAATGCAGAACAAAAGTCACCTGAATTTGGATGCAACGATGGAAGTGAGTGTTCTTCATTTTCCTTTTCCTTACGCACTCTTCTTTTACTCCACATCCACCCCCTTAATCATCACCATGCCACAGAATTGGTAGAAAAAAACAATCAGAATAAATGAAAGGGAGAAGTCTGGTCTAACTCAAGACAGAATAAGCTCACCCCATTTTCCACCCACTGAAAGCAGCTATGACTGGGCTAATGCATGGACCAACTTACAAAACCCAAAATTCAGACTGCCACGGAATCATACTAGACTTTGTCACTTTGCTTTCCTCCGATGTCCCTGTTGTGTGTCTGTAGCCTACGACCCAGAACTGCTCACTGGGTCACAGCAGAAAGGCTTCAAACGGATGCTCTCAATTTCTAGCCCAGCGGAATGAAAAGAGGAGCTCTGCTAAAGAGAGACTGGGGGAAATACTCTGGTATTTTTTCTTCTATGGTCCTTCTATGGGTAGGCACAGTTATGGACAGTGTACCAAGGAGCATGTAACTAAAGCCCAGTTTTCTAGCTAGATGAGCAAGAAATGGGAACTCTAGGATTCAGGTATGTTGAGGAGATTGAGAAGAGGAAGAAACTCAAAAAAGGAGTTTGATAGATTTGTATATGAACTCTTGGACTTGACTTCAAGCAATACATATATGGATCGTGTCCTAAACTGAATACCAAAAGCTTTGAGAATTTACTGCAGGATAGACAACTGTCCATATTTAGATGTTTCCTGAAAGCAGAAGGGGAGATATTTAGTGAACCAATGATATAGTGAACCAAGAATTACCCTGATATCAGAAGCAAGGACATATGGAAAGACTATGTAACAACTTACCTTGTGAAGAAGTCAAGAATATAAAGCTTAGAAAATCAAAGAAATCAAAAGTTGACTCTCAGAGTAACTCAACAAAAGTAACAAGCCCTCTGTCTCCCTGGGGAAGAAAAAAAGGAAAGGAGAATCAAATTAAAATCTGGAATGAGAATGGGATCATTACTACCAGCTGCATAGGAAAAAAATGATTGGAATTAAATACTATAAATAATTGTATATCAATAAATTAAATAACCTAGATGAAATGGACAAATCTCTAAAAACATACAAACTACCAACACTGAACCAAGAAGAAATAGGAGCTATGAATACATGGATATCAAATAGATTGGATCAACCATCAAAATATTTTCAACAAAGGAAAACCCAGGAATAGATAGCTTTACTGATAATTATAATTCTATCATATGTTTAAAGGAGAGTTAATACAGATTAACATCAATACTTCAATATATCTAAACAATAAAGGAGGAAGGAACACTTTCTAACCCACTGTATGACATCAAAACTAAACAATGACATCACAGGAAAAGAGAACCACAGAACAATATCCCTTCTGGAAGTAAATAAAAAAATCCTCAACAACACCCTGCAAACCAAATCCAGCAGCTTATTCAAAGGATTATACAACAGAATTAAGTGGGACTTATTCCAGAAATCCAAAGTTGGTATAACATATAAAAATCAATTAATATGATAGGCACATGATCATCTCAATAGGTAAAAGCTCTTGACAAAATCCAACACCTTTTGTGGGGGAAAAAAATTCTCAACCAACTGGGAATGGAACCTAACACCCTAGCTAACTATGAAAGATTGGATGATTCCCCCTGAGATAAGAAAAAGAAAAGGATGACACTTCTATGAAACATTGCACCAGAGGTTCTAGCCTGGACAACTGGGCAATAAAATAATCATCATCATCATCATCATCATCATCATCATCATCATCAAGGATCCCGCTTGAAAAGGAAAAAGTAAAACCATCTGTATTCAAAGATGAGATAATTTTATTCACAAAAAAGGTCTACGAAGTAACTATTACAGCTCCTAAAGAAGTTCAGTAAATTGAAGAATTCCAGATCAATATGCAAAAATCAGTTGTGCTTTTATATACTCGTCATGAACAATCAAAAATGATATTAAGGACTCCATTTACAGGGTCATGCAAAATGGTATGATAATTAAGAATGAATTTAGCTATGGAAGCTCAAGACTTGTATACTGAAAAATACAAAGTGTTACTGAAAGAAATTTTAAGAGACCTAAATATATAGAAGACATTTGTGTTCATAGATTGGAAGACTTAACTTTTTTTTAAAGATTTATTTTATTTATTTGAAAGAGTTACAGAGAGAGGCAGAGAGAGAGAGAGAGAGAGAGGTCTTCCATCCGCTGGTTCACTCTCCAGACAGCCTCAACAGCCAGAGCTGTGCTGATCCAAAGCCAGGAGCCAGGAGCTTCTTCCCGGTCCCCCACGCAGGTGCAGGGGCCCAAGGACTTGGGCCATCTTCCACTGCTTTCCCAGGCCATAGCAGAGAGCTAGATTGGAAGAGGAGCAGCAGGGACTAGAACTGGTACCCATACGGGATGCCGGCCCTCCAGGCCAGGGCTTTAACCCACTATACCACAGTGCCGGCCCCCTGACTTGCCATTTTTAATATGGCAATGTTATCCAAATTGATCTACAGATTAAATGCAATCAAATCAAAATTACAATGACTTTTTTTATTTTTTTGCAGAAATGGAAAAGTGGATTCCAAAATTCATATGGAAATGTAAGGGGTCCTGAATAGCCAAAATATCTTAAAAAACAAGAACAAAATTGAAGGAATTACACTTCCTAATTTCAAAACTAGTTGTAAAGCTTTAATATTAAAAACAGTATGGTAATGGCATAAGCCTAGACATTTAATCCAATGGACCAGTGTCTAGTAATAAACCCAAAAATCTTAGGCCATTTGATTTTTTTAAAGATATTATTTATGGGGCCAGCGTTGTGGCATAGCGAGCAAAGCTGCCATCTGCAGTGCCTGCATCCCATATGGGATGGTTCGAGTTCCAGCTTCTCCACTTCCAATCCAGCTCTCTGCTATGGTCTAGGAAAGCAATGAAGGATGGCCCAAGTTCTTGGGTCCCTGCACCACGTGGGAAGCCCCAGAGGAAGCTCCTGGCTCCTGGCTTCAGATTGGTGAGGCTCCAGCCTTGTAGAGAATTGGGGAGTGAACCAGCGGATGCAAGACCTCTCTCTCTCTCTGCCTCTCCTTCTCTCTCTGTGTAACTCTGACTTTCAAATAAATAAAATAAATCTTAAAAAAAGATGTGAAATCTCAATGTTTAAAAAAAGATATTATTTATTTAATTGAGAGGTAGAGTTATAGACAAAGAGAGGGAGAAACAGAGAGATAAAGAAGGGTCTTCCATCTGCTGGTTAACTCCCCAAATGACCACAAAGGGGCCGGCGCCGCGGCTCACTGGGCTAATCCTACACCTGTGGCACCAGCACACCGGGTTCTAGTCCCGATCGCCCCTCTTCCAGTCCAGCTCTCTGCTGTGGCCAGGGAGTGCAGTGGAGGATGGCCCAAGAACTTGGGCCCTGCACCCCATGGGAGACCAGGAGAAGCACCTGGCTCCTGCCTTCGGATCAGTGTGCTGCTCTGGCCGCAGCGCACCGGCTGCGGCAGCCATTGGAGGGTGAACCAATGGCAAAGGAAGACCTTTCTCTCTGTCTCTATCTCTCACTGTACACTCTGCCTGTCCAAAAAAAAAAAAAATGACCACAAAGTCCAGAGCTGGGCCAACTCAAAGCCAGGAGCCTGGAACTTCCTCTGGGTCCCCCACATGGGTGCAGGGGCCCAAGCACTTGGGCCATCTTCCATTGCTTTCCCAAGCCATAGCAGAGAGCTGGATTGGAAGAGGAGCAGCAAGGACACAAACTGACACCCACATGGGATGCTGGCACCGCAGGCCGAGGCTTAGCTTACTATGCCACAGAGCCAGGTCCAGGCCAATTGACTTATTTTTAAAGGTTTATTTTATTTATTTGAAAAGACAGAGTTACAGAGAGTGGGTGGGTTGGTGGGGTGGAGGTCTTTCATCCACTGGTTCACTCCCCAAATGGTCACAACAACCAGTGCTGGGCCAGGCTGTAGCCAGGAGTCAGGAGCTTCTTTCGGGTCTCCCACATGGGTGCAGGGGCCCAAAGACTTGGACCATCCTCCGCTGCTTTCCCAGGTGCATTGGCAGGGAGCTGGGTGGGAAGCAGGGTAGCCATGACTCAAACCATCGCCCATATGGGATGCCAGTGCTGCAGGCCAGGGCTTTAGCATGCTGCACCATAGCGCCAGCCCCCCCAATTGATTTTTGACAATGGTGCCAAGACTATTCAGTGAGGAAAGAATAATATCTTCAGCATGTGGTTCTGGGACTACTAATCAAACACATGAAAATAGACTTTATTCTTAGTCCATATTAAAACATTAGCTAAAAATGGACCAGCGATCTAAAAATAGCTATAAAACTCTGAGAAGAAAACATAGAGATAAATCTTCCTGATCTCAGATTTACCAACAGATTCTCAGATTCGACTCTAAAAGCATGAACTACAAAAGAAAAAGCAAATAAATTAAGCTTCATAAAATCAAAAACTCATTCATAACAGGACATTATTGTCGCTCCCCCTCTTCGTGGAGGAACGACACTAAACCCTGCCTAGGCTTCATATCCGAGTCACGGCACCATTATGTCGCTCCCCCTCTTCGTGGAGGAGCAACACAGGACCCTGCGCTGTTCTTTCGTCTGCTCGGCCCTCCCCGGGTTTGCTGCTGGTTCTTCCCGGGTTGGCTACTATCCCTTCCACCTCCGTGGAAGGGCAGTTCCCCCTGGCCACATTCCCCACTTCCGCAGGGGAGCGGCACACCGCCGGCCGGCTTTCTCGGGGGCTGCACGGGTTCCCTTAGATGTTCCCCATAGATGTTCCTGGTGCATGCCGTCTCTCTCCTCCTTTATAGTCCTCCTCCGCCAATCCCAACTCGGCTGCCCACACGCCGAGTACGCTGCTCTCCTCCAATCAGGAGCAAGTCCTACAGTTAATTGGTTGAACTGGAGGCAGCTGTGCGGAAGCTGTTTACTTCTCTCCCAGCGCCATATTGTGGGAGAGCAGATGCATAGAATAAGTCTTAATTCGAGTAACTTAGTCTAGTCCGGATTGCTCCCCACAGATCCCCCTTTCTTTTTATTTTTGGCGTTGATACGCGCCTGTCTTCGGTGTCCCGCGGCACACACTCTGCTCTACTTGCTAGAGTTGCCACAGGCTCTTACAAGTCCTATCAATCAGGCAAACCGAATCCGGGTCCTCTCTTCGCCATGTTGTGAGGAGGTTTTTAGGCGCTGATGCATGCCTGTGTTCGGTGACCTGCGGCTCACACTCTGGTCGAGCCGCCTGCTGGCGCTTACCGCCTTAATTAGGCAGACCGAATCCAAGCCTTCTCATTGCCTTTTTGTGGGGAGGCCTTACTGATGTTAATTCGTGCCTGTCTTCGGTGACCTGCGGTGCATAAGCTGCTAGCCGCCCAGGTGCTCATCGCCTCACTAATCGGGCAGACCGAATCCAAGCTCTCACATTGCAGTGTTGTAGGGAGGCCTTTCTATTTCTCTATTTCTCTATCTCCGGGCATTCCTATTTCTCCCATTTTACTTCTATCTTCCAGCATTCCTATTTCTCTTTTACTTCTAAACTTCTGTTTCTCTTATCCCTGCGGCTTTCCGGCTGCGCCTCGCCCCGCCGGCGGGTTCCCGGCTCTGCGCCGCTTCAGCCCGCGCGCCTCTCTCATCTGCGCAGCTTCCCGGCTTTGCGCGGCTCGGCTTCGCGCGCTCCGCGGTCTCCACGCTTAACCCTTTCGCGTCTGAACCACAGCCTCGCGCCAGCCCCGTTCCCTATCTATTCACGCCCCGTGCTCTCTGCACGCGGTGGCTTCCGCGAGTAACACAGCGTAGCTTACGTGTCCGCCACTAGCATTCAATCTAAGTTCCCCGAGCTAGCCTGGCGAATTCAACCCAGCGTACGTCTCCGCCCCACGGTTTGGCTTCCCGTCCTTTGCTCCCCGGGCTAATCAGACGGATCCCAACCAGGCTCACGTTTCAGCTTCTGGTTTCAACTTTTCGCCCCCTATTCCCGGGCTAACTTGAGAACCCCAAAGTGGCTTTCGTATCCGCCTCGGCCTGCCCCCCGCGGCTTCAATTTCCCTAACATTTTTCTCTACCCGGTATGTTTCCCTAAGTTTTCTTCCAACAATATTCCTCCCTCATTTCTCCTGGCCTCTCCCCACAGTCCGCATCCGAGTCTGTTTGTTCTAGCTTTCACTTTCGCTTTCAACCTTAGAGATTTCTCCCAGCTTCCCCCCGTAGTCCGTATCCGAGTCTATGCCTAGGCTTTCAATAGCTTCTTCCGGCTCCTTTTTCGTCCGGCTTTTCCCTAGGCTGTTTGCTAGTTTCTCTCTCCGATATTTTCCCTAGTTCTTCCCGTTTCTTCCCTCCTAAGTTTCATATCCGTCCTAAGTTTCCTATCCGAGTCACGTTTCTTCCCTCCTAAGTTTTCTATCCGTCCTAGGTTTCCTATCCGAGTCACGGCACCATTATGTCGCTCCCCCTCTTCGTGGAGGAACGACACTAAACCCTGCCTAGGCTTCATATCCGAGTCACGGCACCATTATGTCGCTCCCCCTCTTCGTGGAGGAGCAACACAGGACCCTGCGCTGTTCTTTCGTCTGCTCGGCCCTCCCCGGGTTTGCTGCTGGTTCTTCCCGGGTTGGCTACTATCCCTTCCACCTCCGTGGAAGGGCAGTTCCCCCTGGCCACATTCCCCACTTCCGCAGGGGAGCGGCACACCGCCGGCCGGCTTTCTCGGGGGCTGCACGGGTTCCCTTAGATGTTCCCCATAGATGTTCCTGGTGCATGCCGTCTCTCTCCTCCTTTATAGTCCTCCTCCGCCAATCCCAACTCGGCTGCCCACACGCCGAGTACGCTGCTCTCCTCCAATCAGGAGCAAGTCCTACAGTTAATTGGTTGAACTGGAGGCAGCTGTGCGGAAGCTGTTTACTTCTCTCCCAGCGCCATATTGTGGGAGAGCAGATGCATAGAATAAGTCTTAATTCGAGTAACTTAGTCTAGTCCGGATTGCTCCCCACAATTATCAACACAGGGAGAAAATATTTGCAATCACATATCTGATAAAGGTTTAGTATACCAAATACGCAAAGGTGATTTATAATCCAACATGAAAAAATGCAAACCACTCTGGGACTGGCACTGTGGCATAGCACGTGCAGTGCCACCATCCCATACGGGCACCAGTCCCTGTCCTGGCTGCTCCACTTCTGACCCAGCTCCCTGCCAACGGCCTGGGAAGAGCAGCAGAAGATGGCCCAAGTGCTTGGGCCGCTGCTGGGCTCATGGAAGACCTGAAAGCACTGGGCCATTGCAGCCATTTGGGGAGTAAACCAGCAGATTGAAGATTCTCTCTGTCTCTCCTTCTCTCTCTGTAACTCTGGTTTTCAAATAAATAAATAAATCTTTTTAAAATATTCCAACTACTCAATGAAAAAATATTCAAAGAAGTTGAAGAGATATTTTTTCAAAAAAGATATACAAATGGCAGCAAGCAAAGGAAAATATGTTCAATGTCATTAGTTATTAGCTAAATACAAGTTAAAAACCACAATGTGGGGCTGGCGCTGTGGTGCAGTGGGTTAAAGCCCTGGCCTGAAGCACCGGCATCTCATACGGGCGCCGGTTCTAGTCCCAGTTGCTCCTCTTCCGATCCAGCTCTCTGCTATGGCCTGGTAAAGTAGTAGAAGATGACCCAACTCCTTGGGCCCCTGCACCCACGTAGGAGACCCGGAAGAAGCTCCTGGTTCCTGGCCTCAGATCGGCACTACTCCAGCCGTTTCCGCCATCTGGGGAGTGAGCTGGCAGATGGAAGACCTCTCTCACTCTCTCTGTGTGTAACTCTGTCTTTCAAATAAATAAAATAAATCTTTAAAAAAAAAACACACACACAATGTGATACAAGGTCACAACCACAAAAATGATTCATACTCAAAAAGCTGAAAATAAAGTTTAACCTTTTGTACTCTACTAGTGCAAACGTAAAATATTTTAATCATTGGAAAAGTTTGGTAGTTCCTCAAAAAATAAACATAGAATTTCCATGTGACCCAGCAATTTCAACCTAAAATATATGCTCAAGAGAAATGAAAATGTGTTCTCACAAAAACTTGTACATGGGGGCCAGCACTGTGGTGCAGTGGGTGAGGCTGCCGTCCACAGTGCCATCATTCCATGTGGGTGCCAGTTCGAGTCCCCGCAGTTCTTCTGATCCAGCTTTCTGTTAAGGCCTGGGAAAGCAGGAGAAGATGACCTGAGTGCTTGGGCCCTTGCACCTGCGTGAGAGACCCAGAGGAAGCTCCTGGCTCCTGGCTTCTGGCTTCAGATCAGCCCAGCTCCTGCTGTTGTGGCCATCTGGGGAGTCAACCAGTGGATAGAAGATCTTACTCTCTGCCCCTCTGCTTCTTTGTAACTCTGCCTTTCAAATAGATGAAGAAGAAGAAGAAGAAGAAGAAGGAGGAGGAGGAGGAGGAGGAGGAGGAGGAGGAGGAGGAGGAGGAGGAGGAGGAGAAGAAGAAGGAGAAGGAGAAGGAGAAGGAGAAGGAGAAGGAGAAGAAGAAGAAGAAGAAGAAGAAGAAGAAGAAAACTTGTACACAAATGTTCATGGCAGTATTTGTCATAATCACAAGAAAAAAAAGGAATAACTCAAATGTCCATCAGCTGATGAATGCATAAATAAAATGTGTTATATAACCATACACAGGGAAGCTGGGTATAGAATCTGTATTATTCCTTACAGCTGCATGGGAATCTATGTTATATAAAGATTAAATCAAATTCATCAATTTCTGCATGCTAAGAATTTTTAGTAGCTTCTTTGAAACTTTAATAATAAAATTCAACCTTTGTGGCTGAGATTCGTCCTCAATGTGCTGATGTTGGGAGCTGGAACCTTAAAGAGGTGGGGCCTGAGAGGAGGTCCTTAGGGAAGTTGAGGGGAGTGCCCTCAGAGAGTTTATGGGATCGTAACTGTTCTCTGACTTCCTGCTTCGAGACGTGATCTCTGGGGCCAGCTTTGTGGAGCAGCAGGTTAAATCACCTCTTGAGACAATGGCATCCCATATCGGCTGCTCTGCTTCTGATCAGGCTTCCTGCTAACGCACCTGGGAAGGCAGCAGAAGATGGCCCAAGTACTTGGGCCCTGGCCACTTGTATGGGAGACCTGGATGGAGTTCTGCCACAGCCCTGGCTGCTGCAGCCATTTAGGGAGTGAACCAGCAGATGAAATCCTTTTCTTTTCATCTCTACCTCTCTCTCTCTTCCCAGGTTTCAAGTAAATAAATAAATCTTAAAAAAAAAAAATATGTGATCTCTTCCTTCTCCGTGTGCTCCCCACACTGTGATGCCATCTGACACAGGATCTTCACCAGAGCCAAGCTAATTTCAGTACCTTGCCTTGGAATATCCACAACAATTAGCTGAATAAACTCCTTTCCTTTATAAAGCTAGCCTGCCTTGGTTTTTCATTACAGTATCAAAACACAGACTAATATGCCTTCTCTGGACTATTATTCCCCACCATTTTCATTCAAGCTCACTTGTTCGTTATCTCAAATTTTCCCTGCCAAGGAAATCCTCTTACAGTGCCCCTTCCCAAACATCTTTTGCATACCTTCATCTGCCGGCACCTGAACCACCTGCTTCTTACTTCATTTACCTGTGTGTCCTGCTAGAGTAGATTCTCTGAAATCGAGGCCATTTTACCTTGTTACTTTACCTATCTGAAACCTGAGACTTGAAGGATAATCAGCAGATGTCTACTAAATCAATGGGGCACAGCTACCTTCTCTCTCCTCTCCACTCCACCTCCCACATCCCTGGCCATTCTGCTTTCTTCCATTCATTTCTCCAGAGAATACAATCCATAAGCTGGCAGACGTGCCAGGCATGTGAAAAATAATTATAAAACAATGTAATAAATGCCTACAGAAGAGGGAGCAGCAGTTTTATAGAACTTTTTACTGTGTTTTCTATGTAAAATGAGAATTTAAATTTCCTTTTAGAACTTTAATCATTATTTCCTTTAAGAGAAAACTAGGGGTTGGCGCTGTGGCATAGCGGGTAAAGCCGCTGCCTGCAGTGCCAGCATTCCATATGGGCGCTGATTTGAGTCCTGGCTGCTCCAATTCTGATCCAGCTCTCTGCTATGGCTTGGGAAAGCAGTGGAAGATGGCCCAAGCCTGTGGGCCCCTGCACTCATGGGGGAGACCTGAAGACCAGGAGCTCCTGGCTCCTGTCTTTGAATCAGTGTAGCTCCGGCCATTGCGGCCATCTGGGAATTGAACCAGTGGATGGAAAACCTCTCTCTCTCTCTCTCTCTCTCTCTACCTCTGCCTCTGCCTCTGCCTCTGCCTTTCTGTAATTCTGCCTTTCAAATAAGTAAGTAAATAAATAGAAAACTAAGTTCAAATAAGATCAGCTATTCCTCTCCAGTTTTTTTTTTTTTTTAGATTTATGAGAAAAACAAAGTTAGTCTCTCTTTCCTTCTCATAAGCAGAGGCAGTAAAGTCATTTATTTTGAATGTGGGTATTATTAGTTGTTGATAATTTTTAATAACCTAAAGGCAAATCTTCAAAAGAGCTCCATTATAAAACTTTACATTTCCATTTTGATAATTCACATTCAACACTGGAGTTCACTCATAATCTCAAAATGTTCTTATTTGACTTGCAAAGTGTTCTTTTGAGTATATGGGTGCCAAGGCATAGATTCAACTACCATGTGTTAAAGTTCAAAATGATCCTTTAATGTTCGCTGTGAACTTTAATACATACACACACACACACACATATCCCTTAGGAGGTATAAATTACTATCCCCTGGGGCCGGCACTGTGGTGTAATGGGTTAAGCCACTGACTGCAGCGCTGGCATCCCATATGGGCACCGGTTCGAGTCCTGGCTGCTCCACTTCTGATCCAGCTCTCTGCTGTGGCCTGGGAAAGCAGTAGAAGATGGCCCAAGTCCTTGGACCCCTGCACCCATGTGGGAGACCCAGAAGAGCACTGTGACTTTCAAATGAATACATAAATCTTTAAAAAAAATTATTACCCCACTAAATAGATAAGAAAACTAGACAAATAAGTTGGCCTTCCTCCAACACCTTAAAAGTAGTAAGTGGCAAGCCAGGATCCAAACCTAAACCATAAACATCCAACCTAATATTCTCTCCATTTCATCACAGCCCCCTTTGTTTTCTGCGTTAGCTGCCTGTCTTCTCATTTAACAACCAGTGTATTCACATAATTACAAATCTGGTACCATAACAAAACAAAATAATTCTAAGAACATGCCTGATTGCTAATTGACCAAAATTTCATTCTTTTTTTTATGATTTATTTATTTGAAAGATAGTGAGATAAAGAGAAAGATCTTCCACCTGCTAATTCGCTCCTCAAATGACAGAAATGGCCCAGGCTGGGCCAGGCCGAAGCCACGAGCCCTGAACTCCGTCAAGATCTCCCTTGCGGGTCCGAAGCATTTGGCCATCTTGCGTTGCCCTCCCTGGTATGTAAGCAAGGAGGTGGATCAGAAGCACAGCATGAATTTGAACCAGTGTTCATATGGGATGCTGGCATTGCAGGTGGCAGCTTAACCCACTGTGCCACTATGCTGGCCCCTGAATTTCTTTCTTGATATAAAATATTTTTAAACATTCAAGTCTTTAGTATGAGGCAAAGAACATTTTTCATGGTCTAGTTGAGTATGTTTACATTTGTCTTGATTTATCCTATGTGTTCAACTGATTTTATTTTTGTGCTTACAAATGCATGATAAAAATATGAATGATCAATATATAAACATCACAACAAAAAAATCTGTTAGCCTACATGAAAGAGGCTTGATGTACCCTTAGTGTTGATCAAAATCATAACAGCAGGAAAAGGCTTACCTTTTGTTAATGTGGACATTTTTCTTGGTAATTTTAAGTTTTTCTGTAGGTTGCCAGCATTGATTCTAACTATGAGTCACAACTGAAATCACTGTACAAATAAACAGAGGAGACACTGTCGAAATTTAGAGAGGCTAGCAGCATAGAAAGTGAGATGAAAAATTAGATATGTTAGCTCAAACAGAAAAAGGTATATTTTTATCCTTGTATTTTGAATAACTACAATTTTCTGATCCTTTTTTGTTCTTTTATTTTTTCCCAGTATTCAATTGCATTTTCAATGCAAATTACTGTATTATTTTCCAGAAACACTTTTTGTCCCTTAGTGAACTTATTCAACTAATTAATGATTTTAAAAAATTACTGAAAGCAATATTGCAAGAAATAATTTCCAAACTGAAATTTATACACTTGAAAGCTGATTCCTACAAAAATGATTTGGCTCTCTAAAAAAAGAAGCAATCTCTCAGCTCCATGGACCCAGCCCTGGGCCTACTAGGGTTTCTTTTTCATAGGAAATTACTGCTGTGATGGATTCTTGTTAACCCCAGGAGGAAAGAAATCCAATGGCACGGCCTAATCAGAGACCGAAACAGAATGTTCTGTTGTCTGAAATGATTATCTCTGTGTAATAGTTGACAGACAAGTTAAATGTGTTGGAATCAAGTAAAATATTCATTTTCCCTTTTACTTCACCAGGCTGCCACGCTTTAACTGAGTTATTGCTAGGTGCCTTTGCTTCCTCCGTTGCCTTTCCATGCTGATAATTGGATAGACAGTCCACATTTCTTTTCTCTTCAGATCCCTGGTGGAAAATTGTCTGCTGGTGAGAATTAATGCAGCCTGTCCTGTCTTCCCTGTCCACCACACTCCCTGCCCCTACCAGTCCCTCAAACAAGCCCATGCTGCTAAAACTTTGCTTTTTCCTCAAAAGCTCTCTCACCACCTCCACCCCTCCCCGCTGCTAGTGGCGAGGTAGAGACAACAGGAGATCTACGGCTAGCAGCTTTTTCTGCTGGTTTGTATTTCTTCGGGCTCCGATGGGTGTGTGATGGCTAAGTAGCAAGTTATGTATTTTTCCATTGAAAATGCACAACCTAAAAGCATTCCAGAAAGCTGTTTGTTTTTTTTTCTCCTCTTTTATTTACTTATTTGATTTTTAAAAGATTTACTTATTATTTATTTGAAAGGCAGACTGACAGAAAGAGGGAGAGATGGCGAGAGAAGCAGATATTCATTCTGCTGGTTTACTCCCCAGATGGCTGCAACGGGATTGGCCAGGCCAAAGCCAGGAGCCTGGAACTCCACTTAGGTATCTCACGAGTACAGGAGTCCAAGCACTTGGGCCATCTTTCAGTGCCTTCCCAAGTGCAATTAGCAGGGAACTGGATCAGAAGTGGAGCATCCAGGACTTGAACAGGCATCCAAGTGGTATGTGTGAATTGCTGGTGGTGGCTTAACTCACTGTGTCACAATGCCAGCCCCTTTTCCCCCTTCTTCCCAGGTTTATTAAACATGCAGATAAATTTTTTGAATGTCATAAATCCTTTTCCTCAATTTCCAATAGGAAATGTTTGTCATGTAATGCAACAGTGAACTGAGATCAACACCCATGAAGATAAATTTAAATGATCAATCACAACCTGGTGATTTTTTCATGGTTAGAATCAACTGTCCATTTAATTGTAGAGCAGTTAACTATGGGCTCTGGAGCCAGCCTGCCTAAGTTTAAAACCTGCCCTGCTCAGTAACTGGCTAGAAGACATAGAGCAAATTAAACGATCTACACCTATTTCCTCATTCTGTAAAACGAACGTAATAAAAGCACCCACTTCCTGCTTCCTACACTGAATGATTCTTATTAATGAGGTAATACAGGTAAAACCCCTAAAATATTATCTTTCATGGAAGTAGATCTCCACCAGTGTTACTTGTGGCAGTTTATAAGAATATTGTAAATGAAAAGATTTCTAACATATTATTCTTTAGTTTGTAGACACTGTGAAGGCACAGTTCAAGGAAAGCTTTTTCTTATGGCTCCGTGTTTATCTGATATAAGCTCTCAAATTAGTTTTTTCTCATTTTGTTTTTACTGTCCTTCAGGCTCTCATATCTTACTCCCCAGAACTGATAATAATATAGCACTTAGGAAAGAATGAAGCCCAGGTTAAAGACAAATTGCCACCAGAGCCGTGGCTCACTAGGCTAATCCTCCACCTGCGGCGCCTGCACCCAGGGTTCTAGTCCCGGTCGGGGCGCCGGATTCTGTCCCAGTTGCCCCTCTTCCAGGCCAGCTCTCTGCTGTGGCCTGGGAGTGCAGTGGAGGATGACCCAAGTGCTTGGGCCCTGCACCTGCATGGCAGACCAGGAGAAGCACCTGGCTCCTGGCTTCAGATCAGCGCGGTGCGCTGGCCGCAGCAGCCATTGGAGGGTGAACCAATGGCAAAGGAAGACCTTTCTCTCTGTCCCTCTCTCACTGTCCACTCTGCCTGTCAAAAAAAAAAAAAAAAAAAGACAAATTGCCTATTCTAGAACCATTAGTATTAATAGTAATGAACTAACATGAAAGGTCTACATTTTAAAAAAAATGTTTACTTTTTGTTACCAGCGCTGGGCCAGGCTGAAGACAAGAGCCTGGAATTCCACTGGATCTCCCATGTGCATAGCAGGGACTCAAGCACTTGGACCATCAACCACTGATGCATTAGCAGGAAGTTGGATTAGAAGTGGAACACTCTAGACAAGGGACGGGGGTGTTCCCAGGAGTGCTTAACCCACTGTGCCACAACACGCACACCACACCAGGGTCTCCTAGTTAACTAATGATGCTATTGCCCTTGTGTTCCTAGTTAGTATTCTCTTCCATGGGATGCACATTCTCTCTGGAAAAAAAAACAGACACAGAGACAGCTAAGACAATTTTTAAAAGAATTCCTCCTTGTAGGTTCTCTCTGTCTACCACAGTTTTATCTTAGATTGTCTTTTTTTTTTCTTTTTTTCTTTTTTTTTTTTTTTTTTTTTTTGGCCAGGCAGAGTTAGACAGTGAGAGAGAAAGAGACAGAGAGAAAGGTCTTCCTTTTCAGTTGATTCACCCCCCACAAAAGGCCGCTACGGCTGGCATGCTGTGCCGATCCGAAGGCAGGAGCCAGGTGCTTCTCCTGGTCTCCCATGGGGTGCAGGGCCCAAGCACTTGGGCCATCCTCCACTGCACTCCCAGGCCACAGCAGAGAGCTGGCCTGGAAGAGGGGCAACCAGGACAGAATCCGGCGCCCCGACCAGGACTAGAACCTGGTGTGCCGGCGCCGCAAGGCGGAGGATTAGCCTAGTGAGCCGCGGCACCAGCTAGATTGTCTTCTTAGAGTATAAACTACTAGCCTATTTCTCCTCATCTAGTCAACTTATGTGTGGTAATTCCTTTAGACTGTGAGAACATTTGCTGATATGCTGGTTGCTTCTCACATTTTCCCTCCTTGTTAATGCCTCCATAAATCCTCTGTCTTGTCATCATACTTTCTGCTTGTCCTAACAATTAGAATGTCAAGGTAATATTCTAGAAAACAGAAGTATCATAGACATTTTTCATGTGCTCATGCTAAACTGATCTTGGTGTTTTTCATCTCTACTTAAAATTGGCATGTTTTGTGGAATCAGGTTCTTCCTATGCCATACAATGTGGTACAATGTAATATTCATAAACCATCTTCTCAAATGCCTGTGAGTTAGTCTTCTTCGTGAAATAAAGAGCTAGTGATATCATTGTTCTTTTTTCTATACTGGTGAAATTAACATTTTCTCATTTTACCTCCTGAATACAAAAATGATTAGACGTTTGAAAGATATTTTCTTACAGAAATAAATCAATTCATTTTCCTCTCAACCATAAGCCAAATCTTCCTGGGAATCCTGCACTTTCTTTTACTCCAACTGCTCCTTTTCTTTAGTCAACATTTCAGAGAGGATTGGCTTTGATATTATAATGTCTGTGCCTAACCATGGATGGCGGAGGCACAGAACTTCCAATCCAACTTTTCTGTGAAAGAGTTGCTGTCTGACATTTCACAATGATCTCCAGGAACCCACAAGGCATGTGTTTATTTTAATATACAAACTATGGACAGAAGATAACTGACCTTGAGTGGATCATTAAGACAACTCCAGACGAGGCAGCCACAAGATCACCAGGGCCAGTTCTGGGCTACTGCAGCCCAGAACCACGTTGTACATTCTCAGTTAAATGCTCATTTCATGTAGGCCTCCTCCTTCTTTCATTCCCCACAGTGGCTCACAAGTTTTGCATGGCTTCAATTGAGACCTGAAACAATATTTTTCCCCAGAAAGACTACTCTTACAGAAATATTTATCTTGGGTTTGCTTATAATCAACAACTCTAACTATATGTTCCTCTTTTTAAAACTTTCTAAAGCAATTATTCATTACAATTCTTAATTGTTCTGTATTTCACAATCTTCAATTTTGAGGTCCAAGATTTGGCCTGAGAATTTACTGTTGCTCTTATATCAAGCAGTAACAAAATAACTCTACCTGGTAGAATTCAAAATGTACGTGTCCCTCACATTCACTGTGACTAGACCTACTTTAAGTAATGCTCAATACTTTGTTAAGAAAACAACTGTGTGATGACAATTTAAAATCTGAGAAAAGTAAAATTTCTATCCGGAAAAAAAATTATTTCTCGTCACACCTTTTTTCTTTCTGTTAAAATTTTCCATTGAGGGAAAGTTTTTATCTGTAGTTTTTGAGGTTAGTGAGAACTTTTTATTTTTGTAAATTTATAATCTATAAGTAGTTTGTGCATCCACAAGCATATTTTACATGGTTTTAATTTTTTGGTTGTTTTTGTATTTGTCATTATCAGTGCATAGCCTTCAAATTTGAAATGGGCTCCCAAAGACATTTGCTGTGGTGGGTATAGTGTCAACTTTCCTTTAATTATTCGGTGCCAACTGAATTTTGCTATTCAAAATATAGGAATATGTATAATTATGGTGAAAATTAAAATAATACCTGAATCAATTTCCTGTATATTCATTTTAATGTGAAAAAATGAATGGGAATATTGAAAGGATTTGCATTACAGGATGGTGCCCTGTTCTCAAATATCTCTTACCATAGCTGTGGAAAATTCGGTAAGCTTAAGCCAATATGGTATTTTTCCTATGCCATGACTTTCTCCATGCCCTGAGAGACCAAGCCAAACTAAAAGAAACTCAAATGTTATGTGCTGTTATTTAACACATAGCAAGGGCTTTTAAAATTAGGATATTATAAGAAAGCAGTGCTGAATCATTTTTGTTTCATAAGCCAAATATACCATGATTTTAAATTTTATTTAGTTTTGAATAAGGTATTATCCTGAATTTATACAGAGATTATTATCTTACTTGCACTACCTCCTTTTTTCCTTATTCATCCATGTTGAGGTTTTTGTCTCATTATATTTTAGTTAAGCTGAGTAAATTAAATACTTTTTGAAAGGAGGAATTCTGTGGATAAACTAAATAGATTTTGATAAATAAATTATGAATTGTAGGGCAATCTGTAAGAAAGTTATGAACTACAGAGCAATACATCTTGTAAAAGTACATCTCCTGATACCTCAGAAATCTGAATATAGACCTACCATATGACCCAGCCATCCCACTCCTGGGAATTTACCCAAGGGAAATGAAATCAGCATACGAAAGAGTTATCTGCACCCATGTTTATTGCGGCTCAGTTCACAATAACTAAGATATGGAATCAACCCAGATGTCTGTCAATTAAAGACTGGATAAAGAACTTATGGGATATGTATACCATGGAATACTACACAGTAGTAAAAAAAATGAAATTCTGTCATTTTCAACAAAATGAATGAAACTGGAAAACATCATACTTAGTGAAATAAGCCAGTCTGAAAAGGGCAAATACCATAAGTTCTCCATGATCTGTGATAACTAATAGAGTACCTAAAAGGTAATCTATAGAAGAGAAGTCAAATTCACACTTTGAGATGCAATGACTTTGAATGGCCTTTGTCTCAACTATTGAGGAGTAGGGTTTTTTTTCCATACTATTTGTTGAACTCTTCACTAGTATAGAGCTAATTGTATGTGTATAAAGTTAACTGAAAATAGATCTTAGTAAAAAATTAGAATGAAATGAGAGAGGGAGGAGGAAGTGGGTGGAAGTGTGGGTGGGAGGGAGGGTACAATGGGAAGAATCACTATGTTCTTATGTACTTATGAAATGCATGAATTTTGTATTCCTTAAATAAAAGGTTTATGGGGAAAAATAAGTACATCCCCCTTTGGTAGGAATTTATGCCTGTGTTTTAGAAGTTGGAATATTTTCCTTTAAAGGGCACTTACAGAATACAGATTCTAGATATGCAGTGACATCCTTCACCCAAACCAAAACCCAGGGCTGTAAGCTCATTCAATATCACTTGTGGGTGATGTTTAGTTCTAAGCATCCTTAGTGGGATTAAAAGTCACAGGTGTGGGGCTGGTGCGGTGGCACAGTAGGTTATTCTCTGCTTGCAGCACCACCACCCTATATGGGCGCCATATCTTCTATGGCCTGGGAAATCAGTAGAAGATGGCCAAGTCCTTGGGCCTTTGCACCTGCATGGAAGACCTGGAAGGAGCTCCTGGCTCCTGGCTTTGTATTGGCTCAGCTCCAGCTGTTGCGGTATTTGGGGAGTGAACCAACCGAAGGAAGACCTTTCTCTCTGTCTCTCCCTCTCACTGTCTGTAACTCTACCTCTCAAATAAATAAAATATTTTTTAAAAAGCCATAGGTGCTATGTTTCTGAATCCTGACACAACAGGCAAGCAGGGTACCTGCTCCCCCACCTCCAAGAGGGACAGCAGAGTCTTCCCCAGATGTCCTCTTGCTCTGCTCATGTCTCAAAATGGCCAAGAAATCCCCCAAGAGCAAACAGCAGGCATGATCTTTTGAGCTAACAACAGCACTTGGCCATCAAAGTTAGGGCATATATGGAGCAAGTTAAAGAAAGAAAATGTTAAAAGTTATCAAAATGGGCCGGCGCCACGGCTCACTAGGCTAATCCTCCACCTGCGCCGCTGGCACCGCAGGTTCTAGTCCCGGTTAGGGCACCAGATTCTGTCCTGGTTGCTCCTCTTCCAGTCTAGCTCTCTGCTGTGGCCCGCGAAGGCAGTGGAGGATGGCCCAAGTGCTTGGGCCCTGCGCCCTCGTGGGAGACCAGGAGGAGGCACCTGGCTCCTGCCATCGGATAGGCGCAGCGCACCGGCCGTGGCGGCCATTTGGGGGGTGAACCAATGGAAGGAAGACCTTTCTCTCTGTCTTTCTCTCTCACTAACTCTGCCTGTCAAAAAAAAAAAAGTTATCAAAATGTTTGAGCCCACAAAATATCTCATAGGCAGATTTTTTAATTTACTCTTTTCTTTTTTGAGTTAATATTTATAGCTACTTAACCCAATAAAGGCATGATACATATGCTGCACAAGTGCACATAGAACCTTCACAGAAATAGATTAGTACATGCTTGGCCATAAAACAAGTCTCAGTGCATATAAAAGATTAAAAAATACAACTGATACATTCTGACCAAAAGAGAAGTAAGTAGAGATCATCAGTAATAAGATAATCAGCCAGCCCTGGCTGTTTGCATGCATTTGGGGAGTGAATGAATGAATGAAAGATCTTCTCTCTCTCTCTCTCTCTCTCTCTCTCTTGCTTTTTTTTTATTTGACAGGTAGAGCTATATACAGCGAAAGAGACAGAGAAAAATTCTTCCTTCTGTTGGTTCACTCCCCAAATGGCTGCCACTGCCGGCGTTGCACCCATCCAAAGTCAGGAGCCAGGTGCCTCCTCCTGGTCTCCCATGCGGGTGCAGGGCCCAAGCACTTGGGCCATCCTCCACTGCATTCCCGGGCCACAGCAGAGAGCTGGACTGGAAGAGGAGCAACCAGGACTAGAACCCGGCGCCCATATGGGATGCCAGCCCTGCAGGCGGAGGATTAACCAAGTGAGCCATGGCGCCAGCCCCTCTCTCTTGCTTTTAAGTAGATTAAAATGGTTTTTTTGAAAGTGAAAACTCCAAAATAATTAAACAACACACTTCTAAGTAAGTCACTGGGTAAAAAAGAAATCATAAGAGAAACTAGAGCATATTTTATTTACTCTTCTATAAATAAAAACGTGACTGAGGATTAGTATATTTCTAAAACAAAAATGCATAAACCTTGTTTCAGAAACGGGTCTTAGAAAGAATGCAATTTTTTGTACATCATCTGAAGATTGTTCAAATCCCTTTTGATAGTACCAGTTAGGGAAGTACTAAGCCTGTGGAGATATATGCTGTTCTTTTTTCCTAACTGGCAGTCATGTTAATGAAGGTATGTGATCTAGCAGGGGTTTTATTGTTGAGATAGTTCAGAACTGTTCTTTGAAAATAAGCAAATGCTTTTTAAATTAACAATATTTATAAGACCAGTTTTACTCTGAAGATGTAAATCACTCAGTTGAGTCCACTAGGAGCTGGTCTCTTAGCTTTTTCCATTTTTTTTTTTTTTTTTTTTTTTTTGTCAGTGTGTTGACAAAAGATGTTTGCTTGCTACAATTAAGGAAAGAGAGGTTCTTATTTTCAGCAGAGGCTCATATCAGATTTATTTCCGACAAATAATAGTGTTAACAGACTTTCAAATAACTGTCAACAATCACCTTAAACCAGTGCAACATGGGTTGCTGATACCTGAAACTTCAACTGCTTATAAAATCCCAATCTTCAAAAGTAGTGCCTATGGGAGCACTTGTCTCTCAACGCCATCGCCAAAAACAATAAGCTAGATTCTCAACTCAAAGAGCTCTTTTCTTCCTTTGAATCTCACAGAATGAAAAATCTGACCCCCTATGTAAATATTCACTAGCCCATCTTTTGAGAACTACATTGGATTGTATGCAGTTTGCGCTGAGTTTTTTCTTTCTTTATCACGTCCAACAGAGAACTCTGAGTAACTCAGTCCTGACAATGCCACCATTTTCCAGGATGCCTGCCAAGCGAGTACTTAGGAGGACGGTCTTCAGACTGTGGGGAGCGTGGTATCCTCTATCTAGGGACCAGACACGATCCAGGAAGCTCCCGGGAGGCCAGGCTCTGTTACCTGATAGTTCTTTTCCACTTCTCGCTACCAAGATATCTGGAGTTTCCAAGGGGTTAATATTTCAAGTTATACAGATGAATACACTGCTTTAGCAGCTTCCTTGAAATTAGCACGCTGTATTTTTATTGGTTTTGGTTACTTATCCTCAGAAATGTTGTCTCATTGTCGATTTCTCTTATTTAAAAGGAAAATGCAGATTTTTAACTTTTCAGTAAAACTGACAAACAAGCTCTCCAACGTCACTCCATCTGGATTAAAGAAACAGAGAGTGGTTCACTTCTGTACTTAGGAAGTTATCACATTGGTAGGTGGGTTTTTGTTGTTGTTGTTGGTTTGTTTGGGTCTTGGAGATCTTGTTCTATCATTCAGTTCACATACATTATTTTAAAATAATATATCAGGAAGTTTCAAAAAGTTTGTGTAAAAAAATCTAATTAAAATGTTTATTTTGATGCAAAAAACATTAAAATCCATGCATATGAGGGAGACTTCAAAAAAGATCATGGAAATATGCATTACAAAAAAAACTATGTATAGGTTTCAAAATATTCCACAAACATACACAGCAGACTCATAGAATGGCAGATGTCCTAAACAGCACTCTGGCCTCAGAATCAGCCCTTAAGGCATTCAGATCCAGCTGAAAAGCCCATGAGAGTATTTCAGGCATGGAAAGCCAAGACACTCTGGCAAAAATAAAATAAAATAAAATAACCTAAATGAAAGATCTCTGCAAGTGAGATCCCAGTGGAAAGAACAGGTCATCAAAGAAGGAGGTACCTTTCTCTGAAGGGAGGAGAGAACTTCCACTTTGACTGTGACCTTGTCTAAATATGATCAGAGTCGGTGAACTCAAAAGGCTTCCATAGCCTTGGCAACTCATGACAAGAGCCTAGGGTGATTACTGATGCCATAAACAAGAGTGTCAATTTGTTAAGTCAACAACAGGAGTCACTGTGCACTTACTCCTCATGCAGGATCTCTGTCCTTAATGTTCTGTACATTGTGATTTAATACTATAACTAGTACTCAAACAGTACTTTTCACTTTGTGTTTCTGTGTGGGTGTGAACTGTTGAAATCTTTACTTAATATATGCTAAACTGATCTTCTGTATATAAAGAGAATTGAAAATGAATCTTGATGTGAATGGAATGGGAGAGGGAGTGGGAGATGGGAGGGTTGCAGGTGGGAGGGAAGTTATGGGTGGGGGGAAGCCATTGTAATCCATAAGCTGTACTTTGGAAATTTATATTCATTAAATAAAAGTTAAAAAAAAATTCCACAAACTTTTTGAAGAACCCCCATGTATCCTTTCCACATTTTTGTCAATTTATTTTTGCCCTGGTTTGTGTCCCTTTTTAAAAGTTCCATAATTATTACTAGGTTTTTATGACACCGATCAAGCCTGGCATGAACAGTACAGTGACACTGTGACTTAGGCCAGGATTTGCAATCCTCACTGCAATAACTTAAAGAATTCTGTGTTAATGCTAATGAAAGGGCTTCCTCCCTAGAGATTCTGACTGAGTAACTCTAGATTGGGACCTCAACGTCTGCATGTGTTTAGAAATTTTTTTTTTTTTTTAAGATTTATTTTATTTGGCCGGCGCCGTGGCTCACTAGGCTAATCCTCCACCTTGCAGCACCTGCACACCGGGTTCTAGTCCAGGTCGAGGTGCCAGATTCTGTCCCGGTTGCCCCTCTTCCAGGCCAGCTCTCTGCTATGGCCCGGGAGTGCAGTGGAGGATGGCCCAAGTCCTTGGGCCCTGCACCCGCATGGGAGACCAGGAAAAGCACCTGGATTCTGGCTTCAGATCAGTGCAATGCACTGGCTGTGGTGGCCATTGGAGGGTGAACCAACAGCAAAAGGAAGACCTTTCTCTCTGTCTCTCTCTCTCTCACTGTCCACTCTGCCTGTCAAAAAAAAAAAAAAAGATTTATTTTATTTATTTGAAAGAGTAACAGAGAGAGGTAGAGTCAGAAAGAGAGATCCTCCATCCACTGGTTCACTCCCCAGATGGCTACAACAGCCAGAGCTGTGCCAATCTGAAGCCAGGAGCCAGGAACTTCTTTTGGGTCTCTCACATGGGTGCAGGGACCCAAGGACTTGGGCCATCTTCTACTGCTTTCCCAGGCCATAGCAGAGAGCTAGATCAAAAGCACAGCAGCTGGAACTCGAATCAGCACCCATATGGGATGCCGGCACTACATGTGGCAGCTTGACCTGCTACACCACAATGCCAGCCCTAGAAATGTTAAAAACAAGTGCTTTGAGTGCTGCAGGTATTTCCAGTGTGCTGCCAGAAGAGCTTAACTGGGTGGTACTAATGTCATCTTACATGTTAAAATGATCGTTTTAAGTGTGTACTGACCATTTAGATAGGAATAAGTGTCAAAGGGATCATGTAAAATAAGACCAAGTGTCTTGTAATAACAATAGATAGAATTAAAACGGAGAGAATAATCCAACCGAGAAGCAGGCCACACAGCAGACTCATAGAATGACAAATGCCCTAAACAGCACTCTGACCTCAGAATCAGCCTTTAAGGCATTTGGATCTGGCTGAAAAGCCCATGAGAGCATTTCAGGCATGGAAAGCCAAGACACTGTGGCAAAAAAAAAATGATCTATATGAAGGATCTCTGTGAGTGAGATCCCAGTAGAAAGAAGGGGCCATCATCAAAGAAGGAGGTACTTTTCTCTGAAGGGAAGAGAGAACTTCCACTTTGCTTACAGTCCTGTCTAAACACTGATGGAGTTTGTGGACTCAGAAGGCTTCCATAGCCCTGGCAGCTCACAAGAGACTCAGATGATCACTGACGTCATATATAAGAGTGCCAATTGTTAAATCAACAACAGGAGTCACTGTTTACTTACTCCCCATGTAGGATTTCTGTCCTTCATGAGTTGTACTATGAGAATTAATGGTAAAACTTGTCTTCAAACAGTACTTTATACTTTGTGTGTCTGGGTGGGTACAAATTGTTGAAATCTTTACTTAGTATAGACCTGCTCTTCTGTATATAAAGATAATTACAAACGAATCTTAATGAAGAATGGGATGGGAGAAGGAGTAGCAGGTGGGATTGGATTGGGAGTGGGAGGGTGGGTATGGGGAGGGAAGAACCATTTTATTACTAAAGCTGTCCCTATGAAATTTGTATTTTAAATAAAAGCTAAAAAAATTGTTTAAAAAAAGAAGAGCTTAAATCCCTTTCTTAGGGTTATATAATTTCAATAGACATGAAATACAATGAGGCTTCACAAGCTATGAAAAAGTTCTGCTGTACAAGAGATAATGATGAGTCTTTATAGAGAATTTTATTTTCTTTCTGTTTGATAGAGAGAGACACAGACAGAGAGACAAAGCATAGACAGATCTTCCATCCATTGGTTCACTCTCCAAGTGGCTCAAAAGTCAGGGCTGGGTCAGGCGGAAGCCAGGCACCTGAAACTCATTCCAAGTCTCCAATGTGGGTAGCAGGGACCCAAGCACTTGAACCCTCACCTGCTGCCTTCCAAGATGTGCTTCAGCAGGAAGCTGGAACAGAAGTAGAGGAGCTGGTACTCTAAGCCAGGCAAATCATTGTGGGATGCAGTTGTCTCAAGCAGCAGCCTAATCACCACACCTAACACTAACTCTTAAATCTATCTTTCAGGTCAGAAAATTCCTTAAGAATGATCATGTGGTTTATTTGAGTGACATCTCGCATAAAAGATGGAGGGATTCTAATCTGAGACTCTCAGAATTTGAATTCATGCTATGTCTACCAACTCCAAGAAAAGGTCAAATATTTATTTAGTTTTCACAAGAATGGGAAAAGAGATGAAAAAAAAAAGAGAGTAGAAATAACACTTCACAGAAGTTTTATGATTATTTGGGATTGGAGGCCATAGAAAATTCATACCACTGTGAACAAGGCCTGTCTGATTTTACAGTAGGTGAAAGGGAAGCAGCTGCAGCACAGTGCAGAGTATGGGGATGAGAGGGTTGTGCGTATGTCCAAACAGATCTGCAGAACGTGACTCCATCTGACACTGACGCCGCTGTGGCAGGACCTCCATCAGTTCAGCTCCATGTGGCCCCAGTGCCTAACAGCAGGCTCATCCTCCAGAACAGAGCTGGGAAATTAGGAGCAGCAGACAGGAGGAAGGGAAGTTCCGATGCCATGTCACTCAGTGACAAAACCTCAGTCACTCCTGGTGAACTTGATCTACCATCTAAAGAAAATAAAAAGTGTTCTCTGTCAATCTCCATCCTGCTTCCCTATTCATATAGTTCTCACATCCCCAGTTTGATGGAGAAATTGGAGAGGATGTGTGTTTCTGTGTGTGTGTGTGTGTGCATGTGTAAAATGGAAACTTGAGAAGCTTCAGTTAATCCTTGCAATCTCATCTTGAGAGTATATGAAGAGAGAAAAATCTGACATCAAACTCCTGTGCAGCAGTGCAAGCTCCAGGGACAAGGTCTTGGAACTGCAAAACATATGAACTTGGGCATGGTCTTTCTTGGGGGCAGAGAGATCACACCTTATCCTGAGAACAAGCTGGACAATTTGCATGATCTCATGGAAAGAGGAAACTTGAGAAGCGAACATGCAGGTATTATTAACATGTATTTCTATGATCTGGCTTAAAATATACTGATTGTGTTGCTTATTGTAGTAGGTGCCTGGGGTCTAGAAGTGATCAAGACAAATCTCTCCCATCAAGACATTCACTGCCCAACAGGAGAAATAAACATGTAATCCATCACTTTGGTAGAGAACATTAACACCCCTCAATATAATTGAGTTCACAGTGAGCCTGAGAGGGAGGGTGGGCCAGAAAATGCTTCCCATTCTGCAACCAGGACTCAAGAAGTGAACAAGTGTCCCAGGTAGACATAAATACTAAGTTAATTGAGGAACAGAAAACATATAAAGGGATAAAACCACATGAAACTTTCATGGAATTGAAAATGATTTTACCTAAGCACATATTTGATCAGATAAATTTATGAATATAAAAGACTACTGTAAAATAATCAAATAGCCCTGGGGAAAAGCCAAAAAGATTTATGGACTGGTTCTAATACTTTGCAGCTATGAGACACTGGACAAGTCACTTACCTCTTGTGTAAAGTAAAGACAATGATGTCTGTATGAGACACCCTGGAAGTAAATATGGATATCCAACCCAAGGAAATAAAATATAAGGCTGAGACCTGAAGGATGAGAGGGTAGTATAAAATTTCCAGGTTTAGACATAACGCATGACCTGGAAGTGAAAGAGGAAACACGGCACTTTTGGGGATTAGAAGTTTAATGTAGCGGCCGGCGCCGCGGCTCACTAGGCTAATCCTCCGCCTAGCGGCGCCGGCACACCGGGTTCTAGTCCCGGTTGGGGCGCCGGATTCTGTCCCGGTTGCCCCTCTTCCACGCCAGCCCTCTGCTGTGGCCAGGGAGTGCAGTGGAGGATGGCCCAGGTGCTTGGGCCCTGCACCCCATGGGAGACCAGGAAAAGCACCTGGATCCTGGCTCCTGCCATCGGATCAGCACGGTGCGCCGGCTGCAGCGGCGGCCATTGGAGGGTGAACCAACGGCAAAGGAAGACCTTTCTCTCTGTCTCTCTCTCTCACTGTCCAATCTGCCTGTCAAAAAAAAAAAAAAAAAAGAAGTTTAATGTAGCAATAATGAAAATCGAGGCCATGATGGTAAGATCATGGAAACCACGAGTTGCAGAACATCAGTCAAGGGGCTAGTGGTGAAGTACAGATGATTGTTTGTTTCTTTTTGTTTCAATGGTTATACTGTGCTTTGATTTTACAGTATGAAACTAACTGAATGAAGTTAGCTGTTTAAAAAGATGGAGGAGAACTGGAAGTGTCACACTGGAATCCAATATACCAGTGAGAGCACTATTCCAGTCAATAAGGCAAGACATGGAGGTGGGACTAATCTGCATTATTAGAAACAGAGATATGAGTATAGAAAACGCAATGGACTTGAGGGGAATTTAGAACTTGACAACAAATTAAATGCCAAGGTAGAGGAAAGAGAGAAACTATGGATGTAAATGAGCTTCCTGGGCTTACACAACTAGGCAGATGGTGGTGCCATTTTCTGGAGCAGAAATGAAGCACTGGGAAAGGAGCCAGTTGAGAGAGAAGATGAAGAGCTCAATTTCAAAGATCATGAGTTTGAGGTGTCTTCAGGGCACCCAAGCAGAGCTATCCAATGGGCAACTGAATGTATGAGCTTGGAGTCTGGAAGAAAGATCTAAGGTATAAGGCAGAGGCTCACGAGCCATCAAGGGATGCATGTTTGGTGCAGTGGCACATCTGCATCCAGTATTGGAGTGCTTGGATTCAAGTCCCTGTTCCACCCCCAGTTCTAGCTCCCTGCTAACGGACATCTGGGAGGCAGCAGGCATGATGCAAGGATCTGGTCCCTGCCAACAACATGGGAAATCTGATCTGAATTTTTTTTTCTTTTATTTGACAGGCAGAGTTAGACAGTGAGAGAAAGAGACAGAGAGAAAGGTCTTCTTTCCATTGGTTCACCCCCCAAATGGCTGCTACAGCTGGTGTGCTGTGCCAATTCGAAGCCAGGAGCCAGGTGCTTCCTCCTGGTCTCCCATGCGGGTGCAGGGCCCAAGGACCTGGGCCATCCTCCACTGCATTCCCGGGCCACAGCAGAGAGCTGGACTGGAAGAAGAGCAACCAGGACTAGAACCTGGTGCCCATATGGGATGCTGGCACTGCAGGCAGAGGATTAACCAAGTGAGCCACAACGCTGGCCCCTGAACTGAATTCTTGGCTTCTGGTTTTGGCCTGGCCCTGGACCAGTTGTGAGGATTTGAGGACTGAACCAACAGATCTCTCTCTCTCTCTCTCTCTCTCTCTCTCTCTCTTTCTCTTTCTCTCTCTCTCAATCTGCCTTTCAAATAAAATAAACTTTTTTTAATACCATCACCTCCACACACACAAAATAATTTGATTGATAAAAGAATCTGAGACTTTTGGTGTCTTTTATAGCCCTATAGCACAATAATACAATAAATGTTTGTATTTCTTTAATTAGTGTAGCTACACCAAATTTTGACTGGTTTGTCCATTATTAGTCTTTATCTTATTATTTAACATACTATAGGTTTCCTTGATATCCTGAATATAAAAGGGCAAAGTCTCCATGTAAATAGAAAATAGAAACAAGTCTTTAAATAATTAAGTACAACTTTAGTGTGCCTAATATTGTTATCTCTAAATTCTAGGCTAAAATCTTCCTGTATAAATGTTCTGTTGTGAAGTATAAATGGCTCGTAAATTTCTCTCCCTTCAGAATTCATATTACTAATCACTACTATTTACTCTTTCTAAAGAATTCCAAGTTGCAAAACTACAGAAGTCTAAGAAGCGGCTCTTAGTCATTTACTCCAACCATGGCCCTTCTCTCTCCTTCCTCTGCTGCACACCATGATCGCCTGCTCTCCTACTGAACTTCAACAAATGTCTGGTAGACTTCTTCTTCAATGCTTGGAGTATAGGTCAGCTCTTACTCCTTCCATTTCATTTTGGGAGTTTCTGGCTCCTGGCTTCAGCCCGGCCCTGCCCCAACTATTGTAGCCACTGAGGAGAGAACCAGAGGATAGAAGCTCTCTCTTTCTCTTGTTCTCTCTGAAATTCTGCCTTTCAAATAAATTAATAAATAGATCTTTTTTTAAAATTACCAGCTGTACTTATATTCAACATAGAATTAGAAGTCCTAGGCAGGGCAATTGGGCGAGAAAAGGAAATACAAAACATCCCAAATGGAAAGTAAGAAGTAAAACTATCTCTGCTCACAGATACTGTGATCTTGCAAGCAGAAAACTCTAAATATTACACACAAAAACTGTCAGAATTAATAAAATTTCAGCAAAGCTCAGATGCAAAAAACAGTTTTGTTTCAATTCAGTGACCATGAGAAGTCAGAAAAGAAAATTAAGAAAACAATCCCACCTAGAATAGAATAGCATTGAAAACAATAAAATACGTGAGACTAAATCTTAAAAATGAAAATAAAAGACACTAAAAACTATAAAATATTACAGAGAGATGTATTTCAAAGTACAAATAAATAAACCATCCCATGTTTATAGATTGAAGACATAATATGGCTATGTTGATACTACCCAAAGCAATCTACAGATTTAACATAACTCTTATTGAAAAGTCAACAACATTTTTTTCAGAAATAGGAAAAAACCATCCTAAAATTCATGTGAAATATCACATTTACTGATTTTGAAGTATAATACAAAGCAGTGATAAAACAGTGTGGTATTGGCATAAAGGTATAAAGGTAGACACATGGACTATGGGAATACAGCGGAAGTTCAGAAATAAACCATCACACACGTTATTTTCCTTGACTTATGGTGGGGTTACATCCTGATAAATTTTAAAAGACATTAAGTTGAAAATGCATCTATTAGCTCTCATGGCTAGGCAATAAAGCATGCTTTAATTTTTTAATAAAGAACAGGTATGTAGGTTGAGGTTTTTTGGTTTTTTTAAGGAAAGTAAATGCACACTAGGAGAAATCAACAAGGGTTTGCTGCCTGGTGCTCATAGAAAAACTTGAATTTTTTTTTTAACTGTGCAAAGGCAGGTGTGATTCAAGGCTTAGGCACCAGCTGAGTGACAGTCCCAGCTGTGGACTCCTGGGGAGGTGGCTGCCTCTTGCCACTGGGTGGGGAATGAAGACTTCACCCCAAACCTTTAGGCAAAAGTGGGTTTTTGTTTGGTGTTCGCTTTCATTTTTGTTTTTCCTCTTGGGATTTTCCTTTTGCATTTTGCATCGTGATGGTTATTGTTTTAGGCCACAGGCATGACCAGCAATGAGCAAGTGAGAACCAGTGGGAAAGTGTTTGAAAACTCCTGTGTTTGCTAACAGTCTTCTGAATGTATCTCTGTGGTCCACAGAGAAAGCTGCACAGGGCAACAAGGAGATGCTGTATCAGCTACTGCAGCTGTAAAATAAAGTTGCTGAATTTCTGGATTTTAAAATTGTTCCTATGCAGCTTATTTTATTTTTGTTGAATCAAATAAACAAGAGCGTTTTTCCATGGGGGCAAAAAAAATGCATCTAATGCACATAATCTAACAAACATCATAGCTTAGCAACACAGTACACTATAGAGTACTGGTTATTTACCTTCATAAGCAAATGCCTCACTTGTGCCATACCTCAGACTATACTTTGGATGTAGTTTGAGTATGTCCTCCAAGGGCTCAGCCATTGAAATTTGATCCTCATTGAAAGATATGAAGAGGCTGGAGAACTAATCAGACTGTGATGTTTAGTGTTGTAGCCTTTGAGATGTCTCTCAAAGATTGAGATTAGATAAATTCATCAGGGTAGATCCCACATAATTAATACTCACAGCTATCCAAAGGCAGAGAAAGATACCAGATGACATAGACACACACGTGCACTCTCTGTCTTATGCTACCTGATGCCTGGGACCATCTCAAAACTCTGATGAGGCCATCGCCAGATGCAATTCCTTGACCTGGGTCCTCCAGAACCATCAGGCAAAGGGAACCACTTAAGTTTATAAGATACCCAGCCTCAAGCACTTCATTTTAGTAACTACAACAAAATACACCAAATATCACCAGCCTAGGAAAAATCAAATTTCAAAATTTGAAGTATGATTTCTACTGACTATATTGCAAAGTCAGAAAAATCATAAATCAAACCAGCGTCAGTTGGGAATCAACTATATGGTCAAACAACCTTCCACAAAGGTGTCAAGACACCTCAGTGGGGAAAGGACAGTCCATCTCTTCAACAAATGGTGATGGGAAAGTTAGATTTCCACTTTGAAAAAATGAAGTTCAACTCTTACCCAACATGATACACAAAAATTAACTCAAGATGGATTAAAGACCTCAATATAAGACCCAACATTATAAAACTTTTTGAAGAAACCATAGAAGGGGCTGATGCTGTGGCATAGTGGGTAAAGCCACTGCCTGCAGTGCTCGCATCCCATATGTACGCTGGTTCGAGCCCCAGCTGTTCTGCTTCCAATCCAGCTCTCTGCTATGGACTGGGAAAGCAGTAGAAGATGGCCCAAGTCCTTGGGCCTCTGTACCCACATGGGAGACCTGGAAGAAACTCAGGCTCCTGGCTTCAGATCAGCACAGCTCTGGCTGTTATAGCCATCTAGGGAGTGAATCAGCAGATGGAAGACCTCTCTTTCTCTCTGCCTGTGCCTCTCTGTAACTATGCCTTTCAAATAAATAAAAATAAATCTTTAAAAAAAATTTAAAAAGGAAACCATAGAATAGCTTCATGACATTGGATTTGGCAATGATTTTTGTATATGACATCAAAAGCACAAAAAAAGCAAAAATAAACAAATGGGACTACCTTAAAAACTTCTATTTATCAAAGGACACAACCAAAAGAATGGACAGCCAACCTCCAGAAGGAGAACTCTATTTGCAAATCATATACTCATCTTCCATAAAGAGTTTAATATACATAGTATATAAAGACTCTTGGCTCAATAGGCTAATCCTCCGCCTGTGGCACCGGCACACCGGGCTCTAGTCCCGGTCAGGGCGCCGGATTCTGTCCCGGTTGCTCCTCCTCCAGTCCAGCTCTCTGCAGTGGCCAGGGAGGGCAGTGGAGGATGGCCCAAGTCCTTGGGCCCTGCACCCGCATGGGAGACCAGGAGAAGCACCTGGCTCCTGGCTTCTGATCAGCATGGTGCACCGTCCACAGCACGCTGGCCACAATGGCCACTGGGGGGTGAACCAACAGTAAAGGAAGACCTTTCTCTCTGTCTCTCTCTCTCACTGTCTAGTTTGTCAAAAAAAAAAAAAAAAAAAAAAAACCTCCTGTAACTCATAATAAAACAAATTGAAAAACTGTTAGAAACAGTTATAAAACCCGAATAAATGTTATTCCAAAGAGGATACACAAATGAGGGATTGGATTAAGATGGTGGAGTAGGGAGGGCGCTTATTGCTCTAGTCTATGAGAAGATAGTTTTAAAAAAGTGGAGAGAGTGCAGTATCAGGGAAGAGTTGGGGAGAAAATGGCAGAGGAAATACCACACAAATTAGAAGGATACAGCAGACCTATGTGGAGGATGTAGACATGGACAAATCAGGACCCCAGCAGCCGAGAGCCTGCCTCCACACCAGCTTTGGAGAGTGAGGTGAGACCAGACTGCAGCAGTCCAAGCCACTGGTGATAAAACTGCAGGAAAAGCCTGCAGGGAATCCACCCCAGAGCCCTGTGGGGGATAGTGTACCTGCCAAACCAGAAGAGAAAAAAAAAGAGGGGACATGTTTCTCTCTCCCCAATCATCCTGCAATGGCACCCGGTAACAAGCTGATAGAGAGCAGGCACTATTTTGGATATACGTAACAGCTGTGTCAGCTCATGTCCACACCCAGCAGCCAGCCAAGTGGAGACTCCAGAGTTGGTGGGTAGAGCTGAAAGGTGGCTGGGTACTTGTGACTGTGGGAGGCTTGCGTGTTGAGACCATGAAAACACTGAAGGCCGGCGCCATGGCTTACTAGGCTAATCCTCCACCTTGCGGCGCAGGCACACCAGGTACTAGTCCCGGTCGGGGCACCAGATTCTGTCCCGGTTGCCCCTCTTCCAGGCCAGCTCTCTGCTGTGGCCTGGGAGTGCAGTGGAGGATGGCCCAAATGCTTGGGCCCTGCGCCCCATGGGAGACCAGGAGAAGCACCTGGCTCCTGGCTTCGGATCAGCGCGGCGGCCCTTGGAGGGTGAACCAATGGCAAAGGAAGACCTTTCTCTCTGTCTCTCTCTCACACACTATCCACTCTGCCTGTCAAAAAAAAAAAAAAAGAAAGAAAAAGAAAGAAAGAAAACACTGAAGCTGCAGGACTGTGAAAACAATGAGGCTGCACGGGGAGGCTCAGGGTGTGGCTGGGACTTTGGGCAGTCACTGTGGGAGACTCCACACACTCAGTGCTCCCTGGTTCCCTGAGGGTCATTGTTGGGGAAACTACTTACACCGACCAAGGACTGCACAGATCCTTTCTGTGGTCTTTGTGGAAGCACAGACAGATATTATACCCACTGGGGCAAGCACCTAGGCACTGGTGTCCTTTGAGGAGATTAAGTAAGCTAAGTCTGTACCAACAGAGTAGAACAAACTACTCCTATGATTAAAAAAGAAAAAAAAAGATGATATTCTCTTGCCAAACCTGGGTGTGTCACCTCAGACATTAATTCAGATTAATTTCAGAGTACTTCCTATTAGACTCATAGCAGACTTCTCATCAGAAACCCTACAGGCTAGAAGAGAATGGTGAGATATATTCCAAGTCTTAAGAGAAAAAAAATGGGGCCAGCACTGTGGTACAGTGCGTTAAGGCCCTGGCCTGAAGTACCAGCATCCCATATGACCACTGGTTATAGTCCCGGCTCTTCCTCTTCCAATCCAGCCATCTGCTGTGGCCTGGGAAAGCAGTGGAGGATGGCCCAGGCCCTTGGGACCCTGCACACACGTGGGAAACCCAGAGGAGGTTCCTGGCTCCTGGCTTAGGATCGGTACAGCTCCGGCCATTGTGGCCATCTGGGGAGTGAACCATCGGATGGAAGACCTCTCTCTCAGTCTCTACCTCTCTCTGTAACTCTATCTTTCAAATAAATAAAATAAATCTTTCAAAAAGAGAAAAAGAAAAAAACTGGGGCCGACATTGTGGTGCACTGGGTTATATTGGCACTGGTTCAAGTCCCAGCTGCTCAACATCCTATCCAGCTCCCTGTGAATGTACTTAGGAAAGCAGCAGAGGATGACCCAAGTGCTTGGGCCTTGGCTCCTGATTTCAGTTCAGCTCAGCACCAGCCATTGCAGTCATTGGGGGAGTGAACCAGCAAATGAAAGATCTCTCCTTCTCTGTCTCTATCTCTCTCTGCAGCTTTGTCTTTCAAATAAACAAATATTTAAAGAGAGAAACTGTCAGCTCAGAATACTGTACACTGCAAAGCTCTCATTTATGAATAAAGGTGAAATAAAGACCTTCCATAACAAACAGAAATTGAAAGAATTTTTCACCACCCATCAAGCCTTGCAAAAGTGAAAGTATGGAAAAAGATATTCCATGCTAATATAAACCAAAAAAGAGCTGGTGTAGCCATCCTAATATCGGACAAAATAGATTTTAACACAAAAACCCTCAAAAGAGACGAAGAAGGGCACTATGTAATATTAAGGGATCAATTCAGCAGGAAGATATAACTATTATAAATGTATATGCACCTAATTACAAGGCATATTTAAAAGAAATGTTAAGGGATCTAAAGGGAGACATAGACTCCAATACAATAATAATGGGGGACTTCAATTTTCCACGTTCAGCAATGGACAGAACAATCAGACAGAAAATTAGCAAGGAAACAGCAGAGTTAATCAAAACTATAGACAAAACGGATATCCTAACAGATATCTATAGAACTCTTCATCCTACAGTTGCAGAATCCACATTATTCTCATGAGTGCATAGAACTCTCTCTAGGATTGACCACATGCTAGGCCATAAAGCAAGTTTCAGCAAATTCAAAAAAACCAAAATCATACCATGCACCTTCTCAGACATTATGGAATGAACTGGAATCAGCAACTCAGGAATCTCTAAAACATATGCAAACACATGGAGACTGAACAACATGCTCCTGAATGAACAGAGCCATTGAAGAAATCAAAAGAGAAATCAAAAATTTCTGCAAACAAATGAAGATGACAACACAACATATCAAAACTCACCACTTGGTTAATTCTCCGCCTGAGGCACTGACATCCCATATGGGCGCCAGGTTCTAGTCCTGGTTGCTCCTCTTCCAGTCCAGCTGTCTGCTGTGGCCCTGGAGGGCACTGGAGGATTGCCCAGGTGCCTGGGCCCCTGCATCTGCATGGGAGACCAGGAAGAAGCACCTGGTTCCTGGCTTCGGATTGGCGCAGCGCCGGCCGTAGCGGCCATTTGGGGGGTGAACCAATGGAAGGAAGACCTTTCTCTCTATTTCTCTCTCTGTCTATAACTCTACCTGTCAAATTAAAAAAAAAAAAACCTATGAGATACAGCAAACACAGTGTTAAGAGGAAAGTTTATAGCAATTGGTGCCTACATCAAGAATTTGGAAGGATCATCACCATAGCACATGTTAATCCTCCGCCTGTGGCATCAGCACCCCATATGGTCACTGGTTCCAGTCCCGGCTGCTTCTCATCCAATCCAGCTCTCTGCTATGGCGTAGGAAAACAGTAGAAGATGACCCAACTGCTTGGGCCCCTGCACCTGCATGGGAGACTGGGAAGAAATGCCTGGATCCTGGCTTCAGATCAGCAGCCATTGAAGTCATTTGGGGAGTGAATCAATGGAAGGAAGACCTTTCTTTCCCTCTCATTGTCTATAAATCTACATCTCAAATAAATAAACAAAATATTTTAATAAAAATTTTTATTTAATAAATATAAATTTCAAAAGTACAACTTTTGGATTATACCAGTTCTTCTCCCCATAACCACCCTCCCATCCGCAAACCATCTCATCTCCTTTTTTTTTCTTTTCTTTTCTCTTCTTTTTTTTTTTTTTTTTTTTTTTGACAGGCAGAGTGGATAGTGTGTGAGAGAGAGAGACAGAGAGACAGAGAGAAAGGTCTTCCTTGGCCGTTGTTCACCCTCCAATGGCCGCCGCAGCCAGTGCACTGCGGCCGGCACACCGCGCTGATCTGAAGGCAGGAGCCAGGTGCTTCTCCTGGTCTCCCATGGGGTGCAGGGCCCAGGCACTTGGGCCATCCTCCACTGCACTCCCTGGCCATAGCAGAGAGCTGGCCTGGAAGAGGGGCAACCGGGACAGAATCTGGCACCCCAACTGGGACTAGAATCCGGTATGCCAGCGCCGCTAGGTGGAGGATTAGCCTATTGAGCTGCGGCGCCGGCCCATCTCATCTCCTACTCCCTCTCCCATCCCATTTTTCTTTAAGATTCATTTTTAATTATCTTTATGTACAGAAGATAAATCTATTCTGAATAAAGATTTCAAGCTTGCACCCACACAGACATACAAAGTATAAAGTATTGTTTGAAGAATAGTTTTACTGTTAATTCTCATAGTACAACAAATTAAGGACAGAGGTCCTACATGGAGAGCAAGTACACAGTGACTCCTCTTGTTGATTTAAGAGTTGACACTCTTATTCATGATGTTGGTAATTATCTGAGGCTCTTGTCATGAGCTGCTAAGGCTACGGAAGTCTCTTGAGTTCACAAATTTGACCTTATTTAGACAAGGCCATAATCAAAGTGGAAGTTCTCTCTTCCCTTCAGAGAAATGTACCTCCTTCTTTGATGGCCCCTTCTTTCCACCAAGATCTCACTCAGAAAGACTTTTCATTTAGGTCATTTTTTTGCCACAGTGTCTTGGCTTTCCATGCCTGAGATATTCTCATGGGCCATTTAGCCATATCTGAATGCCTTAAGGGCTGATTTTGAGGCCAGAGTGCTGTTTAGGGCATTTACCATTCTATGAGTCTGCTGTGTATCCCGCTTCCCATGTTGGATCATTCTCTCCTTTCTAATTCTATCAATTATTATAAGCAGACACTGGTCTTATTTATGTGATCTCTTTGACACTTAATACTATCTTTATGATCAATTATGAACTTAAACTGATCATTTTAACTAGTAAGGTCAACAGACTTTGCATGTACAGACAATGCCATGGCTGAGAAAGAACTTCCAAAGTCAATCTCATTCACAATAGCTACAAAAAAATTCAAATAGCTTAGAATAAATTTAACCAAGGATGTCAAAGATCTCTACAATGAGAATTACAAAACATTAAAGAAAGAAATTGAAGAAAATACAAAAAATGGAAAAATCTTCCATGTTCATGGATTGGAAGAATCAATATTATCAAAATGTCCATGCTTCTGACAGCAATTTACAGATTCAGCACAATACCAATCAAAACACTAAGGACATTCTTCTCAGATATAGAAAAAATGATGCTGAAATTTATATGGAAACACAGGAGACCCCAAATAGCTAAAGCAATCTTATACAATAAAAACAAAGCCAGAAGAATCACAATACCAGATTTCAAGACATACTGCAGGATAGTTATAATCAAAACAGCCTGGTACTGGTACAAAAACAGATAGACAAACCAATGAAATAGGCTAGAAATGCCAGAAATCAATCCAAGCATCTACAACAGACTTATATTTGACAAAGGAGCTAAAATCAATCCCTGCATCAAGGACAGTCTCTTCAACAAATGGTACTTGGGGCCTGAGCTGCAGCATAGTGGGTAAAGCTGCTACCAGCAGTGCTGGCATCCCAGGTGGGCACTGATTTTGAGTCCCAGCTGCTCCACTTCCAATCCATATCTCTGATATGGCCTGGGAAAGCAGTCCTTGGGCCTTGCATCACGTGGGAAGACCCAGAGGAAGCCCTGGCTCCTGCCTTCGGATCAGTGCATCTCCAGCCATTGTGGCAAATTGGGAAGTGAAACAGTGGATATAAGACCTCTCTCTCTCTCTCTCTCTCTCTATCTCTCTCTCTGCCTCTCCTTCTCTCACTCTGTGACTCTGACTTTCAAATAAATAAATAAATCCTTTTTTAAAAAAAAAAGCAAATGGTGCCAGGAAAACTAGATTTCCACATGCAGAAGTATGAAGCAAGACCCCTACCCTACACTTAACGTAAAAATCTACTCAAAATGGATTAAAGACATAAATCTATGACATGATACCATCAAATTATTTAAGAACATTGAGGGGCCAGTGCCGCGGCTCAATAGGCTAATCCTCCACCTGCGGCACTGGCACAAAGGGTTCTAGTCCTGGTCGGGGCGCCGGATTCTGTCCCGGTCACTCCTCTTCCTGTCCAGCTCTCTGCTGTGGCCCAGGAGGGCAGTGGAGGATGGCCAAAGTCCTTGGGCTCTGCACCCACATGGGAGACCAGGAGAAATACCTGGCTCCTGGCTTTGGATCAGCGCAGTTTGCCGGCTGCAGTGCACCGACTGCAGCAGCCATTGGAGGGTGAATCAATGGAAAAGGAAGACCTCTTTCTCTCTGTCTCTTGCTCTCACTGTCCACTCTGCCTGTCAAAAAAAAAAAAAAAAAGAACATTGAGGAAACCCTGCAAGACACTGGCATAGGCAAAGACTTCTTGGAAAAGACTTCAGAGGCACAAACAATCAAAGCCAAAATTAATAAATGGGATTACATCAAGTTGAGAAGCTTCTGTACTGTAAAAGAAACACTCAAGAAAGTGAAGAGGCAACCAACATAATGGGAGAAATTATTTGCAAACTATGCAACTGATAAAGAATTAATAACCAGAATATATAAAGAGACCAAGAAACTCCACAACAACAAAACAAACAACCCAGAGCCAAGGACTTAAATAGACATTTTTCAAAAGATGAAATCCAAATGGCCAAAAGACACATGAAAAAATGTTCAGGATCACTAGCCATCATGGAAACGCAAATCAAAACCTCATCCCAATTAGAATGGCCATCATACAGAAATCACCAAACAACAAATGTTGGTGAGGATTTGGGGAAAAAGATACCCTAATCCATTGTTGGTGGGAGTGTAAATTGGGAAACCCACTATGGAAGACAATATGGAGATATCTCAGAAATCTGAATTTAGACCTACTATATGACCCAGCCATCCCAGTCCTGGAAATTGATCCAAGGGAAATGAAATCAGCAAATAAAAGTTATCTGCACCCCCATGTTTACTGCAGCTCAATTCATAACAGCTAAGATATGGAATCAACCCAGATGCCCATCAACTGATGACTGGAAAAAGAAATTATGTAATATTCTTCAGTCATAAAAAGAATGAAATCCTGTCTTTCGTAACAAAATGGGTGCAACTGGAAACCTTTATACTTAGTGAAATAAGCCAGTCCCAAAGGACAAATACCATATTTTCTCCCTGACCTGTGAAAACTAACAGAGCATCTAAAAGGCAATCTGTAGAAGCAAAATGGACACTTTAAGAAGCAATGACTTGAACAGCCCTTGTCTGGACTGTTGAGGAACAGTTTTGTTTTGTTTTGTTTTTTTCATACTATCTGTTGAACTCTTTACTTAACATAGAGTTAAACATATGTGTATAAAGTCAATTTAAAATAGATCTCAGTAAAAAAAATAAGAGTAGAATTAAGAGAGGGAGGAGGAAGATGAGTGGGAGTATGGGTGGGAGGGAGGGCATGGAGGGAAGAATCACCATGTTCCTAAGGTTGTAATTATGAAGTATATGAAGTTTGTAACTATAAAGCTGTATAGTTCTGCATACATTACTACAAACTTACTTCTAAGCATACAGTTTAAAAACTTTCCATGGGACCCCAAATCCTCTTAGTGAATGCTAAAAGAGCAAACACTCCCACATGGGAAGCAGTCCACACAGCAACACTCATAGAATGACAACCGCTTTAAATAACACTCTGACCTCAGAATCAGCCCTTAAGGCATTCTGGTCTTCTTGAAAAGCCCATGAGAGCATTTCAGGCATGGAAAGCCAAGACATTGTGGCAAAAAATGTCCTACATGAAGGACCCCAGTGGGTGAGACCCCAGTGGAAAGAAGTGGTTATCAGGGGCCGGTGCTGTGGCACAGTGGGTCAACACCCTGGCCTGAGGTGACAGCATCCCATATGGGTGCTGGTTCAAGACCTAGCTGCTCCACTTCCAATCCAGCTCTCTGCTTTGGCCTGGGAGAGCAGTGGAGGAAGGCCTAAGTCCTTGGGCCCCTGCACCCGTGTGGAAGACCTGGAGGAAGCTCCTGGCTCCTGACTTCAGATCAGTGTAGCTCTGGCCATTGCAGCCAGTTGGGGAGTGGGCCAGTAGATGGAGGACCTCTCTCTCTCTCTCTCTCTCTCTCTCTGCCTCTCCTCTATCTATGTAACTCTGACTTTCAAATAAATCTTAAAAAAAAAAAGTGGTCATCAAAGAAGCAGGTACTTTTCTCTGAAGGGAGAACTTCCATTTTTCTTTTGGCCTTGTCTAAATATTGGTGGAATTTGTGGATTCAAAAGGCTTCCATAGCCTAGGAAGCTCATGTCAAGAGCCTTGGTGGTCACTGATGTCATACATGGGTGTTAATTGTTAAATTAACAACAGGGGTCACTGTGCACTAATTTCCCATGCAGGACCTCTGTCCTCAAAGAGTTGTATTATAATTATGTGTAAGTTTTTATATGGAAAAGATGTATCATTCTTGGGTGCTTCTTTAAAGTTAATTAAGTTTCTAAAAAAAAATAAGAAGTGAAATTGACATCAAGATGCAATGACTTTGAACAGTGCTTGTCTTGACTGTTGAGGAAATTTTTTGTTGTTTTTGTTTTTTTCATGCAAATTGTTGAACTCTCTTAGTATAGAATTGTCTTTCTGTATATAAATTTAATTGAAAATGGATCTTAGCAGAGAATGGGACTGGGAATGGGAGAGGAAGGGCGGATGGGAGGGTGGGTGGGAGGACAGGTATGGTAGGAATAATCACTATATTCCTAAAGTTATACTTAGGAAACACATGATGTTTGTATTTCTTAAATAAAAGGTTTCTCTGGGGAAATAAATAAGTAAGTAAGGATATACAAATGACCAATTAGCATATGAAAAGATACTCAGTCTCACTAATTATCAGGGAAATACAAACCAAAATTACAATGATACATAGCTTCACACCCATTAGCATGATTACCATGAAAAAAAAAAAAAAAAAAAAAACAGAAAATAAGTGTTTATGAGGATGTGGAAAAGTTGGAACCTTGTCTCCTTCTTAGTGGAGTTGTGAAAGGATGTAGCCACTATGGAAAACAGTAGGAATATTCCACAAAGATTAGAAGTAGAACTTCCACGATGCCACTTGTGGTTATGTCCAAAAGAACTGAAAACAGGATCTCAGAGAAATTTCTGCACACCCATGTTCACAGCAGCACTGTTCACAAGACTAAAAAAGTGGAAGTAGCTTAGATGCCTTTCAGCAGTTGAGCAGATGAACAGATGCGGTCTATACAGTCAACAGAATACTTACCATGTGGTATTAACAACTGAAGAAATCCTCACATGCTCCATCATCATGCTCTGGACATTATGCTAACTGAAATAACTTCCATCACAAAAGGACAAATACTGTATGAGTCCCCCTAGGTGAGGTATCTAAAGTAGTCATATACTTAGATATGGAAAGTAGTCAGTGGTGGTTATCAGGGGAGGGGGAGAATCCAGAGGGAGTTCTTGTTTAATGGTCATTGAGTTTCAATTCTATAAGCGTAAGAAATTCTGGAGATCTGTTCCATAGCAGTATGAATATACCCAACACTCTCAACACTTCTAACTGTATATTTAAAATGGCTAGGATAGTAAATATAATTATTTTTTTCTGTGATAAATTACCAAGCATGCATATAAACAGAAAAGTACAAGCCACGTGGTGAAAGAGATAAGTCAATAGAACCAAAACTTGTGACACAGGCAGCACATTTAGCGGGTAAAGACTTTGAAATGCTATGGTAACTATATTCCCTTTGTTCAAAAAAGTAAAGAAGAGAAAGAAGGAGGAGGAGGAGGGGAAGGAGAAGTGATTAATTATGTCACGATGCTTTATAATGCTTTAAAATGATTAGGAGAGAAATCAAAACCAAATTCATGCAATTTTTGGACGTAAATTGGGCATCTTCTACTTGATATTGGGATTTCCTGGCTTTCTCTTCATAATTTTCTCCCTCGAACATACTGGTTACCCTGATAAGACATTTTCCTCCTAACATAGCCTGTGTTTTATAGCCCAAGCATGCCTCATACAGGAGACTAAAATTCAATAGGTGAATAATAATTCATTACTACCCAACAAGTCTTCTTATAAAACCACACGTGTGTTTGCTGATAGTGGATTCTAATACACTCCTTTATAGCATTATAAAATATATTCAGAGATGTATATGAACGAATTGACAACCAAGAAAAATATGACATGTGCCTTTACTTGCAAGAGCTGGTTGAGTAACTTGAAAAAGTTGCTTTTAGCATCTGTAGACCTTGTTACAAAGCAACTTTCACACAAAGCAACCTCTCCACTTAAACCTCTCAGCTTAAACCCCTCCATCATTTTCTTGACAAACTCATATTTGTATTTTTATTGTTCTTTAAGGTGTAAATACAATAAATAAACATTTTTCAAAACACAAGCTGCACCAGGTCTGTGCTTGCACTGGAAGAGTGGGGTCATTAGGGTTATACTAAATTGCTTGATGATGGATTATCCTAGACAGCATTTCCCAAAATCTTTATACAGTATGTCACGGGCAGGTCAAAGATCATGCTAGCCTTCTGCTGGGTCCTCTATCTAAACATGCTCCCTCTCACTCTGGGTTATGTACCAAGAAGCGGCAGCAGAGTTACTGAGATTTAATATCTAAGTCACATGAAAAGTTGTACAAATGCAGGCACTTCGATTGCTACTGTAATTTTGCCTATGTGCCTAATAATATTTAGCAAGTCAGAAGTGAGCTAACACTTAAAATAATGGAATGATAAATATTGAACAACATGGGCCTCCTTGATTTTGCAAAATACAAAGTACTTTAAAATTGACTCATTAGTGATATAAAGCAAAATTATTATTCTAGAAAATAAGGAAATACTGCTAACATTATTTCCTTCATTTCTAAGAAGTAGTGTTCTTTCTGTGGTATGCAATTTTACTGTAATATACTGTGATCTCTCCCTCCTAACAATTCCATATGATTTAAAGCTCACCCATAACAAACATTATGCCTTGATGCTACACAGAAGTGTTCTGAAATTAAAGTAAAACTATTCATTTGACATGCACTTATTTCATTTCAAGGTTAGGAAAATGTTTTTTGAAAATTATTTTAGGGGACGGAGCTGTGGCATAGAGAGTAAAGCCAACACCCGCAGTGCCGGCATCCCATAAGGGCACCAGTTTGAGTCCCAACTGCTCCACTTGATTCAGCTCCCTGCTAATGTGCCTAGAAAAGTAGCAGAAGATGGTCCAAGTCCTTTGGCCCCTGCACCTACATGGTAGACCTGGAAGAAGCTCCAGGCTCCTGGAGCTTCAGATGGGCCCAGCTCTGGCTATTGCAGCCATTTGGGGAGTAAACCAGCAGATCAAAGACCTCTCTCTCTCTCTGCCTCTGCCTCTCTGTAACTCTGCCTTTCAAATAAATAAATACTTTTTAAAAAATCATTTTAGCAAGCTATTTTCAATATACTTCTAATAGCAACTCATATACATTGTAAAAAAATCCCAAGAATTATTCCACATAACACTACACATATACATATTGAGTCTCATATAATGCCTTATAAAATATGGGAAACAAATTGTCTTACTTTTCAGTCACACTGCACCTACAAGGTCCAAACTGCTCTTTTATCTCAATCCAAAAGGAAGTAGTTTTCATTTACCTATGTTCCTGAACCACCAGTGTGAACTAGTTTGCCAATAAGGTGTTTAAATCCTTAACTATTGCTTATATGCATTCTAATTAAATAAGTTTTTAAAGATTTGTTTATTTACTTGAAAGGTAGAGTTACAGAGAGGAGGAGGAGGAAGAGGAGGAAGAGGAAGAAGAGGAAGAAGAGGAGGAAGAAGAAGAAGAAGAAGAGGAGGAGGAGGAGGAGGAGGAGAGATTACATCCACTGGTTCACTACCCAAATGGCTGCAATGGCTAGTGCTGAGCCAGGCCAAAGCCAGAAGCCAGGAGCTTCTTCTTCTAGGTCTCCCACATGGGTGCAAGGGCCAACGGACTTCAGCCATCTTCTGCTGCTTTCCTGGGCACATTAGCAGGGAGCTGGATCAGAAGTGGAGCAGCCAGGACTCAAACCAGCACCTATATGGGATGTTGGCACTGCAGGCCAAGGCCTAACTCACAGTGCCAGCCCTACTTAAAGATTTTTTGAATTATTTTTCAGTTGATTGATGGGCACAGACAGAGCTCACATCTATCTGCTAGTTCACTCTCCAAATGTCTGCAATAGTTGGGGATAGGCTAGTGTGAAGCCAGCAGCCAGGAACACAGTCCAGGTCTCTCATTTGGGTGGCAAGAACCCAATCACTTAAGCCATACCTTGCTTCCTCTTAGGGTCTTCTTTGGTGGGAAGCTGGAACTAGCAGCCAGAGCTAGGAGTAGGATGTAGGCACTCCAATGTGGAATATGGGCATCATACCCACTAGGCTAAACACCTGCTCCAGATTCTTTTTTTTTTTTTAATAAAGATCCATTTATTTATTTATATGAAAGGCAGAGTTAGTGCAAGGGAGAGATAGAAAGAGATATCTTCCATCTGCTGGTTCACTCCTCAGGTGGCCCCAACAGCCTGCCAGGCAGAAGCCAGGAGCTTCAACCAGGTCTCCCATGTGGGTGGCAGGGACTCAAGCACTTGAACTAAACTCTGCTGCTTTCCCAGGAGCATTTGCAGGATGCTAGAAGTGGAGCAGCCAGGTTACAAATTGGTACCCATAAAGGATGCATTGCAGGCAGCGGCCTCATCCATTATGCCACAGTGCTGGCCCCAGATTCTCATTTTCTAGCAACAAAATGAAGCATAGTACTAGAAAAATTTTTATATTCACTTATTTTTTTTTTTTTTACAAATACAGGTTCTTTTTTTTTTTAAGACAGAGTTACAGAGAGAGAGGAACAGAGAGACGGGGGCGGGGGGGTCTTCCATCTGCTGGTTCACTTCCCAGATGGCTGCAATGGCTGGAGCTGAGCTGATCCAAAGCCCGGAACCAGGAGCTTCCTCTGGTCTCCCACACGGTGCAGGGGCCTGCAGACTTGGGCCATCTTCTACTGCTTTCCCAGGCCACAGCAGAGAGCTGGATTGGAAGAGGAGCAGCCGGGACTTGAACCAAGGCCCATATGGGATGCCAGCACTTCAGGTGGGGGCTTTAATTCACTGCACCATAGCACCGGCGTCTAAATACAGGTTCTTAATCTCTTGCATATTGCTTTCTTTTTTTTTTAAAAGCTAATATCTATTTGAAAATTAGAGTTACAGAAAGGGAGAAACAGAGAGAAGTCTTCCATCTGCTGCTTCAGTCCCCAAATGGCCACAAAGGCCAAGGCTGGGCCAGTCCAAAGCCAGGAGCCAAGAGTTTCTTCCAGGTGGCCCACATGGGTGCTACTCCACTTCCAATCCAGAATTCCATTAATCAGCTTGGGATGCAATTAATGATTGCTTAATTACTTGAGTCCCTGCCACCCATGTGGGAAAACCAGATGGAGTTCCTTGTCCCTGGCTTTGGTCTGGCTCAATCCTGGCTGTTGTGGGTATTTGAGAAGTAAACCAGTGACTAGAAGAACTTTCCCTACCTCTCTGTCACTCTGCCTTTCAAATAAATAAATACATCTTTACCCAAAAGATCTATAGGAGATCACTCATGTATATATTTAATTTATAATATTTTGATACTATAATAAGAACTTAACTGTGTTTTTTGTTTCCAACAATGAGAAATGCATCTCAAGCAACCATTAGGATGGTTCTAAGAAGTTAATTCCCCTCCACTATCCACTTGGTGGATCAGCCTCCACCAAGCTTTATAGCTATTGCATTGACTAGACACTGTACAGAAAAATAAAGAGGGTCTGCATTGAGGCACAGCTACTGTAAATTGTCAGACATGCAGACCTGAAGTGATCATCACTTCTTGCATCCCTGTGTTATCATTTGCTACACATACGACCCAAAAGAAGTTACCTACCTCTACTGTCCAGCAAGCTCACCCATCAGTCAGAGTTTTATTGTGAAGATTCAATGAGATAATCCATGCACCACACACTAGGTATAGTGCTTAACTATATATAGATACACTAGGTATAGTGCTTAACTATATATAGATACAATATGTGGATGAGTCAGGTTCAGATTATTATATTATTATATTAACAATATTTTTTCCTTTGTTTATTTGTGAGACAGAAGAGGGGAGAGGGGGAGAGAGAGAGAGAAATCCATCTGCTGGTTCATTACCCAAAGGCTCGAAACAGCCAGGACTGGCCAGGCTGAAATCAGAAGGCAGGAATTCAAACTAGTTCTCCCATATGGACTGCAGGGATCCAACTACCTGAGTGTTAAGTCAAGAAGGAAAGATGCTTATCAAACTAAAGACATCAGACTAGACAAGCACAAAGTTCTTTCTGGCAAGAAGTCCTAGCAGCTGTTCATTTTGACCTCTCTGGGATCATTCATTCTGTAGGAGAAATGAGTACAGTGTGTTTTCCTTACTGTAGCATGTGAGCAGACTGATATATAAATTAAAAGTGCAGTACTGGGGCAAGAGTTGTGGCCCAGTGGATTAAGCCACCATCATGGAGGGCATATCTTAACAGAATGTCGGTTCGAGTCCTGGTTGCTGCACTTCCAATCCAGCTCCCTATTAATGCTAAAGCAGCATAAGATGGCCCAAGTACTTGGGCCCCTGACACCCACATGGAAGATCCAGATGGAATTCCAGGCTCCTGGCTTCAGCCTGTTCCACTCCCGGCTATTGTGGGTAAGGAACCAGGAAGATCTCTCTCCCTCTCTCTGTTACTCTGCCTTTAAAATAAACAAAATAAATCCTTAAATAAAAAAGTGGAATGATCTAAACATATTTCTCTTGAAATCTTTGTGGAGAAATCGAGTTCTCCCATTTCAAAAATGTAGCAGGTAAGGAGTGGCGGGGGCGGGGGGGGGTATCAAAATCTCAGAGTAGGTTAATAGCAAGGTTGATTTCTTTATAACCTACACTTTTGAGATTTATGTGTCAATTTTAGTGTAAAAAAAAATAGCTCCAAGGGTGAGCATTCAGGCTAGTGATTAAGATGCCATTTAGCATCCCAGATTGTCATGGGTTTGAGTTCTAGTTCTTCTTGTGATTTCAACTTCCTACTAATGCACAACCTAAGAGGTAGTTGGATCCCTGCAGGCCACATGGGAGAACTGGTTTAAATTCTGGCCTGGCCAGCTCTGGCATTGTGAGCATTTGAGTATTGGACCAACAGATGGGTTTCTCTCTCTCTCTCTCTCTCTCTCTCACTCTTTCTCTCTCTCTTCATTTGTCTTACAAATAAATAAAATAAAGGAAGAAAATATTGTTAATAATAATCTGAACTTGATTCATCCATATATGATATCCATGGGAGGATTTGCCATATTACTCTTTCTACCTTGATAGCAAGGATGATAATGGTAAGTAATTGAAACTATTATTGAAAAGTTACTGCGTACCAGGAACCCTCTTAAGCACATGGCATGTTATCTAGTTTAATTTTCAATAAAACCATATGAGGTAGGCTTAGAAAAATTAAGCAATTTTCTTTTTTCTGCAGTTGTTGAAAAACACAACTGGGACTCAAATCCAGGTGTGATGAATCCAAAACCATTCACCTTCCAGTGTGCCTCATAGCTGACCAACAGTGATCTTTCATGTGACAAGATACTGCTCTGGTGTCGAGAACCAAAGTGGGACAAGCAATGGCATGGAGAGCACCACTGTAGTCAGTTCTGGGCAAACTTACTAAGACATTTTTGTTTCTTATGAAGAATGACATCAAAGAAAAGATTTTTCTTCATTTACAAAACTGAGGCATGAGAAATGTAGCTAAAATCAGAACATTTTAGACTTCAGGATAACAGCACTAGGGTGCCTAATTCAAATTCAACTGTTTCAAAGCTTGTCTCACTCATTTACAAAAAGCACAGGTATCATTCTGATCTGAAATGGATATGAAGTGTAGCTCAATTTACATTTCTTCTTATCACATCATGCCAGCCCACAGACTCTTAACTTATCCTTAACCCCCAAGGTGTCACTTATTTTGAGATACTCTGGTTTCCAAAACTAAGTGGAACTGCAACCTACAAGCAACAACTAAAGTTTCCTAACTTGATGAAATTATCCTGCATCATTTTTAGTCATTAGCCTTTTAAATAAACTTTTTAAATAATAAAGTAAATCTTTGTGCAATAGTAGCCAATAAAAATAAAGCTATGAATAAACACATTCGTGAATATATAGGACCAACAAGGAAATAAGAGAATTTGTCACTGCATTCACCTTCCCATTTGTTTGAGTCTGGCGATGTCACTGGTGCTGGAGGTATAAAAATGAATGAAGCAAATATTAACTCTGCCCTCCTGTTGGCCTCCTATGTAAATGCTGAAAGGTAAAGAGTACCGCAAGTAAACTTCATCATAAACAAAACAATGAAAAGAGCAAAAACTATAATAATGTCATTTATGTGAACTTTTTGCCAGAAAACTGCAAAAATAAAAAAAAAATCCAGTGGGTCTTCATGCAGTAGTATTTATACTCATGTAGCAAATAGCTTGGGTTAACAGAATTTTTTAATTTCAGAACAGAAGACATGTCAAAATCAGTTTATATTTCTCAGCCAGTAATTTTATTTTATTACAAGTAACGATTACATTTTTTTGAGACAAAAACAACAAATAATCAGAGGTTTTATTTGATAGGAGAAACAAGTATGTGTGTGTGTGTGTGTGTGTGTGTGTGTGTGTTTAGATGAAAGAGGTATAATAAATTTATGAGACCTCACATACAGCTATAATATAATAAATTAGAAGGATGAATAGAATTGTGAGCTACAGTAACCTGCACTAGTAGAATGCCTATTTTATGGCGCTCGATAATACAGTTTATCATCCACTCCACAGAATTCCCACAATATATTAGCTGCGGTGTAACAATAAAGCACACACAGCCAGGGGCATGTCCCTTTTGACACACATTCTCTTCCCACACTTATTTTGCCAGGGAAACAACTCTGGTGCGGTTTAATTAAACTGCACTGCAATGAATTAGTCCAGGTCTTAGCCCTCTGACCGAGCGGGGCCTGGCAGTACCACGGGGGTTTGTCCCCTTGTGACACCAGAGAGACTTCAGAAAACCTGGGAAAAAAAAGCATAGCATCCCTCAAACAGCAGTGTCACTGGGCAAGCCTACAGCTGTCAATCAAGTCGCTTAAGGAAGCACTAACCCCTTTAGAGAAATTTTTATAATTCGGCTTCTGCTGACTACGGGTCAGTCTTTCGAGAAACATCTAGATGCCCACGGAAGGCTATGTTATACTGTCCTGGGTGGACACAAGACTGTCTCTGCTCACCATAAACAAAGATAGCCTTGCCGCTTTCAAGTCCACCGTGTATTCCTAGCTTAGCTTTGCAAAGGCGACTCAGAAAGTAATAACTTGAAATACACTTAGGATGATGATGAGTCCAAATAAACTCTATTGGAAAGCCCATATGAATAAAAACATTTTCGTCCAGAGTAAAAACTCTCCAGCTAAACTTGATCTAGAATATCCAAGATGGGAGTGTATGTTATTTCCCCAGAGTTTCCCATCCACATTGTAGTATGGTTACATGCCCCCAGTGACATGGAAAAGCTTGCATTATTGATGAATATTCTTATTTTATCTGAATGCCGTTTATTAATTTATGACTGCGTTCTGAATTGAAAACATAAAAATTTACGAAACAATTGCATTTTAATAACTGCTTCTAGCTTGATACATCGAATATTTAAGTGAGCCAATACACAAAGACCTCAAAAGAATTTATTAGACAATGGCAATTAGATCTCTAATAACTTGGCTCCACTGGAACGACGGAGCTCCATTGAGATGCCAGACAGGGCACCTTAGTGATGGGTATACCATGTCGCCACCCCGCCTCTGGCGGAGGACCCTGAGAAATGACAGTCCCATTAGGTGTCATGGAAAGCAGCTGACCTCGCACTTCCAGCACTTGATCTCTGCACGGCGAGTGACCATTTGTCACTGCTGCCCAGGGAGGGAACCCAGGTGACTCAGTGTAACTACTACCTTCTCAAAAGAATAAAATTATTGTTTTTCAAGCCTAGCACAGAACATGTAAATTTGCCTTTTTAAAATGGAGGGGCAAGTTAAAAGCAAGAAATATAATTTTTTCACTCATAGGGAATATGCTCACTAATCTGTACAAAAATTATCTGGATCTGACAGTTTTGGTCAAGGAAAAGAAAGGTTTATTACTGCCTGAAAAATTTGTCCTCTTATGGTCTTTTTCATGGGTAGCTAAAAGTATCTCTACTATAAAAAGCATTTCTGGTAAAGCAAACATTAACACAGAAAAGCCACAGAGGTTAACTCTCAAAAGTCATGTTTTGCTCTCCTTCTCAAAGAATGCTTAGTTTTCTGTAAACTGAGGCTCACGTAATATCAAAATTCCTACCATAATATTTTCAAGTTATGGAGATAATATTATTCTCATCCCCTTACTGGTGCCTTAGAAATTCCAAAATTTGAGCTGGTTGGTTAAAGAGATAAGTTCATCACATTTCCAGTTTTCTGGGGCCTGTTTATATTTCACGTGATTCTAGAAATCTCTATGTTGACTTTGTAACAGTAGCTGTTGTGTATTCATGGCCCAAGTCCTTGAGACCCTGCACCCACGTGGGAGACCCAGAAGAAACTCCTGGTTCCTGGTTTCCGATCGGCACAGCTCTGGCTATTGTGGCCATCTGGGGAGTGAAACAGCAGATGTAAGATCTCTACTCTCTCTGCCTCTGCCTCTGCCTCTGCCTCTCTGTAACTCTGCCTTTCAAATAAATAGTGTGTTTTACAATTGCTTCCTTTTAGCTCTCACTAGAATCATGGGAGCTTCGTAGTATTATTACCATATTATTATTACTATTATTATTAATAGTTAAGCATACTGAAGGCCAGAGAAGAGAATTTAAGTCATTTGCTCAAAGGCAACCAAACTAATATGTAGCTAACCTGAGTGATTATAATTTCTTTTTTTTATTATTTATTTTTTTTTTTTGACAGGCAGAATGGACAGTGAGAGAGAGACAGAGACAAAGGTCTTCCTTTACCGTTGGTTCACCCTCCAATGGCCGCTGCGGCTGGCGCACCGTGCTGATCTGAAGCTAGGAGCCAGGTGCTTCTCCTGGTCTCCCATGGGGTGCAGGGCCCAAGCACTTGGGCCATCCTCCACTGCACTCCCAGGCCACAGCAGAGAGCTGGCCTGGAAGAGGGGCAACCGGGACAGAATCCGGCGCCCCGACCAGGACTAGAACCCGGTGTGCCGGCGCCGCAGGCAGAGGATGAACCTATTGAGCTGCGGCGCCGGCCGAGTGATTATAATCTCAAAACAGATGCTGCTAAATTCTTAGCTGCACCATCACTCAGAATGGAAAGTGTGGAGATCTTTTCTCACTGGCACACAATTCCATACTAAATTCTCTTTGGAAAAGGACTGTCTGGTTTCTTCAACATGATTGTAAAGAGACTGAATTCATTTCTTGTTTCTGTAACCCATCCCGTCATATAGTGATGATGACTAAAAAGCTGTCTGATTTACGGAAGCAGCTTTTCCAGTTTGAATTCACTTTTCCTTTGCAATCAAGTCCTTCCCATTCATTGTGTTCTTGCTCCTTCTCCATGTACTTGTGCTTCTCCAAGAAAGAAAACTTGGAAAAATTTCTGTCCACTGGGCAGACATCTTGGACACTGAAAATAAGTATTGCTTTAAATGCCAAAGAAAGAAACTTCACTGAAATTCAGTTATCCTGAGCTAACTATAACTGTTCCTCATCATCACTACCTTCCGCTTTCCAGCACAACCCTTGATCAGAAAAATCGAGATCGACTCACCATACCAGTCTAATTTAATCACTTTTAAAGTTTTAGAGTTAGAATAATTAAGAATTACATTTCTGTGAACTCAGCATTTCCACTGTAATCTCCTTCCACCTTGTTTTCCCATTTATTTCACATTACCTCCCTTTCTGAGCTTACAAAATACAATTTTGTTTCATTGCTTGAATTCTTCAGTCTGCAGTGCTAAGTAGACCAATGAAAAAGAAAAATTCAGACAGTCTCCATCTTTCTATGTATATAGAGTTACTATTTGGCTCATTATGCAACATAGTAGCCTACGTGAAAGCTTTTTTTGAAAAAGTAAATATAATTTTTAAGATTTATGTATTTGTAAGGCACATCTAGAGAGATTGAGAGGGAGAGATAGAGAGTGGCATCTTCCCCCTGCTGGTTCACTCCCTAGTGGTTGAAACTACATACAGGGGCTGGACAAGGCAGAACCAGCAGCCAGGAACACCATCCTGATCTCCCACATGGGTGACAGGGACCCAAGTACTTGGATCATCTTCCACTGCTTTTCTAGGTTTGTTAGCAGGAAGGTGGATCGGAAGCAGAGCAGCCAGGAATCGAACCCATATGGGATGCTGCTGTGTCTCAAGTGGCAGCTTACATCTGCACCACGATGTCCACCCCCAAAGGAAACATAATTTAAAAGCATTGAAAACAAAATTAAAATGTAAGAAAAAATGTAAGACAGATATTCAGCTGATATGAACTGAAAGAAAATAAACAGCCAGCTGCCACAGAGAAGCCTGAGTCAGCAACTTACAAAACATGATCTACAGGAACTGTGGGCAAGTTACAGAGGCCAGGGGCTAAGTTTTAAATTTCTACAGAGAGAGACAAGGGATGTGGCCTTGAACTCACGCACTGCAAAAAGATAGAAATGAGATCTTTGATGAACTAGTAAGATTACCTCCTTAGAGAAAAATAAGGATTCCATCCAAACACTCAACAGAAAAGAAAACTACCTTTCCAAGAGTTGTGCAAGATTTTAAAAAATAAAATTTCATTTGAAGAAATGAAGATATGGCCTGTGTCATCTTTTAGCAGAGAATTTTCAGCCAAATTTCACCATAAAAATCCATGCCTCGGGGCCAGTGCTGTAGTATAGCAGGTTAAAGCCCCAGCCTGCAGCACCGGCATCCCATAAGGGCGCCAGTTCGAGTCCTGGCTGCTCCACTTGCGATCCAGCTCTCTGCTACGGCCTAGGAAAGCCGTGGAAGATGGCCCGAGTCCTTGGGCCCCTGCACCCCTGTGGAGGGCCCAAAGGAAGCTCCTGGTTCCTGGCTTTGGATCAGCTTAGCTCTGGCTGTTGCGGTCATTGGGGAGTGAACCAGCAGATGGAAGACCTCTCTCTCTCTCTCTCTCTCTCTCTCTCACTCTGGCTCTACCCCTCTATGTAACTCTTTCAAATAAATAGAATGAATCTTTAAAAAAAAAATCCATGCCTCACTATTAAATTTTTTAAACAGTTGGCAGAGGAAAATGCAAAACTATTCTATATTAGCATTACAGAATTCTTGACTGATGGTAATTTTCCTTCATATCATTTTCTGGCCTACACACACACACACACACACACACATACACATTCATCAATAAAGCTGATCTGATCTTCAAAAAGTGAAAATCATAATGACTCTGATATGTATGAAAATAATATAACAAAGAGAGGAATTATAATCTAACAGCCATGGATAATAAGACAATGTGAAAGGAAGTATAAAATAAGTACATTTTAAGTTATTAAGGAGACTTTAAAAAAAAAGAAAAAGAAAGAACAGAACATGACTTGTAAAATCAAGACATGGAAAAATAAGTAGAATCTCAAAAAAAAAAAAGGAAAAATTGGGGGGATAAAACATCAGAATTAAAAATGTAAGGGAAGGATTAAATAGTAGGATAGATGGAGTCATTGGTTGATGATATTTTTGAAGAAGTTATCTGGGGGTAATACATTAAGAGAAATTAATGAATGGGGAATATGAAAGAGAACAAAAACATGGAAAATAAAATCACAACATATTAAATATTGTCGCTCCCCGTCTTCGTGGAGGAACGACACAGGACCCTGCGTTGTTCTTTCGTCTGCTCGGCCCTCCCCGGGTTTGCTGCTGGTTCTTCCCGGGTTGGCTACTGTCCCTTCCACCTCCGTGGAAGGGCGGTTCCCCCTGGCCACTTTCCCCACTTCCGCAGGGGAGCGGCACACCGCCAGCCGGCTCTCTCGGGGGCTGCACAGGTGTTCCTTCAGATAGATGTTCCCCTTAGATGTTCCTGGTGCATGCTGTCTCTCTCCTCCCTTATAGTCCTCCTCCGCCAATCCCAACTCGGCTGCCCACACGCCGAGTACGCTGCTCTCCTCCAATCAGGAGCAGGATCAGCTCCTGGAGGTCATCACTCAAGTTGGCAAGAGGCAGCTGCGTAGAAGCTGTTTTCTCCTCTCCCAACGCCATATTGTGGGAGAGCAGATGCATAGAATAAGTCTTAATTCCAGTAACTTAGTCTAGTCCGGGTTGCTCCCCACAAAATATATAGGAATGGTAGAAGGAACTAGAACAGAGTAGAAAAATACTCAATGTGATGGTGTTCAGTACTATTGTGTTAGTAATCAATGAAGAGGGGCGGGCACTGTGGCACAGCAGGTTAACGCCCTGGCCTGAAATGCCAGCATCCCATATGGGTGCCGGTTTGAGACCTGGCTGCTCCACTTCTAATCCAGCTCTCTGCTATGGCCTGGGAAAGCAGTGGAAGATGGCCCAAATCCTTGGGCTCCTGCACCTGCATAGGAGACCTGGAAGAAGCACCTGGCTCCTGGCTTCAGATCAGAGAAGCTCCTGGCTCCCGGCTTCGGATCGGCACAGCTCCAGCCGTTGTTGCCAACTGGGGAGTGAACCATCGTATAGAAGACCTCTCTTTCTCTGCCCCTCCTCTCTCTCTCTCTCTCTGCCTCTCCTCTCTCTGTGTAATTCTGACTTTCAAATAAATAAATAAATCTTAAAAAAAAAAAAAGTTCTACCTCCACTCTAATTCAGTTTTCCACAAATGCACCTGGGAGGCAGCAGATGATGACCCAAGTACTTGGATTCCTGCCACCTACGTGGGAGAGATCTTGGATGGACTTCTTGGCTCCTAGCTTCAGCCAGTCTGAGCTATTGTGGACATTTAGGGAATGAACCAGTGGACTGAATATTCATTCTCTCTCTCTTCCCCCCACCCCTCCTGCTGGCTCTCCAGTCCACAAATCACTATGTTTATTGCAGGAGCTGGGCTGTTTCAGCCATTTGGGGAGTGAACCAGCGAATGGAAGCTCTCTCCCTGCCTCTCTACAACTCTGTCTTTCAAACAAATAAGTCTTTAAAAAATAAAGGTAAGTAAATGAGAATTTTGATAAATTAGTGATCAGACACCAAGAATAAAGTCACTTCGATCCAGGTTTTTTTCCTGTTTTCTCTCCATGACATAAATACCTACAAATGCCACCACTACAAATTATCCTTGAAAATTCTGAATACTCTTCAGTCATGCTAAGATGGCTACTCTGCCTATTTGAGCACATGTGTGAACTTTATTCCTTAACATGCACGAAAATTTAATCTAACAGCACAATTTACACATTATAGCTAATATTGTCTAAAACAATATACAGGGGTAGGCAATTGTCTCAGTGGATAAGACACTGCCTGGGACACCTGTACCTCATACCAAAATCCCTGGGTTCAAGTCCTAGCTCTGCTTCCATTTCCAGCTTCCTGCTAATGTGCACCCTGAAAGACAACAGGTGATAGTTCAAGTACTTGGGTCCCTGCCACCCATATGAAAAATCCAGTGAATTCCTGGTTCCAGCATCAGCTAGGCCCTACTGTTGCAAGTATTTGTGGAGTAAACCAGCAGATGGAAGACCTCACTCTATCTTCCTATCTCTCTGTCTCACTCTCATTCTACCTTTTAAATAAATAAATATGGAGTATACTGAAATTTGTGTTATTCTTTATAGTGTTAAAATAATACTCTTTTAAAAATGTTTGAATTAGGATTGGCCCTGTGGTGAAGTGGGTTTAAGCTACAGCCTATACCATTGACATCCCATATTGGCACTGGTTCAAGTCCCAGCTGCTCCGCTTTGATCCAGCTCCCTGCTACTGAGCTGAGAAAGCTGTGGAAGATGGCCCGAGTCCTTGGGTCCCTGAACCCATGTGGGAGACCTGGAAGAAGCTCCTGACTCCTGGCTTCAGCCTAGCCCAGCTCTGGCTGTTGCAGCCATCTGGGGGAGTGAATCAGTATATCTTTCTCTGTCTCTCTTTCTCTCTCTCAGTAACTCAGCCTTTCAAATAAATACATAAATCTTTTTTAAAAATTGTTGAATTAAAAGATAACATTTTAAGAACTGCTGAAACATTGAGGAACTCCATGGAAAAACTTCAAAAATGATTACCCTTCATTACGCATATCTCTAGTAAACACAGCTAGAGAAAAAAATAAATCTTTAATTACAGTAAAAAATATTCTCAGGTTTTATTTCATGTGATCATTAACAAGTATTCATTCCTAACTTATAAAATTGCTCATTATTGAATGACTGTATAAGACCTAACCATCAGTGAAAAGTGGGTTTCACCTCATTTTTAGAGAAGTTACAATTGTTAATTTTTTATAAAGATCCATTATAGGGGCCAGCATTGTGGCGTAGTGGGTACTACCTACAATGCCAGCATCCCATAGAGGCACTGGTTCATGTCCCAGATGCTCCACTTGTGATCCAGCTCCCTGCTAATGGCCTGGGAAAAGCAGTAGAAGATGGCCCAAGTACTTAGGCCCTGGTACCCATGTGGGAGACCCAGATGAAGCTCCTGGCTCCTGGCGTCTGCCTGGCCTAACTGGGTAATGAACCAGCAGATGGAGGATCTCTGTTTCTCTGTTTCTCTGTAACTCTTTCTAATAAACCTTTTCAAAAATCCATTATGTTTGGGTATAGAATTTCAGATTAAATTATTGTAAAATTTGGGGGACAGTGTTATGACACAGCAGGTTAAAGCTGCTGCTTGCAACACAGGAATCCCATATCAGAGTGCCCATTTCAGTCCCCACCAATCCGTCACCTATCATCCATTTTCTAGCTAATGGCCTGAGAAGGCAGTAAAAGAAGGTCTGTGAATTTAGGCCCCTACCACCAGTACAGAAGACCAGGATGGAGGTCATATCTTCTTCTTAGGCCTGGTCCAAATTTGGCTGTTAAGGGCATTAGGGGAGTGAATCAGGGGATGGAAGATTGTGTGTGTGTGTGTGTGTGTGTGTGTGTGTGTTTCTCACTCTCTCTGTCACTCTGCCTTTTGAATAAATAAATATTTTTAAAGTTTTTTGAGTCTTACAAAGAACCTATGTTATGATGAAGCAGCTGGACACATGAATCAAAGGTGCTCAAAATCCTCAGTGCAATGATCAAGCGATTTTACTGTGAGGCATTCATGGCCAAGGAAAGAATCTGATACATATAAAGAAGCGGACATAAAAGGTTCATTTTTTTGTTATGATTTATGAAATTTAGTGCTACTTAAATTATCTACTGTTACAGAACTGCTTAAATAAGCTATGATGCTTACATATAATGGAATAGCATTTTTAATTTTTCACTTATTTATTTTTTTAACAATTTATTTTTATTTATTTGAAAGACCGAGTTAGAGAGAGAGGGAGAGACACAGAAAGAGGTCTTCCATCTGCTGGTTCACTCCCCAAATGGCTGCAATGGTGGGAGCTGAGCTGTAATTCTGCCTTTCAAATAAATAAATAAATCTTTTTTAAAAAATAAAGATCACTGTTAAATTGAAACATAACATTTTTTGCTTATAGATTTTTGTGATGGTTGAATAGATTTGCATTTTTAAAATATTTTCAGTTGGTTTTTATCAGATTCAATATAGTTCATAGATACAATTCTAATATCATAATATTCCCTTCCTCTCTCCTTCTATCTCTACTTATGACTATAACAAAAACATTACCATTTAATTCTCTTGGTGAATTAATATATTTGTGTCATGAGTGAATTTTTAGTTAGAAAAGGAAAGGCTATTCATATTTCTGATACACACGCGCACGCACACACACACACACAAGGATGCCACAGAGCTTCTCAAACTCAAGGCAACTGCTAAATTCCTTTCCTGTGGGAAGCCGTTTTGTGACTGCAGGATGAGTAGCCACGGCTGACTCCTACACAGTAGGTGACAGCAGTAGCTAGCACTCCCCTAGTCATGACAATCAAAAATGTCTTCAGGTGATGCTGTGAGCAAAAGTACTCTTAGTTGAGGACCACCAACATAAATATCCCGTGTGTGTGTTCATATCGTATTTAAATTTTTTATTTTATTTATTTGAAAGACAGAGGAAGAGAGAGAAAGAGAGCAGAAGTTTACATCTGCTGGGTCACTCCCCAAATGCCTGCAAGAGCCAGGGTTGGGTCAGGCAGAAGCCAAGAGCCAGAAACTGAATTTGGGTCTCCCACATGGGTGGCAGGGAACTAAAGTATCTGAGTCCTCACCTGCTGTCTTCCAGGGGACTCATCAGCAGGAAGCTGCATCGGAAGCAGGGCTAGGGCTTGAACTCAAGGGCTCCGATGTGGCATGAAAGTACCCCAAGCAGTGTCCCGATGGCTGTGCCAAACCCCTGCCCCAGTCAGATCCTTTTAAATACCCATGTACTTGAACCCTAGCTATCCTGGAATTAAAGTTTTTTTTTTTTTTTCAAAATTAAAAACGATTAAGAAAATAAATAAAATGAAAATGAGAACTACAAATAAGAATTATTAAGGAAAGAAAGTAGTGGCATTCTTCATAATGGCTAAATTGTTTTAAGTGGACTTGACTTGAACATCTAAGTTTAGATGAATGTTTATGCAAGTTGTGATAAATTCAGAGTGGAATCTTAACCATCCATGAACAATAAATTATGTTAGGAAATTCCTTAACAATAAGAGGATATACATATGATAATTTATACAAAAAGCTAGAAGATGATACAGGCAACACAGTTCTGTCTTTTAGATAGACTGAAACACAGGATGGCAATATTAGATTAGCAACTCTCTCTGGAAAGTAGGACTATGAATGACTGATGAACAGAAGGACTGATATTTGCTTCTGTATGCTTTTCAACACTTTCCCAAACTTAAGTTACCCTGGAAGTATTTAGAAATGTTTCTCCAATAAAAATTGCATAAAATAAATCAGCCTCTCTTTCTGAAGGAAAAGCAGTTCTCAAAAGACACAGGTGACTTGGGTGACAGGGCAGGAGTCCTCCTGGCCCGGAGCCATCCGAGAAAGCTTATTTACATCACAGCTCGGCTCCCTCTGCAGAGACTAAGGGCAGTAAGGAGAGAGGCAAGCCCCAGCTCCCCACCCAGGCAGCTGCCAACAAATCCTGAACTCACTCCCCTCCCCCTTGCATCTCCCAGCATTTAAAGTGGAAAATTTGCCAGAAAAGAATTTTGCCTTTGGCTCTTTTTTTCATTTTAATCACTTATTGTTTTATAACAATTTGGCATGAAGGAATCCTACTAAATTGTTCCTGCTAAATTTGGGTAGTTTTTTTTTTAGTAAAATAATATTATTGTATAATGGAAAGATCAGGACAAATAATTACTGTCTTTGAAAAAAAGAAAAGGAAGTAAATAATCACATCAAGCCAAATAAAAGACATAAACTTAGAAAGAATAGAAAATTATCAATTTACCTAAGTCATTCCTCTACAGTAGTTCCTTTGAATAATATTAGTATATAATGATCCTGTCTCTAGCCTTCTCCATATTCTTTTTATTACTAAGTTGGTAGTCTGTAAAAATAACCCAATTTTATTTATAATGTAATTATTAAAAAATATGCATTTGATTTTTTAAATAATATTTCTCTCAACTTGCAACACTAGTGTCACTCTCTGAAAGTAAGATTAGTAATTTCTTGGGTCTCATGACAAAATTTTGGGGGCATGTACAGAATACAAATACACAGGCACACAATATTTACTTTCTGCATGTAGAAACACAATGAGCTTGCTGTTCTGCCTTATCTTTTCTTCCTTAAAAACACAGATTGTAGAATCTTTCATGTTGGCCTATAGATCAAAACTTCATTTTTTGTAACAGTTACATATTAATGCATGCATGATTATACTGTAATTTAACATTTCTTTATTGATGTATATTCTTACTTCCCACTTCTACATTATAAGCTGCTGAAATGAGTATTCATGTACATATGTTTTCATTTATTAGCTTAAGTAGGATAAAGCTGTAGCAATAAAATTGCTGGGCCAAAGGCATGTGTATTCTAAGTGTGAGAGAGAGTACTGACTTACTGAACCTAGATTTAGAGCAACTGACACTTTCAGGAATAGCGCAAAGAAGTACCTCATTTCATACAACCTTATCTTGAGAGTGCTCTATGACGGTAAAGCATATCACCTGAAAATAAGCACATTTCACCCAGTTAGCCATCACACTAGAAAACTTCGATCATGTCTTCTTCTACTTTATTCTTGCCCTTGCAAGTGTTTGCCTTAATAGTATAGATAATTCTTAAAAATGACACATTTCAGGTAGGATGCTTAGGCACTAAGGTTTAGTTTGGGCATTAGCCATGGAGTCTGGTAGTTCTGGGATTTGTTCCCTCCATTGTAATGGATGGAATAATTGTGTAAAGTAACTTCCAGAATCTTAGGTGGTGTGTTAAAACTACTTTGGATGATAAATCCAAACGTAGTCCTTAATGAAATATTTTCAAAAAATAAGAAAGTGTTCATTAATTTTAGTGATATTCAATGATTTGCACATTATTTTTCTAAATAAAATTTTTTAAAAAAATTAGCATATCTACATGTCCCCCAAAATGACTTTGAGATATTTATCAGTTTTTATATTAATATCTCCTAAAATATATTTTTTCAAGCCTTAGTAATGAAAAACTAAATAATTTCTTACCTGAAATTCTTGAACTTCTCCCACATTTCTCTTGAAAGCTCTACAGCGTAGAAGCAGTGAAACCTACGTGACATGCAAAAAGGAAAGCTTTACATTTTGAAAACCAGAGCAAAGCGGTTGCTCTTTCCGAAGAGACTTTTCTCTACTGCAAACCAGCTGTAGGCACAGTCTAGTTAAAGCTCTCAAGAAAGCTGTGCTGTGATATATTAATTTACACCTACTGTGCCATTAAATGAGAAGTCAAAGGCCACATACTGGGCACATAACTTTTACCCCAACATGAGACAGATTTTACATTTAGAAGCAAAAAATATTTAAGGTATGATGCCTGGGAATTTGCAATGTAACACATCAGAGCAGAGGATTTGTTGTTCAATTAGGGAACTCATAATGCCAGAATGTCCACGATAAATAATGGAAGGAATGATCGCCTAGACCTTGAAAATCTTAGTCAAATGTTAGAGTCATTCATTATTAAAATTATGAATACTACAAGTCAATGTTTTCACAACAGAATTTTATTATTTACTTTTTTTTTGGAAGGTAGAGTGACAGAGAAGGAGAGAGTGAGAATGGAAAGAGAGAGAGAGAGAGAAAGAGAATCTTTCATCTTCTGGATCATCCCCCAAATGCCTGCAATAGCTGGGGCTGGGTCCAGTGGAAGCCTTGAGCCAGGAGTTTCCTCTGGGTCTCCCAGATGGGTGGCACAGGCCCAGGCACTTGGGCCATCTTCTTTTGCCTTCCCAGGCACATTAGCAGGAAGCTGCATCAGAGGTGAAGTAACTGGGACTGGAAGCAGTGCTGCAATATGGGATGCCAGCATTGCAAACTGCAACTTAACCCATTGTGCCACAACACTAGCCACAGATTTTGCAAAGTTGTTGCTATCAACTAATCAGACCTATGGCTAAAAATAATTATTATAAAATGCTTAGTCTTGTCCCCTAAATCAGTATTCTTGATTCTGTACATATTTTTTGAAATGGAGCAAAACTTAAACAATTACAACTTTTTTTTTTATTAGAAAGGTTCTCATTATGACAACTGAGCTACTTTTAATTGAGAAAATGGGTAATGATGTTGCATTGTGCAGGTACCAAACATGCCAGCCCATACCACTGAGCACACAGTACCCCTGTAATTGCACATGATGAAGAGTGTCTGGAATGCTGACCGCCCTGCAGAGTAAATACCCTTGGGAAAAGAAACCCCCATCCAATGGCTATAGGAGTCTGTAGACAAATGTCCCAGAATCCAGGACTTCTGGGTAACTTTAAGGTGAGACTCTTGGAAGGGCTACAGTGGGATGTGATCATAGTAGTCACCCACACATCAATTTGTTATTTATTGCCTTCTCTCCCTTGCCTGTGCTTCCTAGGGTGACTTCCCAAATCAATCAACTGCATGCCAGTATTTGTCTCAGGATGTGTTTCGGAAGGGATCTAAATTAAGAAAAGCAGCTCAAAAAGATATGTATTATTCTTTCTTGAAACAGCTCAAAGGTGTAAAATCAAAGGTTTATAGGGTGGCTCTGATATCCTTGGTATATGGTTTCTTTTAAAAAATCTTATTTAAATAAAGGGAACAAATTTCACAAATACAGTTTTGGTTTTTTTTTTTTTTTTTTTTTTTTGACAGGCAGAGTGGACAGTGAGAGAGAGAGACAGAGAAAAAGGTCTTCCTTTACTGTTGGTTCACCCTCCAATGGCCGCTGCAGCTGCCGCACTGTGGCCGGCGCACTGTGCTGATCGGAAGCTAGGAGCCAAGTGCTTCTCCTGGTCTCCCAGGCAGGTGCAGGGCCCAAGGACTTGGGCCATCCTCCACTGCCCTCCCGGGCCACAGCAGAGAGCTGAACTGGAAGAGGAGCAACCAGGACAGAATCCGGCGCCCCGACCCGGACTTCCCACTCGATCCTCCCTCCCTCCCTTGCTCTGACCTCCTCACTCCTTTTCATTTTAACAATGACATACTTTGAATTTACTTCATAATCACAAGCTTAGCCTTCCACTAGATAAAAAATTCAACAGGTAGTAAGTAGAAAAACTGTTCCTCAACAGCACAAAGGCTATAAACAATAATCAAATCGCAAAATAACAATTTTGTTCATATACGCTACTTTAGTATATGTATACTATTAGTTCCCACAAATCAAGGAAAACACGGTATTTGTTTTGGAGACTGGCTTATTTCACTAAGCACAATGATCTCCAACTGCATTCATTTTTTGTGAAAGACAGGATTTTATTATTTATTTTTTGTGGCTGAGCAGTATTCTGTCACTTGTATATATACCACAACTTCTTTATCCAGTCATCAGCTAACAGACATCTGTGTTGATTCCATATCTAAGCTGTTGTGAGTTGAGCTGCTATGAACATGAGGGTCCAGATAACTCTTTCATACACTGATTTCATTTCCTTTAGGCAAATTCCCAGGAGTGGAATGGTTGGGTCATATGGTAGATGGATCTTCAGATTTCTGAGGAATCTCCTTATGGTCTTCCATAATGCTTGTGCTAGTTTACATTCCCACCAACAGTGGATTAGGGGACCTTTTCTCCCACATGCTCACCAGAATTTTTTTATTTTTTGATATTTGAGTGATAGCCAGTCTAACCAGGGTGAGGTGAAACCTCACTGTGGGGTTTTTTTTTTTTTTTTTTTTTGGCATTTTTCTGATGGGTAGTAATTTTGAGCATTTTTTATGTCTGTTAGCCATTTGTATTTCATCCTTTGAAAAATGCATATTCATATCCTTAGCCCATTTCTTAACTGGATTATTTGTTTTGTTGTTGAGTTTCTTGAGTTCCTGATACATGGCTTCTTTATCCAGTTACAGGATGATCCAAGTTGGCTGCTCCAGCTGTCATACATCCCAGCCTATGGAAAAGGTAAAGAGTGCATACGATCGCGCCTTCTAAGGGCACATCCTCCTATAGGTACACAGCAGTTAGGTTCCTGGATCTTTGGTCAGGTCTTAGTCATACTGTTATGATATGCAATGGTGGCTAGGAAGTATGGTCTCTATTTGGCAATTGTGAACACAGGTAAAGCTCAGGAGTTCTGTTTTTAATGAAAAGACAGGATATCTATGTCAAGTGCCTGCACCTTTATAATGCTCTGTATTACTTTATACTACCTATATTTAATGCTACTATTGTTGAGTGTTTTAGTTAGCTTTTCATTACTATAATGAAATGCTTAAGACAAGTTATTTATGAAGGAAAGAAAGGTTTATTTGGCTGACAATTATAAAGGTTCAAGTCTAAAATCAGGTAGCCCCATTGCTTTGGCCTCTGATGAGAGTGGTACAGAAGACAAAATATATCATGAGCCAGGAAAGAGAGAAACGGGGGTGGGGAGGGTGCAGAGGGAGGGCTGGGTCCCACTGGGGCTTTTATAACCAACATACTCGTGAGAATAACCTTCCAAGGATATACCCCCAGTGACCTAAAGGCCTCCTCCCAGGCGCCATCTCTAATCCCCATAATTGGATAAGTTTTCATCTTCTTCATGTTACTCACTTATAACTTTAGAGTTGAAATATCTTCATGAGTTTGAGAGCCAAATCCTGTGCAAAGCACACCAGGAGAGGGGTTCAAATCCAACTTGATATTTGTTTTCTTTATTTCCCATCTGGTCTTGACTCTGTTTTTCTCTTTCTCTTATTTCTTTTGAATTACTTACTTTCTGATTTCATTTTTGATTTTGTGAGCTTATTATCTTTGTCATGTTATTTTAGTAGAGGCATAAGGGCTTATATGAGTGATATTCACCTCGAATTTACCACATTCTACCTTCAAGCAATATTAATGCCACTTCACATACAGCATCAGAAACTTACAAAGGTATACTTCCATTTCTCCCTCCCTGGCCTTTTTGCTGTATTTGCTATAACCACCATATTATTTTTTTGCTTAGTCAATTATCTCCTTTGAAATGCTCAGAAATTTAAGGAAGTCTTATGTAGTTACCTATGCAACTGGCATTTCCTGTGGCCTTCATTCCATTGTGTAGGTCCACATTTCTATCTACTATCATTTTTCTTCTTCATAAACAACTTTTTTTAAATTTTTCCTACTACTGTGATAATGTACTGATAATGAATTCTTTCAGATTTTATTCCTCTGGAAAAATAACTTTCATTTTCAAAAGATTTTTTCTAGGTATAGAATTATCATTTTTTCCAATTACCTCAAAGAGGTTGTCTCATTGTTTTCTTACTTCAACTGCTTTTGAAGATCAGTCTATTGTCATTCATATGTTGTTCCTCTGTATATAACAAGTGTTTTTATTCTCTAGGGGGACCAGTGCTGTGACGTAGTGGTGTAGTAGACTGAGCCACTGCCTGTAGCACTGGTTCCCAGATGGGCACTGGTTCCTGCTCTTCTTCTGATCCAGCTCTTTCCTTATGGCCTTTCAAATGGCAGATCAAGTTTTAAAAAAAGATATTCAAGCTGTAAATATTTTTATTTCATTTTCTTAAGGATAAATAAGTGAGATATATTTAGATGTTTATTTGATAATGTCAGAGGCTCTACATGTAGATGACATGTGCCCACAGCAGTCTGTCACTCTGCTTTCCCAGGCCATGGGCAGGGAGCTGGATCAGAAGAGGAGCAGGGGCCAGAGCTCTGGCACAGCTGGTTAATGCCCTGGCCTGAGGTGCCAGCATCCCTTAAATCTTTAAAGAAGAAAAAAAAGAAAAAGAAGAGTAGCCATGACACAAACTGGCGCCCACATGGAATGCCAGTGCCACAGGTGGAGGCCAAGCCCACAATAAGGAAAAAAAAAAAAAACTACTTGCCTCACACCAAGAGACCAAATCACAACACATGAAAGTTGCTGTACTTTCTAAAATGTCCTTCTCAAGGGTCCTGCTTCCAGGCTGATATAAACTGTCCATGATTTATGAGATACTTTTCCCATATGAGGGCAATGGAAATGACCGGCTTTGCCATAAGATGACTATTTCATTTCTTTGAGATGTATGACTTCGGAGAAAGAATAAACTTACTTTAAGACTTATTATTTTTATAAGGGCTTTTTCTGGAAGGAGGCAGATGACTGGAATAAACAATAACGACATATGCAATGAGAAAGGCATTTGTGCCTGCCTTGTTTTATTTTAAGATATATTTATTTATTTGAAAGGCAGAGATACAAAGAGAGAGAGAAGGAGAGAGAGAGAGAGAGAGAGAGAGAGAGAGAGATTGTCTATTCACTAGTTCACTCCCTAAATGGCCACAATAGCCGAGGCTGGGCCAGTCCAAAACCAGGAGCCAGGAGCTTCTTCTGGGTCTCCTATGTGCATGCAGGAGACAAGCACTTGGTCCATCTTCCACTGCCTTCTCAGAGAGCAGGATGGGAGGTGGAGCAGCCTGGACTTGTACCAGAGCCCATATAGGAGGGCAGTTAGCTTTCGGTGTCACAGCACCAGCCCCAATATGCCGCTTTATTAAATTTAAGCCACTGCTTGGGGCACCCACATCCCACATCAGAGTGCAGGTTGGAGTCCCATCTACTCTGCTTCCCATCCAGTCCCTGCTAATGCACCTAAAGCCACAGATGATGACTCAAATACTTGAGTTCCTACCATGCATCTATGTGTCTACATCTGTATTTTCACATGACATTCACCTCCCTGTGTCTCTGTTCTCTAAGTACACCATTTTTCTGAATTAATCCAATATGGCATCATCTTAACTTGGTTGCATCTGCAAAGACCCTATTTCACAGGTATTGGGTGTTAGGCACTCAGTATAACTTTTCAAAGGATACAATTCAACCCACAACACTTGATATGATTCCTGCAGGGGCTTTTTTCATTACAGTATATTTGAACACCATTACATGCAGTAAGCCCCTTGAGCTACTATACCAATTGATTTCCTTTTTTTGTAAGCTAATAGTCAAAAATAAACTCTACTGAAAGAACTGAGGGAACATTCAGGAACCAGGCTTAATATTTCCGAAACAAACCTGTAACACAACAATGAATGATTCTACTGGCTTTTGTCTCCATTGTTTAAATGTACAAGGTAAACACAGACATCTCTTTGGAGTGGATGGGGAGTATGAATATTTGGATAAACCGTCTAAGGGAGAAATTAAAGTCACCGGGCAGCCAGTGCTGAGACAGTCTGGAAGGCAATTCCCCTTGTTGCAAGAAGAACACTGAGGATGGACAGGGTCACTGCCAGTATATAAAACACAGGTCCCAAGGTAAGCAAAATCAATCAAGGTGGCGGACTGGAATGATTCAAGCCAGAGGGCCAACTGGTGAAGAAGTCCTCTCTCCATTTCCTAGCTCAGTGTGCGTGGGTAGCATAGCAAGAGGAAAAAAAGGAATTTCTGAGACAGAATGCAAGGCTTTAACCTCACCCTTCTGGAAACAAATTCCCAGCATGGGAACCAGACAATTCACCCAGCAACCGGGGATCTCCTCCCACCCCCGCCATACACACATCTTAGCTACCTGGTTGTGAGTTTTGTAGAGGCAGAGCCACCCAGATGAAGCCAGAGATGTATTACCTCTACAACAGAAGGAATTTATCTCCTGGTAGAGAGAGGTGTGGGGGTTAATGTGGGTAACTGAGATGTGAGAGTCTCCCTTTATTCTTCCCCCATGCATTGTATCTGGAGCTCTAGATATGGAGCGCAGGTGCAGGTGGCATGAAAACCAACCAGAGATGGGAAATCACACAGGAGAGTTGCTGTCCCTGGACAAAATGCCACAGCACCCATGCACCCCAACACCAGCCCCCCAGCAGTCCCAAACTCAGAGGATGTATTCTTGGACTGTAAAAGACACTTTCATGAGAGTCTTTGAAAGCTTCACCAGAAAAGCAGAGAATAGATAATGGGCCTTCTTGCAATCCTAAGACGCCAGAACTATTCAGTAAATAGCATTGTTCAGCCTCCACCCTCAAACCTATTCGTATCCGCTGATGTGTCTAGGAAGTTTTTTCATGTTTGTTTGTATGTGTGTGTATGTGCACACACGTGTGTGCGTATTTAGTTGAGAAAAGCAATAGAGCTTGGTATTGGAACAGAGCCCAGCAGAAAGATGAAAGGACAAATAGCAAGGGTTGAGGTTGTCTCCCATTGAGAGATCACAAGGGATGGTTTTTCTGTCCCTTTGGGGAGAGGAGTACAGAGAGAAATGGCAAGAATTTATTTTGAATGCTTGGGAAACAAACAAACCTATTTTATGGCCAAAAAGAAAACTATTCTATCTGCCTCTTTGTTAAATAATGTTTTATCCAGCAAAATGGTAATTTAAAAAAATGTTAAATATTCATAGAAATGTGAGGAATTAAGCTCTCATGTGCAGTATTGGAATGATGGTAAATAAATGAATTCTTTTGGGAAAGCAATTTAGTAAAGCATCACACAATTATTAAGATATCTACCATTTGACCCAACAATTCTTCTTCTGAGACTCTATCTGAAGATCATCCTTCAGAAGAATGTACACACCAATATTTTCATTGTGCAAAAAAAAATGAGAAACTCACTGTGGGGGGCTGAATTGTGTCCTCTACTAGGTCCTCTACTAGGTCCCCTTGCACCTCAGAATGTGATCTTACTTGTAAATAGACACATTGCAGAGTCCTTAAGATGAGGTCATATTCAAGTAGGATGGACCACTAATCCAATATAGCTGGTGCTCTTCTTAGACAAGAGAATACCTTGTAAACATAGCCACAGAGAGAAGAAAGATAGCGTGAAGGCACACAGAAGATGGTCACATGACTGGAGGCAGGCATCCCTAAGCCAAGGAAAATAAGGACTGCTGGTAAACCACAGACATTGGGAGTTAAGACAGATTCTTCTCTAGAGCCATCAGAGAGAAAGCAGATCCTGTTGGACACTGTGATTACAAACCTAGCAGCCAGACTATGACACAATCAACTTCTTTGTTTTAAGCAACCCCATTTAGTTAAAGCAGCCGAGAAACTAAACAGTCATTTAATGTTGAAGGGAACAAGTAAATAAACAATGGTACACACAATTATACCAAAAACAATACCCTTAAAAGTAGTAATTACCTGCACATAACAATGCATTAATTTCAAAGAAGCTAGATGCCAAATAGTGCATATAAATTAGAGAAATAGCTATATATGTCTACTTGCAAATATATGTATGCATATGCATATGCATCTCTTAACATATACACATACTGATCATACATACACATATACGCACATACATAAGACACTATAAGTGGATTTGGAAAATATAAACCAAAATTTTAACTGTTTTGTGCTATGTTCTATAGTGCTCCAATCTTTGACAATAATAGTGTATTTGTATAATTTTTAAAATAAAGCTTAAGAACTTTCTCTAAACTTTTTAAAAATGATTTTATACTTTTGAATGGATGCTGTAAAACTAGAGTTAAAAGAACTATAAGCATCGGATCTAGTGTTGCTAGCTGCTGCTTGAGATGTCAGCTCTGCATACTGCGGTGCTAGCTGGAGTCTCGGCTACTCAGTTTCCAATTCAGGTCTCTGTTAATGCACCTGGGAAGGCAGGGGAACATGGCCCAAGAACTGGGACTCCTGCCACCCACATGGGAGACCCAGATGGATTTCCAGGCTCCTGGCTTCAGCCTGGCCCAGCCCTGTTTGTTGTGAACATTTGAGGAGTGAACCAGCAGATAAGAGATATCTCCTCTCTCTCTCTCTCTCTCTCCCTCTCTCTCTCTCTCGGTGTGTGTGTGCATGTGTGTTTGTCTGTATATAACTCTACCTTTAAAATGAAGAAAAGAAATCTGAGAAAGGGAGAAAGAGAAAGAAGGAAGGAAAAAACAATTGACTTGAACTCTCCAAAAATGCAAAGAGCATGGTTAAACAAACACCAGTGGAAGCAGGAAAATTCTACCTTAAAGAATACTCTTAATATAACTATAAACAATGTCATTCCTTGATTGGGTCTGGATTGAAAAGCATAGAAGGATGGAAGGAAAGGAGAAAAAGAAGGAGAGGAGGGAAGAAGGAGGAAAGGAAGGAAAACCATACAGCTGTATAAGGGGATTTGTGGGGCAACTGAAATTTGATTACAGGATATATTTTAGAAACTGCAATGTTAAACTCTTGGGAAAATAGCATTGAGATTTTTTTGGAAAGTGTCCTTGTTTTTACAAGACACATGCTAAGATAGTTAAGATAAAATATCATGGGGCTGGTGCTATGGCATAGCTGGTAAAACTGCCACTTGCAGTGCTGGCATCCCATATGGGTGCTGGTTCAAGTCCTGGCTGCTCCACTTCTGATCCAGCTCCCTGCTAATGTGCCTAGGAAAGCAGTGAAGGACGGCCCAAGTCCTTGGGTCCCTGTAGCCACGTGGGAGATAGAGAAGAAGCTCCTGGCTCCTAGCTTCAGATGGGCCAGTCCTGGACGTTGCAACCATTTGGGTAGTAATCCAACACATGGAAGATCTCTCTCTCTCTCTCTCTCTCTCTCTCTGCCTCTCTGTAACATTGCCTTTCAAGTAAATAAATAAATTTTTTTAAAAAAATAAAATATCATAATGTCTGTAGCTTAATTTCAAAAGGTTTAACAACAAAAAATATTCAAATACAAGGCATTAATCACTACACAATTTATAATTGAAAAATAATGGTGATGGTCTAAATGTCCTTAATGGAAATGTCTATATAATGAGAATAAGCATTTTTTAAAAAACCTGATGCCTTTGATTATTTTTCCTCCAAGGAACACATATTTCTAAGGAGATCTTTTTCAAAAGATTGTTGTTACGTATAAAGAATTTTTAATGTGACTTCTGTAAAGAATAAAAAGTACCAAAAATCACTAAGCCTAATGCAAAGACCAGTAAGTTCCTGAAGTAGCATCCCAAATTCTTATTGTTCAACCCCTCTGGAATCAAGGACTTCATACAAATAATCTCACTGTCAAAAAATGAGGTAAACTTTCATGGTTTCTTAAAACTTGGGTTCCTATAGTCAGAACAAGGCTTGAATAGGAAAAGCACAAATGAAAGAAGGCTAAAGTGCGCGGCTCACTAGGCTAATCCTCCGCCTAGCGGCGCCAGCACACCAGGTTCTAGTCCCGGTCGGGGCGCCGGATTCTGTCCCGGTTGCCCCTCTTCCAGGCCAGCTCTCTGCTGTGGCCAGGGAGTGCAGTGGAGGATGGCCCAGGTGCTTGGGCCCTGCACCCCATGGGAGACCAGGAAAAGCACCTGGCTCCTGGCTCCTGCCATCGGATCAGCGCGGTGCGCCGGCCGCAGCGCACTGGCCGCGGCGGCCACTGGAGGGTGAACCAACGGCAAAAGGAAGACCTTTCTCTCTGTCTCTCTCTCTCACTGTCCACTCTGCCTGTCAAAAAATAAAAAAAAAAAAAAATAAATAAATAAAAATTAAAAAAAATAAAAAAAGAAGGCTAAAGTGATAGATTTCAAGGCACTTTCAGACTTTCTGGAATTGATCAGATGCTAGACATTTATCAGCTACCACTTCACACACAAAATGCAATAAACATTTAGGAAGAGTTTATCATAAAGGAGAGAAAAAGATAAATCCTGAGGCATAGAAAGTCATAAAGATAAATTTTACCTACTACTCTTTTTGTTCTAAGTTAATTCCTGGTACCCACACACAACTCTCTCTAGACTCCTTTCCACTGTAAACTGAACAATGATTTCACGTTGTCTTCATCACACATGCATAGGTTACTGATTTGTTTTATCTCCCTGTCGCCAAACAATAGAAGAGTAGAGAGGGTTGAGTTGCAATGTCTTAGGTCTACAGATGGACGATCTGGAGAGGCATTCTTCCTGTGGAACCTGTCTTCTCTGCCTGAAACCTATTCAGTAAGACTGTTCATTCTTGACCTCCTGCCCCCTTGACACTGATCTGTCCTAAAGAGGATGCCAATATATTGTCTGTCAAATTTATATTAGAAAGCCAGAGCATAGGGTCCCTATTTCTATATTGCACACAATGCTTTATGTCAGAGTTTGATAAACATGAAATCACGTTTTCAAAAGTTAAAAAACAAGTGTCAGTCAGTCAAAAATAGCTGACCACTGTGAGTGTCTCACTGGTTGACCTTGAACTTCTCCATGACTTTGAGGTCAATGATATGTCACTACAGAAAGAGTTTTCTGATACGTTTATGATAGGCTCAGTCCTTTGACTATGATCTTGACATTAGAAAGAATTTTAAGTTGTCCCTCTTCAAACACCTTTCTAGAGAATTAAAGTTATAAAGGGTTCAATCCTCCTTTCTGTTATGCAATAAACTAACAATATTTATGCAATGAAATTGAAACTAATAGGAGTTAAACTTGCACATCTATGAGACAAAGATCCCTAAAATTTCAATAGAAGTTAAGATCCAATAAAGGAGACAAAATAGTAAAAGACCAACAAAGAAATGCTCAGTATTTACCACAGATTCTACATCCCCTTCTAGTTTATTTATAGAACAAAGTTAGCAGGTAATCCTGTGTAATCTTCTTTAAAATTCTGAAATAAATGTGAACTTCATCTTACATTATGGCTATTACTCTTAGATTTACAATTGTAAACATGTTAATTAATGCTACTCAAACACTGTCAGGATTAGTTTTTTTATATCAAATACTAAAGACATTAAATGTAACCCAAGACAAACTTACTCTATTTTGATAGCAGAAAGTGTCACCTGGAATTTTAAAGGACTTTCGAAGTGCAGTTCTTTCCTAGAAATAATGAATATGTTTTGCAAATTTTGTTTACTTGTTTTGTTTTGACCACCTGAAAAGGAAAGATAGAAGAAAGATGCTCATTTGCACTTCCCTTCATCCAGTCTCCAAATATTAAAATTCTGAGCCATCAGCAAGATTTTAAACAAATGGCACAAATATATCATATCACAGATAAATATAGGGAACATCCTTTTTTTTTCATCCTGTGAATGCCAAAAAATAGCTTCTCTGCAGGTATGCACAATGGACATAAAATCTTTCTTATAATTTTTCCACAATGACTTAAAAGCAGGTGATACCCACATGAGTTTCTGCAGAAGGACACAGGAAGAAACACAGAGGATGGTCCCTGAACATTTAAGTATGTTTCTCAAATGTTTTCAGCCACACAATATTCTGGGCTGTGCCCTTTGTTTCAGAAAAAGTGTGATTAAAAATGCTAGGCAGCTTTATTATTATTTCCCAATCACAATTCTTTACCACATCTGAGTTCCCAACTCTGATAATCGGGTTTATTACACTTCAATATCGGCATACATTCCCTCACTGCTGTTTGTTAAAACTTAAGTAAAGATGGTCACTGGGGGAAAAACAGCTCTTAAGCCCTATACTTAGTCATGTTAGACTCACATCCACTTGCAGGAGAATTACATGACAGATCCATTGTTCTGTAGTAGCAGGACACTGTGCCACTATATGAACACATGCAAACTACTCAGGAAGGCCTTTGAATATTTAAGGCAAGACACTAGTGGCTCATCCCAGTGGGAACCACAGGAAAGGGGAACCTGATTAAATTTAATGTCATTGTCACTTTTTTTTTTCATTGCGAAGAATTATATAGGTAGCCATAGCTACCACACTGTTCAGACAGCATGACCACAATATTCCCCCTCAGAGGTTGGCGTCAAGGACTGAATTATTCACTCAAAGAATGTGATTCATTGCTGGATGTGGTTCTTACAAGATTAAAAGCATCATCAGTATATAAAATGCATATACATACTTGAAGTGCAAAAATAAAACAAGTCATTCAACCTTTTGATCACTGATTAGTAAGAGTATGTAAAAATTATATATATGTATATATTTAGTACAATTTAGACTGTTGACTCTCTCTCTCTCTCTCTCTCTCTCCTTCCTACCTTCTCTCTCTTCCCACTTAAAATCAATTTGAAGTTTAAAAAGTTTTAACATAAACTGTTAGAAAAGTATAGAACAAAATCCTCTTCTTAGGCTATTCCCTGTAAAAGGAAAGTTGTTGACTCAATATTTAATATTTAATTATGCTTCTCTGTGGTCTGCAACATCTCCAGGTAAAACGTACTAATTCATAAAATGTTGTTTGTTCAGCAACAGCAAAGAAGCATTATGATAACAAAGTCAGCCATGTATTATCCTTTATTAAACTGCAATTTCCTTATGTCTCAAAATTTACAATTTTCCTTCTCTTGGGTAACTATCTCTAAGTGTGCAGAGTCATATCTAAACATATATTTCACCTAGTTAAGTCACATAAATACGTTTATAAGTAAGACTGTTAAAACATAAACGAGAGAATTTTTACTTACTCATCTGATCAAACATCTACAGAAGAAACGTGGTATCACTTAGCCATCTATGTTAAACTTCTTAAATATCACGCAAGATTTTTTTTTCCTCTTTACAAATAACAAGATGTTGCTCTTTAAAAAGACAACAAAATAGGAATGCTAGCTGCTGCACAAGGTAGACCACCAAAGAAATAATCGGTGGCTTTTGATAAACTCGGGGGACTAGGAACACGCTCTCACTCACAGACTATCATCAGTTCTCAGTCGAAACCCAATCCACGTGCACCTGCCTGAGTGTCACCCACTGGAGTTTATAATGTGAACTGCAGGCAGACTCAGTATGACGACTCGTGGACATGAGTCTGTCACTCAGCCAGCACCCACCATCAGAACTGGCTCCCTCCTTTGAAGCCTCAGGAGACTGAATGGGCAATGGAATTTCAACTACCAGCTTAGTCTGATCTCACCAGGGAGAGATGAAAGCTCCCTGGTGGGACACCTTGGAGCAGCTGGCGGCAATGCTGCCACTGTGTTGTAAACCTGCCTGTAGAGAAACAGAGCTTTCCTCCGAACAAGCACACACGGTGCACCTCTAACACACCAAAGACTTCATTCTGCATACATGGGGTTAAAGCGATGCTCTTCCAAATGCAAATGTTCATGAGCTTGTTTTAATCTGTTTGGTAATGATATACAAAAAATATTAATTATGTTATAGGGAACTTAATTTGTACTGTAAACCTTAACCACTTATCTTCTTAAAATTTTATTTATTTAGATGAAATCACTTATAATTTTCTTGAACACAATTTTACTCACTAATATGAAAACATGCTAATGTCAAATCCAGAGAGCATAATTTCTTTCTAACTTTAAAAAAACCTCTATGAAGGTTCTACATGTTGATTACTTAAATTAGACACCCACAGACATATCACCTTATTGAGGATTGGGTTGATTACCATAGAATTTATGAGACAACTGTAAGCAGAGGAAGCTTCGGAGATGCAACTGTGCCCCTGAAATACCAATGGATATTTTCCTCGGTGAAATGTTAAACAATGTGCCTTCAACAATAAACTGACAATGCCTTTCCTGAGGCTTGTGGTGTGGTCACGGTGCCGATCTTGTCTTTTCTTCTTAATGTGCTCCCATACTAGAGACATTACCATGGTCATTCACAAAAACTACAGTATGGAGAAGTAAAGATGCTTCTTCTGTAATGTTTCTTTCTTCCATCTGCGGCTGGGGGGGTTACAGCTGGTGTCTGTTTTTTGTCTTGTTTGTTTTGTTTTGGTTACCTGAATGGATTTCCGCTTCTGCACTGTACCAGCTTGCCATTCATTGTGCGGTCAGTTCAAGCAGAACAGCTTAGTGTCTTTTGCTTTCTGAGTTACCTTTCACCCTTCAAAGCACTTTCGGACTAGCTTTTACTAATGCTGAATATTTTCTTATAGAATGCCCTTAGCTATACTCCCTTATAATTATCTGAAACTCACATAATGAAATGAAATAATGATTATAAATAATGAACAGTAAAATACAATAGTTGCAAACAAAAATGAAAAAGTTTTAACTAAGGTCTATGTATCATGGATTCTTCTATTCAAACCAGCTATCAACAGAAAAGAGGTTATTAAAAAAGGAATCACTTAACCACATAGTTTCCTGATAATTGCAGTTATAAATGTTCATGATATTATAAAGAAATTAGGGGAAATAAGTCATAAAATAACTAAAATTAGGTTCTCTGCTTCTCTTATATTTAAAAAATATTTATTTGTGGACCGGCGCCATGGCTCACTTGGTTAATCCTCCGCCTGTGGCGCCGGCATCCCATATGGGCACCGGGTTCTAGTCCTGGTTGCTCCTCTTCCAGTCCAGCTCTCTGCTGTGGCCCGGGGAGGGCAGTGGAAGATGGGTCAGGTGCTTGGGCCCCTGCACCTGGCTCCTGGCTTCAGACTGGTGCAGCCCTGGCCATGGCAACCATTTGGGGAGTGAATCAATGGAAGGAAGAACCTTTCTCTCTGTCTCTCTCTCTCACTGTCTATAACTCTATCTGTCAAATTAAAAAAAAAAAAAAAACATTTATTTGTTTATTTGAAAAGCAGAGTTACAGAGAGACAGAGAGAGAGAGAGGAAGAGAGAGCAAAAGATTTTTTATCTGGTTCACTCCCCAAATGGCCACAATGGCCAGGACTGGGCCAAAGCCAGGAGATGGGGTCTCTTTCGCTCTGTGTAACTCTGCTTTTCAAATAAATAAATACATCTTTTAAAAATTAATTAATTCTCACTTTATCAAACCTTTAAGATATGTACAAATAACCCATTTCACAAGTGAGGAAAGTGAAACAACAAGAGAAATTATTTCTCCCTGACCAAATAGGCTAGGTAAATTGCCTAAGGTCTGAAGCAATCAAGCAGATTTGAACTCACTCTGCCTGTCTTCAAAACCCTGGCTCTTGTATATTGCACAATATAACCTTCCATTTTGATATACACAAATGGATCAATAGCTGTGGACATTGTTATATACTATTATTCAAGTATTATTCCTTGGAGGCTATCCACATCCATGGATATTGATATTAATTTTGATATTGATTTTAATATTGATTTGTATTTGTCTTGTCAAACTTAATACTTATCAGATATGTGACCATGGTTATGTCATTATATCTTCCTGGATTTCAACTCTCTCATCTCCAAAGTGAAAAACCTGAAGTGAATAGAGCTGTAAAAGTCTGATTCAGTTAGCTTCTACTGCATTACTATGCCAAAGCCTATGGATTAAAATAACAACAACCATTCATTAGCTCATGATTTTGTAGGTAAGCAATTTGAGCACAGACAATGGTTCTTCTGCTATCCAGGGCTGGGCTCAATCATTTTTCTCAAATAACAAACCTTCTAATTTTGGCTAGGACTAAAGAGGTTCCTGGGATCTGCGATTTTTATTAATAAAACCAGGAAAACTCCAACTCATGAGTTGGCCACCCTGCATGTAAGTGTGGTCAGCTGGCGTTCAAAGTTTTACCTTTCTGTGTGGAGGCTGCTGATGCAGCACAGCAAGTGGACTATAAATCGGATTATTCCATGAGGCCTGCCCAGGTTCACTCACTTTGTAGTGGGTACAGGAGCCTGAGAGAGCAACAAGAAAGGCAAGTCCTAGTGAACCAAATCTATTTTCCATTTATATCACATTTGCTACTCACTCACAGTTCAAAGTAAGTCACATGGCACACATTCAACCAATGAAAAGATTCAACTTCTTTGTTGAATGCAAAGTCTCATTGTAAAAGAAAAGGATATGTATAAACAGAAACAATTTGTAACTACCTTTGTAGGCCACTTCAAGATCATTGCCTGCCCTGAAATTGGTATTTCTATATTCACCTACATGTTCTACCGAAAAACTCCCATGGGAGTTACAGAAGCTACAGTCTTTCTTGGGCAGTTCCAGCTGCTACAACAGAATACCATAGATTGGATGTCTTCAACAACAGAAATTATTTCTCACAGTTCTGGAGGCTGGAAAGTCCAAGATCGTGGTGCCTGGGTAGCTGCGTTCTGGGTAAGGATCCTCCTCCTGTTTTGTCAGTGGCCTTGTATCCTCACATAATGCAGAACAGAGAGAAAAGGGCAAGTTCTCATGTCTCTGTTAAGGGCACTAACCCCATTCATAAAGACTCCATCTTCATGACCTAATCACTTCCCAAAGGCCCTACACACTAATACCTTCACATTGGGGGGTATAATTTCTTTCTTTTTTCTTAAGATTCATTTATGTATTTATTTAAAAGGCAAAGTGACAAAGAAATGTGTGTGTGTGTGTGTGTGTGTGTGTGTGTATGGAGATAGAAAGAGAGTCTTCCATCCATTGGTTCTCTCCCCAGTGGCCACAACAGCTAGGGCTGGGCCAGGAACCCAGAACTCTAGCCAAGACTTGAACCAGAACTCCAACATAGGATGCCACTGTCACAAGCAGAGGCTTAACCCACTGCACCACAATGCCAGCCCCGAGATTAGGATTTCAACATGTGCATTGGGAATGAGGGTAGGGAGGAGAAGGATATAAACATTTAGTCCATCACACAGTCCGTCTGTGGCTATACCACCTTTCAAAGCAGTAAGTAATCAGTAAAGCTAATTAACATGTTCCAGGACTGCTTATTCCGGTTGATGAATTTGCTTGGCTTCCTTATGTAGAAATAAACAAGGATTAAATCTGAATGATGATCCTTATTCTACCTTTTCTTCTCTTAACTTCTGTAGAATTAAGTAGGATATTCAAAACTGAAATATATGCAATAGGTAGCATTTGTATGTAGTTTTGGTTGCATCCCAAATAGTTCAGTGACCCAAGACAGTCTAACCTGAGGACACCATAACAATAAGTGCTCTCCAAATTAGAAAGTTCTTGGCAAAATAATGGAGATAAAAGAAGAAAAAGCAAGAAAGTTTTTCACAAAGCAAAATATAGCAGGTAAAGCCACCACCTGCAGTGCCAGCATCCCATTTGGGTGCCAGTTCAGGTCCCAGCTGCTCCACTTCCAATCTAGTTCTCTGCTATGGCCAGAGTAGGCAGTAGAAGATGGCCCAAGCCTTGGCCCCTGCACGCACGTGGGAGACCTGGAAGAAGCTCTTGGCTCCTGGCTTCGGATCGGCACAGCTCCAGCCATTGTGGCCAATTGGGGAGTGAACCAGCGGATGTAAGACTCTCTCTCTGCCTCTCCTTCTCTCTCTGAGTTACCCTTTCAAATAATTTTTTTAAAAGTTAAAGAAAAATAAAAATAAAAAACATCATACTTTAAGATAATAACAGCAAAAAATTCAGTGATAGACTCAATAATAATCAATGATTTTAATATTAGCTTTAGCATTAGTGATTATTACTACTGATCTCTCTTCAAGATGTAAATCAGTTTCTTAGCCTCATTGAACATATTGGATCTGACTCCTTATAGATACTACTTTATCGATGGCTGGTAGATAACCACCCATCCTTACATTCATCTCTGGAAATGTGCTAGATCAATTTTAAGCCCACAGAGTTTTCTACCTTGCATTTAAAATTATAACATGGGGCAGCCTTTTGGCACAGCAGCTAAGATGCTGGTTGGGACACCTGCTGGAACTGGTAGGGGTTCTAGCTCCACCCCCAATTCCTGTTTCCTGCTAATGCAGGTCCCCCGGGAGGCAGCAGCTGATGGCCTAAGTACTTGGGTTCCTGCCACCCACATGGGAGACCAGGATTGACTTCTTGGCTTCCAGCTTTGGCCTTGCCCAGCACAGGCTGTGCAGGCTTTTGGAGAGTAAGCCAGAGGAGGATAAGAGTTCTCTTGCGTTCTCTCTCTTTCTCTCTCTCTCTCCATCCCACCCTCCCTCCCTCTCTCCTTTTTTTTCCATTACTCTCAACTAAATACAAATTTAAATTTTTTTTAAAAAAAGGATGTATTCACCACTCTCATTTGTCAAGCTCAATCAGACCTCCTCAATATGAATGGCTTAATTAAATTATAACTATATTCATCTAGCATTGGAGTTCATCCTTGTGCCACATGTAAACTGTTCATCTCATAAAAGAAATCAGAAGATTTAAGGATGAGCCCTTGGATGGGGAGAGATGCGAAGAATCAGTTGGAGACAGATGATCCGGATGGACAGATCAAAACAATTTCCTTGATTTATCTGTTTGTTGCTTTTTGTTATATTTTCTTAAACTGGAGACTTGCTTGGTATTTCCTTCACCTATAGAATTTGCTCTTTTCTTCAATGAATTGGCCAATAAACTTAGTATTGTTTATGTCAGCTAGAGAAAGAAAGAAAGTAGGGAGTGGGGGAGGGAATCTCTCATATAGGTTACAATGACATAGATTACATTAAAATTACTCCTCGAAACACATTAATGTTGGAAAGAAAAAAAAAACATACCAAGTGTTAAAATCTACTAGTTACTCAAGCAGCTAAAATTAGTTTAAATGCAATTTTTAAAGTTCACTGTAGGGGTCAGTATCGTGGCACAACTAGTTAAACCACTGTCTGTGATGCTGACATCCCACGTGGGCACCAGTATGTGTCCTGGATAGTCCACTTCTGATCCAGCTCCCTGCTGGATCCTGCCTTTCCCTGGGAAAGGCAATGGAAGAAGGCCCAAGTGCTTGGCTCTCTACCCAGAGACCCAAATGTAGTTCCTGGCTCCTGGCTCTTGACTTCAGCCTGTGGCCATTTGGATAGGCAATTAATTCTCTCTCTCTCTCCCTCTCTCTCTCTCTCTGTCTCTGTCTCTCTGCCTGTCAAATAAAATAAATCTTTAACAAAAAAATTCACTGGGGCTGCCGTTGTAGCATGGTGGGTAAAGCCACAGCCTGTGATGCCACGGGTGAGAGTTTGAGTCCTGGCTGCTCCACTTCTGATCCAGTTCCCTCTATTGTGCCTGGGAAAGCAGAGGAAGATGAACCAAGTGTTTATGCCTCTGCACCCATGTGGGAGACCCAAAGGAAGCTCCTGGCTCCTAGCTTCAGACCAGCCCAGCTCCAGTTGTTATAGCCATTTGGAGAGTAAACCAGTGGATGGAAGCTCACTGTCTGTCTGTCTCTCCCTCTCTTTCTCTATAAACTCTGCCTCTCAAATAAATACATAAATATTTTTTAAAATAAAGCTAAGGGGCCAGCGCTGTGGCATAGCAGGTAAAGCCACCATCTGCAGTGCCACCATTCCATATGGGCGCCGGTTCGAGTCCCAGCTGCTCCACTTCCCATCCAGCTCCCTGTGTGGCCTGAGAAGGCAGTGGAAGATAGCCTAAGTTACTGGGCCCCTGCACCCACATGGGAGACCTGGAAGATGCTCCTGGCTCCTGACTTCGAATCGGCCCAGTTCCAACCACTGCAGCCATTTTGGGGAGTGAACCAGCGGATGGAAGATCCCTCTCTCTCTCTCTCTCTCTCTCTCTCTCTGCCTCTGCCTCTGCCTCTCTTCCTGTAACTCTGCCTTTCAAATAAATTAATTAATTAATCTTTTTTTAAAAAGCTAAAAATAATTCATAGTAGATTCCTTAACAATCAGAAATAGTGACCAGATCCTCAAAAAAGTCTGGGAATAAGGAAAACACAACACCACAAAGTTTTTTAAGGAGGCTTCAAAAAGTTTATCAGAAAATGGAATTAAAAGATAAGGTGGGGACCAGTGTTGCAGTGCAGTGGGTTAAGCCACAAGCTGCAATGCCAGCATCCCATATGATTGTCTACTAGAGTCCTAGTTGCTCCTTTTCTGATCCAGCTCCCTGCTAATGCACGTGGGAAAGCAATGGAAGATGATCTAAGTATTTGTGCCCCTGCTATCCACATAGGATGCCCAGATGGAATTCGTGGCTCCTGACTTTGGCTGTTGTGGCCGTTTGGGGAGTGAACCAGTGGATGGGAAGATCTCTGTCTCTGTCTCTGTCTCTCCCTCTCTCTCTGTAACTCACTCTGCCTTTCGAATAAACAAATCTTTATTTAAAAAAAAAAAGGCAAGGTAAATTTCCTATGGATTTCACTTTTCTAAATTTGTTTGAGACAGAGTGAGAGAGATGGCCTCTCCACTAGTTTACTCCCCAAATGAACCACAATGACTAGGGCTGGGGCCAGAGGCCAGCAGCCAGGAATACAATCCAGGTCTCCTAACGTGGGTGGCAGGAATCTCATTATCTGAGCCATGACTACGGTCTCCCAAGGTCTGCATAAGCAGGAACATGGAGTCAAGAGTCAGTCTGGGAATTCAACTCAGGCATTATGGTAAAGTGCTGATCTAACTGCCTGCTCCCACAATCTGTGTGAACCCATCCCGTAATGGTCCTGGGAAGGATTTTCTCAGATGACTGAGAATGTGGAAGAACACAGAGGACTGGTCTCACAGTATCAGCTGCTGAAGGTATGTTATTTATTCTGTATCACCAAACACTAATTTCAGATTATATTATTATTATTATATTATTGTTATCAGATTATATTCCAATGAAGATTTTATAACTTACAGTTGATAAGAACATCAAACATCTGTGGCTCACATTCAGTATAAATGTTCTGAACACTCAGTATCTCTTAGTTGTCTCATAGTATATGATAATAATGCCTTGTGCTTCTTTCACTACCAATTTCTATTGCTTTCATTATTGAATTCAGCCTATTCAAAATGTAAAACGGAAATATCTTTCATTTCTTTCTATTTTAGTATCTATGAAAACAAAATATCAGTGCCCCTAAAGATAATTTAATCTCCATTTCACCCAGTGTAGTTCTCAAGTTAAGCTATATCTCCTCGCTTTATTTTTAGAAAATTAGCTTTTTTCCTAGTTTTTCCTTGAGAGAGAAAATAGACAAAGTATACAAAATTTTAAAAGAACACATAGTTTTCAAAATTAAATAGTGGAAGATCTAAATGAAACTGTTTTTTAATTGTTTATGTATTTATTTTTGAAAGGCAGACCAACAGAGACAGAGAGAGAGTGAGAGTGAGAGTGAGAGGGAGAGGGAGAGAGAGATCTTCCACCCACTGTCCCCTCCCAAAAAGCCCCTAATAGCTAGAGCTGGGCCAGCTGAAGGCAGGAGCCTGGACCCTTATTCAGGCCTCCCACGTAGGTGCCAGGGACCCAAACACCTGAGCCATCATCCACTGCCTCCCAGGATGCATTAGAAGGAAGCTGGGTCAGAAGTAGGGTAGCTAGGACTCAAACTAGGCACTCTGATTTAGGTTGCTGGTAACCCAAGCGGTGAATTAATCCACCATGCCACATGTTTGCACCTAAACAAAACTATCTTCAGCTGCTATCCCCCCCCAAAAAATGCTCTGAAATGAAGACTTTTTTTTTTTTTTTTTTTTTTGACAGGCAGAGTTAGACAGTGAAGAGAGAGAGACAGAGAGAAAGGTCTTCCTTCCGTTGGTTTACCCTCAAAATGGCCACTACGCCCAGCGCGCTGCGCCGATCCAAAGCCAGGAGCCAGGTGCTTCTCCTGGTCTCCCAGGCGGGTACAGGGTCCAAGCACTTGGGCCATCCTCCACTGCCCTCCCTAGCCACAGTAGAAAGCTGGACTGGAAGAGGGGCAACCGGGACAGAATCCGGCACCCCAACTGGGACTAGAACCCAGGATGCTGGTGCCGCAGGCAGAGGATTAGCCTAGTGAGCCGTGGCGCCGGCCTGAAGACTTATTTTTAATGAGGACCGTTAGCTTTGACTTGATCTTTAAGCTCAGTAAATATAAACTCACTGTACTTGTACCTAAGATTCTCGCAGAATGTTATAGGCTACTACTACTGTAAATTTTGGATGATTGGGCATAACACTCCAAGGACAGCAAAGAAAGGATGTAACAGAAAAGATAATTGAGCTGAGGTCCTGTTATTGGATCCGACAGCATATGCAGGGAGCTTGCCAGGAGTCCAAGGGCTGATTTACTCAGCAAAGGAAGTGTGGCATCTAGTGGACATTTAGTTTCTGCAATAGCTTCCTGTATTTCCCAGAGAAATACATATGACAGACGCTAGAGGGTTGCAGTTTAACTCTTTCATTGTTGTTGTTTTAACCAACTCATGTTTTCATTTCCATGCTAAATATAATTTTCATATTAGTTTAACAGTAAGACTCAAGATGCCCATAAGAAAAAAATTGGTTAAATTATAATTCTACAAAGTGATTCTTATTTGAGTGTGCTTACTTTTTATTTTGAAAAATATTGCAACATGAGACTCATATTTACATGAAATCAAATCTGCTTTTCTTGGAATATTAAATTTCACAAAATGTGAAAATGCTTTAAGGAACAGGTCATCAAAGAAGGAGGTACCTTTCTCTAAAGGGAGGAGAGAACTTCCACTTTAACTATTGTCGCTCCCCGTCTTCGTGGAGGAACGACACAGGACCCTGCGCTGTTCTTTTGTCTGCTCGGCCCTCCCCGGGTTTGCTGCTGGTTCTTCCCGGGTTGGCTACTGTCCCTTCCACCTCCGTGGAAGGGCGGTTCCCCCTGGCCACTTTCCCCACTTCCGCGGGGGAGCGGCACACCGCCGGCCGGCTCTCTCGGGGGCTGCACAGGTGTTCCTTCAGATAGATGTTCCCCTTAGATGTTCCTGGTGCATGTTGTCTCTCTCCTCCTTTATAGTCCTCTTCCACCAATCCCAACTCTGCTACCCACACGCCGAGTACGCTGCCCTCCTCCAATCAGGAGCAGGTCCTGCTGTTTATTGGTTGAACTGGAGGCAGCTGTGTAGAAGCTGTTTCTCCCTTCTCAGCACCATATTGTGGGAGAGCAGATGCATAGAATAAGTCTTAATTCCAGTAACTTAGTCTAGTCCGAGTTGCTCCCACAACTATGACCTTGTCTAAATATGATCGAAGTTGGTGAACTCAAAAGGCTTCCATAGCCTTGGCAACTCATGACAAGAGCCTAGGGTGAATACTGATGCCATAAACAAGAGTGTCAATTTGCTAAGTCAACAACAGGAGTCACTGTGCACTTACTCCTCATGTAGGATCTCTGTCCTTAATGTGCTGTACATTGTGATTTAATGCTATAACTAGTACTCAAACAGTATTTTTCACTTTGTGTTTCTATGTGGGTGCAAACTGTTGAAATCTTTACTTAATATATGCTAAACTGATCTTCTGTATATAAAGAGAATTGAAAATGAATCTTGATGTCAATGGAAGGGGAGAGGGAGCGGGAAAGGGGAGGGTTGCGGGTGGGAGGGAAGTTATGTGGAAGGGGGAAGCCATTGTAATCCATAAGCTGTACTTTGGAAATTTATATTCATTAAATAAAAGTTAAAAAAAAAAAAAAAAAAAACGGGCTGGCCATGGCTCAATAGGCTAATCCTCCACCTTGCGGCGCCTGCACACCGGGTTCTAGTCCCGGTCAGGGTGCCGGATTCTGTCCTGGTTGCCCTCTTCCAGGCCAGCTCTCTGCTATGGCCCGGGAGTACAGTGGAGGATGGCCCAAGTGCTTGGGCCCTGCACCCCATGGGAGATCAGGAGAAGCACCTGGCTCCTGCCTTCGGATCAGCGCGGTGTGCTGGCCGTGGCGGCCACTGGAGGGTGAACCAACGGCAAAAAGGAAGACCTTTCTCTCTGTGTCTCTCTCTCACTGTCCACTCTGCCTGTCAAAAAAAAAAAAAAGAAAAGAAAGAAAACACTTTAAGAAAGAGCAAAGAAAGTCCACAAAATATATTATTTCATGTCACAAAACTGTTTTACAAATTAGAGATTTGATGTAATAACAGAGATATTGAACTTGAATTTCATAGAGTAAAAAGGTACACGTTGATTTTATTTTGGAAAGCAATATTTCAAACTGTTATTTCAAAGTGCAAATTACAAATAAATGTCAATTTTATTGATTTTAAGTTATCTATTTATAAAAATATTTGATTACAATTCCATTAAATCTTAGTTCTGGAAATCAATCATGATCCCAAGTATGTTAACTTACTACATTATGGATTCAGATTTCAAAATTCACCTCTGCCTTCTTGTTAAATCAGTCAAGTGTTCTCAAACTTGCAACTATGTATATATTAAAAGTTGAGTGATTTCAAAACAGTTTTGTGTTTTTCTGTGCTCTTTCATACCAGACTGCAGACAGCATTCACTCACTATAGAATACTGTCTAACATGGAGTCCTGTCTTTTCATAGATTTGCTTGCATATCCTGCTAGAGCAGGCCTTTCAGAGATAGGAAATACGGAAATGTAATGTGTGGATTTCAGGTGGGCAATCTGAAACGGCTGGCATGTTTTACTACTCAGGAGAGTACAGCAGCTCATACTCTTGTTTGTGGTTTGGTCCCCCCTAGTGGACATCAAGTAACACTGAAAATTTAATCCAGTGGTCAAAGCCAGAGACAAATTGTGGATTCAGGAGAGAAAATGAAGTCAACATGTTCCCAGGATTTGTGTCATTTGTCTGATTCTGGTATCTAACCAACAGTAGTTCAAATGTGAGTGAAAGACCTTTAAATACTTTGGAAATTTATGAAGTAAATGACATACTTCCTAAGTAGCTTATTTGGGAAAATGGGAATTCCAAGGTATAAATATTCATTTCTACTTTGTTCCATGAGACTTCTGCAAACTTGGGAACAACACTACTTCCTAAAAGACACTTCACTTTTAAAATGCTCAAGTGGCTTATAAAGTATGCAACCGTGTTTCTTGGGGCAGGCATTGTGGTACAGTGGGTGAAGTCAGTGTATGCCACCCCTGCATCCCATATCCAAGTGCCTGGTTCGAATCCCAGCTATTCCATGTTTCTAATCCAGGTTCTGGCTGATGTACCTGAGAGGTGGTGAGAGGTACATGGGCTCCTGCTACCCGCATAGGAGACCTGGATATAGTTCCTCCCTCCATGCTTCAGCCTGACCCAGCCCTGACTTGTGTAGGCATTTAGGGAGAGAACCAAAGGATGGAGGATCTCTCTTTTTCTCACTCTCTCTTTCAAAAAAAAAAAAAAACCAAATATTTAAAAAAATATTTACAAAAGAGTTGCTCTTCATTCCCATGTTATTAATAATTATTAGCATACAATCTTTCTCCTACATTTTTTCTGAAAAAATGAATAAGAAAATGGAATGAAAAAATCAGTGTTTTTTAATGTCATGTTTGTGTTTAATAAAATTTGCTCTTAAACTATTATCTCTAAAGAACATTTCATTCCTTACCTTAGGGATATAAGCCATACTAAATGAATGGTAACTTCACCTGTTTTAGATTTTTTGCAAGCATTGCTATTTTTCCCAATGGTTCCTTTCCAAAAAAGAAAAAAAAAAGACTTTGAGTAAAAACAAGATATGCAGGTGGCTTCAAACTTTCTCTATATTCAACTTATTTAGAAAAGACTACCTAAAGAGTTAAATAGTTTGTAGTGATAATCCCTGCACATTATGGTCTTGAAAAGACCATTTACACATCAAGAGAATTGCTAGAAATAAGACTTAGAAATTATTAAAACCAGAAAAATTTGATTATAATTATATTGTCTATAATGTCTATAATATAAGCAGGTATGTATATTTTTCAAAATGTGACAGTCTTGTGGCCCACATTGTGGCACAGCTGGCTAAACTGCCACCTGCAACACCAGGCATCCCATATGAGCACAGGTTCAGGTCCCAGCTGCTCCACTTCCCATCCAGCTCCCTAATGATGCACCTGGGAAGGCAGTGGAGGACAGCCCAAGTCCTTGGGCCCCTGCACTCGCTCTGGCCATTGTGGCTTTTTGGGGAGTGAACCAGTGGTTGGAAGCTCTCTTCTCTCTCTCCCTCTGTCTGCCTCTGCCTCTCTATAACTCCTTCAAATAAATAAATAAAGCTTAAAAGGCGGCGGGGAGGGGGGTGGGGGGAGAGAACGAGTGAATGCTGCTTCTGTGCAGCCTAAGTAATGGGAAGGACTGCTCCAGAATGGGCAACTCAGCTCTGCAAAAGGCTGGTCCAAAAGGCCATGGTGGGGCTGGCAGCGGGTCAACGCCCTGGCCTGAAGCACCGGCATCCCATATGGACGCCGGTCCGATACCCAGCTGCTCCACTTCCAATCCAGCTCTCTGCTATGGCCTGGGAAAGCAGTGGAAGATGGTCCAGGTCCTTGGGCCCCTGCACCCATGTGGGAAACCCGGAAGAGGCTCCTGGCTCCTAGCTCCTAGCTCCTGGCTCCTGGCTTCGGATTGGTGCAGCTCCAGCTATTGCAGCCAGTTGGGGAGTGAACCACCAGATGGAAGACCTCTCTCTCTCTGCCTCTCCTCTCTCTGTGTAATTCTGACTTTCAAATAAATAAATCTTTGGGGAAAAAGTCCATGGAAAACACATATTATGAAACAATTATGTGTGAATTTCATAATCTTTTGCACCAAAATAAACTTGGTGTCCATTTTTCCATGAACTTTTTGAAGCTCACTAGTATTGTGCAAGCAGTCATGACAAAATGCTGCAAGTTAACAGCAATGCATTTCATATGCAGAGCCACAAATGGCTTCAGTATCAATTACAACAGTAACGTCTGCTGCCCGAGGTTTCTATCAGTTTAAGCTGAAATGAGTCTGTAGCCCTACAGCAGTCTACCAACTGGCGGTTGGTAGCGGTCTAGCACTAGCGGTTACTAGTGTTGCCAGGTTCTCAGCAGTGATTGACAGATGACACGTATAGAGTGGTTACAAAGTGGTGGAGAGAACTGTAAGAGGTGTACATGCATAAGTTAACTCATTTCTTCCCCATAACAACAGCACGAGGTGGGCTCCATGCTACCCTTACTTTACCTATAAGGAAAATGAGACACAGAGGGAGATCAACCCCACAATCAGGAAATGGTAAAAAGGTTCTTGCCAACAGTCCCAGGCCCTAAACCTATGTGCTTCCTCTCTGACTCTTGAAAATAACACTAGTCATGCTAGTGACTGCAATAGTGATAAGAATCTCTTCAGGAGACACAGCAAGTATATCCGGGGAACAACATTATCATGAGCTCAGTTTTGGGGAAGCTCTACTTTAGAACAAGTCTCCCACGCACACACAGTAGCTGCTGATGGTGCTCCTGAGATTCATTTTTACATTTGAGAAAATGAGCAGCAAAAATACGCCTTCTTGCAAAATCACTTTGTAGCTATAGATTAATATTTAGAGCAAAACAAAAAATATGACTCTGCACTGACTTGTAACTAGACAATAAGGTATTTAATCTGAGATAGTCATAATTTTTTAAAATAGAAAACCCTTTATAACCTTTCAAAGGAATTAGCTTAAAGGGAGACTTAACCTATTTCCTGGAAAAACAGCTTGCATGTAAAAATTTGGAAGTTCCCCTAGTCTGTGTGATAAAAGGTTCATGTTTATACAAAAGTATCATTCTTCAGGGATATGTGAAAGTGGATTACTTATAGCACATGATGAATAACTCTAATTTCAAAGTCTTTCTTGAGGTTTAAAGAAGTCCAGATGGTCATGGCTACCATCACAGCACCTTGGATACGCAATACCACCCAGCTTTGTGGTAATTCCCCAGCAGTTTTTGCCCTTCAGTGTTTTCCTACTTTATGATTAATTGATTCATCTTATCTACTACAATAATGATAATTTTTGCAATTTTATCTGAAGCTAAGATTTACAGAGCTCAGAATAGAGGAATTTCTTATACCAAAGAAGATAAAAATTGATCTGTAAGAAATTTTGCCCTTGGCAATTGAGATTTTTCTGATTTATAAGCATGCTTTTAAAATATACCTCAGAAATATAGACACCAATATATTGAACACCAAAAGTATGACAGCAGATTATTCAAAGACTGAAAGACCAGGAACTGGTATTTAGCTTAGGGGATAAGAGCACATGGGTTCACATCCTGGCTTGGGTTCCTGACTCCAGCTTCTTGCTAATGCAAACCATGGGGTCAATTGTGATGGTGCAAGTCACTGGGTTTCTATCACCCTCATGGGAGAGCTGGACTGCATTCCCAGTTCCTGGTTTCAGTCTGCCCAACCCCAACCATGGCAGACATTTGAGGTATGAACCACTGGGTAGAAGATCTCTCTCTCTCTCTCCCCTTTTTCTCTCTCTCCATTCTCTATCTACCGCTCAAATAAATAATAACTTTCTAAAACAGACTGAATGAGGGCCAGTGCTGTGGTATAATGGCTTAAGCCACCATCTACAATGCAGGCATCCCATATGGGTGCCAGTTCCAGTGTTGGCTGCTCCACTTCTGATCCAGATCCCTGCTAATGCACCTAGGAAAAGCAGTGGAAGATGGCTCAACTGCTTGGGCCCCTGCACCCATGTGGGAGACCCAGAAGAAGCTCCTGGCTCCTGGCTTTAGCCTAGCCCAACCCCAGCTGTTGTAGCCATTTGGAGAATTAACTAGCAGATGGAAGATATGCTTTATCTCTCTCTCTCTTTCTCTCCCTCCCCCCACCCTCTCTCTCTATGTATATATCCTTCTCTAACTCTGCCTTTCAAATACATAAAATAAATCTTTTTAAAAATTAATAAATTTGATGAATAGAATAGTAATAGAGTAGAAGTAATAGAAAAGAAGTAACAAATATATGCTGGGATGTGCTTCAGGTCTTTTAAATGATTATCTTGGGGCTGGCGCCATGGCACACTAGGTTAATCCTCCACCTGCGGTGCCAGCATCCCATATGGGCACCGGCTTCTAGTCCCGGTTGCTCCTCTTCTAGTCCAGCTCTCTGCTATGGCCTGGGATAGCAGTGGAGGATGGCCCAGGTACTTGGGCCCTGCACCCGCATGGGAGACCTGGAGGAAGCTCCTGGCTCCTGGCTTCAGATCAGCGCAGTTCCAGCCACTGCGGCCATTTGGGGAGTGAACCAATGGAAGGAAGACCTTTCTCTCTCTCTCTCTCTCTCTTATTGCCTGAAACTCTACCTGTCAAATAAATAAATAAAATCTAAATGATTATCTTATTTCAGTGATTCTCAAAGTGTGGCTACCAATTCAGCTGCAGATTTTGTTAGAAATATAGATTGTTGGCCGGCACCACGGCTCAATAGGCTAATCCTCCACCTGCGGTGCCAGCACCCCAGTTTCTAGTCCCGGTCAGGGTGCCGGATTCTACCAGGTTGCCCCTCTTCCAGGCCAGCTCTCTGCTGTGGCCAGGGAGTGCAGTGGAGGATGGCCCAAGTGCTTGGGCCCTGCACCCCATGGGAGACCAGGAGAAGCACCTGGCTCCTGGCTTCGGATCAGCGCGGTGCACCGGTCACAGTGGCCATTGGAGGGTGAACCAACCGTAAAGGAAGACCTTTCTCTCTGTCTCTCTCTCTCACTGTCCACTCTGCCTGCCAAAAAAAAAAAAAAAAATAGATTGTCAAACCCTCCTGCGATCTACTCAATCTGAAATGCTGGAGTTGGGGTCTAGCAATTAGTGTCTTAACAAGTTGCCACTGCCCAATTTAATCCTTATAATGGTCCTATGAAATTATTAATATCTGCATTTTATAGGCAAAGGTTGAAAATATACCAATGGTATAAAAATAAGAGAGAGCTCTAACTTTGAATTATCTATCAGGGACACACTTTAGATTGTTTCTCTCTCTCTCTCTCTTTCTCTCTCCTCCACCACTTTCTTCCTCCCCCTTTCTCTTAAACACAAAATGAGACAAAGAGAGAGAGAGACAGAGAAATCTTCCATCTGCTGGTTCACTCCCCAAACACCTACAACCACCAAGGCTGGATCAAGCTAAAGCCAGGAGCCAGGAACTCCATCTGGGTCTTCCATGTAGGCGGTGGCAAACCAAGTATTTGCTTGAGACATCATCTGTTGCTTCCCAGGCACATAAGCAGAATCTGATCTCTGACATGATATGCAGGTGGCTGAAGTTGCTGTGCCGTAACACTCACCCCTGCATTTTAGATTTAATGTTGCAAGTAGGATAAAAGTATATATACATGTATATATATACATATATATACATATGATGCAATTAATAACTACAAGGGAAGTTAATGGAGTATGCTAATGCCAAACAAAACAGGCTTTAACATAGAAGTATTACTAAAGACAAACATTGGCATTTTATAACTATAAAAGGATGCATTAATGGGCAGGCAGCATGGTACAACAGCTTAGGGCTCCTACATTCCTGTCAGTGTCCTGGTTTGAGACCTAGCATTTCCTCTGCTTTATATCCAATTTCCTGCTAATGCACACACTGGGAAGTAACAGATGATGGCTCAAATGCTTTTTTTTCTCCTTAAGATTTATTTATATATTTAAAAGTCAGAGTTATAGCAAAAAAAGGAACAGAGAGAGGAGAGATCTTCCATCTGTTGGTTCAGTCCCCAAATGGCCACAACAACCAGGGCTGGACCAGGTTAAAGCCAGGAGCCAGGAGCTTCTTCTGAGGGTCCCATGTGGGTACAGGGTCCCAAGCACTTGGGCTATCCTCCACTGCTTTCCCAGGCACATTAGCAGGGAGCTGGACAGGAAGCAGAGCACCTGGACTCAAACCAGTGCCCATATGGGATGCCAGCACTGCAGGTGCAGCTTTACCCGCTAAGCCACAGCATTGGCCCTGCTCACATGCTTTTGAACTTGCCACCCACATGGAGACCTGGATGGAATGATCCAGTGGATGGAAGAGCTCTCTCTCTCTCTCTCTCTGCCTTTCAAATAAATCAAAATTACTGCTTATAAAATTGTGATTAGGCAGTCAGTGATAACTTATCAGTTGTAAACCTTAATCTGCTAACAACTCAACTAATAAGAAGTCATAGAAAAATTTTTGAAAGTCAAAATATAATCTAGTGATCTGCTTTCATTTATTCAACAAAAGTAATAGATCATATGAGCAGCCCACGCTCTCATTTCCACTGTACACTCTCCATAACTTCTTGGAACCATAACATCACAGGCTGGGAGTGAGTCACCTTACCCAACACCTGCATATAACAGGATCACCCCAACACTAATTCCACTGAGATTTTTATCTAGCTCATTTTTCTACACCTCTAATGAACTAGCTAACTAAGTAGAGCAGTATATCAGAAAAAACATAATTCCTTTATCAAAAACAGCTATTTTTCTATTTTCCTATATCTCACAAAGAAGAGCAAAGCAAACTTCTTTTTTTTAAAAAAAAAAAAAAAGATTTGATTTATTTATTTGAGAGGTAGAGTTACAGACAGTGCAAGGGAGAGACAGAGAGAAAGGTCTTCCTTCTGTTGGCTCACTCCCCAAATGGCCATAATGGCTGGAGCTGCGCCAATCTGAAGGCAGGAACCAGGAGCTTCTTCCTGGTCTCCCATGTGAGTGCAGGGGCCCAAGCACTTGGGCCATCTTCTCCTGCTTTCCCAGGCCACAGCAGAGAGCTGGATTGGAAGAGGAGCAGCCGGGACCAGAACCAGTGCCCATATGGGATGCTGGCGCCGCAGGTGGAGATTAACCTAATGTGCCACGGCGCTGGCCCCATAAAGCAAACTTCTAGTCCAATATTTTGATACTCATTCTAGATGGCCCTTCCCTCTTTGGAAGCTTCCAAAAACTCTTCCCTAAAACCTATTCCCAATGCTCCCCTCCCATGCCTTGCTAAGTCCAAGTCATCCTTTCAGTCTTATTTAAATTTTAGTTCATTTATTCGGTTTTTTTTAAACCATGTACATACTAGCATACCAAAGATAAGGTGCTGTGCTGGGTTCTGAGAACTAAGTGAGCAAACATAGACTAGCAGGGGCTGGGGGATTGTGAAGAAACGCTACAACTTAAAAACCTAGGTAAAACTGGGGCCAGCGTTGTGGTGCTGTGGTACAGCAGGTTAAGCTACCATCTGGAATGCCAGCATCCTTTTAGGCACCAGTTCGAGTCACAGCGTTCTACATCCAATCCAGCCCTCTGCTAACGTGACTCAAAAAGTAGTGAAATGGCCCAAGTGCCACATGGGAGACCCAGATGGAGTTCCAGGCTCCTGGCTTTGGCCTGGTCCATTTGGGGAGTAAACCAGTGAATGGAGGATTTCTCTGTCTCTGCCTCTTTCACCATCACTCTGCCTTTCAAAGAAATAATTTTTTTAAAATATTTTATTGATTTATTTGAGAGGTAGAGCTACAGGCAGAGAAAGAAAGGTATTCCATTGCCACAATAGCCGGAGCTGGGCCGATCCGAAGCCAGGAGCCAGGAGCTTCCTCATGCTCTCCCACACAAGTGCAAGGGAGCATCCAAGCAACTGAGCATCCTCCATTGCTTTCCCAGGCCATTAGCAGGGAGCTGGATTGGAAGTGGAGCAGCTGGGACTAGAACTGGCGCCCACAGGCAATGCTGGCACTACAGGTAAAGGCCCAGCCCACTATGCCACAGCATTGGCCCCAAAATAAATAATTTTTAAAAAACATGAGAGAGGGGCTGGCGCTGTGCCGCACAGAGGGTTAACGCCCTGGCCTGACGAACCTGCATCCCATATGGGTGCTGGTTCAAGACCCGGCTGCTCCACTTCCAATCCAGCTCTCTGCTATTGCCTGGGAAAGCAGTGGAAGGTGGCCCAAGTCCTTGGGCCCCTGCACCCACATGGAAGACCTGGAAGAAGCTCCTGGCTCCTGGCTTCAGATCAGCACAGCTCTAGCCATTGCAGCCAACTGGGGAATCAATCATCAGATGGAAGACCTCTCTCTCTCTGCCTCTCCTCTCTCTGTGTAACTCTGACTTTCAAATAAATAAATCTTAAAAAAAAAAAAAATATATGAGAGGAGGAGCCAGCACTGTGGCTTAACAGATTAACGCCCTGGCCTAAAGCGCCGGCATCCCATATGGGCGCCAGTTCAAGTCCCGCTGCTCCACTTGCAATCCAGCTTGGGCCCCTGCACCCATATGGGAGACCTGGAAGAAGCTCCTGGCTCCTGGCTTCTGGCTTCAGCTCAGCGCAGTGCCAGCTGTTGCGGCCATCTAGGGAGTAAACCAGTGGATGGAAGACATTTCTTTCTCTGCCTCTCCTCTCTCTGTGTAACTCTGACTTTCAAATAAATAAATAAATCTTTAAAAAAAAAAAACATGTGAGAGGAGCTCATTGTGGATACAGGATTATGAGCAAAACAAAGAAAAGTATAAAAACGAAAATTAAAGAGCAGACCTGGTCTTGTAGGCCCGCTTAAGGATATTTACATTATATTTTAAGGATAATGAGAAGTCTGTGACTAGTTTCTAACAGATAAACAGCAAAATCTGATTTGTCTTTCCAAAGGATCTCTCTTGTATTAATTTAATGGGATTAGGCCAATTACATTAAGAATGTGTGCACCATACCCACCTCAACGATGAAAACAGGCCTCAGAGTTGGATGAAAAAGGAATTAGTGGTCCCAATTTCTAGAGCCTACTAAACTGACCTCTCAGTGGAAAGGCAGGTCATCACCACCCCACCCCAGACACTTTCCTGCCTCAGTATGGTCTGCGACAGTTGTCATGATAACAGTTATTTCCATGTCTTATGGATCACAGTTTTGTTGCCAGTTTTAGGTTTGTGAGAGTAGAAGAATGGCAACACAGGCCAGGGTTCAGGTCCTGACTCTACTTCCGCTTCCAGCTTCCTGCCGATGTATACCCTGTGCATCCTGGGAGGCAGCAGGTGAGACTAAAGAACTTAGGTCCAAGGCTGGCGCTGTGGCATAGCAGGTAAAGCAGCCACCTGCAGTGCTGGCATCCCACATGGGCGCCGGTTTGAGACCTGGCTGCTCCACTTCCAATCCAGTCTCTGCTATGGCCTGGGAAAGCAGTAGAAGATGGCCCAAGTCCTTGGACCCCTGCACCCATGTGGGAGACCCGGAAGAAGCTCTTGGCTTCGGATCAGTGCAGCTCCAGCAGTTGCAGCCATCTGGGGAGTAAACCAGCAAATGGAAGACCTCTCTCCCTTTCTCTCTGCCTGTGCTTCTCTGTAATTTTGCTTTTCACATAAATAAATAAATATTAAAAAAAAAAAAAAAAGAACTTAGGTCCCTGCCACCCACATGGGAGGCCCAGATTCAGCTCCTCGCACTTGGCTGTGACCTGGTTCAGTGATGGCTCTTGTGAGACTTGGGGAGTGAACCAGAGGACAGGAAATCAATGTGTGTGTCTCTCTGTGTGTGTATGTGTGTGTGTGTGTATGTGTCAAATAAAGTAAAAATAAATAAAAATTTCCTAAAAAGATTTTATTGTATGAATGCTCCTAATGCAGACATCACCAGGATATGCAGATATCACCAGGACCCAGCCTCTCTGTCTCCCTTACCCTGAGGTGATCTTGCTCATAGTTTAGGATTAACCACTTATCAAAAGGAATTCACTGAGTTGAGGGAGTGACCCAACAAGGTTCTAATCACCAAAATTCAAGGAGTCATTTGCTTCTCCTATGGATAAAACCTCTATGGCCAGTGTTGGTCTGAGGGGTTTGTTTAGGGGAAATTCCAGGTCTGGAGCAGAACCTGACTACCATTCGCATGTCATCCTCAGACCAACTGAAGCCCACCTGGCCATCAGAAAAAAATCCCCCGGAGGCCAGCACCGCAGCTCATTAGGCTAATCCTCCACTTGTGGCGCCGGCACACCGGGTTCTAGTCCCAATGGGGGCACCGGATTCTGTCCCGGTTGCCCCACTTCCAGGCCAGCTCTCTGCTCTGGCCAGGGAGTGCAGTGGAGGATGGCCCAAGTCCTTGGGCCCTGCACTCACATAGGAGACCAGGAGAAGCACCTGGCTCCTGCCTTTGGATCAGCGCGGTGCGCCGGCCGCAGCGCACCAGCCGTAGCACACCAGCCGCAGCGGCCATTGGAGGGTGAACCAACGGAAAAGGAAGATCTTTCTCTCTGTCTCTCTCTCTCACTGTCCACTCTGCCGGAAGGAAGGAAGGAAGGAAGGAAGGAAGGAAGGAAGGGAGGGAGGGAGGGAGGGAGGGAGGGAGGGAGGGAGGGAGGGAGGGAGGGAGGAAGAGAGAGAGAGAGAGGAAGGAAGGAAGGAAGGAAGGAAGGGAGGGAGGGAGGGAGGGAGGGAGAAAGAGAGAAAGAAAGAGAAAGAAAGAAAGAGAAAGAAAGAAAGAAAGAAAGAAAGAGAAAGAGAAAGAGAAAGAGAGAAAGAAGGAAAGAAAGAAAGAAAGAAAGAAAGAAAGAAAGAAAGAAAGAAAGAAAGAAAGAAAGAAAGAAAGAAAGAAAGAAAGAAAGAAAGAAAGAAAAAAAAAGAAAAATCCCCCGAAGAGCTGAGCAATCAACGGAGAGCCATGGGCATCACTGATTAACCAGGAACTTGGGCATGAATTGATCATGGACCTCACAGCCTCAGATCCATGTTGACCTCTCACCTACATAACAGCAAGCAGACCCCCATTTTTCTGCCCTGCTAACACAGCCCCACCTTGCCTTGGCCAGCGCTGCCCTGCCTGGACTGCTGGACACACCATTATCTGAAGAATCCAGCCAACAGCCTGAGCTCACCCCACTCCTCCCAAGCTCTCTCCCCCAAGCTCAGCAGCTCAGCCCCAGAGTCCAGCCTCAGCCTCAGCCCAAACTCCTCCCAGCTCACTCTGTAATCTCATGGGAACTTTAGAACCAGCACAAGCTCTCCTTCTATCTTATAAGCCCAGCTTTGGCTCAGAGCCGAAGCCACTTCCCACCACTTTGTACTATATAAAGCACTAGTCTATATAGGAAGGTGCTCTCTCTCTGCTGTGTGTTTGCTGGCAACTCTGCTGTGCACTCAACTGGGTGTGAGTCCCTCCCAGGGACTTTTTTAAAGATTTATTTATTTGAAAGGCAAAGTTACAGAGAGAGAGAGAGAGAGAGAGACAGAGACAGAGACAGAGAGAGAGACAGAGAGAGATCTTCCATCCATTGGTTCACTTCCCAAATGGCTGTAATAGCCAAGGCTGGGCCAGGCCTAAGCCAGGAGCCAGGAACTTCTTCTGGATCTCCCACATGGGTACAGGTGCCCAAGCACTTGGACCATTTTCTGCTGTTTTCCCAGGCACATTAGCAGGGAGCTGGAATGGAGATGGAGAAGCCAGGACTCAAATCAGTGCCTATATGGGATGTCAGTGCTGTAGGCCATAGCTTAACCCATTGTGCCACAACACCGGCCTGGCCCCAAATCTTCAATTCTTATAACAACACATAAACATGATGATACTGACTCTCTTTAAACCATCTTAAATCTTTAAAATAAAAAATGGTAACTCACTAAATTAAAAGTAAAGCCAGAGCCAAAACCCTGAATCACAGACTGTAACTGCCCTCGTAATTAACATCTCAATGGTAGCCTCTATTCTGAGAGCTTCATAGCAACTCCCAGGCCCCTAATCAAACAAAAACCACTCTATATACCCATAGACCTTAGACAGACCAGGGCCCACTTTTGCTACTTCTTTAAAAAAATATTTTATTTATTTGAAATGGAGAGTTACGGAGAGGGAAACAGAGACAGAGAGATCCTCCATCCACTGGATCACTCCCCAAATGGCTGCAATGGCCAGTGCTGGTCCAGACTGAAGCCAGCAGCCAGGAGCCCCATCCAGGTCTCTCCGTGGATGCAAGGACTTGGGCCATCTTCCTCTGCTTTCCCAGGCATATCAGCAGAGAGCTGATTGGAAGTGAAGTAGCTGAGATTCGAACTGGCGCCTTATGGGATGCTGGTGTCCATAGGCGGCAGCTTTTTCTGCTGCGCCACCAGACTGGCCCTCTACCTTTGCTATTTCAAAAGAAACACCCTGACCCTTATCACTGACCAATCAAAGGGAATTCACATTCACAGTGGGCCAACAAGAGGCTCACACACGGACTGACCATGTACATCCCAACCTCCATTTTAATCTGTAAGAATCACTACCTTTAATCCCTCAGAGAGCCCAGTAGGTGCCTACCTCCTTGCTCTGTGCATTGCCAATACACGATTTTCTCCCACCACCCAGATGTCATTGGCTTGCTGCATATTGAGCAAGTGGACCCAGTTTTGAGGGTTCTATAGCAATTCCTTCTATCAGTTTTGGGGTTGTCTATAGCACTATTGGGAGCATAAATTGGCACAATCTTTTAAAAGGTTATGCGCGAGCCAGCGTTGTGGTGCAGTGTGTTAAACCACTCACCACCTGTGATACCTGCATCCCTTATGAGCTCTGGTTCCAGTCCAGCCTTCTTCATTTCCAATCCAGCCCAGCCCTGGCCCTTGGGTTCATTTGGGAAGTGAACCAGCAAATTGAAGATCTATTTTTTTTCTCTCTCTCTGTGAATTGTACCTTTCAAATAAATTATCTTTCTTTGTATTTTAATGTGGAAGCATCTATCAAAATTTTTTTTTTGACAGGCAGAGTGCACAGTGAGAGAGAGAGACAGAGAGAAAGGTCTTCCTTTGCCATTGGTTCACCCTCCAGCAGCCAGCGCACCGCGCTGATCCGATGGCAGGAACCAGGTACTTATCCTGGTCTCCCATGGGGTGCAGGGCCCAAGCACTTGGGCCACCTTTCACTGCACTCCTGGGCCACAGCAGAGAGCTGGCCTGGAAGAGGGCAACCGGGACAGAATCCGGCGCCCCGACCAGGACTAGAACCCGGTGTGCTGGCGCCGCAAGGCGGAGGATTAGCCTAGTGAGCCACAGCACCTGCCGCATCTATCAAAATTTAAAATGTGCATACCTTTTGATGTATCATCCCAGTATGAAATCTGGGCTGATATAATAATACCACTAATATTTATGTATAAGGATTATTAAAATAATAGCAAAATAAAGAAAATATATTCTCCTTAAATAGACCAGTACCTAATAAGACAAAAAAAATACTGTAGTCATCTTTTTTATGACATAAACTTTTTTGTACTAATCTAGAAGTGTCACTCCCCCACTCGCGGAGGAACAACACAGGACCCTGCGCTGTTCTTTTGTCTGTTTGGCCCTTCCCAGGTTTGCTGCTGGTCCTTCCCGGGTTGGCTGCCAATCCCTCCACCTCCGTGGAGGGGCGGCTCCCCCTGCCACTTTCCCCACTTCCACGGGGGAGTGGCACACCGCCGGCCGGCTCTCTCAGGGGCTGCTCAGATGTTATCCGGATGTTCCTGGTGCATGTTGTCTCTCTCCTCCTTTATAGTCCTCTTCCACCAATCCCAACTCTGTTACACACACGCCGAGCACGCTGCTCTCCTCCAATCAGGAGCAAGATCAGCTCCTGCAGCTCATCAGTCAAATTGGCAAGAGGCAGCTGTGTAGAAGTTGTTTACTCCTCTCCCAGCGCCATATTGTGGGAGAGCAGATGCATAGAATAAGTCTTAATTCCAGTAACTTAGTCTAGTCCGAGTTGCTCCCCACATAGAAGGTGGTCTATGTTAGATTATTTCACGGGGCCAGCACTGTGGCACAGAGAGTTAACACCATGGCCTGAAGCACCAGCGTCCCATAGGGGCGTTGGTTCAAGACCTGGCTGCTCCACTTCCAATCCAGCTGTCTGCTATGGCCTGGAAAGCAGTAGAAGATGGCCCAAGTCTTTGGGCCCATGAACCTGCGTGGGAGACCCAGAAGAAGCTCTTAGCTCTTGGCTTTGGAGACCCAGAAGAAGCTCCTGGCTCCTGGCTTTGGATCGGCACAGTTCTGGCCATTGCGGCCATCTGGGGAATGAACCATCGGATGGAAGACCTCTCCCCACCCCTTTTCTCTCTCTCTCTCTGCCTCTTCTCTCTCTGTGTAACTCTTTCAAATAAATAAATCTTTTTTAAAAAGATTATTTCATGAGTTCTTTGGTTGCAAACCAATATTACTGGCATTAGGTACCCATCCATTATATGCTGGTATGTGTAAGTTTGCAAAAAGTGAGAGGGAGAAAAATCAAATATAGTGGCTAATGGAGTGCTGGTTTGCTTTCATCTCTTACTGTGAATACTTTGTATTTTCTCAGGTAGCAGGACTATAGTTTTATTCTATCTGCACTCACATATTGAATAGCAAAGCTGAGCAACAAACCAAAGTTGTCTGGTTCCAGAGGTCCTGTTCTTAACTACAGTTGCCCCTTGGTATTTGTGGGGGTTGGTTCCAGGATGCTCTGTGAATACTCAAATCTATGGATGCCCAAGTCCCTAATATAAAAAAGGCATGGTACAGTCATGTGCTGCATAGACATTTCAATCAACAACAGGTCACATATTCTATGGTAGTACAATAAGATGACAATGGAGCTGAAAAAAACACTCTCACCTCATGACATCACAGCAACCATAATGTGATAGCACAATTCATTACTCATTTGTGGTGATGCTGGTATAAACAAACCAATGGTGCTGCCAGTATCATAAAAGTAGAGCATACTCAATTAAGTACAGTACACAATACTTGATAATTACCAATGGTGTTATTGGCTTATGTATGTATTATGCTATGCTTTTTATCATCTTCAGAGACTATACTTCTTATATCTTAAAAAAACCATAACATAAACAGAATGCTGTGCTATGCCAGCAGCAGTCTCAACCATCTGTTGCTCTGTCTTTTGACCGCATCATTTTCTCTTGCACTTAATCTTGTGTTGTCATCATGGCCCCTAAGCATACAAAATCCAATGCTATGAGCAATATTATTGCCAGTAAAAGACCACATCGAGTGACTGATCTGGAAACAAAGTTAAAACTAGTTACAGACTATGAAAATGGAAAACTCGGTGCTGGTTATTGCTGTCAGCCAGGCAAGTCCCACTGTGCAGAACTACCACCTTGGAGAATAACAACAGAGTGTGAGAAGCATTAAAAGGTCTCCTTCATTGAGGGCAATGAGACTAACAAAAATTGAAGGGCCCTCATTAGATGTGAAGAGAAATTTCTAATGACCTGGATTGAAGACCATACACAGAAGTGTGGTTCTGTCTACTCTGTGATGATCATGGCTGAAGACAAAGGTTTATTTATGACATTGATAGAAAAGGCTATACCTGGGAAAGTATTAAATTTACTACCAGCTTGGGAGATTTTAACAATTCAAGGATCACTGTTTATTGCATAACATAAAAGTGAGTGGGGAGTCTGCAAATGTGTCTGTGAAGGCAGCTAAAGAATTTTGCATGGGGGCCAGCGTTGTGGTGCAGTGCGTTAAAGCCCTGGCCTGAAGTGCTGGCATCCTACATGGGTGCCGGTTCAAGTCCCAGCTGCTCCTCTTCTGATCCAGCTCTCTGCTATGGCCTGGGAAAACAGTGGAAGATGGCCCAAGTGCTTGGGCCCCTGCACCAGCATGGGAGACCTGGAAGAAGTCCTTGGCTCCTGGCTTCGGATAGGCGCAGTTCTGGCTATTGCAGCCATCTGGGGAGTGAACCAGTGAATGGAAGACCTCTCTCTTTGACTCTCCCTCTCTCTGTAACTCTTTCAAATAAATAAAAATAAATATTTTAAAAAAATAAAAAGAATTTTGCATGGTCCAGTGCTGTGTGTAGTGGGTAAATCCACTGCTGCTCCACTTCCAATCCAGCTCTCTACTATGGCCTGGGAAAGCAGTGGGTGAAGGCCCAAGTGCTTGGGACCCTGTATCTACATGGGAGATCTGGAAGGAGCTCCTGTCTCCTGGCTTCAGATCAGCTCAGCTCCTGCTACTGTGGCCATTTGGGGAATGAACCAGCAGATAGATGATCTCTCTGTCTGTCTCTGTCTGTCTCTGTTTCTCTCTCTCTCTCTGTAACTCTCTCAAATAAATAAATCTTTTTTAAAAAAGATGTAAAAGTGCTACTCTAGTAAAGACATGAATGATAAGAAAGCAAAATAGCCTCATTAATGATATGGAGAAAGTTTTAGTGGTTTGAATAGAAGAGTGAGCCAGCTATAACATTCCCTTAAGCCAAAGCCTAATACAGATCAAAGCCCTAACTGCATTCAATTCTGTGAAGGAACAGAGAAGTGAAGAAGACACAGAAGAAAAATCTGAAGATGGAGGAAGCTGTTTCATGAGGTTTAAGAAAAGACACACAGGAAAGTGCAAGGTGAAGCAGCAAGAGCTGGTGGAGAAGCTTGAGCAAGTTAAGCAGGAGATCTGGCTGAGATAATGATGAAGCTGGTTACACCAAACAGCAGATTTTCAAGGTAAAAAGAATTACATCAGGCTCTTGTAGTTTGAAAAGTCAAGTCGGCCGGTGCCTCGGCTCAATAGGCTAATCCTCCGCCTTGCGGCACCAGCACACCGGGTTCTAGTCCCAGTTGGGGCACCGGATTCTGTCCCGGTTGCCCCTCTTCCAGGCCAGCTCTCTGCTGTGGCCCGGGAAGGCAGTGGAGGATGGCCCAAGTGCTTGGGCCCTGCACCCCATGGGAGACCAGGAAAGCCATCTGGCTCCTGCTTTCGGATCAGTGCAGTGCGCAGGCCGTGGCGGCCATTGGAGGGTGAACCAATGGCAAAGGAAGACCTTTCTCTCTGTCTCTCTCTCTCACTGTCCACTCTGCCTGTCCAAAAAAAAAAAAAGAAAAGAAAAGAAAAGTCAAGTCGATGTCTGACTTTAAAGCTTCAAAAGAGAGGCTGATTCTCCTGGTTGGTGCTAATGCAGCTGGTGCTTTAAGTTAAAGTCAATGTTTATTTACCACTCCAATTTTTCTAGGGTCCTTAAGGATTGTACTAAATCTACCCTGTTTGTTTGTGCTCCACAAATTAAACAACATAGCTTATATGACAATATTTAATACTGCATATGTTTACAAATGATGTACTAAGTAGTTTAAGCTCATTGAGATCTACTGCTCAGGGAAGAAAAAGATTCCTTTCAAAATATTCCTGCTCGTTGGTAATATAACTGGTCAACCCAAGAGCTCTGATGGAAAGGTACAATGAGATTAATGTTGGTTTCATATGTGCTAAAACAACATGACTGTTCATGGATGAAGGAGTAATTTCAACTTTCAGTCTTATTACTTAAGAAATACATTTTATGAAGCTAAAGCTGCCATAAACAGTGATTCTGATTTGGGCAATGAATATATTAATTATTTTAGTCCAGGTTCTTACCTCCTGCAGAAATAGAAATACTAAGTGCAGACTGGTATCTTGTGCAAATAGGAGCAAAGTTTATTTGGGAGTGAGAGAATTAACATAGAAACTCATGTGTGAGCGTGAACTGCCCACATTGAAAAATACCAAACATGAGTGGACCAAAGAACTGCCCATAAACTAGAGAGGGAAAAAACAGTACCCACAGTGAGTGGTACCCCAGTTGGATATACAAATAGTGTGGGGTCATGGTGTAAGCTCTGGTCCCAGATGTGACAGGTATATCCTGTGAAGGTGGGCATATCAACTCAACAGATAAGAGAGAGCATCATTTTGTAGGGATACAAGAGTTCCCATTCCTCTAAACTTTAACTAAGTAGTTGTACTGTATCAATTCCTCTGATGGATCTAAACAAAATAATTTTAAACACTTCTGAAAAGGGCTCATCACTCCAGGTATCATTAAGAATATTTGTGATTCATGAGAGGAGGTCAAAATATCAATATCAACATCAATAATAGTTTAGAAGTTGATTCCAACTCTCAAGAATCCATCTTTGAAAGATTCAAAACTAAAGTGGACGATGTTATTGCAAATGTGTTGGAAATAGTCAGAGAACTAGAGTTAAAAGCGGAGCCTAAAGATGTGACTAAATTGCTGCAATCTCTTGATAAAATGTTAGTGGGTAAATGTTTCTTTCTCATGGATAAACAAAGAAAATTTATTGGCATGTGGAATCTACTCTTAGTGAAGATGCTGGGAGCATTATTGAAATAACAGAGGATTTGGAATATTGCATCAACTTAGTGGATAAAGCAGCAGCAATGTTTGAGAGGATTGACTGTAACTTAAAAAAAAAAAAATTGTACTATGGGTAAATGTTACCAAACAGCATCAAATGCCTCAGAGAAATCTTTCCTGAATGGAGACGTCAAAGGGTGCAAACTTCATTGTTGCCTTATTTTAAGGAATTTCTACAACCACACCAATCTTCAGCAACTACCACCCTGATCAGCAGGCAACCAACAAATGGGAGACAAGGCAAAAAGGCCCTCTACCAGCAAAAGGTATGACTCACTGAAGGCTCAGATGATCAATTACTATTTTAGCATGAAAATGTTTTAGAAACAAAAAAAATTTTGAATTTTTAAAATTAATTTCAGAGGCAAAGAGACAGACAAATCGATAGCTCCCATCTGCCTGTTCACTGCCCAAATGCACACTGGGCAGCGGTAAAGCTGAGAACTCAATCCAGGTCTCCCATGTGGGTGGCAGGAACTCAACCTGAACCAGGGCCTGCAATGGCAGGAAGCTGGACTCAGTGAGTGCTCCAATGTGAGACATGGCATCTTTTTCTTCTTAAAGATTTGTGTGCTTATTTATTTGTTCATTTAAAAGGCAAAGCAGCAGAAAGAGAAGAGAGAGATCATCCATTCACAGCTTCACTCCCCAAATGGCCACAACAGCCAGGCCAGGTCTGGGCCAGGCCAAAACCTGGAGCCAGGAACTCCATCCTGGTCTCCCACTTGGGTGGCAGGGATCCAAGTACTTGGGTCATCTTCTGCTGCCTTCTAAGGTGCATGAGCATAAAGCTGAATCAGAAGCAGAGCAGAGAGTAACACGGGCTAGAAAAGGAGTCAGTGGGAGACAAGGAGCTAAGGAATGCCAACATATCCCATCACCTTCCATGTTGGTTCAACATGGTTGAAGACTCAGCATGCCCACTCCTCTTCATGCAGCTAAGCCTCACTTTCTATTATGCACCAGCCACCATGACACCTTCCTAGAGACCACCACAAAAGTGCACTGCAGCCTCACCATAAATTTGCCTCCTTTGCATCTTCCATCAAGCCCTGCTGGAGCCCCACCCTTTATCCTATGTAAAGAATGATCCAGCCTAGTTGGGAGCAATTCTCCTTCATGAGGTTGGATTATATACCATACGAAATTATGTATGTGATACTTTTATAAGACTAGCAGTGCAGTGGGTTTGTTCATACCAACATCATCACAAACACGTGAGTAAGGCATTGCACTACAACACTATAATGGCTATGACGTCACTAAGTGATAGGAGTTTTTCAGCTCCAGTTTTACAGGAACACCTGTAAAATATGTGGCCTGACACTGACCAAACATTACTACAGAGCACATGGTTGTTCTTGCATAGAACCTACACACCTGCTCCCGTACACTTTAAATCATGTCTATATTAATTATAATACTTAACACAGGGGCTGGCACTGTGCTGTAACAGGTAAAGCCTCCATCTGCAGTGCCAGCATCCCCTATGGGCACCAGTTCGAGTCCCAGCTGCTCCACTTCTGATCCAGCTCTTCTGCGGCCTGGGATAGCAGCAGAAGATGGCCCATGTCCTTGAGCACCTGCACCCATGTGGAAGACCTGGAAGAAGCTCCAGGCTCCTGGCTTTGGATCAGCGCAGTCATCTGGGGAGTGAATCAGCGGATACAAGACCTCTCCCCCTCCCTTTCTGTCTCTGCCTCTCTGTAACTCTGACTTTCAAATAAATAAAATTAATCTTTAAAAAAATACCTAATATAATGTAAATGCTAATATAAATAGTTGTTATGCTATATTGTTTAGGGAATAATAACAAGGAAAAAAGTCTGTACTATTCAATACAGACACCACTTGGGAAAAAAATTTAATTTAATTTATTTGAGAGGCAAAGAAGAGAAAAACTATCCATCCATTGGTTCATTCCCCAAATATCTACATGGCAGTAGCTGGGCCAGACTGAAGCCAGGAGCCAGGAACTCATCCTGGGAGTTTCACCAGGTAGCAGTGAGTACTTGAGCCATCATCTGCTGCCTTCCAAGGTGCACAGTTGCAGGAAGCCGGAATGGAAAGCAGAGCTGAGCTTGGAACCCACACACTATATATGGGTTGTGGGCATCCCAATCTGCATCCTAACCACTAGGCCAAATGCTCGCCCAACATATTTTTTTTGCTTTGCTTTTAAGATTTATTAATTTATTTATTTGAAAGTCAGAGTTACAGAGTGAAAGGGAGAGACAGAGAGAAAGAGATCTTCATCCTCTAGTTCACTCCCCAGATGGTCATAGAAGCTGGGCCAGGATGAAGCCAAGAGTTCTATCACAGGAGTGGCAGAGGCCCAAGCATTTGGGCCATCTTCTGCTTCCTTTCTAGGCACACTGACAGGAAGCTGAATCAGAAGTAGCCAGGAATCAAACTGGCACTCCAACATGGGACACCCGCATCATAGCAGGAGCTTCAATTGCTGTGCCACAATGCCAGCTCCCCTTTTAAGTTTTTCATCCACAGTTGGTTGAATCACAGAAGGGAACCCATAGATACAGGGGCTGACTATGTTCCTTATACTGCCTTTTTCTGAAGCAGCAAATAACATACCAACTCACAATGTTAGAATTTTTTTTTTTTTTTTTTTGACAGGCAGAGTGGACAGTGAGAGAGAGAGACAGAGAGAAAGGTCTTCCTTTGCCGTTGGTTCACCCTCCAATGGTCGCCATGGCTGGCGCGCTGCGGCCGGTTCACTGCACTGATCCGAAGCCAGGAGCCAGGTGCTTCTCCTGGTCTCCCATGGGGTTCAGGACCCAAGCACTTGGGCCATCCTCCACTGCACTCCCTGGCCACAGCAGAGAGCTGGCCTGGAAGAGGGGCAACCGGGACAGAATCCGGCGCCCCGACCGGGACTAGAACCTGGTGTGCGCCACTAGGTGGAGGATTAGCCTATTGAGCCGCGGCGCTGGCCACAGAATTTATTTGTATTTGGTTCTTACCAACCATACACAAGTGACTATTTCTGATTCCAAATATCCCTCACTACCTTGCCTTCAAGAGTGCCTATTGTTGGGACCAGTACTGTGGCAGTACTGTTCCACTTCCAGTCCAGACCCCTGCTAATGCACACAGGAAAGCAGTGGAAGATGGCCCAAGTCTTTGGGTCCCTGATACCCACATGGGAGACATAGATGGAGTTCCAGACTTCTGGCTTCCGCCCAGCCCAGCCTTGGCCATTGCTGCCACTTGGGAAGTGAACCAGCAGATGGAAGACCTCCTTGTCACTTCTCCCTCCGTGTAACTTTGCATTTCGAGTAAATAAATCTTTAAGAGTACCTGTTGTTTTAGGAGGTCTTGACCCATAACATTCCAGTAGTTATTCTGTCCCTCAGATCCATTTACATGAAGGAAAGAACAAAGAACTACTTGCAAAGCTTTAATATAAACCACTGTTAATTGTGGTGCCCTGGTTCCCATGAAAATACAGCAACTTAGTTTGGGCATGTGGTTAGGCCAATTATCTCAAAAATACTACTGAAATGTACAGTAAGCAACCACCTTTTTGGCCCCTTGTGCCTGCTTTCTCTGTCATTGTTTGGGGCTTCTGTTTGCAAGCACAATAGCCTCTTTGTTATAGAGCCACAGGTTAAACACACACACACACACACACACACATTCAGAGGTGACAGGAGCCCTTCACCACTAATCCCGGAGGACCGCACCCCTCCCTCCAGAAGTTCTTGGTCTATAAAGGTGCTCATGTATTTGCCTGTTAAAACCGAGTCCTTTCAGCCCTGTTCTTGTCTCTCTTCCTACCTCCTCTGCAACTTCTTTTTCCTTAAGGCATTTATTTAAGAGGAGACACTAAGTTACATAAGGGAGGCACAGAGCATTTTCTGGCCTGTCCAACTAAAGGAATCTTTTTGAAATAAGCTGAAATAGGATTAAAAAAAAGAAGAAGAAAACCTGCCAAAGAAAGCAAAAAAATGTTAATAATGCCCAGAATTAATTAGAGGGGCACTTTAGCATTAGCATTATACAACTAATTTTTTTCCCATATTTCCAGCAGCTTTTAATATTATGATTTAGCAGGCATATTTTTCTGGCCAAGTTTTCTTTTCTGAAATAGTTTTGATTTACCTAGACAAAGCACATGAAAGCAACTTAAGCCCACATAAGATGAAAGAGACCCAGACTTTTTTTTTTTTGGTCAAAGTTTTTTTAATTATTCTGTTTTTTTCCGTTCTTCTTTATGAGTTCAGAAGTGTGTGTCCTTACTGAGCTAAATATGAAAATATTTTTTCTCTGGAGAACCAAAAAAACTCTTCATTAGATACAATGAGTGTTAAACAAAACTTACAGGGTAAAGACACTGTTGTCAGAAGACGGTCTACTCTGGGCCCCCAACAGACCAGGCTACATATCAAACTGGAATCACACACACTAACATTCCAAGTCACCATGCTGAAACAGAAGTGGTTATAACTGGGCTCCCAGAGAAATCAGGACTAGAGTGACAATAGCCACATTTCACAAAAAGGCCAGTTTCTACAGGCATCCTAACAAAGCTCCCTCTGCCTTAATCGTCACACACAGAAAGGGAACCTGAAGGAACCTGATGTTAGCCAATCAGTTGTTTTTCTGTTTTTGCCCTCTCTGTTCCCACCTCACAAGGAATGTCACAGAAATGACCAAGCTATGATTTGTTCTTTTGATTCTGCTTTCTTCAACTTTTTTCTACATTTATCTTATTTATTTGAAAGACACAGTTACAAAGAGAGAGGGAGAGGGGGAGACAGAGAGAGATCCATTGGTTCACTCCTCAAATGGCCACAATGGCTAGGACTAAGTCAGACCAAACCCTGGAGCCAGGAGTTTCATCCAGGTCTCCCATGTGTGTGCAGGGGCCCAAGCACTTGGGCCACCTTTCGATACTTTCCCAGGCCATTAGCAGGGAGCTGGATCAGAAGTGGAGCAGCTGGGACTTGAACCAGTGCCCATATGGGATGCCAGCACTGCGGTCAGTGGCTTTACCTGCTACGCCACAGTGCTGGCCTCTTTCTTCAACTTTTCTCCGTCTATAAAACCAGTGCTTTCTCTCAGCCCATCAGAACACTTATTCTACTTTATGGAGTAAAATGTTATCTGGTTCTAGACGTGAAAGTGAAGCAAATCATGATCTTCAAATCATTGTAATTTCAGGGGTGGACATTGTGACATAGTGGATTAAAACACCACTTGAGATAACCACATCACACATCAGATGTGGTACAGTTTGAGTCTCACCACTTCTGCTTCTGATCCAGCTTCCTGGTTATGCTTGGGGCTTTGCCACCCCTGTGGATGGAGGTCAGGGCTCCTGGTTTCAGCCTGGCCCAGGTCTGGCTGTTATAGGCATTTGGAGAGTGAACCAGCAAATAGAAGATCTCTCTCTCTCTCTTTCAAGTCAATGAAAATAAATAAGTATGTTGTTCTTTGACACAATTTATTTAAGAATGATTTACTGATATTGTTCTTACTGTAATTTGGAGAATTAATTTCACAACAATATATTCATTTAAACCCCAGGCAGATTAAATTGGCGGATGTCTTAAAAATCTTCCCTAGAAGAGTTACCACATACGGTGATGGACACCACAATGCCCGGTCATATCAGATTCTTTCATATCTAGTAAAGTTGTTGAGGAATTCCCCCCCCCCATAGTGAAATGAACAAAATCATCTTATCTTCATATTAAATAATTGGGAAAAACTTCCTGCCATGACACTCACTGCCACAAAGGGCAACAATTTGACCTCAAAAAAGTATCCGATGAGTCAACTTGTTGCAGAAAATAACTAGTTATTTCCTAACCTAACCCTAACTCTAGGTCTGCACTGCTGACATTGACCAGTCTTTCTTCCTTGGAAATGACCCCAAACTGCTAGCCTTTGGGGGCTAATCAACAACTGCCAATGTAGCTGATGACCACTTAAAAAATCTCCTTTGCTTCCAGAATTCCCACCTCAATCAGTGCTTCCTAATCAGAGACTGAATAGGTAGTTTCTTTCCATGTTGTAAAATTGTGTCTGTCCAATTCAGTTGAAAACCTGCCAAAAGGAAAAATCAGCCCAGGTCCCTTGCAGGTATTTAGGGAGTAAACCAACCAATGGGAGTTTTCTCTGTCTCTGTCTCCTACATTTTTTAGAAAAATAAGATTTTCCTTAGCCTTGCATGTGGGTACTACAATAAATTCATGGAAAATTGAATTAAAAGACATTTATTTTAGTGTGACATTTTTTACTTCCTTGCATGGTTTTTTCAAAATGTACATTTTCTATGAATTTTTAAAGCCTCCCTACATGCATAGAATGCAAAATATTTTTTGCATGAAAATAAATTTATCTTTTAATTCTATTTTCCATGAACTTCTGAAGTACCTTTTATATATGATGACTCCTAAATTTGGGTAATCATATCACTAACTTATCTCAATATTATATATACCCACTAGCCATTAGGAGGATGAAATAAAGATTGCTGGCTAGCCAACCACCATTGTTATAAAAGCTATCTTTAGTCACAGGTTAAGCCTCCCACTGCAGTGTTGCATCCCAATGCATTATGACATCTTTTTAGGGCAATGAGAAGTCCTAAGCCTGACTTCCAGTCAGAAATGGCACACTTGGGGCCAGCACCATGGTATAGCGGGTGAAATCTGCAATGCTGGCATCTCATATGGGCGCCAGTTTGAGTCCTAGATGCTCCATTTCCAATCCAGCTCCCTGCTAATGAGCCTGGGGAAACAGTGGAAGATGGCCAAAGTGCTTGGGCCCCTGTATCCACATGGGAGACCCAGAAGAAGCTCCTGCTTCAGATTGGCCCAGCTCCAGAGGTTGCAGCCATTTGGGAAGTGAACCAGTGGATGGAAGCATGCTCTCTCTCCTTCTCTCTATATATCTCTGCCTTTCAAATAAATAAATAAATCTTTTTTAAAAATTATCTTGAAAATAAAAATGCATCTATTTCAGCAAGAGAGTGCTAAATATAACAAACTTTGCAGGAAGGAAGAGATCAAAAAGATGAGAAATTATGCCAAATTGTGTAGTGGGGCCTCACTTACCAGTGCAACCATAGAAAGCAGTGAACACATTCTTGCAGGTGTTTGCTTTTAGAAGGCCCAGCAGGGCAACCTAAAGGTGACACTACGGAACTAACGAATGTGTATGTGATGTAGCGCATTATCTCTGTCAGTAAACAACTACAGAAAGATAGCAATGAGATGCATAAGAAAGTATATGTGCTGCTGAAACAAGCACGCATAACGAAGTACAATATATAGCATATTTGAGGTCAAATGAGGTGGCAAGGAAATCCATTGTGACTGATAGGGTCAATTTAGACTCCTGAAGAGAAGGATTGGGGCACAGTGAGTAATCTGCCACTGGGAGCTCCCATCCAGCTTCCTGCTAATGCACCTGAAGATGCAGCAGATGAAGGCCCAAGTGCTTGGGTCCCTGCCATCCATGTGGGAGACCTACACGGAGTTCCTGGCTCCCAGCTTCAGCCTAGCTATTGCAGGTGTGTAGGGAGCGAACCACCAAACAGAGGTTCTTAGGGGCCAGCACCATGGCACAGGTTAATCCTCTGCCTGCAGTGCCAGCATCCCATATGGGCGTCAGTTCTAGTCGGATGCTCCACTTCCAATCCAGCTCTCTGCTGTGGCCTGGGAAAGCAGTAGAAGATGGCCCAAGTCCTTGGGCCCCTGCACCCGCATGAGAGACCTGGAAGAAGCATCTGGCTCCTGGCTTCAGATCAGCGCAGTTCTAGCCATTGCGGCCATCTGGGGAGTGAACTATTGGATGAAAGACCTCTCTGTCTCTCTCTGTGTGTCTCTCTCTGCCTCTTCTCTCTCTGTGTAACTCTTTCAAATAAAATAAATAAAAATCTTTATCAAAAAAGAAGTGCTCGCTCGCTTGCTCACTCTCTCACCTTCTCACTCTACCTTTCAAATGATTAAAAGTAAATTTTTAAAAACCCTCAATGGACTAAAGGGTAGAAATGTGTCAGAGATAGGGGGAAAACAGAAAACTGTTATGCAATGTTTTTGGAACTATATCTACTAATTTGTTCTGTTTGGAATGACTGTTGTCTCTTAAAAGTTTCTGTTTGTTTTTTAAAGATTTAATTATTTGTTTTGAAAGTCAGAGTTAGAGAGAGAAGGGGGGGGGCGATGCTATGGCGTGGCAGGTAAAACCTCCATATGAAGTGCCGGCATCCCATATGGGCGCAGTTTCAAGTCCCGGCTGCACCACTTCCGATCCAGCTCTCTGCTATGGCCTGGGAAAGCAGTAGAAGATGGTCCAAGTCCTTGGGCCCCTGCAGCTATGTGGAATACCTGACAGAATCTCCTGGCTCCTGGTTTCAAATCGGCCCAGCTCTGGCTGTTGCAACCAATTGGGGAGCAAACCAGCAGATGGAGGACCTCTCTCGCTCTCACTCTCGCTCTCTCTCTTCCTCGCCTTCTCTCTTTGTGTAACTCTGATTTTGAAATAAATAAATAAATCTTAAAAGAGAGAGAGATAAAGGGAAAGACAGAGAGAGATCCTCCATTAACTGATTCACTCCCTAGATAGCCACAACAGCCAGGGCTGGACCATGCCAAAGCCAGAAGACAGTAGTTTCATCTGGGTCTCCCACATGGGTGCCGGGGCCCAAGCACTTGGGCCATCCTCCTCTGCTTCTTTCAGGCCATTAGCAGGGAGCTGGATCAGAAGTGGAGCAGCTGGGACATGAACCAGAACCCATATGGGATGCTGACATTGCAGGCGGTAGCTTTACCAACTATGCCCCAGCACTAACCCCTCTTAAAAGTTTCTGATTCAACTAACATTGAGTGGAATGCCTAAGATGTGTCTGATTTTTGTCAGTAAATGTACAGATTTAGTCAGTTTATAATCAGGAGTAGGCAGGAATTTCATTCACAATATTATTTCAGCTTTATCCTGATCACATAATATATATTTCTTAAAAAAAAAAAAAAAAAAAGGAGGAGAAGAAAAGAGGGATGGTTGTAAGGGAGAAGGCATGATTTATATCTTCCAGCATGTTGTGGTCCAAATATGCCCCCAAAATTCATATGCCGAAACTTCAGTCAATAATGTGATCCTACAAAGAAAGAGGTGGTAGCTTTAGACCAGGGTTCTCATGACTGGATTAGTGATCTATACAAGAGGTGTGAGAAACCTGTGGAAACTATTCACCCCTTTCACCCTTGTACTTTGGCCATGAAAGGACATGGCAGCAAACAGCCATTTTGGAAGCAGAGAACAACCTTCTGCAGACGTCCAACTTGACACAGCCTTGATCTTGGACTTTGCAGATGTATATACAAATTACCCAGTATGTAATATTTTGTTTTAGCAGCATGAGTGAACTAAGACACAGAGGCATCCAAAACGTAATGTTTTCATCCCTTTCCTGTTTTGGAAATATCCATTAACCAATTATTCCTCAGTTGCCCAAGTGCTAAGCCCTGTGTTACATGCTGAAAATGCAGTCCTGAGCAACAAATGCATGGCACATACTTGCGCAGGGCTTAACAAGTTACAATAAAATAGATGAAAATATAGGTAACTATTTGAAAATAGGTAAATATTTAAGACAAACATTTCCTTATTTCAGTCTTCAGGCTAGGTCAGACTAGTTATTGTTTTTGAACATAGGGATAAATATCACAGACTAATTATGCTATGTGGAGAAATTTACTATTATTATTATTAATTTTATTTAAGATATACAAATTTCATGTATTTCATATATACAGATTCAGGAACACAGTGATACTTGCTACTCTACCCTCCGTTCTGAAAAATGGATTATTAAAATGTTCATGCCTACTGCTGTTTATTGTTTTGTAAGTCTAGACTTCAATGCCAAAGGAAAAAACTCTTCTAATGAACATCAAATCTGAAATTATTATTGGCCTATTACATACAACTTTTAAATGCATCCTAAAGAGTTAATCACAGGCCGGCACCATGGCTCAATAGGCTAATCCTCCACCTTGCGCGCCTGCACACCGGGTTCTAGTCCCGGTAGGGGCACCGGATTCTGTCCCGGTTGCCCCTCTTCCAGGCCAGCTCTCTGCTGTGGCCCGGGAAGGCAGTGGAGGATGGCCCAAGTGCTTGGGCCCTGCACCCCATGGGAGACCAGGAGAAGCACCTGGCTCCTGGCTTCAGATCAGCGCAATGCACCGGCCGCAGCACGCTGGCCACGGTGGCCATTGGAGGGTGAACCAACGGCAAAGGAAGACCTTTCTCTCTGTCTCTCTCTCTCACTGTCCACTTTGCCTGTCAAAAAATAAAAAATAAATAAAAATAAATAAAAAATAGTTTATCACATGTGATAATAGATGCAGACCAAAATATTTGCAATCTAAGTCACTTAAGAAAATGTCTTCTATAGTAAAAAATATTTCACAATCTAAGAGATTTTTAGAGAAAATAATTAACTGCAGATAATAAAACCATCTCAGGATGAATTCTTCTGGCTTTTGAGGTTATGTTTTCTTTTTTCAAAAACACTTAATATATAAGCACTTCACCTATTTCCACAAACTGAAAGTGTAACTTACATTTAAGCCTTCTCTAAGAGTTGGTCAGAAGCATTGCTAATATATAAAATTTAGAGGTAAAACAAGAGGCTTATTATACTATATTAGGTGGAACGGAAAATTACCATTAGTGAAGAAAAAGGCTGAAATTGCACTCCAATCTGATTCCACTCTTATTTCTTGATTCCTATTTGATTACTTCTGCCTCAACCACTTATCACTGTACCTTTGCCAACTCTTTAAACACCACTTAGCATGCCGAGTCTGTACTTATTCAGGTACATGTCCTGACATTACAGTTTGGTGTTTCTCAAGTGGTGCTATCCTTTTCCATTCACTTAGTTCAAACAATACAAATGATTCCCCGTGGGGCCAGTGCTGTGGCACAGCTCATTAAAACCACTGTCTGCACTGGCATCCCATATGGGTGTCAGTTCAAGACCCGCCTGCTCCACTTCTGATCCAGCCTCCTGATAGGGTGCCTGGGAAAGCAGTGTTGGATGGCCCAAGGGGGCCACTGTACCTACATGGGAGACCTGGAAGTAGCGCAAGCTCCTGGCTTTGGCCTGGCCCAGTCCTGGTTGTTGCAGCCATCTGGGGAGTGAACCAGCAGATGAAAGGTCCTTCTCTCCTTCTCTCTCTCTAATTCTGGCTTTCAAAGAAACAAATATGTTTAAGAGAGAGAGAGAGAGAGAAATGATTCTCCCATCAACTCTGACCCCAGACCTTATTCAAGAACAGGAACATGGAAAAAAAAGTTGCTTATCTTTTGGATGTCTCTTAAATAATCTTACTGTTTCACTCAAGCTCTAGTTTGAGTTCTGTGGGACTGAAATGCCTACTGGCCGCCTCCACACTGGCTGCACACTCCCCAGGCTGCCTCCCGCTTTTCAAATCATGCCTTCATCTTGTTTGAGAAGACAATGGCAGTAGTGACTAGCAGGTGGTGTTAGCACTTGGTGCCTTCCAGATCCCAGCATTTTCTGTATTTTCCACCTCCGGACACATACAAGAGGAACACCAAGCTCACCTATTTTTGAGTTTCCTATTGTTTGGTGGACTCTCATTAGTACCCATTTTCCTACTTTATGCTTGGACAACATCTAGAAGAGCTGGGATTCAGCTATGTAATGGAACCTGCTGGAATCACACGATGAACAGTGCTTGTCCCCAGAACACAGGCTCAGCAAGCACCCGCGTCCAGCTCTGACTGACATCAGTGGGCTACTATCTAGTTCAAACTCATGTAACTGTTTCCTGTAGGCAGCATGAATTAGTTTACTGATTTATCACAATGATGAAGACCTGCATGGCAACTCTCCGGAGAGATCAGATGCATAAAAAGGTGCTGGCCATACTTGTTTTCCATCTGCTAGAGCTTCTTCGTTATGCTCGCCTTCAAAGTGCACTTTTAGTGGAATTTAATTTAAATGTCTCAACATTGATTTATTTAGCTTCAATTACAGTTTCTGGTATAACACCATATAGCAAGCAAATATACAATATAACACAAATTGGTTTGGACCTACTGACACCCTGCTAATATGTTTGTTAGTGAGTTTTGCACTTGTTTTCTTAAAAAAAAAAAAAACAAAAAAAAAACTCAGGGAAGGGGCAGTCATTTGGCACAGCTGCTTGAAACGCTGGCATCCCACTTCAGAATACCTGGTTCTAGCCCTGTCTGCGTTATTTGCAATCCAGTTTCCTGCTACTGCACACCCTGGGAGGTAGTAAATGATCACTCAAGTCAATTCTGGGCTCCTGGCTTCAGCCTGGCCCAGCCCTCACCATCATGGGCATTTGGGGAATGAATCAGCAGACGGAAGATCTCTCTGTGTCTGTCTCTCTGCATTTCCAGTGAAATGAAAATAATTTTTTTTTGACAGGCAGAGTGCACAGTGAGAGAGAGAGAGACAGAGAGAAAGGTCTTCCTTTTACCATTGGTTCACCCTCCAATGGCTGCTGCGGCCGGCGCACCGCGCTGATTCGAAACCAGGAGCCAGGTGCTTCTCCTGGTCTCCCATGGGGTGCAGGGCCCAAGCACTTGGGCCATCCTCCACTGCACTCCCGGGCCACAGCAGATTGCTGGCCTAGAAGAGGGGCAACCGGGACAGAATCCGGCACCCCGACCGGGACTAGAACCCGGTGTGCTGGCGCTGCAGGCGGAGGATTAGCCTATTGAGCCATGGCACCTGCCGAAAATAAATTTTTAAAATAATTTTTTGAATTATCTCAGAGAAGATATGCAGCATTTCGATGCACAGAGTCTACTTCATTTTAGGAAGAACAACCTTATGATGTTTACTGCCATTCCTCTTCATTAAGTACATACTCTATGATCCAAAAACTATTTAATAAATGTGAATTTAATAAGTGTGAATTAGCATTTTTAAGCTAGTGGGGTACCTTTCTGGTTAAGCAGACCTGTAATTTGCTTGCTCTTTAAAGCTACCTTGCAGCTCTACCTGAGTTTTATTCTCAAACACTTAATATTAAATGCCTGTTGAAAGATGGCGGGGGGGCGGTACTGTGGCTTAGTGGGCTAAGCCTCCATCTGCAGAGCCGGCTTGGGTCCCAGCTGCTGCACTTCCGACCCAGCTCTCTGCTGTGGCCTGGGAGAGCAGTGGAAGATGGTTCAAGTGCTTGGACCCCTGCACCCATGTGGGAGACCTAGAAGAAATCCTGGCTGCTGGCTTTGAATTGACTCAGCTCTATCTGTTGCTGCCATCTGGAAAGTGAACCAGCAGACGGAAGACCTTTCTCTCTCTTAACTCTCTATAACTCTGCCTCTCAAATAAATGAATAAAATCTTAAAAAAAATCTTTAAAAAAAGAAAGGACGAAAAATAGTGGAAAATGTTAATTCTTTTAAACTCCTGAAGACTAAAACCTTGAACACTGCAAAGGAAAAATAAAAATACTACTATAAAAGATTTTATGAAATAGAGTTGAACTCTGAGGCCACCAGTCTGGTGGATTTCAAGCAGTTTTTGAAATATTTCGTGTTTCGTGCTCTTGATACAGGTTGTCAGTGCTTGTCCACAGTCTTGGTTACACTTTTTACTAGGGGTATGCTTGAAGCATTTCCTGGGACATCCTTAGTGGTTCGGACAGTAACTGGTCCAGGGAGAAATCTGGCTCACGTATAGGCTGCTGCAGAGGTGGCTTCTTCAAGGTTTACCTCAGGTTACTGGGATTTATCTCCCAGGCCTTCTTTGGTTCCTGTGGAATGGATAAGCTCAAGGACAGTCATGTTTTAATTTTCCATGACATTGCACCAGGCAGACGGGAGAGACATTGGGAACATTAGCTGAGAAGATTGTGCCAGATACTGAAAGAAACTGGAAGAATAGAAAATCTGGAATGAACTGACCACTTGAACGAGATGACTGAATTCAATCCACCTTACAGATGGCTACCCAAACTAGTTTTTCCACAGGGTAGGAGTAGACCACACTAAAGTCTGTGCAAATCGCAGCTTGTATTTTCAACAGTTATCTGTAATTTACAAAGTATCCAAAAGAGCTGAACGACCCTGAACCTGGTGCAAATATGATAATTGGGAGGTTGTGCTATAAAGGATGCACAGATTTCCATTGGCGCAGAAAATTGCTTTCTACACTCGCCTACCTTTTGATCAAAAATAATCTCAAAAAAAGACTATTCTTTTTATTTTTCTTAAAGATTTAGTTAGTTATTTGAAAGGCAGAGTTACAGAGAGAGAGAAGGTGAGAGAGAGAGAGGGAGAGAGAGCGATCTTCTATCTGCTGCTTCACTCCCCAGATAGCCACAACTGCCAGGGCTGGGACAGACAGAAGCCAAGAGTCAGGAGTTCTTCCAGGTCTCCCATGTGAGCACAGGGACCCAAGCACTTGGGCCATCTTCTGCTGCTTTCCCAGGCCACTAGCAGGGAGCTGGATTGGAAATGGAGCAGCTGGGACTCAAACTGGTGACCATATGGGATGGTGGCATTGCAGGCTGTGGCTTTAACTTGCTGAGCCACAGTGCCAGCCCCCAGAAAGACTATTTTGATCACAATATAAAACTGGTCTAATTAGGCTTGTCCTGATATTTACATAGGTATAGTAATGATGGCAATTTACCATCAAGACCTTCCTAAATTTGCTTTGACATTTGTATAAGGGATCTCAGATTAGATTTCTTAAAGCTTCTTGAGGTTAGGAAACGAAGCAAGGAACCTGCCATTAGGTTTTGCCTTCAATAACTATAAATCTGGGGAAATTCCTCTCTTTCCGAGTTTCCCAAAATGTGCTAAGCATTCAGGACTTGCCAGGAAGTAACTTTCCTTACTCTTTGGCAAAGCCAAAAGTACTGTAAGCCAGGTACTGGACTATTTTTTCCCAGGAAGGCTTGGTAAGCAAGCATTGGCTCCAAAAATCAACCTTGGCTCCTTAAAAATGACTGATAATATTGATTAAATGAACATAATTCTCAAATATGATATTCTAGGCAAATCTTGGTTGTATAGGCAATGCAATTCTGTCCTAATAACAGTAAATACATGTGTGTGTTATCCATATATATATTTATATGTAAATATATGTATGTAAAGATTCATTTATTTATTTGAAAGATTGACAGAGAAGGAGAGGCAGAGTGAGAGATCTTCCTTCCACTGGTTCACTTCACTCCCCAGATGCCCACAACATCCAGGGTGGGCCAGGATGAAGCCAAGAGCCAGAAGCTCCATCTGAGTCTCCTATATAGGAAAGGGACTCCAGTACTCGAACCATCACCTGATGCCTCCCAGGTACATTACCAAAAAGTCAGATTGGAAGCAGAGTAGCTGAGACTTGAGCCAGGCACTCTCATAGGGGATGCAGGCACCCCAAGCAGGGGCTTAACCTACTATGCCACGGCACCTACTCCTAGATTCTTCTCTAAGCCATGCACATAACTACATTGCTATCAAAATAAAAATACCCCGCAACAAGTTCAATATTCTGGAGGGGCCTTATGGAGTCTGCAAAATTATTCAGCATTACTAAATTGTTATGCTATGGATAGTTTAAGAGACAAAAAGCAAGTGCTGCCTTAAATTCCCAAAAAGTAGAACATAAAAATATCAACAATATTCTAAACCAAAGCCACCATCATCTCTCATCCGTTCATTTAGTCCTGTGTAATTAATTCATATACAGCTCGATCTCAGATTAAGAGTCTGTGAGCCCATCTGCTTCTGGACGGAGCTCTGGAAATCCTGACTCAGTCTGTTGGAATGGTCTCAAAGTTGTTTAAGTGATGCCATCAGAAGCCTGTACCCAAAAAGACTTGGCATCATGCTCTTCCGTAGCTCCCCACAGCAGTCCTTCCTGTGGAAGATGAATTATTCAGGTCTAGAGCTGAGTGTTGAGTTTCCAGGGAAATATTAAAGAAAAATAAAAAACTATAGATATCAAAAGACTTGAGTTTACAGTGAATAAATTATTATTAGGAATTTTTAGACCTGAAAGATGTGATAAGCATTCTTAATAAAAAGAGTGCAACTGAGATGGAAATATGGGTTTTTCTGTGGTATGCAAAACAAGAGAATAACATGAATTTTAAAAAGTCTTAGGGCAGGCATTGTGACACAGAGCGTTAAAATTGCCACTTGGTCTGCTTGGGTTCCCGTCCCAGCTGCTCCGCTTCCAACCCACCTTCCTGCTAATGTTCCTGGGAAGGCAGCGGAGGATGCCCGGGATCCAACCATTTGAATTATCACCGCTGCCTCTCAGGGAGCTCAGTAGTGGGAAGCTGGAATCAGAGTGGTGCTAGGGCTGAAACCCAAGCACTCTACAGAATATAGGCTTTCCAAGCAGGACCTTAAACAGTGAGCCAAACTCCTAACCTTCAAAGATACATCTTTAAAAGGTTTACCCACTCTCAGGGCCAGCACATGGAACAGCAGGTTAAGCCAACACCTGCAATGCCAGCATCTCATATGAGCTCCGGTGTGAGCTCCAGCTGCTTTGCTCCCAACCCAGTTCCCTGCTAACATACCCAGAAAGGGGGCGACAATGACCCAAGTACTTAGGCCCCTGCCACCCATTTGGGTGACTGGGCTGGAGTTTCTGGTTCCTGGATTTGGCCTTGTGCAGGCCTGACTGTTGTGGCCATTTGGAAAATGAACCAGTTGATGACAGATGTCTCTCTCTTCCTCTCTCTAGCACTTTGCTTTTCACATAATTAAAAATATTTTTAAAGTGTGTGAGGCAGACTTTCAGCCTAGTAGTTATAATGCAGCTTTGGATGCCCACAAGCCGTATCAACGTGTTGGTGTGTGCAAGGTCCAGCTCTGCTACCAGTTCCAGCTTCCTGCTCACGAGCACCAGGTGATAGCTCAAGTACTCAGGTCCCTGCTATTCATGTGGCATTCCTGGCTCTTGGCTTCAGGCTGACCCAGTCCCTGCTATGTCAGTAACTGGAGAGTGAATCAGTAGGTGAGTAATTTGTTGCTTCTTCACCTCTCACGTAAATGAAATTAAAATTAAAAAATTTTTTTTCTAAATGATGTAAGTACTGAACATGTATTTTTTCCTTGTTATTATTCCCTAAACAATACAATATAAGAACTACTCACATAAACATTTATATTATATCAGCTATTATAAGTAATACAGACATGATTTAAAGTAGATGGTGTGTAGGTTATATGCAAATACAGTCCTGTACTCCATAGCAATGTTTTGATCAATGAGAGGCCCATATTTTATAGTGGTTCCATAAGATATAACGGAGCTGAAAAACTATCACCTAGTGATATCACAGCCATCATAATGTTGTAGCACAATGTTGTAGCACAAAAACTCACGTGTTTGTGATGACGCTAGTATAAAAAACCTACTGCATTGCTAGACTTATGAAAGCATCACACATATAATTATGAATGGTACATAGCACTTGATAATGGCAATTAATGACTATTACTGGTTCATGTATTTACTGCACTACTTATCATTATTATAGAGCATGCTCCTTCTACTCCTAGGAAAAAGTTAACTGCATCATTACAACCTCAGACAGGTCCTTCAAGAGATACTACAGAAGAAGCCACTGTGGTCACAGGAGATGACAGCTCCATGTGCATTACTGCCCAGAAGCACTTCCCGTGGGACAGACAAGGTGGTAGAAGATGGTGATGCTGATGATCCTGTCTGTAGGGTGAGCTTACTGTGTGGGTTTGGGCCTTATTTTATTTTTAATTATTTGAAAGGCAGAACAAGAAAGAGAGAGAGAGAGAGAGAGAGGTATCTTCCCTCTGAATGTTCACTCCTCAAATGCCTGCAGCAGCCATGGATGAACCAGGCCAAAGCCAGAACTCCATTTGAGTCTCCCCCATGGGTAGCAGAATCCAAGGATGTGAGCCATCATGCACACAGCTGGATGGGAGGCACTTAGCACTGTGGTATTGGAGGTTAAGCCTCTGCTGGCAGCACCGGCATCCCATATGGATGCTGGTTTGAGTCCTGGATGCTCGACTTCCTGCTAATGTGCCTGAGAAAGCAGCAGAAGATGGCCCAAGTCCTTGGGCCCCTGACCCCTGGTGGGAGACCCGGATGAAGCTCCTGGCTCCTGGATTTGGCTTGGCCTGGCCCCAACCTTAGCAACCATTTAGGGAGTTAACCAGCAGATGGAAGATATCTCTCTCTCTTTCTCTTCCTCCTTCTCTCTCTGTATCTCTGCCTTTAAATAAATAATTCAATCTTAAATATATCAATCTTAAAAAAAATGGATGGGAAACATGGAGTAGCTGGGACTCAAACCAGGTACTCTGACATGGAATGTGGGCCTCCCAAACAGCAGTTGAACCTGCTGCACCATAGCACCCACCTTACGCCATTTTTTTTTAGCAAAAAAGTTTTATTTGGTCCATACTTATAAAATATGCAGTTACTTGTATTTTAACCTCAGGATATTGCTGAATCACTCCACCAAAGATTTAAAAATTTCTTCAGCATGAATTGTGAGATATTAAATTTAATATGTGGCACCTTTAACCCTTTGGACAGATCCAATCCTTCGTTCTCAAATCAGCCTCCCTTAAATTCTTCCTAGCAACCTTTTTTTTATGCATTCATTTATTCAACAAAACTTTTTGAGAACCTCATGTGACAGGCCCTGATAATGTACAACAAACAGCACAGTCTCTGTGTAATTGAATAAACAAGGGTAAGCAGGCATTACGACAGCACACAGCAGAGATTTACCAAGCATGGGAGTTAGGCTGAGACATTTAAAGGAAGGCGATGTCAAAGTGAAGATTTCAATGAACAGAAACTAGGAAAGCAAATAAATGAGTAGTTCAAAAAATAAAAGGCATATTAAAAAGTACAAAAATCAGTGACACAATCAAGCTTCCAAAATAACTTTGCTACAGTTTAGAACAGTTTAAGAATTGAGTGCAAAGGAGGAGATATGGCCAGAGAGAGCTGAACTGATTTTGAAATGCTTTATAAGCTGTTCAAAGGAATCTGGATCTTCTAAGGGCAATAGAAGTCTTTGAAGAGTTTTCAGCTTTAAAACAACATGATAAGACCTGTGTTTTAAAAAGATTAAGTAGGGTGTTTTTTTTTTTTTCCTTTAAGGTGCTTCTCAAAACCAAGCAACCTCCCAAATCCTTGTAATTATGATTTCCATGAACCTCAGCTATTTTAACATCTGATATTTCTCTTCACTTACAGAGCTATCCCAATGGAATAAGCTGTCTCCTGCGGTATCAACTAATCAATTTGCATGTGAGGCTCTCTTGGCTATGAGTTTCCAGGTGCCTGGGTCAAGGGCAGAGAGTAAGAGCAATCGTTTTTAAAGCTCTGATTTATGAAATATTCCCCTCTGAAGAGTTAATGGCAACTGCACATAGAATACTATATGTTAGACTAGTGGCATGGAAAGATCTCCATCAGATATTTCTGAAAAGAAATGCAAAATGCAGGAAAGTGTCTCCTTACCCATTTTTGCATAATCATGGCATCTCACCATACACGCATGTGCCCATCAGTGTCTGTGAGTACATGTTTCCATAAGTTTCAATACGATGACCTGAATATTAATCACAGGATCTGAACGGAATTCCTGCTACCATTTCCTCTTGCTATATTCTTATATAAATGCACACTTGACACCGCAAAACAAACAGAAAGAACCCACCAATCAACTCCCACTAGGAACCTCAGATTCATCCGGATTTTTCAATTAATGTGACTATATATATGTATATATATATATATAGTCAAAATTATCAAATGACTTTACTACCTCACTAATCAAGTGCTTTCTTCACAATGCCAGTCACCTACACTCAAAGCGGCACCTAAGGTGTTTCCAGTTTGTCCATCCATTCCAGAATTTTGACTTTTGTGCACACGCCTTCCGTCCTGTAACTACTCTAGGATGCTGCTGTGATCTGGATGTGGCTTGTCCCCCAGAGGTTCATATGCTGGAGGCTTTGTACTTGGTGTGGCAGTGTGGAGGTGGTAGAAACTTTAGGAGGCGTGGCCTAGTGAAGTCACAGGGCACATCCCCTCAGATGGGATTAAGGTAGTTCTCCCAGAGCACTTAGTTCTCATGAGAAGGTAGCTATAAGACAACAAGCCTGATCACTCCCCAGCCTCCGGGGTTTCCTGTCTTGAAAGTGAACTCTATCCTATGTGCTCCTGCCACTGCGATGCCATCTGCCATTTGGTCCTCGCCACAGGCAAGCAGAAAGTTGGAGCCATGTCCTTGAAACTCCAGAATTGTGAGCTAAATAAACCTCTTTCCTTTATAAAGCAATCCAGCCAGTATTTCACTATAGTAACAAACAGACTATACAGACATAGTCACACATACATATATTGGAAAGATGGCATGATTCCTCAAGACTGAGATTATAGAGGGAGTCAGCATTGTGGCACAGTGGGTTCAGCTGCCATCTGTGATATGGGCATCTCTTATCAGAATGCCACTTTGAGTACCAGCTGCTGTGTTTCTGATCCAGCTCCCTACTAATGTGCTTATCTGCCTTTCAAATAAATAAATAAATAATTTTTAATGGGATTATAGAGAAACTTTCCTACAGCATGTATTTCTTATATACAGGCAGTCACCTTCAATGCTGCAATAGACATTCTTTTACTATATTCTTTCCTGTTGCTATTTTCATTTCTGTAATGTAGATTTCAGTGGTAGAATTACTGAGTTGGAATATATTTTATTTTTATTTTAAGTTATTTTAATATTTATTTATTTGTTTGAAAGGCAGAGTTACAGAGAGGCAGAGGCAGAGAGAGAGAGAGAGAGAAAGAGAGAGAGAGATCTTTCGTCCGCTGGTTCATTTGCCAGATGGCCGCAACAACCAGAACTGTGCCGGTCCAAAGCCAGGAGCCAGGAGCCAGGAGCTTCCTCCAGGTCTCCCACGCAGGTGCAGGGGCCCAAGGACTTGGGTTATCTTCTACTGTTTGCCCAGGCCAAGCAGAGAGCTGGATCAGAAGTTGAGCAGCCAGGACTTTAACCAGCACCTATATGGGATGCTGGTACTACAGGGGCCAGCTTTACCAGTTATGCCACAGTGCTGGCCCCTTACTAGTATCTAATTGATGTTGCCATATGCATTACATAAAACTATAATTCACATTTCCACTAACAAGGTGAAAATATACTCTTTCTTTCATTTCTACCAGAAAGAGGTATCAGATTGTTTAATGCTAATTAATTAATTAGTTATTTCTGAGCAGATGTTACATGCACATCATTCAACAAGGAGCAGATACAGAACAGTATGGAGTAAAAAAACACCTACTTTTGGCCGCCACCGCAGCTCAATAGGCTAATCCTCCACCTGCGGCGCCGGCACCCAGGGTTCTAGTCCCAGTCGGGGCACCGGATTCTGTCCTGGTTGCCCCTCTTCCAGGCCAGCTCTCTGCTGTGGCCCGGGAGTGCAGTGGAGGATGGCCCAAGTGCTTGGGCCCTGTACTCGCATGGGAGACCAGGAGAAGCACCTGGCTCCTGGCTTCAGATCAGCGCGGTGCACCGGTCACAGCACGCTGGCCGCAACAGCCATTGGGGGAGGGTGAATCAACGGCAAAGGAAGACCTTTCTCTCTGTCTCTCTCTCACTGTCCACTCTGCCTGTCAAAAAAAAAAAAAAAAAAAAAAACCTACTTTTATTGCTGTTCTCCATCCGGTTTGCTTTGCTTCTTAGATGCAACCAATGGAATCAATCTGCAGGTGAATTAAAAAAGGCATTTCATGCACATACATGCAAATACATACACATTGTATACTGTTTTCCCCATCCAGTTTTTGATACTAAATCCTACTATCCTCACTATTCCACACATTGCTTTTTTACTTTATAGTGACATTTGAGGAACCTTTCGACACTAACCTTTTTGTGAACCTCCTTTCATACGTCACTCTAAGAATGTATATACGTATGTTTTTAATTGTACAAAAAAGGATATCACACATGCTGTTTTGTTAATCTTTAAATTGTAAGCTATACACTCATCTTTAAAAAAAAAAACCTAAACCTCTTCATTTCAGCTGTTGGAAACTCTGTACAAAATTACCAATTGCTCAGATCAAAAGCTTCAAAGTATACAGAGACTTCAAAAAAGTTCATGGAAAATGGAATTAAAAGATGAATTTATTTTCCTGCAAAAAATTCTTGCATAGTCTTTTTTTAAAAAAAAAAAAAGATGAATTTATTTGAAAGGCAGAGTTACAGAGAGGCAAAGGTGGGGGAAAGGGGGTGTCTTCCATCTGCTGGTTCACTCCCCAAATGGTGGCAATGGCCAGAGCTGGGCCAATCTGAAGTCAGGAGCTTCCTCCAGATCTCCCACATGGGTGCAGGGGCCCTAGCACTTGAGCCATCTTCTATTGCTTTCTCAGGCCACAGCAGAGAACTGGTTTGGAAGTGGAACAACTGGGTCTCAAACCAGCACCCATATGGGATGCTGGCACTGCAGGCGGTGGCCACAGCACTGTGTCCCCCCCACACACACACATAGTTTTTTCATAATACACATTTTCCATCAACTGTTTGAAGACCCCCTGGTATCTGAGGATTTCCAAGTATTTTTTGCACCAAAATTCATTTAGCTTTTAATTTTCTTTTCCATGAGCTTTTTGAAATCCCCAAATAACCTCAACCCTTCCCTTTCTCCCATCATATATTCATCTGTCAGGATATTTTGGAGTCCAATTTTTTCCAACCTGCTCTGCTACCACCCTCATGCAATCCACCATCTCTCGCATAGATTACTCCAAAAGTCTCCTAATGGTCACCACACTTCTACCCCTCTGTTGGTTCTCAACCCTACAGTCAAGTGGATACTTCCAGCATGTAGGGCAGATCATGTAACTCCTTGGCACCAAACCCTGAAAAGCCTCCCTGTTACTCTCAGTTGAAAAACCAAAACACTGTGTTGGCCTACAAGGACCTACAGGATCTCGCTCTATAACTTCCATCCCTAACTTCCTGCTGCTCACTCCACTCACTCTGGTCTCTTACTGTTCCTTAAGGTACCGGTCAAGTTCATCATTGAAGGCCTTTCATTAGTTGATTGCTCTGACTCCTCCTCAAACCTATAAGATTCATCATCTTCCAGTCTTAGGTAAAATCTTATCAATGAGACTGTCCCAGCAGTCCTCATCCCATTATGTTCTCCACCCTTATATTTTCTATAGCATCTATTCCTTCTAACATAAGATATAATGTATTACTATATTTATTATTGCTGATCCTTTCCCACTATGTGAAAATCTCAGGGGTGGAAAACATTATTCTGCTCACTGAAGTAAAACAAAGTGCCCAGAACACTGCTACATGGGAGACGCCAAATAGATATTAACTGAATAAAGAGTCATACAAGGCATCAGTGACCTTTATCAACCTTACCACCTAAGACACACACACACACACACACACACACACACAAACTTAAAAGCAATTAAAAGGGGCCAGTGTTATAGTGTAGTGGGTTAAGCCACCACCTGCAATGCTGGCATCCTGTTTGGACACCAATTTGTATCCTGACTGCTCTATTTCTGATCCAGCTCCCTGCTAATGGCCAATGAAAAGCAGCAGAAAATAACCCAAGTGCTTGGGCCCTTGCCACCCACATGGGAGACCTGTATGAAGCTCTGAGCTCCCAGCTTTGGCCTGTCTCAGTCCTGGCTGTTGCAGCCACTTGGGGAGTGAATCAGCAAACAGAAAATGTGTGTGTGTGTGTGTGTGTGTGTGTGTGTAACTCTTTCAAACAAATAAGTAAATCTTCTGAAAAATAAAAATAGCTAAAAAGCCAAGCAAACAAGCACCAACCTCTCAAGTCTAGAAACAGTGAAGGGGCAGGTTTTGTGGCACAGCCGGTTAAGTCACTGCTTTGGACACCTGGCATTCCATGTCAGATTGCCAGTTCAAGGTCCTGACTACCCTGCTTCCAATCCAGCTCCCTGATAATGCAGCTGGGAAGACAGCAGATGATGGCTCAAGTTCTTAGGTCCCTGCCACCCAAAGGGGAGACCCAGATGGGGTTTCTGGCTCCTGGCTTTGGTCAGACTCAGCCCTGGCTAATGCAGTCATTTGGGGAGTGAAACAGTAAATGAAATCTCTCTCTCTCTCTCTCTCCAATTCACTGCCTTTCAAGTAGATGAAATTAAATAAAATTTTTAAAAAGAAACTAAACATTTGCAGCACCCCAAATATTCTTTATGTGGCCTCACATTTTCATCCCTTAACATTCTTTTTAAAATATGTATCTATCTATCTATCTATATACACACACACACACACACACACACACACGTATATTTTAATGCCTATATGTTCATAATTTAAAAAGGACATACAGACACAGCTCTGAACTTGCTGGATCCAAGTGCCTCTTGACTGTTAAAATTTAAAACACTTTTCCCAAAACCTTTACAGCAATCAGTCCACTTTGGTGGCTCCGCCTTGTCAGCAGGCTTGTTAAAACATTCATGAGGCCGGCACCGCGGCTCAATAGGCTAATCCTCCGCCTGCATACTGGGTTGTAGTCCCAGTTGGGACGCCAGATTCTGTCCTGGTTGCTCCTCTTCCAGGCCAGCTCTCTGCTGTGGCCCGGGAAGGCAGTGGAGGATGGCCCAAGTGCTTGCTCCCTGCACCCGCATGGGAGACCAGGAGGAAGCACCTGGCTCCTGGCTTCGGATTGGAGCAGCGTGCAGGCCTGAGCAGCCATTTGGGGGGTGAACCAACGGAAGGAAGACCTTTCTCTCTCTCTCTCTGTCTCTCTCTCTCTCACTGTCTAACTCCACCTGTCAAAAAAAAAAATCGTGAATAAATGCCATTCTCAGGGTTTCTGCCTCAGTGAGTAAGAGAATTTCACGTTCCATAAGCTGCCAAGCGACACTCATGTTGCTGATTGAGGGGCCACACTTTGAGAGCCGATGGTCTCCCTAAGTTCCTAATATTTAGCCACAAAGTCGCACATCATTATGGCTTCACAATCACTCTTGTTCCTTCTGGTCAGGGCTAATAGCTCCTTCATTTTGTCTCTCTTTGGAATTCTTTGCTTTGCTTGTTTCCTTGCTTTTCCACTCAAGTTCTATCTTAGTGGTCTTCTCAAAAAAAAAAAATTTTTTTTTCTACCAAAAGTTGCTTTGTGACTATTCCCTTCATTTCAGTTGTTGGTTGTTTGATTTATTTCAGGAGCAGATAACCTTCCCTGCTTTCTCATCTGGAGGAAGAAATGGATCCTGCGGTCCACGAGAGCCCTGTAATAACGTGGGCTTGGCTAACTCCTTGATCACTTTCTCACAAGAGACTGGCCCAGACCACCAGGTAAGACCCACCACATGCATGACTGGCAGCAATGGAGAAACATAATAAATGTGTGTGGTTTTAACCTGCTGGTTTTGGTGAGTAATTTTCTATGTAGTAATAGATAATTAATACATATATAAAAAATTGAAATTTTTCTATGAGAATTTCTGAAACTCATGAAAGCCTAAGCATGCTTCAGGAAGTTGTGGAAATTTTAAATTAAATGATTTTTTTGATCACAAAAATTTTTGTTAATCCAAGCATAGTTCTTTCATAATACACATTCTTCATGAACTTTTTTTGAAGACACCATGTATAAATTGTACTAGCTAAAACAGACAAGGATAAAGAGTGGAAGCTTATTAGACTATTAGAACATTGAAGACTACTGTACATTTATTTTGCTAGTCTGTGGATACTTGTGCAGGCAAAGGAATAATAGGATTGCTATGGAAACAACATACATTATATATACCTGTTCTTATGTCCTCTATTAACAGAAAATGGTTAGTTGCTTTAAATTTTGGAGGGTTTCTCTTTTTTCTTCTTTCATTCTTTATAAACTTTATGTTCATGTAAAAACTCATCTGAGGCTGGCAGGGTTTCTTCTAGTTTATAATTTATAGCAACACAGAATACCTATTTTTAATGATGCAAAACAATCTTTGGGGACAGTTCTTAACAGGTGCATGGCAAACATCTGCTTCCAAGACAACAATAACTGTCAATTTCAAAAAGGAATGTGTTAGAATATGGCTGTGTATTAGTAACAAGGTACTTCAAAAAGTTTGTGGAAAAGGAAATTGAAAGATCAGTTCATTTTGGTGCGAGAAAATTTTGAAATTCATGCAGCTTTTCATAATATACATTTTCTTTTTTTTACGATTTAAATATTTATTTGAAAGTCAGAGTTACACAGAGAGAAGAGAGGCAGAGAGAGAGAGTGAGGTCTTCCATCCGATGATTCACTCCCCAGATGGCTGTAACAGCCAGAGCTGAGCCGATCCGAAGCCAGGAGCCAGGAGCTTTTTCCGGGTCTCCCACGCAGGTGCAAGGGCCCAAGGACTTGGGCCATCTTCTACTGCTTTCCCAGGCCATAGCAGAGAGCTGGACTGGAAGTGGAGCAGCAGGGTCTCAAAGCAGTGCCTATATGGGATGCTGGCTTTTCAGGCCAGTAGGTTAAGGTACTGTGCCACAGTGCCAGCCCCCATTATATACATTTTCTACAAACTTTTTGAAAATCCTTCAGCTTGTTAAGAACTGAAAATAATCATGAATCATTAACTAAAAAGATGTTTTAAAGAAAATAGGCCACATATGATTACATGTTTTTCCTTAAGTGCACTAAACCTTTTATTTTGAGGTTATATCATTTTAAACAAATTAATATATTTTTAAAATTAATTTGATAACTCCTATATCAGTAGAGGACAGTTATAAAAGCCATGAGGAACACAAACACAAGCAACTTAAGCAACACTTGGCAGCTGAAATACTTTATGGAACTCAGACCTCTAAGGTGTTTACAACAGAGTCCACCTAGCCACAAAATCCTCAAGTAGAACACAAATTCTTTTTCAAGTGCTAAGAATCTTTCCACCTAATGTTATCATTTGCAGGCTATAAAACCAAAGTTGGGCTAATGGTAGTGTCTTGACTGAGGGCTGGCATAGGTCAAGAACATGCTCACACGTAATACACATGCATCCCCATCCTGATCTCAGTCTTGTTTTACCCTTTTCATTCCAAAAGCTACAATCACGTTCTCACATGCAAGATTGTTTGCATATCTAATAGTCTGGAGTGAGACGAAGTGCTTTACCTACTCCCACACAGCTCGGGCTGAGATTAGAATAGGGATTTTCTTCTGCCTATTTGAGCCAACTGGTCCAATCAACAAATTCCTCTCTATGACCTCCTTATCCACCACCACACAATCCTTCCATATCAAGTATTTCTTATCAAGCAGGGAATATAAATATGTTGAGTGAAAAATGGGTTTTAGAAGTTATTCTAAAATGTTTTATTTGCTTAGAGTTTATTTAGAATGAGTTTGTGTTATTGTGAATTATTTATCTGTATATATTATTATATAAAGAATATAGATAAGTCTTTTATTTTATTACTCTTTTCTAAGTACACAAAAATGTATAAACTAATATCTCCATACTAGAATCATTTCTTTAAATTATTTATTTTAAGAGACAGAGAGGGGTTGGCGCTGTGGCATAGTAGGGTAAGACGGCCCCCTGCAGTGCTGGCATCCCATATGGGCTCCAGTTCAAGTCCTGGCTGCTCCTCTTCTGATCCAGCTCTCTGCTATGGCCTGGGGAAGCAGTAGAAAATGGCCCAAGTGCTTGGGTCCCTGAGCCAGCGTGGGAGACCCAGAAGAAGCTCCTGGCTCCTGGCTTCAGATCAGCTCAGCTCTGGGCATTGCAGTCATTTAGGGAGTGAACCAGTAGAATGGAAGACCTCTTTCTCTCTGTGTAGCTCTACCTCTCTCTGTAACTCTTTCAAATAAATAAAATAAATCTTTAAAAATAAAAATAAAAAAAAAGAGAGACAGAGAGAGAAAGATAGCTCCCATTCACTGGTTCATACCCAAACGCCACCAACAACTGGAGATCCGCTGAGCTGAAACTGGGAGCCTGCTAGACTCAATCCAGGTCTCCCACATGACTAGCAGAAATCCAAATATCTGAGCCCTCACCACTGCTTCCCAGGTCTACCTTAACAGGAAGCTGGAGTCAGGAGCAGGAGCCAGGTATCAAACCCAGGTACTCCAATAAGAGACACAGACATCTTAAATGCTGGGCTAAACACATGCCAGAATCTTTTTTCTTAAAATGCTGCCCCTTTCACAGTCAACTTCGTGATGAGGGACTGGAATTCAGGCACGGTAAAGACCTGTTTGGTTTGTGACTCATGCTATATAGCTTTTGGGTGGCTTGGTGCCTGTGGCAGTTCAGGCCTGTGATGGCATATCATTGCTGGAATAATGACTTTCCTCCTCACTTGAAATCATTCATCAGATGGATAAGTACATTCAATAGTTCAACCTATGTAGGCTGAATACTGCAAAAGCAGATATGGGAATTATACTGTTATCACGCCTTTCCAGGACTTTCACTAATGACTCACATTTAAGCAGTTACATCAGGATCTCTAGTTTCCTCCTATAATTCAATCTCAAAACCCAACCCTAAATTTCACAGATGTTTGTATACCAAATGACTAAAAGTACATTTATACCTTCCCACATCATTTAATCTCCTTAAGCATGATGAGTCTTACTCTGAGCCTGTCATTCAATCATATGGTCTTTACACAGCATCCATGTCAAAAGGCCCTTCAATAGCCTGTCACAAAGCTCGAAGTCTATGAGAGGTGACAAAGAGTCACATAAGTCATTTTAAGATGTAATGACAGGGCCAGTGCTGTGGCGCAGCAGGTTAAAGCCCTGGTCTGCAATGCTAGCATCCCTTATGGGTACCAGTTCGAGTCCTGACTGTTCCACTTCTGATCCAGCTCCCTGCTAATGCGCCTGGGAAAGCAGCAGAAGATGGCCCAAGTGCACCCATGTGGGAGACCTAGAATGGATTCTGCCGTGGCCATCCCAGCCATTGTGGCCATTTGGGGAGTGAATCAGTGAATAGAATACCTCTCTCTACCTCTCTCTGTAACTCTCTGAAATAAATAAATAAATCTTAAAAAAATATAAAAAGACGTAACAACACATGATAGGGAAATACTATGTATTCTGAGGATGATTGAGCCAGGGCATGAAAGACAGTCAGCAGGATGAAGTGGATCAGGACATCACCAGAATGCAGGGGAAAATGTTTCCAAGCAGGTGGAAAACTGAGGAAAGTGTGAGAGAGAATGGAGCATGGGAGGAACAGACATTCCGTATGGCTGGAGTTGGGCTAGGAGGGTCATGGCTAAAGATGAGACTGCAGAAGAACAATTCTTTGTCTACAAAAAAATGTCTGCTTACTTATGATGGTACTTGAAAAAGTTCATGAAAAAATAGAATTGAAAGATAAGTTTATTCTGTTGAAAAAATTTTGAAATCCACACATAGTTGTTTTTACGGTATATTTTCCATGAATTTTTTTTTTTTTTTTTTTTGACAGGCAAAGTTAACAAGAGAGAGAGAGACAGAGAGAAAGGTCTTCCTTCCATTGGTTCACGCCCCAAATGGCCGCTATGGCCGGCATGCCGCGCCAATCTGAAGCCAGGAGCCAGGTGCTTCCTCCTGGTCTCTCATGTGGGTACAGGGCCCAAGGATCTGGGCCATCCTCCACTGCCTTCCCAGGCCACAGCAGAGAGCTGGACTGGAAGAGGAGCAACCAGGACAGAATCTGGCACCCCAACCTGGACTAGAACCCGGGGTACCGGCACCGCAGGCAGAGGATTAGCCTAGTGAGCCACGGTGCCAGCCCCATGAATTTTTTTTTAAATATTTATTCTATTTATTTGAAAGGCAGAGTTACAGAGAGATGGGGGAAGAGACAGATCTTTCATCCACTGGTTCATTCCCCAAATGGCCACAATGGCTGGGGCTGGGCCCAGTCGAAGCAAGGAGCTGGGAGCTTCTTACAGATCTACCAAGTGGGTGCAGGGACCCAAGCACTTTGGCCATCCTCCACTGCTTTCTCAGGAGCATTAGCAGGGAGCTGGATCAGCAGGGACACAAACCCTCACCCACATGGGATGCCAGTGCTTCAGGCGACAATTTAACCTACTATGCCACATTGCCTGCCCCTCCATGAACTTTTTGAAGACCCCTTGTGTTTGGTGGTGATTCAAACTCAATTAATTTCCTCACTGACTTGCTGATAATTCAAGCTCAGCTTTTCCTGAGTAATTAAAAACCAAAGCTAACCTGAGAAGATACATTGCAGAAACAGCAACTGATATGAATTTATAACAAATATTAATTAATAAGACATTATTTTTCATAGGCAGGAAATTAGTCCTAGAAGTTTAAAGTTTGGGTAGAAAGGTATGAGGACCAGAATAATAATCCTTTATGACGTAATGCCTTGAACAGAGATACGTTGCACCCACCCTCCTCTCCACTCCCTTTACAGAACACACAGAAGTGTTCGGAGCCTAGCGCTTGTGTGCAGATATTCCTTCTAGTGGGGCAGTCTTATTCCATCCTCTTTGTTTGTCCTATTCCAATTCATCCTTTCAGGACCAAAGTCAATTGCCATCTCCTTAACAAAGCATTTCTCCATATGCACAGTCGGTTGTATGTCTTCTGTTATACTAAAGTACATCATTTGTAATTTTGTGACAGCCCTGTGGTGCCCTGTCTGTTCCATTTGATGACTACTCCTTATTTGCAGCATCTAAATCTGATGGTCTCTGTATCCCTAGCACCAAGGCACTGTAACTAGCCTAAAAAATGCAAAGCTATTGGGATAGAAATCAAATGAGTGGCCAGCAGGGTTTGGGGGAAGACAGAGAGAAAAGAGGAAATTTGGAGAGGGGGGTGAAAATGTTCTATATATCAGTGGTAGTGGCGGTTACACAACCATATGTATTTTTCAAAACTCATAAAACTATACCTTTTGTGGAATGTAAACTATTATTTTAAAAGATTATAAAATATATACATATATATGAAAAGGAATATCTATCTCTTCTCCCTCTCTCTGTAACTACGTTTCAAATACATAAAATAAATCTTTAAGAAAAATGGAATAAGGGAATGAACATGAATGAATAAAAGACAACAATGCAGCACGTACTTAAGAGTTAATTTCCTTCCTAGGAATGTTTGCGTTTCTGAAGCACCATTTTAAATCTTTTAATCACAGCAATCCTAAGCACAAATAAAACTTTAATGGTTGACATTTTAGGTAAACTCGCAAGAATGCTGAACAGATGAATTTCTAGGAAGTCCTTAAATTATTTTAACTTTCAGTACACTTATAAATTACAGAAATAGGGTGATCCTTCCTGGTACACTAACTCAAAAGTGCTTTTCCAGTCAATATCAGAAATACGTTAAATTAAGAAGACAGCAGGTGTGTCTTTGCTACAGAAAGATCAAATCGAGCCAAATTCTGAACATGTAGACTCATAAACTATTTTGTCTATGTTGTATTTTATCACATTAGATGTCTGATCTTTTTACAATGTGTTTTAAGATTATCCATCTATCAAGTTATCCTTAACATGATGATAATCTGACAGCAAATTAAAATGATGTTGAATGAGACTTTGGATGGATTACTAACCTATTCTCCCTCTGTAATACTTAGTTTCAAATTTGTCTTAGGACATAAATTTAAACACTGACTTCTAATTTAACCGCCAGTAAAAGGCAGTGTGTTTCTCCACAGGTATGCACACACCACACCCACTGCATGCCTCACGAATTTCAATCTGTGCTCAGAAGAGAAAAAAGCCTAAAGTAAACAGTGACATTTGAAACCTATGTAGAGTATCATGGTACATTACCTGAAGCAATGTCTGGCATCACATAAAACTTCCATTTGTTTATTTCTTCTTACTGAATTATAAATTCAGCATTTTCTGCAGCAACACTGGGAGAGTCGGAAAGAGCCCATATCTGTTTTCCAGTCTTAGGTCTGTTTCCTACCAGCTAAAACACGGGCTATGCCACAGCCATTTAATCATTCCAAGACTTAATTTCCTCATTTATAGCATGTAGAAATAACATCTGCATGATTATAGTCAGGAATAAATGAAATGACACACATCTTTTATAAATTGCAAATGTTCCAGTATTTTTATGCTGGATTCATAACACGCAGTCTTTCTCTGAAGAAGTCTGTGTCCTAATATCCTCTTTTTTAAAAAAATTATTTGAGAGGCATGGAGACACAGAGAGAGAGAGATCCCATCTGTTGATTCATTCTCCAAATTCCAACATTTGGAGCTAGACAGGGCTTATAGCTAGGAGTTGAGAACACAGTCCAGGTCTCCTGAGTGTGTGGCAGGAACCCAGTTACAGGAGTCATCACTACTGCCTCCCAGGGCCTACACTGACAGGAAGTTGGCTAGTCTCTTCTTATAAGAATTCTAGGGGCTGGCGCTGTGGCATAGCGGGTAAAGCTCCACCTGCAGTGCCAGCATCCCATACGGGTGCCAGTTCAAGCCCTGGCTGCTCGACTTCCAATCCAGCTCTCGGCCATGGCCTGGAAAAGCAGTGGAGGATGCCCCAAGTCCTTGGGCCCCTGCACCACATGGGAGACCTGGAGGAAGCTCCTGGCTCCTGGCTTAGGATCAGTGCAGCTCTTGCCATTGTGGCCATTGGAGTGAACCAGTGGATGGAAGACCAGTCTTTCTCTCTCTCTCTGCTTCTCAAATAAATAAACAAATCTTAAAAAGAATTCTAGTCATATTGGTTTAGGATCCACTGATATGACGTAATTTTATCTTAATTACAGGCTCTATCTCCAAATACAGTTATATTCTGAGATACTAAAGCTTTGGATGTAAACATGAATTTGGGGGAGGCAAACATAATTTCTTATAGCATTGTATCAGGAGCCATATAATGTCAAGTTCACCAGATCTCTCCGTTGTAAGGAAATATTTTTCTTTGTAACTAATGAAGCATGTGTGGCATGAAAATTTGAAGACCTTGTGGAATTCCTTTTACTCATTGTTCTTTAAAAAAATATATATTAATTCATTTATCTGATCAGCAGAGTGATAGAGAGAGAGGGAGAAAAGAGAGACCTTCCATCTGCTGGTTCACTTTCCAAATAAGTGCAACGGCCAGGCTGGGCAAGAACAAAGCCAGGAGCCCAGAGCTCCAACCAAGTATCCTAGATGGGTGGCCCAGGTCCAACTACCTAGGCCATCCTCCATTATCCTCCTAGGGACATCAGCAGGGAGCTAGACTGGAAGTGGAGCAGCTAGGCCTGGAACCAGTGCTCCAATATGCGATGCCAACATTGCAGGCAACAACTTAGCTCATTGTACCACAATGTTGGCCCCATGTGGCTGCAGGGGCCCAACCTCTGTTTGGCCATCCTCTGCTGCTTTCCCAGGCGCATTAGCAGGGGTGTGGGTCGGGAGTAGAGCAGCCAGGACTTGAACCATTTTTGCACGCAATGACTTAATAACCTGCTACTCCACAACGTCAGCCCCAGGATTTCTTAGTGTCATAGAGCACTAGGAGTTCCATGATCTTCTGAAATCAAGCACAATTCATAATATATACATGCTGTTTTGCAAAGAGGTGGTACACATTTTTAAAAATCAGATTATTAAATTAAGTTTATGACCATACATAAACTTTCCCAAATTAGAAACTAGTTCCTTGGTAAAAGAAGTAAATATTTGCTTACAAATTGGTGATTTATGGCCTAGTTTCTTGTTACCAAGAAAGAAAGATTTTATTTAGTTTTGTGGTTTGGTATCTCGTCTTTCCCATTTCATATTTGTGTGTGGGAGGTAAGATTCGTTTGTACAAGTTTCCATCACCAACCAGGTGTAGTTGACGTTTCAAAGATACTATGTGAAGGAGGGATCCAGGCTTGCAAATCTCATTTTTAATCTCCACTCTTGCTTACTTTTTTGTTTGGTTTCTTAATCAACTCAGTTCACATTTGGAAGGGTTGCTCCTTTCTCTAACTGCTTCACAGGTTTATTTATGTAAATAAAAAGCAAAAAGAAAGAAAAGTAAAATTCCCAAAAAGTCTTTCCTTCTGTTTTATGAAGAAACTTGAGGGTGCCATTAACCATTTCCACTGAGCTTATTTCAAAACTAATAGGGGCCGGCGCCGTGGCTCAATAGGCTAATCCTCCACCTAGTGGCGCCGGCACCCCGGGTTCTAGTCCCGGTCGGGGCACCGGATTCTGTCCCAGTTGCCCCTCTTCCAGGCCAGCTCTCTGCTGTGGCCCGGAAAGGCAGTGGAGGATGGCCCAAGTGCTTGGGCCCTGCACCCCATGGGAGACCAGGAGGAAGCACCTGGCTCCTGGCTTCAGATAAGCGCAGCGCACCATAGCGGCCATTTGGGGGGTGAACCACCAGAAGGAAGACCGTCTGTCTCTCTCTCTCACTGTCTAACTCTGCCTGTCAAAAAACAAACAAACAAAACAAAAGTAACAGGTCATTTGCAGGATTTCGATGGCCATAACCGAAACATTTCACTTGAAGACGAATAGGGACCCTTGATGTAACAATTTATTTCTGAAATCTCAGTGACCACATCAGAGTTGTCCTGCCCACAAAATCCTAGTTGATGGTCTATATTCTAAGAACTTTATCTTTACAGACATGTTGAATCACATAAAGCACCTTGATACAAATTAGAAAGGATGCTTGAGGTCAGTGCTGTGGCTCAGAGGGTGAGCGCCACAGCCTGCAGCACCAGCATCCCATATGGCACAGGTTCAGGTCCCAGCTGCTCCACTTCCAATGCAGCTCCCTGCTAATGAGCCTGGGAAAGAAGAGGATGGCCCAAGTGCCTGGACCCGTGTACCCACTTGAGAGACCCCAAAGGAGCTCCTGGCTTCAGACCATTGCAGCCATCCTGGGGGTAAACAAGTGGATGGAGGACTCTCTCTCTCTCTCTCTCTCTGGAGTGAACCAGTGGATGGAGGATTCTCTCCCTCTCTCTCTCTCTATTTCTCTGTATAACTCTGCCTCTCAAATAAATAAATAAATAAATATGAAGGAAGGAAGGAAGCAAGGAAAGGAGAGAGGAACGGAGGGAGAGAAGGGAGGAGGGGAGGGAGGGAGAAATGATGATGCCTTTCTGTGATTAAATAAATATTTCTGGAAAAGAGCTGTCCTTAATACCATTTACAGTCTTGACAAAGACAAATTAGATACTTTTTTGGGAAATCATTCTTCTCACAAAGAAAGCAGAGAGAAAATGTGAGAATGCATGAGTCTATAAAAAGATGATTTTTGGACTCAGCTACCCAAAACTTGAGCATAAGATTTCTCAGCAGTTTCTCAGTAAGGGGCTTTAAGATATTGGGAAAATGAATATTCTAATTCTTTTTTTTTTCAGACTTATTTATTTGTTTGAAAGGCAGAGTTACAGAGAAGCAGAGGCATAGGTGGTGCGGGGCGGGGGTGGAGGGGCGGGGGTAATCTTCCATCTGCTGGTTCACTCCCCAGATGGCCGCAACAGCCAGGGCTGGGAAGCTTCTTCCAGGTCTCCCACACAGGTGCAGGGGTCCAAGGACTTGGGCCATCTTCTACTGCTTTCCCAGGTCATAGCAGAGAGCTGGATCAAAAGTGGAGCAGCCAGGACTACAGGAAGCAGCTTTATCTGCTACGCCTCAGTGCCAGCCCTGGATATTCTAATTCTAACTGAAAAATTCAGGACACTCAAGACAAAAATGTAGGAAAACATTTGGATATGTTCCAACTATCTATTACTACATTACAGACTAATAAAACATTTAATGGCTTAGGTATTTTATTAGCTCTCCTTGATTTTGTCTATCAAAAATCTGAACCAGGCTTCCAAAATGATTGAAATTTGGTCAGCCTGCTCCCATTTACTAGTTGCAATACTTTTAAAAAGGGATGTTTTCCCTCTTCTGTTCTTCGATCACGTTGTAGAAGCCTTCATAGAGCAAAGGCAAGACAAAAGCTTAATTCTTTCATTTGTTTATCAGTTTTCACCCTCCAAAGTCAACCAGATTTTATAAACCTGTCATTAAGAACTTGCATGTTAAAACCCATTTGATAGTTTTCAAATCACTTTGCAACTGTTAATCTTCTGAAGCTGGAAGCTGCTCCATCATCATTGGTCAGTGACAGCCTTTGCAAGTTGAACTCTGAATCTTTTTGACATGATGTCACTGGTCTGATAATTTTCCAGGTTTTAGTATAGGAAGGTGTTCCAGCTTGCACTTTTCCAGTCACAGACTGGAGCCTGCCCTTAGTCCATACTCTTCTGGCATACAGACTTCTTTTTTTTTTTTTTTTTTTTTTTTTTTTTGACAGGCAGAGTGGACAGTGAGAGAGAGACAGAGAGAAAGGTCTTCCTTTGCCATTGGTTCACCCTCCATTGGCCGCCGTGGCCAGTGCGCTGTGGCCGGCGCACTGCGCTGATCCGATGGCAGGAGCCAGGTACTTCTCCTGGTTTTCCATGGGGTGCAGGGCCCAAGCATTTAGGCCATCCTCCACTGCACTCCCAGGCCACAGCAGAGAGCTGGCCTGGAAGAGCAGCAACTGGGACAGAATCTGGCGCCCCTACCGGGACTAGAACCCTGTGTGCCGGCTCCGCAAGGCGGAGGATTAGCCTAGTGAGCTGCAGCGCCGGCCCAGACTTCTTCCTGAAATACTTGATAACCACACGATATTCTTTCCCTTGTAAGTCACTTGTTCTTTTGAACCTCCAAGTAATGTATTTGCTTCCTTTGAAGTCAAAAGTTTACTAGAGGGGCTGGCATTATGGTATAGCATTCCATGTGGGTGCCACTGCTCCACTTCCTATCTAGCTTCCTGCTAATGCTCCTGGGAAAGCAGTATTGGATGGCCTAGTCCTGGCCATTGCAGCCATCTAGGGAGTGAGCAAGCGGTGGGAGATCTCTCTCCATATGTCTCTTCTCTCTAACTCGGTTTTTCAAATAAATAAATTTTTTTTTAACTTTTATTTAATGCATATAAATTTCCAAAGTACGACTTATGGATTACAATGGCTTTCCCCACATACCGTCCCTCCCACCCACAACCCTCCCCTTTCCCACTCCCTCTCCCCTTCCATTCACATCAAGATTCATTTTCGATTATCTTAATATACAGAAGATCAGCTTAGTATACATTAAGTATGGATTTCAACAGTTTGTTCCCACACAGAAACATAAAGTGAAAAATAATAGATGATTTTTTTTAAATGATGATGAAATCAGAGCAGACCTATTGTCATGTTTAATCCCAGTGAGAGTCAAGTTGGGAATTGATAATTTCTTTCTTTCTTTTTTTTTTTTTTTTTTTTTTTTTTTTTTTTTTTTTTACAGAGGATCAGTTTAGTATGCATTAAGTAAGGATTTCAACAGTTTGCACCCCCATAGAAACACAAAGTGAAATATATTGTTTGAGTACTCGTTATAGCATTAAATCTCAATGTACAGCACATCAAGGACAGAGATCCTACATGAGGAGTAAGTGCACAGTGACTCCTGTTGTTGACTTTACCAATTGACACTCCTGTCTATGGCATCAGTAATCTCCCTATGCTCCAGTCATGAGTTTCCAAGGCTATGGAAGCCCTCTGAGTTCTCCGACTCTTATCTTGTTTAGACAAGGTCATAGTCAAAGTGGAGGTTCTCTCCTCCCTTCAGAGAAAGGTACCTCCTTCTTTGATGGCCTGTTCTTTCCACTGGGATCTCACTCGCAGAGATCTTTTGCCAGAGTGTCTTGGCTTTCCATGCCTGAAATACTCTCATGAGCTTTTCAGCCAGCTCCGAATGCCTTTAGGGCTGATTCTGAGGCCAGAGTGCTATTTAGCACTCTGGCCTCAAATAAATAAATTTTAAAAATAAAAGTTTACTAGAAAATGTCTTGGTGTTGGCTCTGTGGGTTCATATTCTCAGGAAAATGATGTTCTCTTTCAAGAAAAAGTTTCAAATATTTCTTGAATTGCAGTTTTTAGTCATTTTGATTTGCTTTGATCTTGCTATGATTTCCTTTTGTAGCAATTCCTATTATAATTATGTTGAGAGGCCAGCACTATGGCATAGCAGGTAAAACCACCACCAGCAGTATCACATCCCATATGGACACCAGTCCTGGCTTCAAACTTCCAACCCAGCTCCCTGCTAATGAGCCTGGGAAAGCAGTGGGAGTCCAGGAAGAGGCTCCTGGCTCCTGGCTCCTGGCTCCTGGCATTGGCCTGGCCCACCTCTGTCCTTTTCAACCATCTGGGGAGTGAACCAGCAGATCAAAGATTCCCTCTCTCTGCCTCTGTCTTTCTGTAATTCTGTCTTTCAAATAAATAAATAAATAAATTTGTTAAAAAAAATCATGCTACACTTACCTGGCAGGGGAGATACCATGATCACAAAGGTGGTTTTCCCAGGGCAAGGCTTATCCATTGCACTCCAGATGTGCTGACCTCTGCGATTTCCCCAAATGCGGAAAACTCAACTGCATAATTTGTGGTAGCGGGGGACTGCGTTCACGCTCTCCCCTGGAAAAAAAAAAATCATGCTAAATCTTCTTTGTTTACCTTCAATACTACCTTTTCCTGAAATGTATTTTTTTTTATTTTTAAAACTTTTTTCCCCCTTTTCAGCCTCTATTTACCCTCAGGTGTTATCTGTATATTCATATGCTCATTTGGTTTAATATTCATTTTTAAAAAATTTTTAGAACTTTTTTCTTTTACTTTCTTTTCTTCCTTTCTTGAGTTCTGTCATCTTTTTTTTTTTTTTAATTTTTTTAATTCAAGTAGTTGAGAGGCAGAGGTACAGAGAGACACAGAGAGAGCTCAAGTGCACTGGCTTTCACCCTGAGTGGCCAGTTAGGCTGGGGCTGAGACAGGAACCAGCAGCTGGAAATGGGGAACGCAATCCAGGTCTCCCACATAGGTGGCAGGAGCCTAATCACTTGAGCCATCATTACTGCCTGCTAGAGACATATACATAAGCTGAAAGCGGAAGTCTCAGGAGCCAGAGATGAATGGCAAATGCAGGCACTCTGAAGCGGGATATGGGAGTCTTAATCAGCCAAACACTCAGCCCTTTGCTCATATTTTTTAAAAACTGATTTATTTGTTCAGCCACGGCATGTATTATTTGGTCTTCAGAGAGGTAAATAAGTAAAAATGTGGTCATTTGGAGAGCTAATTAAGTAAAAACGTGGTCATTAGCACGGGGTCCAACGTAAATTGCACTCTTATACAAGGAAGAAATTTGTACACATATATACAGAGTGTCAGTAAAATGGTAAGGTCTCATCTGTGACGCCATCTTAGGCTCTGGCCCTGTCACCATTTTGTACAATAAGCTCCATTCTAAGCCCAGCCTGGCCAAATTGGCCAATCACTAGCGTCAGCTCCACCTTCAAAAATAAACAAGCCCATTCTTGATCATTCAATAAATGTGGCAGAACAATCTCACCCTTAGAACTGGGGAAGAGTAAAGTCCCTATCCTGGAATATGGGGAACAAGAAGATATGTTCATTCAGAATCTGTGCCTTGGGGCCTACCCTGTGGCATAGCACTGCACTGCACTGTGCCTGCAGTGCTGGCATGCCATATGGTCACTGATTCAGGTCTTGGCTGCTCCACTTCTGGTCCAGTTCCCTGCTAACATGCCTGGGAAAATGTCAGAGGACAGCCCAAGTCCTTGGGCCCCTGCACCCATGTAGGGGACCTGGAGGAAGCTCCTGGCTCCTGGTTTCGGCCCTGGCTTTTGCAGCCATTTGGGGAGTGAACTGGTGGATGGAGGACTTCCCCACCCCCCACCGTCCCTCCCTCTTTCTCTCTGTAACTCTTTCAAATAAATAAATCTGCAAAAAACAATCTATGCCTTCATTTTTATTTACTTATTTATTTTTAAAAAATTTATTAATTTATTTGAAAGGCAGAGTTACATATGGAGAGAAAACTCCCAATCGCTGGGTCACTCTCCAAATGACTGCAAATGCCAGGGTTGGACCAGGCTGAAGCCAAGAGCCTGGAACTCCATCTGGTTCTCTCACGTGGGTGGCAGATGCCTAAACACTTGGGCCATCCTCCACTGCTCTCCCAGGCACATGAGCAGGGAGCTGGATCAGAAGTTGAGCAGCCAGGACTCAGGGCGTGCCAGCAACACACCACAAGGACATTATCCATGCACCGACCTACCCACCCACCTCACCCTTGGCCTTCACTTTTAAGCATGCTTTCAGTTCCTAAAATTCTCTGCTTACAAAGCCTAGAGAAAGTCTAACTGTGCCTTTTCCTTTTGTTCCTACACTGGACTAACAGTGTTTATATCCCTAGGCTAAAAAGTAGCAAAAAGACTCCTAGGTCAAAGAAGTCACAAAGGGTGTGGTAGGGGTGGAGTTGCCAAATAAAACACAGGATGCTTTGTTAAACTTGACCTTCAGATAAACAACAAAGTGTAAGCTCTGAGTATTGCATCAGACATACTTGCGCTAAATTAGTATTTGCTGTTTAAAATACAAATTTAAGTTAACAAGCATTGTTTTTCTCACAAATATAGTATTAAAAAAACCCACTCTAGTTAAGGTCAGAGTTGACATTTAAAAAAAAAAAAATTGTTTCTTAATCAAAATAATTAGAGAGAGCGAATGGGCAATCTTCCACCCGCTGGTTCATTCTTCAAATGGCTGCAAACTGCTGGGACTGGGCCAGACCAAAGCAAGGAGCCCGGGATTTCTTCCGGGTCTCCCACGTGGGTGGCAGGGGCCCAAGTACTTGGGCCATCTTCCACTGCTTTCCCAAGGCGTAGCATAGAGCTGGATCAGAAGTGGAGCAGCCGAGATTTGGGCCTTGCAGCCATGTGGAGGAGCCTGAAGAAGCTCCTGGCTCTTTGTCCCAGCTCCAGCCATTGCCGCCATTTTAGGGGTAAACCAGCTATGCAAAATCCCTCTGCCTCTCCCAGTCGCTCTGTAAATCTGCCTTTCAAATAAAATTAATCCTTAAAAAAAATAGATTGCCTGCTTGGCCCTAATGTTGGACAACGGGAGTGCATATTAAGGTAATGTTTCTGGCAAGATAAATGAATTGTAACATTCCACTGTAAGAACGGTCTGGCCAACAATGGGGAGCACGGTCAAACGCTTAAAGTTCAACAATACCGGACTTTCTTTTCCCTTACTAATTCCTTCACATTTGAAAGCCTCAGCTGCGGGGCGGAGCAGTGCAGCAGTAGCTTACCTGCTGCCTGGCACAAAGGAGCTCTGGTTCTGGACCTGGCTCCCCCACTTTCCCTCCGGCTCCTTGCTAAGCTCCCGGGAAATCGGCCGGAAGATGGCCCCAGTGCCCTTCCACCCACTGGAGCCCCGATGAAGCTCCTGGCTTCCGGCTTCGGCTGGGCCAAGGGGCCATTACATTAGGGAGTGAACCAACAGATGGAAGATTTCTTTCTCTGTAATTCTGCCTTACAAATAAATAAACCAATCTTTCCAAATAAATAAACCAATCTTTTAAAATTATATTAAGAAGGAAAGCCTCCATTTCCTTATTTTGTACAAATAGGTTTCTTAAAAGGATTGGAATTATTAAAACAGCACAATAGTCTTACGCTATCTATATTATAAACAGGTTATAATATGTAAAATATATGATGTAGTATGGGTATTTATCCTCACTGTGTTATTTTTATTGTTCTGTATAACACCTTTGCACCTAACTTGTAGAAACAGTTGTAGAAACAAACGGGCAGAACAATCCCACCCTTAAAAGCAGGGGAAGAGGCTGGTACGAATTACCATGACAACGGCGCGCGCCTCGACATTTTTCGCTGGCGCGTCGCTTGGGAAGAAAAAAGCCTCGGCTGCGTATTGCGTCATCATTACGCGCTCGGTAGGGCTCTCAGGGGTGTTTTGGAAGGTCCCGCCCCGGCTACCGTCGCCTCACGCCAGGAATAATTTTTTTTTTCTTTTCTTTCAGTCTTTGTTACATCGCGCAGAGCCTGCACGACCGTAAGTACTGATGGAAGGAAGAAAGAGAAGGAGCGAGAGATGCCCCAGCATACTCTCCGCTGAACCTCCCCGTGTGTTCTTGCTTCTGTCAGCTTCCTCTCAGCTGGGATCGCGCCGCGTCAACTTCCGGGCGGGTGCCCGCCAGCACGGCCTCCGCCGCTCCCCTCCTTTGGCCCCTTTGTGTCCCCGCAGTGTGGAGGCGCGGGCCCTGGCAGGTCCTTTCTCGAGGCAGGGGGCACCGTAGTGCAGGGAATCTCTGTCTGTGGGCGGGCACGCGGCCCGCTGGGGGGTTACACTGGGGAACGTGCCTGCGCGTGCCGGGGTAAGAGGAGGTTGCACGAGGGTCAGCTCGTGGTTCGAGTAAGGAGGGGCGGGAGCGGCGGGAGGGGCGGGGTGGGGGGGGGGCGGACGGCGGAGCGTGCAAGGCAATGGAAATTTTAAAAAGACACCACTGTCCACCTCCCGATCCTTGTGGCCTAACAATGAATCGCAGCCATAATAGTCCAGAGCCACTGGCATGTTTGCGGGCCCTGTATTGCCTTGGAAAGGAACTGCTGTGGCTTTGTAGTCTCTGTTTTCATGGCCTCTTTTTCTTTTTTTTATTTTTTTTTCCCCCCTGCGGATAGTTCATTTCAAGTCCCGGGGCCCCTCAGGGTGATTCCTGCCACTATGAATCTTTTCAACCTGGACCGTTTTCGCTTTGAGAAAAGGAGTAAAATTGAGGAAGCGCCCGAAGCAACCCCACAGCCCTCCCAGCCTGGCCCTTCTTCACCAATTTCTCTTAGTGCTGAAGAGGAGAATGCTGAAGGGGAAGTTAGCAGGGCAAACACCCCTGACTCAGATGTAACTGAGAAAACAGGTGAGTTACAATGTTGCAAATTGGTGTAGCATCAAAGAATAGGTGGTGAAAGATGAAAGGCAGGAGCCAGTCTGGTTGCTCTGATGTCACACATATTGATGCATTGTCCTCCCGATTACCCTTTAAGGCACAGCTTTGGGACTGCCTTAGTCACTGTGCCTCCAGCTGAGCTCCCAGCCATTGTTGCTTCTCTTAGATGTGAGTTCTTGGAATGTGGCCGGGTGATGGAAGTTGGAATCAAAATTCGGGTCATCCTGAGGTCAGAGTGGCTACTGGAAGAGGAATGGAGGTGATTGAACCCCGTGATTGACTTTGAGGCTGCTAATTTGGCTAGAGGTTTTCATTCATTCTAGTATTCCTTCAAAAAACCCTAGTGATCAGTATGACGAGCCAGGTGTTCATCAAGGTGTCTGAAGACAGTCTCTGCCCAGATCTGATCAGATACCATTCACATACTGCCCCCGCCTGACATCGTGGGGGTATCAAGAATGCAAGTGAATACTTGATATTCTTCGTGGTGAACGAACCATTTTAACCTCATCAGCAGATTGTCATAGACAGTTGGGATTTGAGAATAAGCCAAAAATTAAAATTTCCATTCTGATCTGTTTTTTGAACAATAGAGGAATATATTGGGGCTCTTGCTGTGTTTTTAGGCATTGTGCTAAATGCTTCATATTGAGTCACTTAATATACATAATAAACCTACTAGTTATTATTCAAAATTTGCAGAAATGACACCCAGAGATTAAGGACTTAGTACAATCTGAACTCAAATCCAAACAGTCTGATTGCTGACCACAAATGCTTAATTGTTACAGTATGCAGTTTCTCATGAAAGGTGAAAGGGATATTAGAAGTTTTATTTTAATGCTCATTTCAGTAACACCTTTTTGGGTGAGCATGGCTTTTTTTCACACGCGGCTTTTAAATTATTGTGGCCTGTAGAATTGGAAATGTGTGCCTTCATCATTGATATCTTTTGTTGGCTGCTCTGCCATGTAAATGAAACGGTTGTGGCCGATTCTCTACAAGTTCTTGGTGGGATGATTTGGTCGATCGGGTTAAGAAGTGACTAGAAGTCAAATTTCCAAAGACTAAGGAGTTGGCTAAGGAGTTCTGAGCTTGTTTAAATACTATAGGTCAGGCTGTCATGGCGGCACAGCAGGCCCACTTGCGTCGCATGGAGGAATATCTCCCATGTGGAGGCCAACATGGAGTTCTGGGCTCCTGGCTTTTGCCTGGCCCAGCCCTGGTGGTTGGAAGCATTTGGGAAATGAACCAGCCGATGGTAGACCTCTCTTTGTTCCTTTCAATAAATAAATAAACTTTAAAATGTTATAGGAAGCGTATTAAAGGATTTTAAGCACAGACGTGACAGAGCAGGGAAGGCAAGGGTATAGGCAAGCCTCTGCTTCATCTTAATTCAGCATGGGACATCAGAAAAGACACTTAAAATGTGAAACAGTTTTTTTAATCTCTGAAAATGAAAGCACTTTGTAAAACTGGATTTCAGTGGAATGTTTTAGTCATTTACCAGTATTGGTAAAATGAAAATTTTACCTCTTATTTTAAGATGTATTTATTTATTTGAAAGTCAGAGTTACACAGAGAGAGAAGGAGGGGCAGAGAGAGAGAGAGAGAGGTCTTCTATCCTCTGGTTCACTCCCCAATTGGCTGCAATGGCTGGAGCTGCACCTATCTAAAACCAGGAGCCAGAAGCTTCTTCTGGGTCTCCCACACAGGTGCAGGGGCCCAAGGACTTGGGCCATCTTCTACTGCTATCCTAGGCCATAGCAAAGTGCTGGATTAGAAGTGGAGCAGCCAGGATACAAACCGGCACCTGTATGGGATGCTGGCACTGCAGGCAGCAGCTTTACCTACTGCATCACAGCGCCGGCTCCTACCTTTTTTTTTTTTTTTTAAATATTTATTTGAAAGGCAGAGTTACAGAGAGGAGAGGCAGAGAGAGTTTTCCATCTGCTGGTTCACTCCCTAATTGGCTGCAATGGCAGGAGCTGGGCCTATCCAAAGCCAGGATCCTGGAGCTTCTGGGTCTCCCACATGGGTGCAGGGGCCCAAGGACTTGGGCCATCCTCCACTGCTTTCCTAGGCCATAGCAGAGCTGGTTCAGAAGTGAAGCAACAGGGACTCAGACCGACGATATGGGATGCTGGCGCTGCATGTGGAGGCTTTACCCTCTACGCCACAGTGCCAGGGCGGGGGCATGCTCATTTTTCTCTTTATGGAGATTTCTTGTCATATCTAAATTCCTCTTAGAAATTGAGACTTAGAGGAGTTAATTGGTCAGTCTTTTTTTTTTTTTTTTTTTTTTTAAATTGGTCAGTCTTGATACTGGGAAGTAGGAAATTTAAATGTTTTTCTAAGAATGGTGAGATTCCACCCTATGAATGCTTTGCTTTTAAGAATAATTTATCGTCCAAGATAGAGTTTTTGAAAGAATCTTGAAAATAAAGGTTGTTAAATTTAGACTTTACATTATAGTAACCAGATATGCATTGAAGACTATGGATAGAACCATAGGATGATGAAAGAATATTGTTTACAGTTAAACTGCTGCAGGAGACTCTCGTATTCCGAGTGGGAATTCTTTGAGACCTGGCTTCTCTGCTTCTGATTCCGCTCCCTGCTAGTATATCGTGGGAGGTAGCAGATGGTGGCTTAAGTGCTTGGCCCCTGCCGTCCATGTTAAGAGACCCTGATTGAGTTCTGTGCCCCTGGCTTCAGCCTAGCCCTGTCCTGGCTGCTGCGGGCGTTTGGGGAATGAACCAGGGGATGGAAGATCTCTTCATTAGCCATCCCTGACCCCTCCCCTGTTGTTGCTCTGCCTTTGAAGTAGATGAAAACAACTTAAAAAAAAAAGTCAAGCAGCAATATGCTATATGCTGATTGAAGGTGGGATTTGAAGGGAGAGAAATCATTTAGGAAGGACTGTATTTTTTTAAAAGATTTATTTATTTGAAAGGTAGAGTTAGAGAGAGGCAGAGGCAGAGAGAAAGAGAGGTCAGTCGGTTGGTCTTCCATCTGCTGGTTCACTCCTTAGATGGTTACGATGGCCAGAGCTGTGTTGAGCTGAAGCCAGGAGCAAGGAGTTTCCTCTGGGTCTCCCATGCAGGTGCAGGGACCCAAGTACGTGGGCCATCTACTGCTTTCCCAGGCCATAGCAGAGAGCTGAATCAGAATTGGAGCAGCCGGGACTCGAACTGTGTCCTAGGATGCAGGTACTGCAGACGGCGGCTTTACCCACTATACCACAGCACTGACCCTGGTTTTTGTTTTGTTTAATTTTTTAAATTTATTTATTTGAAAGGCAGAATTATAGAGAAAGAGATTTTCCAGCCAGTGGATCACTCCCCAAACAGCCACTATGGTCTGGGTTGGTCCCAGGCCAAAGTCAGGGGCCCAGAACTCCATCCAGGTCTCCCATGTGGGTGGCAGGGGCCCAAGCACTTGGACCATCCTCTGCTGCCTTCCCAAACACATCAGGAGGCAGCTGGATTGGAAATAGAACAGCCAGGACTTGAACCAGTGCTCATGTGGGATGCCAGCTTTGCAGGCTGCACCTTAACCTCAGCCATGACACCAGCCCCATAATCTTGAGTATAATATGGCAGTGGAAATGGAAAAGAAAGTGAGATGTAAGAGGTTTCAGAGCTATGAAGTGTAGAGTTTAACAACTAGATCCAAAGTAGAAATGAGATAAGATGAATGTTTAGTTTGTTAGGTAATTTAAAAAATTGAGGTCGGCGCTATGGCCCAGTGGGTTAACCCACTGCCAGCAGCTGCCATATGGACACCAGTTTGAATCCCAGATGTTCCACTTCCGATCCAGCTCCCTGCTAATGCACCTGGGAAAGCAGCAGAAGGTGGTTCAAGTCTTCAGGCCCCATACCCATGTGGGAGACCTGCATGAAGGTCCTGGCTCTTCGCTTTGGCTTGGCCCAGCTCTGGCCATTGTGGCAGTTTGGGGAGTGAGCCAGCAGATGGAAGATGTTTCTCTCTGTCTCTTCTCTCTCTTTCTGTAACTGGCTTTAAACTAAATAAATGTTTAAAAAACAAACAAACAAAAATGATTGTGCCGTACTTCTGAATAGGTAGGAAGTATCTCTTGTAAGCCATTGAGTATGGCTTTAATCAGATGAGAATCAAAGGTCCTGCTCCGAACTGCTAAGGCAAGTTAGGGAGACAAGGATGCTGAATTGAGTGTTGGCTTGTGGAAAGAACACGTGCTGAAGTTAGCTTTAAGGTCAGGACTGGAAATGGAGACTGGGGAGTTACATGGTAATTTTTCGTACTGCTATTGTATGATAATGCTGTATTAATTTAATTGCTTACATTGTCAAGGTCTAAGATGATAGGATGGAAGTTGTATGTAATCAAAATTACCTGTATTTTTTTTTTCAACTTACCCTATTATTTTACCTAATATGAGTTAAGACTTCATTTTTTACTACTTTTCCTTCAGTTATTGTGACAGCCGCATGGTTTCTTGACTATGGCAAGCACAGTCTCATCTTTGCATTTTCCCATTTGCATTTCCATCTGCCTAGTAGATGCTTCTGCTGATATTTGCATATGACTCACTTCTTTAGTTTCACTAGATCTTATTAAAATGTCACCTTTTTAAAACAATATTTGTTTATTTGAAAGGTAACAAAGATAGATCTTCTACCCACTGGCTCACTCTCCAAATGACCATGATAGATGGGGTTGGGCCAGGCTGAAGCCAGCAGCCAGGACCTTCATCCTAGTCTCTCAGTGGGTGGCAGAGTCCTAAGCACTTAGCCATTTTCCATTGCCAGGCACGTTATCAGATTTGGAAATGGAGCAGCTAGGACTCAAACCAGTACTCCAGTATGAGATGACTTTGCATGTGGTATCTTAACCTGCTGTGCCACCATATCAGCTCTAATTTTATTTTTTAAATTTCACATGCCTTATGCCATTAGGGCTGCTTTAATAAATCACCATAGACTTGGGTAACTTATAAGCAGCAGAAATGTGCTTTTCACAGTTCTAGTACCTGGAACATTTAAGGTACAGGTGCCAACAGATTGTCTGGTGAGGGCCCACTTCCAGAATGGTGGTCTTTTCACTATAACCTCACATAACTTGAATGGGTAAGAAGTCTCTCAGCCTGCTTTTATAAACGTACTGTTCCCATTCTTCTGCCACCGACCTAATCAGATACCATCAGAGTGGGATAGGATTTGGGGGCACAAAAACATTCAGACCAAAACATCCTGTTTGTTGTTTGCCATATTAAAAAATGTAACTTTATGTGGTCAAATTGTTCTGCTATTACTTTAGGGCTTCTGGGTTTTGGGTTCTGATCAGACAGGCATTCCCCACTACTTCATTATAACTATAGTCATCCATATTCTGGCATCTCTTATTTTTCTAAATATAAATAACTTAAAAAATACTATCGTACCTACAGAATATTTAGCCAGCTGAACCCTTTACAGAAGAAAATTATGAATCTGGAAGAAAATTTTTAGCACAACTATTTGGGGAACTGAAGAGCAATGAAAATAAAAGGCAGAAACTGGATTGAGGGGATCTATAAAGGGGAGACATACACATTTTGGATATTTTACCAGAGGATACTCTTCTGTTCACATACAGATCACAAAAATAAAAGCTGCCACTTTACTGATTTAGGCTGTAATGCAGAAAAGTTCAGTGCTGAGAAGACAACCAGAAAATGTGGAAGAGAAAGCTAAACCCATTGAAAGAGAAATCTAAAGAGGTTAAGCTCCTAAATTTGCATGTAAAACTGACCAGAATTACTGGCTGACTGCTCTGCTACACATGTATGGGAGATTTCAGAGGAACCAATAAAAAGCAATCATTAGAAGCTGAAAGAAATAGTTACTCATCATACAAAAAATACAAAATTTGGAATTTGAATTGAGTCAATTAATTTCCTGGTATAACAGAAATCATTCCCCCCCCCAAAAATTTAATGGTATCCACAATTTTTGCATCATGTGATTTATAATATTCAGGATAAAGTTCATAATCACTACACATGTAAAGAAGGGAAAATCTGATTTATACTCAAGATAAAAAAAATCACTATAAAGAAACTCAAGTTTAGTCAGATGTTGCAAGTAGCAGAAAAGATGGCCAAGTATTTAAAGGATGATATAAAAACAAAGGATGATAGACAAGATTACCCACAGAAAAGTAAGCTAGGGAAAAACTGCAATTTAATTTCAATAACTGTAAAATAGAGTTACTACAATAAAAATATATTTGTAGACTAAACAGTTGTGAATAGGAAAAATATTGCAGTAGAATTTGAAGTATGGTCTGACTTTGATATGTCTCCCCAAAAGGATGTATTGGAAACCTAATCACCAAGGCAGCAATTTCAGACCTTAGGAATGGATTAACACCAATTTTAAAAGGGCTTGAGGCTATGAGTTTTATCTCATACTCTCACTTGCTGTGTAATGACTCTGCAGGTTGCAGAATTAGGTTGCAAGAATATGGCTGTCTCTAGATGGGACCTCTTGACTTTGGACTTCTCATCCTCTAGACCACAAGATAGATGATTTTTTTCGTTAAATATTACCCATTTTATAGTATTTTTATAACAACACAAGAGACTAAGAAACTAGATCAATAGAATTTTCTAATTATTTTAAAAAAGATCATTTATTTTGAAAGGCAAAGTGATAGAGGAAGAGACAGGGAAATATCTTCTATATGCTGGTTAACTCCTCAAATGGCCACAATGGCCAGTGCTGGGCCCAACTGAAGCCAGGAGCCAGGAACTCCATCTAGATCTCCCAAGTGTATGGTAAGGTGCCCAAGTTCTTGGGCCATCAACTGCTGCTTTCCCAGGTGCATCAGTAGGGAGCTGGATCAAAAGTGGAGCAGCCAGAATCAAACAGTCACTCCATTATGGGATGCTGGTGTTGCAGATGTTAACCCACTGCACCACAATGTCGGCCCCAGTATTTTCTAAACTGGGCTTGATGGCCAGCTCCGTGTTTTGACTCGAGTTTCCAGGATGAGCAAGTTCTGGTAGGCAATGGTGATGGCTGAATTAATTGAGTTCTAGCCACCCATGTGGAAGACCTACATTGAATTCCCAGCACCTGGCTTCAGCCTGACCCAACCGCAGCCACTGCAGGCATCTGGAGAGTAAACCTGCAGATAGGAGTTTCCCCTTACCCCCATCTCTGTTCCAGATAAATTCACTTTCTTTGGTTTTGGAAACATGTAGCGGTCCCTATGATCATACCTTCAGGAATATAGAATCCATTCACAGCCTGTGAATCAGCAACAGAAAAGTAACTGCCTGGAATTTCATCCAGTTTTTTCATTAAGAGTGTCCATGTAATTCGCTGCTTTTCAGTTATGGGTAACCATCTCCACTGTCAATTTAGAGCATTTCATCATGTAATTTCCTGGCCTCCAAGGTGTTTGGGGCTCCGTGTGAGGATTCCTGTGTTGAGAGAAGGTCATAGAGCAGATGCTGAGGTACTTGAGGCCTCGGCAGCAGAACCGGGAAGCCAGCTATGGCAGTGCCGAGAAGGAAGATCCTGCATGGCTTTGCCTGTGTTAATTTAAGTTGTTATAAAGTATACATGAGGTAAAATTTGCCATCTTATCCTTTTATAATCCAGTAGTGTTCAGTACATTCAGTTCCACGTTAACATTGTTGTGCAGCCGATCTCCAGAGCTCTTCATCGTAACCTATTTGAAACGCTATACCTTTTTCAAATAGATACTTTGAACTCCCCATTCCCTGCTCCCCCCAACCCCAGTAACCACATTTGAACTTTTTGTTTGTTTTTTTTTTTTTTTTTAAGATTGATTTATTTGAAAGATAGAGTTTCCGAGAGAGAACCTCTGTCCTCTAATTCACTCCCCAAATGGCTGCAATAGCCAAGGCTAGGCCAGGCTGAAGCCAGGAGCTGGGAACTCCATCCCCATCTCCCACGTGAGTGGCAGGATCCCAAGCATGGGACATCTTCCACTGCCTTTCCTGGCACATTAGCATGGAGCTGGATCTGAAGTGGAGCAGTCAGGACACTCGAACTGGAACCCTGACCTGTGCTCTGATACGGGATTGCAAGTGACTGCTTAATCTATTGTGCCACAATGCCACCCCTTCGGTATTTTTATTTTTTTTTTTAGTTTTTTGAGTTTTATTTAATTCAGAGTTTCAGAGAGAAAGATCGGTCTTCATCTGCTATTTACTCCACAAATGGCTATAACAGCGACAGCGAGACCTGGCTGAAGCCAGGAGCCAGGAATTCTATCCTGGTCCCTCAGTACTTAGCCAAGTACTTAGACTATTTCCTGCTGCCCTCCCAGGCTCATTAGGTGGAAGCTGAACTGGAAGTGGGGCAGCTGGGATTGGAGATAGCAGTATCACAACACGTGAATCTGCTGCACCAGATGCCAGCCCTTCTTGTGCTTTCTGTCTGCCGTGTGTGTGTGTTTTAGCTAGGAACATCTTTAAAGTGGAACCATATATAACTATTTGTCTTTTTAAAGATTTATTTATTTATTTGAAAGAATTGCACAGAGAGAGGAGAGGCAGAGAGAGAGTCTTCCAACCTCTGGTTCACTCCCCAATTGGCCCAAAGGCTGGAACTGTGCCAATCCAAAGCCAGGAGCCTGGAGTTTTTTCCGGTCTCCCACATGGGTCAGGAGCCCAAGGACTTGGGCCATCTTCCACTGCTTTCCCGGGCCATAGCAGAGACCTGGATCAGAAGTAGAGCAGCTGGGACTTGAACCATTGCCCATATGGGATGCCGGCACTGCAGGCAGCAGCTTTACCCGCTATGCCACAGTGCTTTTCTTTTACTTGCTTATTTCGTTTAGCATAATGTCCTCAGGATTCATGTAGCATATGTCAAATTTTTTTTCCTCTTAAGGCCAAAAATACTCTATTGTATGTATATACCACATTTTGTTTATCCCTTCATCCATTCAAGGACACTTGGGTTGCTCCCATATCTTGGTTGTTCTGTGTCAATGCTTCTTATAAACATAGATGTACAAATATGTCTTTGAGACCTCGCTTTTAGTTATATATATATATAATTATATATATATATAATTAATATATATATTATATAACTGGAATTGCTGTATCACTTGGCGATTGTATTTTTCATTTTTGAAGGCCTTTGGTAGTGTTTTCCATACCAGTGGTACATAGAGTTCCAATTTCTTCACATCCCACCAACACTTGTTATTTTCTCTGTTTTTGATAATAGCCAACTTAATGGGTATGAGTTGTTAATTTTTTTTATAACTTTATTTTGTTTAAATATTTATTTAAAAGGCAGAGTTTCAGAGAGACAGAGGGGGACGGGGAGAGGGAGGGATAGAGGGATAGAGGTGTTTTGCATCTGCTTGTTCATTCCCCAAGTGGCTGCAATAGCCAGAGCTAGGTCGATCTGAAGCCAGGAGCTTCTTTGGAGTCTCCCATGTGGGTGCAGGGGCCCAAGAATTTGGGCCATCTTCTTACTCATTTCCCAGGCCATAGCAGAAAGCTGGATCAGAAGTGGACCCACTGGGACTCGAACTAGCACCCACATGGGATGCAGGCTGTGGCTTTACCTGCTACACCATGGTGCCAGCCCCATTAATTAATTTTTAAGATTTATTTTTATTTATGTAAAAGGCAGAGTTACAGAAAGTGGGAGAGAGAGAGAAAGAGGTTTCATCTGTTGGGTCACTCCCCAAATGGCCACAATGGCCAGGGCTGGGCCAGGCTGAAGCCAGGAACCTGGAATTCCAGATAGGTCTCCCATATGAGAGGCAGGAATCCAAGTACTTGAGTCATCCTCCCCTGCTTTCCCAGGAGGATTAGCAGGGAGCTGGATTGGAATTGGAGCAGCCAGGACTAGAAGCAGCACTCTTGGGGATGCTGGTGTCACAGGCAGCAGCTTAACCTATTGCACATAATGCCAGACCCCTGAGTTGGTATCATGTAGGTTTTGTGTTGGTGTTGAACTCTAAATAGAATCTGAAATTTATTTGATTGTAAGGACTAAAGAAAGGGTGATATAGTTTTCTCCTTCATTCATTATTTTCCCATTACTAGTTAATTATTTCAGAACCATTCATTATTAAATTCTTTTTCTTACATTGAAAATATTATAATTGGTACCAGTGTTGTGGATGGAAGATCTTCTGTCTCTCCTCTCTAACTGCCTTTCAAATAAATAAGAATATTTTAAGAAAAATTATAATTATAGTCTTAAGTTGCTTTGTATATATGTATCTTTTGGGTCTATCATCTGTCTACTCAGTTTACTGTGTCATTTTATTTTTTGTAATATTGCTCAAACATTTATATAGCCCTAGATTTTGATGTCTGTTTTTATTGTTGTTATTCCTCTTTGGCCTGAAAGTTGTTTAGAAGTGATTTCCATGGTTTCTTTTCTTTTTCTTTTTTCTCTCTCTTTTTTTTTTTTTTTTTTTGACATTTCCAAATGGTTGAGATTTTGTTTGCATTTTTTTTAAAGATTTATTTATTTGAAAGGCAGAATTACAGAGAGAGGTCTTCCATCCGCTGGTTCACTACCCAGTTGGCCGCAATGGCCAGAGCTGCGCCGATCCAGAGCCAGGAGCTTCCCCCATGTCTCCCACCCACGTGGGTGAAGGAGCCCAAGGACTTGGGCCATCTTCTACTGCTTTCCCAGGCCATTGCAGGGAGCTGGATCGGAAGTGGAGCGGCCGAGACTAGAACCAGCATCCCAGATGCCGGCACTTCAGGCCAGGACTTTAACCCACTGTGCCACAGCACCAACCCCTGCATTTTTTTTTAACATTTACTTTTTTAAAAAAAGATTTATTTATTTTTGAAAGTTTGAAATCTGCAAGATAGGTATAAAAGTTAATGTGTTTTTATCCTACTTGAGGTTATGGTATTTATTTTGGGATTATCAAGCTGATTTAAATTCTTTCTGTATAAATTAATGATTTTTCCAGTAGCAATTTTTTGTTGTTAAGTGTGTTGTGATTTTTCTTGGACCACTTGAAAAGGCAAAATCAATGCCAAGCTGGAATCCTTACTTTGTTCTATGATGTATACTTACTTACATATGAAAATGAGTATGAGGATACTGGGAAAAATTTAGGATATAAGAGTGTCTTACCTTGTGCCCATCACCAAGGGGAAATTTCATTTAGGATTAATCCCTGAACCTTGGAATCTCCTTGTATAGATGAATAATGCAAGTAGTTTTCATTACCTTTGGTATTAAGAAAATAGCATCTTCTGTTTTTAAAATAAGATAACCTTTTTAGTTGTTTTTATTTTTTATTTTCATTTTTTAAAAATGTATTCTATTTATTTGAAATGCAGAGTGACAAGACAGGGAGTGGGGAGAGGTCTTTCATCTGCTGGTTCATTTCCTAAGTGACTACAGCAGCAAGGTCTGGGCCAGGCTGAATTCAGGAGCCAGGAACTCTAACTGGGGCCCTAGCCCTTGGGTTATCTTCTTTTGCCTTCCCAGAAGCATTATAAGGAAGCTGGATCAAAAGTAGAGTAGCCAGGACTCAAACCGGAGCTCAGTTATGGGATGTCAGCATCTCAAATGACAGCTTAACCTGTTGTGCCACAAGGCTGACCTTTTGATTGTCTTTATATAAAAGATAGGCTTCCGTGTTCATTTAGCGTTTTTTAAATTCCTCTTTCATAGCATAAATAATGTCTCATGACTTATTTTCATAAAGGCTACATGGTTCCTTTAGGGCAGCTTCAACTGTGACTTGACTTTTATGTTAGTATCCCCTGTGTCTTGGTACAGTGCCTTAAACAGACAAGAGCACATGTTAGAACTGAGTAGTAGTTGAAGTCGCCATATTGCTTCTGCTTTTTACTATCCTTTGCTCCATTCTTATTTTTTTGTTTTCTTTTTGCTTCCTGTTTTTATGTTATTGCTTAAAAGTGCTTATTTGCTTTGGGTGAAAAGCATCTTTGCATTAGGAATTTTTTTTAGGCATTCACTTAGCTATTTTTACTGTTGTTTACTTCTAAAAATAATCCAAATAAAGAAATCTAAGCTTTCAGCATTATTCTAATTCTAGCTTATTGACTATATTGCAAAGTTGATATTTTATCAACAAGCTTTTACTATCTCCCGTTTGTTTTGTCAAAGTGTTATCTATGACCCTCTCAGTGTGTCTCCAAGGTCAAAAATAGTCATATTAAAGCATTACTTGCCTTTTTCACTGTTTTGTTATTTGCATTTATTATACAAAACAATGATAGGTAAAGCTGTTGTTGCTATAACATGAATCAAAGCCCAAGTCCCAAGTGTTGTAGTAGCATTCCAGTTTCATTTAAAAAGTCTTTGATGAAGTGATTAAAAATTATGAACTATTAAATCACAACTTATGAGTAGCTGTCTTTAATATCTGAAAAAAAAGAGGTACCCTTTATTGCACACCAAAATATAATGCTTATCTCAGGAAAAGTTTTTTTTTTTTTTTTTTTTTTTTTTTTGCCAGGCAGAGTGGACAGTGAGAGAGAGAGACAGAGAGAAAGGTCTTCCTTTGCCGTTGGTTCACCCTCCAATGGCCGCCACGGCCGGCGCGCCGCGCTGATCCGATTGCAGGAGCCAGGTACTTATGCTGGTCTCCCATGGGGTGCAGGGCCCAAGGACTTGGGCCATCCTCCACTGCACTCCCTGGCCACAGCAGAGAGCTGGCCTGGAAGAGGGGCAACCGGGACAGAATCCGGCGCCCCTACCGGGACTAGAACCCGGTGTGCCAGCGCCGCTAGGCGGAGGATTAGCCTAGTGAGCCGCGGCGCCGGCTCAGGAAAAGTATTTTAATAATTACTCAGTTAACTAGTCATTTTGTTCATAGAACACAATTTTTACTTAGTAGAATGACAAACTAGTTATACAGACTTAGGTATTTAGCAGACAGTTTCTTAAAAATGAACAACATGATAGCAAGGAAAATAACACTTAGTATTTATTGCTAGTGGTAAAATTCAGGTTCAAAGTCAAGTTTGCATTTTAGACCACTGGCATCCATGGCTACAAGTTTTTGTTGTTGTTTTTTAAAGATTTATTTATTTATTTGAAAGAGTTACACAGAGGGTGGAGAGGCAGAGAGAGAGAGAGAGAGAGAGAGGGGTCTTCCATCCGATGGCTCACTCTCCAATTGACCACAACGGCTGGAGCGGCACCAATCCTCAGTCAGGAGCCAGGAGCTCCTTCCAGGTCTCTCACGTGGGTGCAGGGACCCAAGGACTTGGACCATTCTGTTGCTTTCCCAGGCCATAGCAGAGAGCTGGATTGGAAGTGGAGCAGCTGGGACTCGAACCAATGCCCATATAGGATGCTGGCGCTTCAGGCCAGGGTGTTAACCCACTGCGCCACAGTGGTGGCCCCGGCTACAAGTTTGATAGCTTCCAGATAACTTAGACATTCTACTGAGCTCAGTGGTGACATTAACAGATATCTTTGATATTTGATATATCATGAATTATGTCAGTATGTGGAAGATATATTACTCAGTAAGCTAATATTAAAAGCCAGTTAAAAAATGTCTTCACCCTGTACTCTGAACATTAAATTATGGGGAGAAGTATCAAAAGGTGATTATATGATCACATTTGATAAATTCTAGTTCTGTTCTGATTAATGAAACTTAAATCTCTAATGGTTACACATTTAAATTTTGTTCTTTACTTTGAATAGAGAGACGTTTTAAAAGAAAATTGGGGCTAGCACCGCGGCTCACTAGGCTAATCTGTGGCGCCGGCACCCCGAGTTCTAGTCCCAGTTGCTTCTCTTCCAGTCCAGCTCTCTGCTGTGGCCTGGGAGGGCAGTGGAGGATGGCCCAAGTGCTTGGGCCCTGCACCGCATAGGAGACCAGGAGGAAGCACCTGGCTCCTGGCTTCGGAGCCACGCAGCACGCCGGCCGTAGCGGCCATTTGGGGGGTGAACCAACGGAAGGAAGACCTTTCTCTCTGTCTCTCTCTCTCTCACTTTCTAACTCTGCCTGTCAAAAATAAAAATAAAAAATAAAAAAAAAGAAAATTGGACAATTCAAATCAATTTCCCATAAGTATTTAGGTTTTCAAGTAATGTATTGGCTTTCAGTTGAATTTTTCGATACTCTAAAGGTCTGCATTTATGGCTTTTGATGTATCAGAAACACTTGGTAAAATCAGAATCTGTAGTGCCTTTATACATATAGGAAATATATGTATTTTATTTCGTTTTTTTTTAAAGATTTATTTATTTATTTGAAAGAGTTACACAGAGAAGGAGAGGCAGAGAGAGGGAGAGAGAGGTCTTCCATCCGCTGGTTCACTCCCCAGTGGGCTGCAACGGCCGGACTGTGCCGATCTGAAGCCAGGAACCAGGCGCTTCCTCTGGGTCTCCCACACAGGTGCAGGGGCCCAAGGACTTCCACCGCTTTCCCAGGCCATAGCAGAGAGCTGGATTGGAAGTGGAGCAGCTGGGACTCAAACCGGCGCCCATATGGGATGCCGGCACTTAAGGCCAGGGCGTTAATCCGCTGCGCCACAGTGCCAGCCCCTGTGTTTAATTTCTTCATGTAACTATCAGAATTCTTCACCCAGGCTTGCCTCAGTACTTAAAAAATTGCTGCTTTGGATAAAATACTTCTTAGTGTTGTTTTTAGGACTGTACTATGGAAAGTAAATGTTTGTGCTTTGATGCCTGCAGAGCAAATATTAGTTATGTGGTACTTAGTTAATGTTGCTTACAGATATGGATCATGAGCTTCATAATAATGATTGCTATAATTCTGTGACAGTTAATGGGGGAGACCAAGAGTTTTAGAGTATACCAATTTAGACTTTTAGTCTTGAGATTCAGATCTGCTACTAGTTTTTCTGTGAAATGGTGATATATTATGTGTCCCTATGTTATGGTGAGGATTAAATGTTTTATTTGAAGACTTCACCTGTTTGTTATTTTTTTTTTAACCTGGAAATTAAACATTCACATTGTTAGAGGAATGTGTTTCTCAGTTTATTCCAAGTCCTTACCCTCCTGGTGCTTCTGATTCATTTAACCTTAATTGCCTCTTTAAAGTTTTGAACAGTTACATTTAGAGTTGCTGGAGTTCAGACTTCTCCATATGAATAGGAGAGGTGGGGACACAATTTAGCCAAAAGCACTTGTCTAGGCTTATAGGAGGCTACTTGGCCATTATTGAAATAAAGACTTTTACATATCTCATCTGAATTTATGTGTGTATTAGCTCTGTGATGATGAGCATCTGCATTTTACAGGTAAACAGACTAAAGCTTAGGTTAAGTAACAAGACTAAGAAATAAGATGAGACTCCAAGTGGTTAAGCTGCCACTTTGGAGACCAGTATACCGAATCTAGAGTGCTGGTTGAGTCCTGGCTACTCCACTTTCCGACCGCCTGCTAGTGTGCCTAGGAAGCAGCAGATGGTGGCTCAGGTAGGTGAGTCCCTGCCACTCACGGCAGACCCAGATAGGTTGAATTTTCTGTGTTTCATGTATCAATCTTTTTTTTTTTTTTTTTTGACAGGCAGAGTGGATAGTGAGAAAGAAAGAGAGAAAGGTCTTCCTTTTTGCCGTTGGTTCACCCTCCAATGGCAGCCACATCTGGCGCGCTGCGGCCGGCGCACCGCGCTGATCCGAAGGCAGGAGCCAGGTGCTTCTCCTGGTCTCCCATGGGGTGCAGGGCCCAAGCACTTGGGCCATCCTCCACTGCACTCCCGGGCCACAGCAGAGAGCTGGCCTGGAAGAGGGGCAACTGGGAAAGAATCCGGTGCCCTGACCGGGTTTGAACCCGGTGTGCCGGCACCGCTAGGTGGAGGATTAGCCTATTGAGCTGTGGCGCCGGCCGTATCAATCTTTTTAAAAAAGCAAAAATTGGACTCCAGGTCTTCTGAACTCTGGTGTCCATGCTCTCTCAGACAGGAACTGTGTGCTAGGAAATAAAAGCGTAGATTTAAAAAGGATTAGAATATAAAACACAAACCTGTGTTTTTTAGTTTTCATTAAAGTCTCACTAGTAAACAACCTGTGAAACAAAAAAATCATTTTGCACCAGCCTGGTTGACTTTTTTTTTATTATTTATTTATTTATTTGAAAGGCAGAGTCACAGAGGCAGAGAGAGAGAGAGAGAGAGGTCTTCCATCCACTGGTTCAATCCCCAGATGGCCGCAGTGGCCAAAACTGCGCCAGTCCAAAGCCAGGAGGCAGGAGCTTCTTCCTGGTCTCACGCAGGTGCAGGGGCCCAGGGACTTGGGCCATCTTCTACTGCTTTCCCAGGCCAAGCAGAGAGCTGGATCAGAAGTGGAGCAGCCAGGATTAGAACCAGTGTCCATATGGGATGCCGGCGCCGCAGGCGGTGGCTTTACCCGCTACTCACAGTGCTGGCCCCAACCTGGTTGCCTATTAAGTTTGTTTTTAAAAAATGATAGAAATTTCTGGTTTTAGAATGGAAACAATTGGAGATATTAGAGATTTTTATATATGATGATAGTTACCGAAAACAAATTTGTTTAATTTTTAAGTTCAAAAATGCCTTTCTCCTTTTTTCTCTTACAGAAGATTCAAGTGTTCCAGAGACTCCAGATAATGAAAGAAAAACAAGTATATCATATTTCAAGAATCAAAGAGGAATACAATATATTGATTTGTCTTCTGATAGTGAAGATATTGTTTCCCCAAATTGCTCCAATACAGTTCAAGAGAAAAAATTCAACAAAGACACAGTGATAATCGTGTAAGCCACTTAATAGATTTATTATGTTTGCATGTAAAAGAGTTTTCAAGAAAGTGCCTTATCGGAAATTTTCAAGAAAAGGTTTTTTAAGATTTTTAATTGGTTTTTAAGAAAAGGCTTAGTGGCACCAGACATATAATGTTTTTAGCCTATAGGGAAATTATTTTGGTAGTATCTTGAATAATCCATAATAGCTTATGATACATTCATGAGTCCATCAGTCAAATTGATTTAGCATATGTTAGGCACTTTCTGTGACCTAGATACTGTTTTATCATTTGAAATATAACAGTGAACAAACCCAAATCTGTGCCCACACACAGTTTAAATTCTAGTCAGAGTGAAAGACAGTAAATAAAACAGGTATCATTGTTACAGAAACCTCCAAAACTGGTTGGAGAGGTTGCTATAGAACCCTAAAGCTGGCTCCACTGGCCCAATGTGCAGCAAATCAATCACTTGCAACAAGGAAAAAGCAAGTATTTATGGCATTGCACAGAGCAAGATGTCAGGCAGCTAATGATGAATTCCTGGGCTTCTGGTAAGATTAAAGAGAGTGAATCTTTTTATTTTAATTTTTCTTACTTTTTTTTAAGGCAGAGTTAGAGGGAAAGAGAGAGAAGTCTTTTGTCCACTGGTTCACTCCCCAAATTGCTACCACTGCTGGAGCTGCGCTGGTTTGAAGCCAGGAGCTTTTTCTGGGTCTCCCATATGGGTGCAGGGGCCCAAGGACTTGGACCATTTTCCACTGCTTTCCCAGGCACATTTTCAAGAAGCTGTATCAGAAGTAGAGCAGCTGGGACTCAAACTGGCACCCATATGAGATGCCAGTCCTGCAGGTGGCAGTTTTACCCGCTATACCACAGCGCTGGCCCCAAGACAGTAAATCTTAATAGTTCAAAGTTAAAGATTTGCAGTGGATAATCAGCTCACATGTGGGCCTCTGGTTGCTCCACAGTGCATACAAGCTTCTTTTGATTGGTCATTGATAGGGGCCAGTGAGTTTCCTTTGAAATAGCAAATGTGAGCTAGAGTCTAGGCTAAGGTTTGATAAGGTATTAGTTTTTTTTGACTAGGGCCTGTGAGTTCCTGCAAACACTCTCAGAATAGAGGCTAGCTTTGAGATACTAACTATAGGAACAATTATGTCACTCCCTTAACCTAATGAGAAAATCTTTACAGAGGAGCTGCATGATAGCAAAGTCAGTTACAGAGAGAATGGGAGAGACAGAGAAAGAACAAGATCTTCATTTGCAGGTTCACTCACTAGATGACTACAATGGCCAGGTCTGTACCAGGCCAAAACCAGGAGCCAGGAGCTTCATCCAGGTCTCCCACGTGGGTGGAGGGGTTCAAGCACTTGGACTGTCCTCCACTGCTTCCCCAGGCGCATCAGCAGGGAGCTGCATCGGAAGTGGGGTAGCTGGGACTTAAACTGGCCCTCTATAGGATACTGGTGCTGTAAGCTGTGGCTTAATCCTCTGTGCCACAGCACTGGCCCGGAATTTTTCTTATGATGTATCTAAAACGGGGTTTATCTGTAATTTCTTCATACTTAAACTTAGGTTAAGTGGAAGGAATACTACATAAATGATCTTGTGTTTTTAATGTGTTCAGTTAGGAGGCATTAATATCCCTTTGTCCGCTTAATGGTGAACTTTGACAACTGTTAACATCCCCCTGACAGGTTTCTCCTTAAAAGTTACCATTTTTTCCTTTGTAATAGTTAAGAAATATGTAGAGAGATACTTTAAAAAATTATTAGAGTTGGCCGGCGCCGCGCCTCACTAGGCTAATCCTCCGGGTTCTAGTCCCGGTTGGGGCGCCGGATTCTGTCCCGGTTGCCCCTCTTCCAAGCCAGCTCTCTGCTGTAGCCAGGGAGTGCAGTGGAGGATGGCCCAGGTGCTTGGGCCCTGCACCCCACGGGAGACCAGGAAAAGCACCTGGCTCCTGGCTCCTGCCATCGGATCAGCGTGGTGCGCCGGCCACAGCGCGCCGGCCACGGCGGCCATTGGAGGGTGAACCAACGGCAAAGGAAGACCTTTCTCTCTGTCTCTCTCTCTCACTGTCCACTCTGCCTGTTAAAAAAAAAAAAAATTATTAGAGTGACAGAGAAAAAGAGCTCCCATCTGCTTGCTGATTTACTTCCTACATTCCCTCAATAGCCAGGGCTGGGCCAGATGAAGCTGGGAGCCAGAAACTCACTCCAGGTCTCCCAGTAGGTGGCAGGAAACCAAACACTTGAGCTGTCTCTGCTGTCTCCCAAGGTCTGCATCAGTGGGAAGCTGAAGTTGGGATCTGGAGGCAGGGATTGAACCCAGGCACTTATGATGTGGAATGCCAGCATCTTAACTGCTAGGCCAAACACTGCCCCCTGGAGGGATACTCTTGAGCTTGGGTAATGATCTGGTTCCCTTTAACTCAATAGTTTTACCATCAGTTGACTCTTTAAAAAAAAATAAATAAAGACAGTTACAGAGAGTTAGAGCCAGAGAGAGAGAGAGAGAGAGAGAAAGAGAGGTCTTCCATCTGCTTGTTCCCGCCCCAAATGACCGCAACGGCCAGAGCTGAGCCATTCCAAAGCCAGGAGCCAGGAGCTTCTTCTGGGTCTCCTACGCAGGTACAGGGAGCTAAGGACTTGGGCCATCTTCTACTGCTTTCCCAGGCCACAGCAGAGAGCTGGAACGGAAGAGGAATAGCCAGATCTTGAACCTGTGCCCATATGGGATGCTGGAGCTGCAGGCTGGGGCTTTAACTCTGTGACCCATCGCCAGCCCCCATCGGTTGACTCTTTCCTGATTCAGTTTTGACCTTGATGTTTGTAAAATGGTATTCCAACCAGCATTGTAGAACTTGTACTTTTATTACTTGGTATTCGGTAAATAAGTTTTCCCTTTTCTCCCCCATCTACTCGTTAATTTAGATATTTATGTAGTATAGTAAATTGTTCAGTTTCAGTAGATGAGTGCCCTCTTCAAGCAGGCTGTTGTGTCTGAAATGTTTCTGTAGTTTTTTTTCTTTTCCTTCTGATTTAAATGATCCAGGGTTGCACTTTCCCTACCATTAGCCATTTCTCTGAGTAGCTCTGCTTCCTTTTAATAGAAAATGATATTTTGAAATATGGGGGCTAAATGTGTCCTTTCTTGGTTGCTAGCTTATGACTTTCTTCCAACAAATTTGAGCTGGGGAATATTGGGAGGAGGCTTTGAGGAGAGCATAAAGTGTTGTTTCGGCTATTTAAAATTTGTTTATAATGATATTATTCTAATCTGTCACTACAAGGCTTTACCCTGCCTATTATGACAATGAAAAACCTGGTTTTCTGCCGAAGTTAATGTATTTAATTTGCTCAGTTATTAAGTATGCATAATATGGTTTATAGATTGCCTTATCCATACAACTTGAATGTTAGTGTGGTAAGCAGAGTTCAAGATTTGTTTATGAGTTGAAGGTATATAGTGAATACACTTTGGTTATCTATTTTTTTTTGTTTTTCATTTGAAATATGGTTAAGGTCAATAATTTCTGTTTGCATTCCTCTTAGGGTTTTTCTCCTTGACCTTTTCTAAACATATAAATTTACTTTAAAGCAATTAAAATATTAACAAGTTTCCAAATATAAAAATTCTATAAAGATATACTCAGAAAAGTATCATCCCCTTCTCCTGTCTCATCTTCATTCCACCCCCAGCCCCACCGCATGCCACCTCAGAGCTGACCAGTTTGTTTGGATTCTTGTTACAGTTTCTTTTTCTTTGTGTATCTTTTTTAAAAAGATTTATTTATTTATTCATTTATTTGAAATTCAGAGTTACAAGCAGAGGTAGAGAGAGAGAAGAGTCTTCCTTCTGCTGGTTCACTCCCCAAATGGTCACAATGGCCAGGGCCAGTGCAAGCTGAAGCTAGCAGCCAGGAGCTTCTTCCAGGTCTCCCATGTGGGTGCAAGGGCCCAAGCACTTGGACCATCTTCCAGCAGGGAGCTGGATCAGAAGTGGAGCTGCTGGAACTCAAACTGGCGGCTATGTGTCTTTGTTGTTATTGTTACTTACAAAGAAGATAGAGCACAGCATAGTAAACCTTCCTTATCCAAGTCCTATGGTAGATGCCCAAAACCACAGATAGTAACAAGCCTTGTTTATAATTTGTTTTTTCCTGTACATACATACTTATGATAAAGTATAATTTATAAATTAGACACAGTAAAAGATTAACAACAAGTCATCAAATATAATAGTTACAATAATTACTGTAATAAAAGTTAACTTGAAACATATAAGTTCTATATTTCTGGAATTTTCCATTAATATTTTCAGACCACTATTTTCTGTGGGAAACAAATTCTGAAAAATGAAGCCAGTGACAAGTGAGACTTCTCTGTATGGGTGTGTGTTTATTTGCTCTTTGCTTTATTAACTTAGCTATATATATGCTTCAAGAATCGTATCAGTTCTTAGGAATATTTATTCTTTTTTATAACTCTATAGTGCTGCATTCTGTGAACATTCCATAGTTTATTCAGTCAATCTTTGTGTGGGCATTTTGGTTATCAAGGTTTGTCAACCATGACCATTGACATTTGGGTCTGGATAATTCTCTGTTGTGAGGCTGCCCATTCTACTGTAGTACAGTTAGTTTAGCATCATCTTTGACCTGTATCTACTCACTAGATACCAATAGCACCTCCTTAATTAAGACAATAATAAATTTCTCTGTCCTGGCTCTGGCATAGTGGGTTAAGCTTCAGCCTGAAGCACTGGCATTCCATATGGGAGCCATTTCCCGTTCTGGCTGCTCTACCTGTGATCCAGCTCCCTGCTAATGCACCTGAAAAAGCAGTGGTGGATGGCCCAAGTGTTTGGGCTCCTGCCACCCATGTAGGAGACCCAGAAGAAGCTCCTGGCTCTTAGCTTCCGCTTGGCCCAGTTCAGGTCATTGCAGCTATTTGTGGAGTGAACCAGAGGATGGAGGATCTCTGTCACACCGTCTATCTTGTCTGTAACTCTACCTTTCAAATAAATCTTTAAAAAAAAGTCTACAGACATTTCCCAATGCCCTCTGACAGCAAAGTCATCTTCCTCTTTGAGAACTGTTGGTGTAGATATTAGTCAAATGTGGAAGTTAATTGTATCTTCAGGAAATAAGAAAACTGAAGAGAGAATCCAAGGTAAATCTAGCAATTCAGGAAAGTAAACACAGGAAGAAGAACCTCTTATAGGGATTAAGAAGGCCAGGCTGGGAGCTTTTTTTTTCTTTCTTTCCCCAGAAACGTTTTATTTAAGGAATATAGACTTCATGTATTTCACACCCCAAATGGCCACAACAGCATGGGCTGGGCCAGGCCAACACACAGGACACAGGAACTCCATCAAGATTGTTAGAGGCATTTTTATTAATTTAAATATGTGTTCAATTTTGACCTGCATAAAGTAATTGCTATCCAACTGAATGTCAAATGCTGGATGGCAAAGGTAATATTTCAATTCTTGGTCAGTGATACTTAGGGGTTTTTATTATTGTTTTAAAAATGTATTTATTTATTTGAAAGGCAGAGACAGAGAGAAGGAGAACTTCTGTATACTGACTGATTTCACTCCCAAATGACTCCACGGCCAGGTCTGAGACAGGTCAAAGCCAGGAGTCAGAAACTCCATTCTAGTCTCCCAAATGGGTAGCAGGGGCCCATGTACTTGGAGCCATCTTCTGCTTTCTCAGGGGCATTAGCAGGAAGCTGTATCAGAAGTTGAGCAGCTGGGTCTTGAACTAGTCCTCTGACATATGATATTGGCATCTCAAGCCACTGCTTAACCACCTGCACCGGCCCCCTGAGATGGTATTTTGCCTTCAGTAAATTATCTGAGACCAGATGAATATGTGATCAGTTTTGCTGTTCTTACAGATTTTGTTGTTTTTAAAGTTGTTGGCATATAAAACAATAAAATAGTGAACATCCATATATCTGTCTAGTTTTAACACTTGTTTTTCGTATTGGTTCATTGTTTCTTCTATTAATTTTAAGTATTTTGAAGTAAGTTATAGACATCTCAACATTTCTCCCCTTAATACTGGATTATACATCCCCCTTTCCACCAAAAATTTCAGTATTGTTATCAGTAAACAATTCTCTAATAACCTCTCTATATAGGAAATTAGAGGTGTGTATGTATACATACTTTTTGTTTTGATTTTCATTTTATTTGCAAGACAGAGACAAATGGACAGAAAAAGATCTTCCATGTGTTGGTTCACTCCTCAAATGCCTGGGAGCTGGAAACTTAGTCCAGGTTTCCCCTGTGAGTGATGGAGACTCAAGTGCTTGAGCCATCACCTGCTGCCTCCCAGGGTGTACATTAACAGGACCCTGGAAGTAGAAGGGGAACCAGAACTTGATTCCAGGCCCTCTAATCTGAGATGGGGATGTCCCAAATAGCTTCTTTTTTTTTTTTTTTCTCCCCAAATGGCTTCTTAGTGCTGCAACAAATGCCTGCCTCCCCAGTATATGTTTAGATTTCATGTATTTTGTAGCTGGTTTGTCCAACCAGGAATCCAAAAAAGGAACATGGATTGCATTCAGATGTTTTAACTCAACTCTCTCTCATTCCTGCACAATCCATTCTTCCTTCCTCTTTTAAAAACTTTAATTTATTGAAGAGATTGAATCTTTTCTTGGAGAAAATAGATTTTCTCTTTTCTCATGATACAGAATAAGTTCCTTAACAATTGTATTTCTTGTAAACTACAAGTTAAATCCAAGGAGTGACTCTTGATCATTTACTTAATAACTACATCAGGTGACACATGAACTTGTCATACTGTCAATCTGTCAATGTCATGAGTCTTTTTTTTTTTTTTTTTTTTTGAGTCTTAATACTAGGTAAAGATTATGACAGATCAAGAGTAGAAAGATCTTTGAAAGTGGCGATCCAGGCAAGATTTATGAAAGGATTCCTACCTTTGAACTTCAGGGATCGTGCTAAAAGAAGAAATTTATTTATCTACTTTAGAACAATTTCTCAAAGTTCAAAAAGTCAACCTAGAGGCTTGTTAAAATATATTTTCTTAGTTGAAAGTCAGAGTTATGCAGAGAGAGAGAGAAAGTCTTCTATCAGCGCTGTTCACTCCCCACTTTGCCGCAACAGTCGGAGCTGCACTGATCTGATGCCAGGAGTCTGAAGCCTCTTCTGGGTCTCCCACGTGGGCGCAGGGGCCCAAGGCCTTGGGCAATCTTGTACTTTCCCAGGCCATAGCAGAGAGTGGGATTGGAAGTGGAGCAGGCAGGACCCGAACTGGTGGCCCATATGTGATGCTGGCACTGAAGGCAGCAGCTTTACCTGTTACACCACAGTGCCAGCCCCTTGTTACCATTCTTCTCTCTAGAAGATCTACCATGTTAGAAAACCCAAAGTACAAAATGAAGCAATTTTTTTTCATAAAGATTTATTTTATTTATATGAAAGGCAGAGTTATACAGGGAGAGACAGAGATCTTCATCTTCCATCTGCTGGTTGACATCTAAGTGGCTGTGACAGCTGGGGTTATGTCAAGCCACAGCTGGGAGCCAGGAACTCCATCCAGGTGTTAGGAGTCCCAAGTATTTAAGCCATCTTCCACTGTCTTCCCAGGCACATTAGTAGGGAGTTGGATTGGAAACCCAGCAGCCAGGACTTGAAACAGCTCTTTGATATGGGATCCTGCTTTGCAGTGTATGATTTAACCCTTTGTACCATATCACTGCCCCCTCCCCAATTTTTTAATTATGTTTGGGAGGTAAATGGGTAAAATTTGACTCTGTATCTCAAATAAGATAAACATATGAAATTTAATGGAACAGAATTGAAATTAGCTGCTGGAGAATAAACCCATGAAATAAATGTTCCCTCGTTTTCGAGGAAGTGTTTTGTTCCTATTCTTGTACTAAATGGGATCATTCTGATTTTAACACTTGGATTCTGATCAGCTACCTAGGCCATGAAAATTCTTTTATCTTTATATCAGATTTCATAGTTTCTCAGTAGCTGGCTGACATCATCATCTAATATACAGAGCATTGCCAGATGAGTAGGAAGGAGAAGGTGGACGTAGAATAAATGTGTGTGGATCTTAAAAATAAGTGCCAAGTATTTCCTTTATTGTTCTTTTCCATCCTAGCCCAGATAATTTGAGGGTTTCTTTTTAAACTATGCTGATTTTGCTAATGTGGATTTATATACCTAATTATACTGACATGAAAAAAAGTTCTTTTATTTATAAGATTTCATTTAATATAGAAGACAAGTACAAATACACTATATTATGCATGAACATATAGATAGTATAATACAGTAATATTGGCAATACATTAAAATTTTTTTTCCCCTCTGAAAATATTTTTAGTTCTGAGCCATCTGAAGATGAGGAATCCCAAGGCCTTCCTACCATGGCACAAAGAAATGATATTTCAGAATTGGAGGACTTTTCAGAATTAGAAGACCTTAAGGATGCTAAACTTCAGACCTTGAAGGAGCTTTTCCCACAAAGAAGTGACAGTGATTTGCTTAAGGTTATATTCTTTTTATAGTAATTCCTCCCTGTAATGTAGTGATAAAATCTCTCCTATAACCAGCACTGTAATTAGTAGTGGGTGGTCATTTTTCTAAAGATACCTTATGTTTGAAGATAATTATTAGTTATCATTTTATGAATAATAAAGGTAAATACCAGACATTTGCTTGACAGCCTTAACTCCATATGAGTTTATTCACTTGTAAATAATATAGAATTTGATTCTAAATAGTGCATGTGGTTGGTGAGTTTTTTTCTGCTTAAATAGTTCTTAAAGGTGGAACTGCCTACTAAAAGCACATGGAAAGCTCACCTCCTCCCCAGATTATAACAAGGGGTTGTTCCGGTGTTTAGTGTTCTGGGGCCAGTACCCAACCCTACTGAGGACAGTCGTGCACAACTGATTGTTCTACTAATAGCACCTTCATTGAAAAATACTGATGTAAATACAGAAACAAAATAAGCTGGACTGTGTAGTTTGCCCTGTGATTGATATATTTTAAGAACAAATAAAAATTGACCATTCAGTTAAGTCTTAGAGAATAAATCTTGAGATTACTAAACAACTTATCTCTAGCTTTGCAGCATATTAAATATCTGATCTTGGGGAAATCATTTATTTGCAGGATCTCGATTTTTTTTTAACCATTGTATCTATTATTACCAGTATTACCAGTTCTCTCCACAATCTGAAGCTTATGAGTTACCATATCAATATGGTTTACATTGTATCTTTGAAGTGGTGGACACTGGCACACTATAAAGTGCTGCTCCTTTTTTTTTTTTTTTTTTAAGATTTATTTATTTATTTGAAAGTCAGAGTTACTCCGAGAGAGAAGGAGAGGCAGAGGGAGAGAGGTCCTCCATCCACTGATTCACTCCCCAATTGGTGCAACAGGCTGAGCTGCGCTGAAATGAAGCCAGGAGCTTCCTCCTGGTCTCCCACGTGCGTGTAAGGGCTCAAGGACTTGGACCATCCTCTGCTGCTTTCCAGGCCACAGCAGAGAGCTGGAGCAACTGGGTCTCAAACCGGCACCCACATGGGATGCTGGCACTGCAGGCAAAGGCTTTACCTGCTATGCCACAGCGCTGGCTCCCTGCTCTTTCTAAAAGGGGTAGCTGCTGCTTTATTCCAGCAGAATACGACCATCTGAGCTATCAGTGAAAGGCCATTGTTAATAGGTATTCACATTTTTCAAAATTTCAAAAAGACTTGGGTGGTATTTAGTATTCACACCAGTTGAATATCTTTATTGAGATAGAATTTTTGGTTTTTTTGTTTAAAGATTTATTTTTATTTGAAAGAGTTAGAAGAGAGGCAGGGGCAGGGCATGGCAGGTGGCGGGGGGTGGTTGTCCATCCACTGATAGCTCCAGCCGTTGACTCCGTAAATGACCACAACGGCTGGAGCTGAGCCAATCCAGAGCCAGGAGCATCTTCTGGGTCTCCCATGCGGGTGCAGGGCCCCAAGGACTTGGGCCATCTTCTACTGCTTTCCCAGGCCATAGCAGAGAGCTGGATCAGAAGTGGAGCAGCCAGGTCTCAAACCAGCTGGTGCCCATATGGAATGCCAGCACTACAAGCCCCGGCTGTTAGACCACAGCGCCAGCCCCCCAAATCATTCTGATACCTTCTTGTTAGCTACATGCAATTTTATTGATAACTTTTTGTTTTTTTTTTTGTTGTTGTTGTTGTTTTTTTGACAGAGTTAGACAGTGTGAGAGACAGAGAGAAAGGTCTTCCTTCTGTTGGTTCACCCCACCCCCAAATGGCCGCCACGGCCGGTGCTGCACAATCTAAAGCCAAGAGCCAGGTGCTTCTTCCTGGTGTCCCACGCAGGTGCAGGAGCCCAAGCACTTGGGCCATTCTCCACTGCCTTCCCGGGTCACAGCAGAGAGCTGGACTGGAAGAGGAGCAATCAGGAATAGAAGCCAGGGCCCATATGGGATGCCGGTGCCACAGGCGGAGGATTAACCAAATGAGCCACGGTGCCAGCCCTAGTGATAACTTGAGTCCACATTTTTTCCTTGCCATCAGTGTTATTGTGTGCTGATGAGACTTTTTCTACAAGTAAAAGTAACTGCAGTAGTTGTAAGGGCTCCTTATAATTGAAAAACCAATAGTAAAGATAGAGCTTCCAATATGATAAATATGATGAAATATTAAATATTTGAGCACATAGGAACAAATTTAGTTTTGAAATAATTTAGCTTGATTGACAATTTTTCATGTAGTTCAAAGCAATCCTTTTTTGCTATAGAAATATTTTTATCTGATTTTATAATTTTAGTGAGAAGAAAGGGTTAGTCCTCTTAATGTCTTATTAATATCTGAAATGATGTGATTTTATTTAGCATGTTACTCCAAAGCAGAGCACTCTAGAAGTAATCTGTTTTAAATGATTTTCATCATTTTTAGGACTTAAAGGTGACATTTACAAACTCTGGAAAGTTTAAAAGACCCATATGAAACAATTTAAGAACTTGTGAAATAAAAATCTATTTCTAGACTTGATAAGAATATACTTTTGACTGTTTTGACAATGAAGAGGGGCATACAGGATATCTAAAGATCCAGCATCAGGAAAACCTAGAAGGATGAAAGCATCCTCATATTTGATTTTGAGACTATTTGATTTGATACAGAAATAGGTTATTTTTTAAAAAGTAAGATCTTTCTAAAACAAGTAACTCACTGGAAATATGGGAAACCATAACATGAGAAAAATACAAGATGCTTACTTTCTTCTGAAATCTGTTAAAAATATGAAAAACAGTGTAATTGAAACTCTTAAATAACGTTTGCGTATGTTCTTGAAGAACTTCATCATGCAATTTATAATAGAGTAAAAATCAAGAGCCCTTTATATGTTTCATCTTAAATGAAATTATGCAGAGTTACAGAGAGAAAGGGAGAGACAGAGAAAAATCTTCCGACTGCTCTTTCACTTCCCAGATAGCCACAGTGGCTCTTGTCCATGGCCAGTAGCTTCATCCAGGTCTATTATATGGATGCAGAGGCCGAAGCACTTGGCCCATTTTTACTGCACTACCAGGTGCATTAACTTTGAGCTGGATTGGAAGTAGAGCAACCGGGACTGGAATTGGCACCGTATAGGATGCTGGCATTGCAGGTCGAGGTTTAACCTGCTGTACCACAAACCCAGACGCGATATGATTTTATGAAGCATTAGTGAAATAAGTAGAGTTGTGCTTAGAGATTTAAAGGAAAAAAAAAAGATGTAAATAAGTATCTGTCAATCTCCCTGTCTCCTTTCTCTGTCACTCACACACAGACATACCCATAGTACCTGGACACATAGGAACAGAGTTTTTAAATCTTCAGCACAAAACCTTGTAATTGAAAGAACAAAAATCTGTAGTATGTTATATATATTTGGTTGTTTTAATTTTTCTTTTCAGTGATGAGTAAATCTGATCCATTTTAAGGTATGCTTAATGGACATAACCTAGACATACACTTTTCCCATATTACTTCTATTAAATTTTTAATAACTTTGTGAAGTAATTCCAGAAGTATTATTTTTAAAATCTTTTCTCATTCTCTCAGTTGATAGACTCAACAAGTACCATGGATGGAGCAATTGCTGCTGCCTTGCTGATGTTTGGTGATGCAGGTATGTCTGACTTAGTTTAAACCATGTTAATTTATTATAATGTCTAAGTAGTATCTTCTCATTAATATTGCTCCAAAAATTACGTTTTTGAATTTTTTTTAAATATTTATTTGAGAAGCAGAGTTACATACAGAGAGACAGACAGAGAGGTCTTCCATTCCCTGGTTCATCCCCCAAATGGCTGCAACAGCCGGAGCTGGGCCTGTCTGAAGCCAGGAGCTTCTCTTGGGTCTCTCACATGGGTGCAGGGGCCCTCAAGCACTTGGGCCATGTTCCTCTGCTTTCCCAGGCCATTAGCAGGGAGCTAGATCAGAAGTGGAGTAGCCAACCCATATGGATGCTGGCATTTCAGGCAAAGGCTTAATCTATTATGCCACAGCACTGGCCCCACCCTTATGAAAATATTGATAACTTCAGTTTCATTATATGAAGAAACAAGTTTAAGAAGATTAAATAGCTTACCTGGGGGCTGGTGTTGTGGCATAGCAGGTTTAGCAGCGCCCATATGGGTGCTGGTTCAAGTCTCGGCTGCTCCACTTCTTTTTCATTTTATTTTTTTTTTTGACAGGCAGAGTGGACAGTGAGAGAAAGAGACAGGGAGAAAGGTCTTCCTTTGCTGTTGGTTCACCCTCCAATGGCCGCCGCACCAGCGCACCAGGCTGATCCAAAGCCAGGAGCCAGGTGCTTCTCCTGGTCTCCTATGCAAGTGCAGGACCCAAGCACTTGGGCCGTCCTCCACTGCACTTCCAGCAGAGAGCTGGCCTGGAAGAGGGGCAACCAGGACAGAATCCGGCGCCCCGACAGGGAGTGCCAGTGCCGCAGGTGGAGGATTAGCCTATTGAGCCGCGGCACCAACCTGCTCCACTTCTGATCCAGGTCTCTGCTAAGGCCTGGGAAAGCAGTAGAAGATGGCTCAAGTCCTTGGGCCCCTGCACATATGTGGAAGATCCAGAAACTCCTGGCTCCTGGCTTCAGATAAGCACAGCTCCAGCCATTGTGGCCATCTGGGGAGTGAACCACTAGATGGAAGACCTCTCTCAGTCTCTTTCTGCCTCTACTCCTCTGTACCTCTGCCTTTCAAATAAATAAATTAATTTAAAAAAAAATAGCTTACCTGAGTTCATACAGCTATTTTGAAACAAAATTTCTAGGCTGGTTTTGTTTTTCCCCCCTAAAGAAAGCAGAAAATAATTTCTCATTGGTAATTATACATACCAGAATATAGATTAGATTTATCTGTTTTTAAAAATGGCTCCATGACATTATTTTGTGACTAAGCTGTTTAATTAGTTTACCATTCCTCTATTTATCATTTGTATTTCCATTATTTATTATAGTACTAATGTAAATTGCTTTGTGCATTGATCTTCATGTTATTTCTGCAGATGTAAATTTCAAAGTAAGATGCTAAGTCAAAGGATATGTGCATTTTAATTTTTTTTAACTTTTATTTAATGAATATAAATTTCCAAAGTACAGCTTATGGATTACAATGGCTTTCCCCCCCCCATAACTTCCCTCCCACCTGCAACCCTCCCCTCTCCTGCTCCCTCTCCCCTTCTATTCACATCAAGATTCATTTTCAATTATCTTTATATACAGAAGATCAATTTAGCATATATTAAGTAAAGTTTTCAACAGTTTGCACCCACATAGAAACACAAAGTAAAAAATACTGTTTGAGTACTAGTTATAGCATTAAATCTCAATGCACAGCACATTAAGGACAGAGATCCTACATGAGGAGTAAGTGCACAGTGACTCCTGTTGTTGACTTAACAAATTGACACTCTTGTTTATGGCATCAGTAATCACCCTAGGCTCTTGTCATGAGTTGCCAAGGCTATGGAAGTCTTTTGAGTTTGCCAACTCTGATCATATTTAGAAAAGGTCATAGTCAAAGTGGAAGTTCTCTCCTCCCTTCAGAGAAAGGTACCTCCTTCTTTGATAACCTTTTTTTCCACTGGGATCTCACTCGCAGAGATCTTTCATTTCGTTTTTTTTGTTTGTTTTTTGTTTTGTGTGTGTGTGTGTGTGTGTGTGTGTGTGTGTGTGTTTGCCATAGTGTCTTGGCTTTCCATGCCTGAAATACTCTCATGGGCTTTTCAGCCGGATCCGAATGCCTTTAGGGCTGATTCTGAGGCCAGAGTGCTGATTAGGACATCTGCCATTCTACGAGTCTGCTGTGTATCCTGCTTCCCATGTTGGATCATTCTCTCCCTTTTTTATTCTGTCAGCTAATATTTGCAGACACTAGTCTTGTTTATGTGATCCCTTTGGCTCTTAGTCCTATCATTATGATCAATTGTGAACAGAAATTGATCACTTGGACTAGTGAGATGGCATTGGTACATGCCACCTTGATGGGATTGAATTGGAATCCCCTGGCACATTTCTAACTCTACCATTTGGGGCAAGTCAGCTTGAGCTTGTCCCAAATTGTACATGTCCTCCCTCTCTTATTCCCACTCTTATATTTAACAGGGATCACTTTTCAGTTAAGTTTCAACACCTAAGAATGATTGTGTATTAATTACAGAGTTCAACCAATAGTATTAAGTACATTTTAATTTGAATATATACTTCTCTTATTATTGTTAATGGTCATATCATTGTGTGAATGCCTCTAACCTAAGTGGTGTTTCTTCTTTTAAAATTTTTCAGAAATTTAAAATTATTGACCAAAATAGAAAATAATGCAACATGTTCCTATGGAACCATTATTCCTCATCAGCAGTTATCTATTCCATATTCCTTTCCCTCAGTGGATTGTATCAGAGTGATTGTAAACACATTATTTCATCCATATGAATTGTTTTAGTGTATTTATCTTGTAAGATGGAAAGACCTATGCTGAGTCTGATTAATGTAAGAAGATGTTGCAAAGAATTGATTTTATAAATCTTAAAGGAGATGTGATTGAAGGGATTTATCTTTTCTTGATTTTTCCTTCTGAACATTGATGTCTTTAGAAAGTGATCAACATGATGGTTTCAGGGCCTAATTGTTGGTAAATGATTGAGACTCAGATAAAAAGTTAATATCCACTGTTTACCACCCTGTTATTTGAATTAGAAGTGACCATGTATATTATCTTGCTTGAAGAAGTATTTGACAAAAAAAAGCATATCTGTCATTTGTAAATTTTCTTGTTCTAAAGAAAGCATTATGTTCTATAGATTTAAATTATGTAAATAAAAGTTATTTTATACCATTTCAAAAAAAAATCTTTAATTTCCTCTAATTTGAGCAAGAAGATGGGATTGTGTGGTGATTACCTGCACAGAATGTCAAAATCCTTTCTTGTTTTACTATTTAACTAACCGTGTGACCTCGGGCATTATTGCTAACTCTTCTGTGTTTCTGTTTCCTTATCAATAAAATTGTATAATAGTAGTGCTGAACACTTAGATTGAACTCATGTAAATTCCCTACTGTGGTTCCTTATACATATTTGTGCATAGTAAATGCAGTTATTTGTTCTTAAGGGCCATCTGATGATAATCAACAGTAGCACAGGTGAAGGTTGACTATCTACTTCATGACTGTTTCCCAAGGCTGCATTTTAAAAGCTAAAAAATGGGCCGGCGCCTCGGCTCAATAGGCTAATCCTCCACTTGCAGCGCTGGCGCACCAGGTTCTAGTCCCAGTCAGGGCGCCGGATTCTGTCCCGGTTGCCCCTCTTACAGGCCAGCTCTATGCTGTGGCCAGGGAGTATAGTGGAGGATGGCCAAGGTACTTGGGCCCTGCACCCCATGGGAGACCAGGAGGAAGCACCTGGCTCCTGGCTTTGGATCAGTGTGGTGTGCTGGCCGCAGCAGCCATTGGAGGGTGAGCCAACGGCAAAGGAAGACCTTTCTCTCTGTCTCTCTCTCTCACTGTCCACTCTGCCTGTCCAGAAAAAAAAAATAAAAGCTAAAAAATGTTAAGACAGAATTACTATTTGTTGAGTTGCAAGATGGCTTGTGGAATTTACGTATTCTTTGTTGCTCTCACAGTACTGTAGTCTTTCCTTTGAAAACAGCTTGTAGAATGACTTTATTCCACAATAATGTTTAATATTTTTTTCTCTTGAGCAGTTCATACCATTTGATTTATTTGTTTAACATATTTATTGTGCTCAACTACCAGGTGGCTGGTGCTATTTTAGGTACTTCATACATAAGGAAACAAAGTGGTCATCGTGCTTGTCCTCATTGAGTTTGCAATTTTCATTAAGTTTAAAGCTCAGCTGAGTTTTTTCTTTACTTTCTTGCATTGTACTTTTATATTCCATATTTTTAAAAAATTTTCAGTGGAGCTGGTGCTGTAACATAGTGAGTAAAGCTGCCACTTGCAGTGCTGGCATCTCATATGGGCGCTGGTTTCAGATCCAGATGCTCCACTTCTGATCCAGATATTTGTGGCCTGAGAAAGCAGTAGAAGATGGCCCAAGTCTTTGGGCCCTTGCACGCATGTGGGAGACCTGGAAGAAGCTTCTGGCTCCTGCTGGTGTGGCCATTTGCGGACTGAATCAGCAGATGGAGAATATCTGTGTGTGTGTGTGTGTGTGTGCGTGCCTCTCTGTAGCTCTGCCTTTCAAATAATCTTTTTTATTTTTTTAAGGTGATTTTATTTATTTATTTGAGAGGTAGAGTTACAGACAGTGAGAGGGAGAGACAGAGAGAGGTCTTCCATCCGCTGGTTCACTCCCCAATTGGCCGCACAGCCAGAACTACATCTATCCAAAGCCAGGAGCCAGGTGCTTCTTCATGGTCAACCATGTGGGTGCAGGGGCCCAAGGACTTGGGCCATTTTCTACTGCTTTCCCAGGCCATAGCAGAGAGCTGGATCAGAAGAGGAGCAGCCGGGACTAGAATCGGTGCCCATATGGAATGCTGGCATCGCAGGTGGAGGATTAACCTACTGTGCCACGGCACTGGCCCCCAAATGAATAAATCCTTAAAAAAATTTTTTAAAGAATTTTAAACAAGAAATTGAGTCTTTCTTTTTGTTTGTTTTAAAGATTTATTTATTTATTTGAAAGAGTTGCAGAGATGGAGAGAAAGAGAGAGATCTTCATCCTCAGTTTCACTCCACAGATGGCCACTACAACCAGGACTGGGCCAGGGCGAAGCCAGTAGCCAGGGGTCTCTTACGTGTGTTGGCAGAGGCCCAAAAACTGGGGCATCTTCTCTGCTGCTTTTCCCAGGCCTATATCAAGGAGCTGCATCAGAAGCGGAGTAGCCAGGACACGAACCAGCACTTTTACCTACCTCGCCACAATGCTGGCTCCTTTTTGTTTTTTGTTACTGGATTTTTTTTTTTTTTAATATTTTTTATTTATGTATTTGAGAGGAAGAGAAAGAGAAAACCATTTTCCTTCTGTTGGTTCACTCCCTCGATGACCACAACAGCCAGAGCTGCACCGATCTGAAGCCAGGAGTTTCTTCCCAGTCTCCCACACTGGTGCAGGGCCCCAAGCACTTGGGCCATCTTCTACTGCTTTCCAGGGCCACCGCAGAGAGCTGGATTGGAAGAGGAGCAGCTGGGACCAGAGCCAGTGCCTATATGGGATGCCAGCACCACAGGCAGAGGATTAACCTACTGCGCCACGGTGCTGGCTCCTTGTTTGCTTTTTAAACAGATTTTCTTTATCTTGGAATTGTTAGTTTAATCATTATTAGAGATCCTTATTTTTAGTATAGTACATTTTGAAGTAAGATATACAATGACAGCTTTGTCTAACTTTGAAGATAAAATAACATTCAATATACTACGAGAGTACCTCAACTTAGCAGAAAGAAAGAATTAAAAGATAAGTTTATTTTGGCAGTTTTTTCTTTCTTTCTTTTCTTTTTTTTTTTTTTTTTTACAGGCAGAGTGGACAGTGAGAGAGAGAGAGACAGGGAGAAAGGTCTTCCTTTTCCGTTGGTTCACCCCGCAGTAGTCACTGCGACTGGCGCATCACGCTGATCCAAAGGCAGGAGCCAGGTGCTTCTCCTGGTCTCCCATGGGGTGCAGGGCCCAAGGACTTAGGCCATCCTCCACTGCACTCCCAGGCCACAGCAAAGAGCTGGCCTGGAAGAGGGGCAACCGGGACAGAATCCGGCGCCCAGATCAGGACTAGAACCCAGGGTGCCGGTGCCGCGGCACTGGTCAATTTTTTTTTTTTTAAAGAATTATTTATTAGGGCTAGTGCTGTGGCATAGTTTGTGAAGCTGCTGCTTGCAGTGCCGGCATCCCATAATGGGTACCAGTTCAAGGCCCAGTTGCTTCATTCTGATCCAGCTCTCTGCTATGGCCTGGGAAAGCAGTAGAAGATGGCCCAAGTCCTTGGGCCCCTGCACCCACATGGGAAGACTCAGAAGAAGCTCCTGGCTCCTGGCTTTGGAGCGGTACAGCTCCAGCCATCACAGCCAATTGAGGAGTGAACCATCAGATGGAAGACCTCTCACTCTCTGCCTCTCCTCTCTCTGTAATCTTACTTTCAAATAACTAAATTTAAAAATCTTTAAAAAGAAAAAAGAATTATGTATTTGAAAGGCGGAGTTAGAGAAAGAGAGAGAAGTCGTCCATTCTATAGTTTGAGAGAGAGAGACATCTTCCATTCTCTGGTTCGCTCTCCAGATGGCCACAGCAGCCAAGCTTGAGCCAGGCCAAAGCCAGGAACCAGTAACTCTGTCTGGGTCTCCTTTATACTGCTTTTCCCGGGGAACATTAGCTGGGACCCTCAAACTGGAAACACCCATATGGGATGCCAGCATCATGGGTGGTGGCTGGGTCAGGATGAAACCAGAAGCTGGAAGCTAAATCCAAGTCCCAACATGGTTGACAAGGACCCAAATATTTGAGTCATCATCACCTGCTACCCAGGGTGTGCTTTATCAGAGCTAGGATTGAAACCTAGGGTCTCTGACAGGGGATGTAGCAGTCCCAAGTTGTGTCTTAACCACTGTGCCAAACACCTGCCCATTTCTTCTTTTTAAGAATGATGCAAGTATATGTAAGTGCCATCACATAAATTGCCTAGTTTGAAGCTTTTTTTCCAGACAAACTTACTAACAATGCTTACTGAACCCTGACAGATATATAGGTGATAGTGAGGTTGTATTTTCCCCTTCTTAAAAAGGTTGCTAAAAATTAGTTGTTGTATACTGATTGCACATTCACATTTCTCCTGAATCAGGAAAAAAGATTTAAGTATTCATACTAACATGATTACTATTCCTTTATTTATTTATTTATTTATTTATTTTTCAAAACCAGATTGTACAGATAGTCTGCAATTATATTGGTCAAGCACAATGCTTGGCGCACAGTGGTTGCATTTTTCTTTTTAAGTTTTTATTTATTTTATTTGAGTGGCAGAGTTACAGACAAAGAGAGGGAGAGACAGAGAGAAAAGTCTTCTACCTACTGGTTCATTTCCAAATGGCCACAACAGCTTGAGCTGGGCATATCCAAAGCCAGGACCCAGGAACTTCTTCTGGGTCTCCTACATGGATGCAGGGTCCCAGGTTCCCATACCTTAGCAGAGAGCTGGATCAGAAGAGGAGCAGCTGGGACTCGAACCAGTGCCTATATGGGATGCCAGCACTGTAGGCGGAGGCTTAGCCCACTACGCCACAGTGCCAGCCCCAATGGTTACTCATTCTTTAAAGGGTTAATGGTGGTTCAGTCCTATTTAGCCATGTTGTGAAATATTTTTTTCTTTGTTTTTTTTTTGTCTTATTTTTTTTTTATTTAATGAATATAAGTTTCCAAAGTACGAATAATGGATTACAATGGCTTCCCCCCATACCGTCCCTCCCACCCACAACCCTCCCCTTTCCCACTCCCTCTCCCCTTCCATTCACATCAAGATTCATTTTCGATTATCTTAATATACAGAAGATCAGCTTAGTATACATTAAGTAAGGATTTCAACAGTTTGCTCCCACACAGAAACATAAAGTGAAAAATAATAGATGATTTTTTTTTAATGATGATGAATTCAGATCAGACCTATTGTCATGTTTAATCCCAGTGAGAGTCAAGTTGGGAATTGATAATTTTTTTTTTTTTTTTTTTTACAGAGGATCAGTTTAGTATGCATTAAGTAAAGATTTCAACAGTTTGCACCCCCATAGAAACACAAAGTGAAATATATTGTTTGAGTACTCGTTATAGCATTAAATCTCAATGCACAGCACATTAAGGACAGAGATCCTACATGAGGAGTAAGTGCACAGTGACTCCTGTTGTTGACTTTACCAATTGACACTCCTGTCTATGGCATCAGTAATCTCCCTATGCTCCAGTCATGAGTTTCCAAGGCTATGGAAGCCCTCTGAGTTCTCCGATTCTTATCTTGTTTAGACAAGGTCATAGTCAAAGTGGAGGTTCTCTCCTCCCTTCAGAGAAAGGTACCTCCTTCTTTGAAGACCTGTTCTTTCCACTGAGATCTCACTCACAGAGATCTTTTGCCAGAGTGTCTTGGCTTTCCATGCCTGAAATACTCTCATGGGCTTTTCAGCCAGATCCGAATGCCTTTAGGGCTTATTCTGAGGCCAGAGTGCTATTTAGGACATCTGCCATTCTATGAGTCTGCTGAGTATCTCACTTTCCATGTTGGATCACTCTCCCCTTTATTTATTCTATCGGTTAGTGTTAGCAGGTACTAGACTTGCTTATGTGCTCCCTTTGACTCTTAGTCCTTTCATTATGATCAATTGTGAACTGAAATTGATCACTTGGACTAGTGAGATGGCATTGGTACATGCCACCTTGATGGGATTAAATTGGAGTACCCTGGTATGTTTCTAACTCTACCATTTGGGGCACGTCAGCTTGAGCAGGCAGAGTGGACAGTGAGAGAGAGAGAGACAGAGAGAAAGGTCTTCCTTTGCCGTTGGTTCACCCTCCAATGGTCGCCGCGGCCGGCGCACTGCGGCCGGCGCACCACGCTGATCCGATGGCAAGAGCCAGGAGCCAGGTGCTTCTCCTGGTCTCCCATGGGGTGCAGGGCCCAAGCACTTGGGCCATCCTCCACTGCACTCCCTGGCCACAGCAGAGAGCTGGCCTGGAAGAGGGGCAACCGGGACAGAATCCGGCGCCCCGAGCGGGACTAGAACCCAGTGTGCCGGCGCCGCTAGCCGGAGGATTAGCCTAGTGAGCTGCGGCGCCAGCCCATGTTGTGAAATTTTTAGGCTTATAGTTTAGAAGCTGTCCCATATATATGTATTGGGAATATAATGCTACTACAAATTTTACTACAAATTGTGTAGTTATTTCTAACTACACAGTGAAAGTTCTGATGTAATTAATGTTGCGGTGGTAAATCCTTGTAAGCTTTAACAGGTGTCTTCATATTAGCACAGCAAAGTATTTAAGGAATTTGATTTTTGAGAGTATTTAAGGAATATGTAAATGTATCCAAAGTATAAATATATAGCATAGCTTCTCAAGATCATATAGTATTTTTTCTTTCAGTCGTGACAGAAGGTGCACACTTCTTTTATATTGTTATATGCCCTTTATGTTATAAATGTTAATTGCTTGTGCTCCCTATTGTTTAGTTATTCTTCATTTTAAAAAATGTTTCCTAATTTTTGGTTTATTTGTGGAAAAGGCATGAAATAATTATTTGTGTTAAAAGTTTGTGCAAAGCCTGATATGTAAGTAGACAGTGAGTAATTATTTGTGTCAGTGATGCTGCTCTGGTAACATTTGATGGAGCTCAGCTTTTTTCACTGCTGAACACTCAGTCCAGTCCACTGGGGAGAGTCCCTCCCCATAAGTATTACTCTAGGATTACTTGTCAATGTGTGTGTATATATAGAGAGAGATATAGATATATATAGATATATATTTAAGATCTATTTAATTGAAATTCAGAGTTACCAGAGAGAGGCAGAGAGAGAGAGAGGTCTTCCATCTGATGGTTTACTACCCAATTGGCCACAACAGCTGGAGATGTGCTGATCTGAAGCCAGGAGCCAGGAGGTTTCTCTGGGTCTCCTGTGTGGGTTCAGGGGCCCAAGGACTTGGGCCATCTTCCACTGTTTTCCGAGGCCACAGCTGAGAGCTGGATCAGAAGTGGAACAGCCGGGTCTCAAACCGGTGCCCATATGGATGCCAGCACTGCAGGGTACAGCCTAACCCACTACGCCATGGCACTGGCCCCAGAGATATATTTTTAGCTTTCAATAATGTACTAGTTTATGGATAAAGTATACAGTGATTCCTACTTTTGAAAGATTGCAGTGATTGTGCAGTTTTCCCTCAGTCCAATCATATGTAAAAGAAGTAACTTGGCTATGCTGTCAAAAAAACTGTGTAGTACTCATTTTATATTTCATTTTTGCTTGCTTTACATTAAGTTGATTATTTCTGTGAAAACTTTTTGCTTCTTTTTTTAAAGGTGGTGGGCCCAGGAAAAGAAAATTATCTTCTTCTTCAGAGCCATATGAGGAAGATGAATTTAATGATGATCAATCTTTAAAAAAGACAAGAATAGATCATGTAAGTGCATTTAAATTATAGTATCAAAATGGTTGCTTAAAAACTTCAAGAGGGGCCTGATGTTGTGGCACAGAGGGTTAAAGCCCTGGCCTGCAGTGCTGGCATCCCATATGGGTGCTGGTTCGAGACCCAGCTGCTTTATTTCTGATCTAGCTCCCTGCTAATGTGCCTGGGAAGGCATCAGAGGATGCCCCAAGTGCTTGGGCCCCTGCACCCTTGTGAGAGACCTGGAAGAATCTCCTGGCTCCTAACTTCTGATTGGCCCAGCTCTGGCCATTGCAGCCATTCGGGGAGTGAACCAGCAGATAGAAGACCTCTCTCTGTCTGTCTCTACCTCTCTCTGTAACTCTGTCTTTCAAATAAATTAACACAATAAATCTTTTAAAAAAAAGATTCCCAGAAAATGTAATTTAATCAAAAACTGCATGAGTATCAAAACTTTTGCACCGAAATATACTTACACTCCCTATCCGGGGAGTGAACCAGTAGATGGAAGACCTCTCTCTCTCTCTGCCTCTGCCTTTCCCTCTCTGTAATTCAGCCTTTCAAATAAATAAATAAATCTTAAAAAGAGAGAGAGAGAGCAGGAGAGTTACCATAACTCTGAAGACACTAAAGTTGTATCACTGAATCTGTCAACATGAAAACAGATAGCCTTCTGCTTGTCCTTTGTATTTGGAATAGAGCAGAAAAAAGCATCTGCCCAGTTAATAATTGCATAACTATATCGCCCTGCTCCAGTAAAAATCCCACATATGATGTAATCTGGGGCCATTACCTGATTTTTTATGATACTGTGAAATAATTGCCCAAGAGCCATTCAACTTTTCTATAGTCCAAGGAGGCATGTTAGTACGTTAGGATGAGATGATAGTATCAGTCTCTGCAGTTCCATCAGGAATGTGATGTTGTTATTCATATTTTTCCACTTAAATTTTTAAATTTTTTACTTATTTGAAAAGCAGAGAGAGAGAGCGCGCGCGCAAGACAGACTTGCTCCCATCTGCTGGTTCACTCCCCAAATGCCCACATCAGCCTTGGGTTCAAAGCTGGGAGTCAAGAACTCAATCTGGGTCTCCCTTGGTGGTGGCAGGGACCTGACTACTTGAGCCATTATCTCCTCTGCCTCCCAGGGGGTGCATTAGCAGGAAGCTGGAATTAGGAACAGAGCTGGGATTCACACCCAGGCACTCCATTATGGGATGTGGGCCTCTTGTTTACCAGGCCAAATCCCTGCCCCTTGAGTTATTTTAAGAAGGACAATTCTATGGATTTTGGTTTAGCATTCCCTTGGGTTTAGGAGCTGATAAACAATTTCAACAAGTGTCAAATCTATCTGTTTCACTTATGTATTATGGACTTGGAAAAAACGAGTCAGATTTGAGCCCAAACTTCATGTTGCACGTGGCTTCTTTGAAGCTCCAGTGGATCCATTGGACCACGCTACTATCTTCAGTCACCAGAGATTAGCAGAGCTGACAGAAGCCTCGGGTCTAAGAGCAAACATCAAGTGATAGACATACTGTCTGCTGAATGATTCATTTATGATAACATGTAATTAATTTCCAAAAGCTGATTATTATTTTCCAAATCTTAAAAAATGATTAACGGAGCTGGCACTGTGGCATAGCAGGTAAAGCCACGCATGCAGTGCCAGCATCCCATATGGGCGCCGGTTCTGGTCCCGGCTGCTCCTCTTCTGATCCAGCTCTCTGCTGTGGCCTGGGAAAGCAGAAGAACAGGGCCCAAGTCCTTGGGCCCCTGCACCTGTGTGGGAGACCTGGAAGAAGCTCCTGGCTCCTGGCTTTGGATAGGTGCAGCTCCAGCCGTTGGGACCAACTGAGGAGTGAATCAGTGGATGGAAGACCTCTCTGTCTCTACCTCTCTCTGTAACTCTGACTTTCAAATAAATAAAATAAATCTTTTTTTTTTTAAAGGGAAGTAAAGGAGAAAGTAGAAGACTAACTTGTTAATTACTTAACAGAGTAGATAAATTGTTGATTAAGTAGAATACAAGATTTTTTCTCACACATGAACCCAAGGAATCTTTTTTGTTCATTTAAATGTAGAATTTAATGAATTTGTTCAAGTAAAATGAAGTGGTAGAAGGAAGACTGTGTAAAGGTGGCTATAGCCATAGTTATTCTCAGATTAATCTATTTAATTTATATGCTGTTTAGTTCCACTTAAGATTCCTTTTGTGGTTGTAATTAATATTTAATCCGTTGTATAGATGAAGATTGATGCAAAGGTAAACGTCTTTCAGAAATTAAAACTTACAGAGAGCTATGAAATTGTGAGCATAGTTAAGACATTGGTACCAGTTTTTAAAACTTGTCATTTGCTTGGAGAACTCTTCATTTTATATATGAGTTACATACAGTGAGTTAACTTGAGAAATATTCTAAAAGATTTTATTTTGCACATTGCGTGGTTTGGGTTAGCACCTATATAATCAAGATCTTTTTTTTTTTTTTTTAAGATTTATTTATTTATCTGGAAGGCAGAGTTATAGAGAGGCAGAGAAAGAGAGAGAGAGGTCTTCCATCCATTGATTCACTCCTTAATGGCCACAACGGCAAGAACAGGGCCAATCCAAAGCCAGGAGCCAGGAGCTTCCTCCAGCTCTCCCACATGGATGCCGGTGCCCAAACACTTGGGCCGTCTTCTACTGCTTTCCCAGGCCGTAATAGAGAGCTGGATTGGAAGAGGAACAGCCAGGACTCGAACCGGCACCCACATGGGATGCCAGCACTAGCAGGTGGCTGCTTTACCTGCTATGCCACAGCACCAGCCCCAAAGTCTTTCAAGAGATCTTAAATTAGCAATATTTTTTTTTTTTTTTACTTTTAAAGTAATTTATTTGTCAAAGGTCATATAAATAGAAACAGATCTTGGACTCTTCTGATCAAGTATAATTTTCTTTTTTTTAAAAGATTTATTTATTTATTTATTTGAAAGTCAGAGGTATACAGAGAGAGAAGCAGATGCAGAGAGAGAGAGAGAGAAAGGTCTTCCATCCGCTGATTCACTCCCCAGTTGGCTGCAACAACCAGAGCTGCACCAATGCGAAGCCAGGAGCCAGGAGCTTCCTCCGGGTCTCCCACTCGGATGCGGGGGCTGAAGGACTTGGGCCGTCTTCCAAACCGCTTTCCCAGGCCATTGCAGAGAGTTGGATCGGAAGTGGAGCAGCCAGGTCTCAAACTGACACCCATATGGGATGCCGGCACTGCAGGTGGTGGCTTTACCTGCTATGCCACAGCACTAGTCCCCAAATATAATTTTCAAATCATGTCAAAATATAAATGTAATTTCCTTAAGACCATTGTTACTGATGACATTTTTAAATATTTTTAAAATTTTTATTCATTAGTTTTTAACAGATTCAACATAGTTCATAGATACAATTATAAGAATGTAATGATATTCTCTTCCTCCCTCCCATCCTCCTTCCTTATCCGTTTGTTATTGTTTATCTCTTAAATTGATTCATTTTCTTTCCTCTCTTCAATTAGGGTGAGGAGTCAAATGAGTCTGCAGAATCTAGCAGTAATTGGGAAAAGCAGGAAAGTATTGTACTAAAATTACAAAAGGAGTTTCCAAATTTTGATAAGCAGGTGAGTAGTCATGTGTACAAATTTAATTAATGTGTACTTTAAAAAGATTACAAAATGAATTTCCAGTTTAACCATGTGAAAGCTTAGGGTGAGTTTCCGTTTTGTTTTGTTTTGTTTTTTTGGTTTTTTGGTTTTTTGGTTTTTTTTGACAGGCAGAGTGGACAGTGAGAGAGAGAGACAGAGAGAAAGGTCTTACTTTTGCCGTTGGTTCACCCTCCAATGGCCGCCATGGCTGGCGCACTGTGGCCAGCGCACCGTGCTGATCCAATGGCAGGAGCCAGGTGCTTCTCCTGGTCTCCCATGGGGTGCAGGGCCCAAGGACTTGGGCCATCCTCCACTGCACTCCCAGGCCACAGCAGAGAGCTGGCCTGGAAGAAGGGAAACTGGGACAGAATCCGGCGCCCCGACCTGGACTAGAACCCGGGGTGCCAGTGCCGCAAGGCGGAGGATTAGCCTAGTGAGCCGCGGCGCCGGCCAAGTTTCCGTTTTTCTAATTAAATGTTTGCCTTTTATGAATGTTATATGAAGTAGTTTTAAACTGCTTATCATGTTTTTACCTTGTTTATTTACCTTGTTTACTAATTTATAGTATCAGCATTACAACTATCATCATAATAAAAATTGTGGACTGCTTTTTAACGTGTTAATCATCTAGAATGCCATCTATAACCCTACCCTATCCAGTTACTGTTTTTTTTTACCCCATGTCTCATCCTTGAAATTCTCATAAGAATTTTGAAATATAATATTGCATTTCAGTATCCTTATGTTTCATAAGGTCTATTGTACTTCCCAGATAATAAAAATTCTATCAGTTCTTTAAAGACTATACCAAGCTTGCCATTGCTACAAGGGCCTCCTTTTAATCCTGTGATCATATATAGAAGCACATATTTAACATTTGGAATACATTTACATTTGTGTTAAATCATTCCAATGAAGTTCAGATTATATATCTGAATTCTCATGAGCTAAAGGCAAAATTTGTTGCTATCCTGTTCTTTATATATGTTGAAATTAAAAATTTTGAAGTTAGCAATCCATGTTGAAGTTTTACTTTTTGTAAAAGATTTATTTATTTGTTTATTTGAAAGAGAGAGGGAAATATATATATATACACACACACAGATATATTTGAGTATAAATATATAGAGACAGACAGAGGGGGTTATTTTTTTTTTCTTTTGACAGGCAGAGTGGACAGTGAGAGAGAGACAGAGAGAAAGGTCTTCCTTTGCCGTTGGTTCACCCTCCAATGGCATCTTAGCAAGGAAGATCAGAAGTAGAGCAGCTGCAGCTCAAAAAAGATGCTCTGATATGCGATGCTGACATTGTAAGCAGTAGCTTAATCTTCTATCCCACAACACTGGCCTCAGTTTTCATTTTTAATTGCGGATATATTTCTTGATTCCTCAGTGTTCAGAGTACTCTGTGGGGAAAGCTAGAAATGCAAAAATAAGTTTTCTTCCTTATGAATACCATCATGTATTTGCAGAAGTAAAATTTCATAGAAAACATTTGTAAATCACATAAAAAGGATAAAATAATCAGATAGGTATTCTGTGCTTTCAGGTAATTAGCTTAGTTTTCAAAGAATGTGTTTTTCACAAGTTGCTAATTTGAAATATTAACAGAAGGATCAATAACATTTCTAGGAACTGAGAGAAGTACTCAAGGAACATGAGTGGATGTATACTGAAGCTTTAGAATCTCTAAAAGTGTTTGCGGAAGACCAAGGTAATATTCTGTCATAGAAAATACATACTTCTCATTATGTTCTATATTTTAGTGTATGGGAAGTAGTAAGCCTACTAGTTATGAGTCCCAAGAGTGGAATTGCAAATAACATTTGAAGTCACTGTATAAATTTTTAAAATAACAATTTCCCAATATTTTGGTAAGATGTGTTTATTTGAAAGAGAGAGAGAGAGAGAGATCTTCTGTTCAAATGGAATGAAAACACACCCACCAACAGGAAAGGTTTATTGTCAGGTGGGAGAAGCCCACTGACATAGGGGGTGGTGTAGAGAGAGTAAGAGAGAGCACGTGTTCAGGAACAGGTCCTGTTAAACCTTTGCAGTAAGGGGAGGGGTGGCAAGGAAGTAGAAGCAGCGAATCCCATTAGGGTAGGGGTGGAGCTGACACAGGTGGTTGGGCCATGGGGCTTAGGACCAAAGCCAACTATGCAAGATGGTGACAGGGGGCCAGGGCCTAAGATGGCATCCAGGGTATAGATGGTACCACAGTTGAGACTGCCATTTTACTAACAGCTGCAACTGCTGGTGCTATGCCAAGCTGAAGCCAGGAGCCAGGAACTCCATCTGGGTCTCCCTTGTGGGTGTCAGGGACCAGGTACTTGGGCCATCTTCTACTGCCTTCCCAGGTACATTAGCAGGGAACTGAATCACAAGTAGAGCAGCAGGGATGACTCAAACTGGCTCTGTGGTGTGGTAGGCCACTGTACTGGGCCTCCCCCTTCCTTTTCTTAAAAAAGATCAATTTATTTATTTGAAAGGCAAAACAACAGAGAAAGAGAAGTTCCTAAATGTTTTGACTTATTTTTTTATGATAATATAAAACAAAACAAGAAATATCTCTATTTGGCCAATATTTCTTGATAGGTAAAGCTTATTTTAACACTAAGGAATCAAAGTAAGTTCACATGTCAGGATGTTTCCTGTGAATGGTGGTATCTTATAATCATTACAATGCAGATTATCTTAATCTGTATTTGCATGAATATGAAAAGCACCAGCATCAAAAACTTAGGTGTATCATCAACATGAAAGAAAGCCTCTGAATTCTAGTAGAACCTTGTTAACTCTAGCACCAAATGATAGGGGAGAGGCAAAAATCAAGTAGACTAGGTCTTTATCATTACAAAGCCAGCTTTAAAAGCCCAGCATAGAGAATTTAGATGCCTCTTAATGAATTTTTCTGAGAAATACTATACAACCAGAGAATTTCGTTGGAGGGCGGAATGCTACCAGAAATACTCATTCTGAGCCTGAAGACTGATTCAGAAGATCCAGATTATGAATGAGAAGAAATTTAAGGAATACCTCATTCAATTTATTTTGCTTATGTTTTTCATGTGTCACAAGCATGATTGATCACTTTCAAATCTAAAAGCTCTTTTGAGTAAATAAAAAATAAATATTCTAAATAAAGTTCAGTGGTCCCTCCATGTCTGGATGATTGGTTCAGGGCCTCCTGGTAATACTAAGATCTGCCATTGCTCAAGTCCCTTATGTAAAATGATATTTAGTCTTTGCATGTAACCCATGCACATCCTCCCATGTACTTTAAATAAATAATCTCTGGATAACTTAGAATACCTAATATGGTGTAAATGCCATGTACATAGTATTGTATAGAAAAAGTCTGTACATGTTCAATACTGTACAGACAGAATATTTTCTAATATTTTTGATCTGTAGTTGATTGAATCCATGAATGTAGAGCCCATGGATACAAAGAGCCAACTCTATTGTGCTAGAGATTAAGAGGTGCTTTATTATTTGTTTTTTTGTTTTGTTTTGTTTTGTTTTTTAACTAGTATATAAAGTAAGAATAACTTTGATCCTCAGGCCTCTTAGAATTCTGTGATATGTGATGGACTAGTCAGTGACAAAATATTCTTGATTTTTGGTAATAGTGTATTTAAATAATTTTTTAAGAATGATGAACTTGAAATAGTGGAGACAGTGATGGATATTTGATTATAACAAGATAGTTTAACATACAATTTTTATTAGTAAGCTTCAAGAAGGAGTGTTTTATTACACGGGAGTGGGGCTGGTAAGGAACACAGAGACATCTTTGGATATATAGCTGCCATTTATGTTCTCAGGATCAATGTTAAAAAATGGAAATTTGTATTTAATTATTTAAAAGATTTGTTTATTTGAAAGGCATAGTTACAAAGAGACAGAGAGAGACAGAGAGATCTCCCATCCATGGGTTCACTCCTCAGATGGCCGCAAAAGCCTGAGCTGGGCCTATCCAGGGCCAGGAGCCAGGAGCTTCTTCCAGGTTTCCCATGGGGGTAGCAGGCTCCCAAGCACTTGGGCCATAGCAGACAGTTGGATCAGAAGTAGAGCAGCTGGGTCTTGAACTGGCACTGATATGGGATGCCGGCACTGCAGGTGGCAGCTTTACTGGCCACGCCACAGCACAGGCCCATTAATTAATTTTAAAAGATAAATTATCAAGTGATTTTGAAACTATTTTAGCTTAGCATATATCATGAAAGTCGCCTTGAGTATTTCTTGTAAAGTACATCAAGATTTACCAATCAATTGTGGCTGAATTCTGTATTCAGGAGGATTATGTAAAATTTTTCTTCTTTGAAGCCATATCTTTAATTTGTATATTTCTCATTTAGTTATTGTTTTGTTTTTATACACAGATATGCAATATGCTTCACAAAATGAGGTTCCAAATGGAAAAGAAGTTTCTTCAAAGGGTCAAAATTATCCTAAAAATACAACTAAAACAAAACTAAAACAGAAATTTTCCGTGAAACCACAAAATGGTTTTAACAAGAAACGTAAAAAAAACGTATTTAATCCAAAGAAAGTCACTGAAGACTCTGAGTATGATTCAGGTTCTGATGTTGGCAGTTCTCTGGATGAGGACTATAGTAGTGGTGAAGAAGTGATGGAGGATGGCTATAAGGGTAAAATTCTTCACTTCCTTCAAGATGCCTCAATTGGTGAACTCACTCTAATTCCTCAGTGTTCTCAGAAAAAGGCTCAGAAGATAACAGAACTCCGGCCCTTTAACAGTTGGGAAGCTCTGGTAAGGCTACATTCTTTTTCCCCCCCTTCTGTGTGTGTGTGCTTAATTCACAGTAACGTTTATAGTCAAGTTGCCTTCAGCCCAGGGAAGCATAGATGGGTGGCCTTATCCTGTGTAGAGTCAAACATTACTTTCGTTGTAAGCCAATAGTATTTCAAATAGTGTCATATGACCTAATTTTGAATGAATTAAGGGGTGATTTTCCTGAAAAACCCCAAGCTGATTGGCTGGGAATACTGTCACTCATTTTTTGCACAGAAACTTGGTTCATTTCACTGCAGAAGAAGAAATTAGAGCTTACATTTAGGAAGGAGTTGTTTGTTAGCCTGTTCTGATCTGTTACTGCTGAGACACCATGCAGAAAGCAAGAATGTGGCAGAAATTTTACTCCAGCTACTTGAAGAGCAATAGCAACATCCAGGGGATCTCCAAATGCCGGCCTAAGTGTTTCATACTTCATCACAAGAGAAGCAATCGTTTATTTTCTTTTTCTTCTAAAAGTGACAGCTCAATCTCTAACATGTTTTTCTTGGTTAAACAACGCGGCCATTTTATGGAGTGTAGCAGGCTGCAGCATTTTTAATTGGAAAGATATAAAAGTTTGTGGAAGCCTAGCATTCAAGCGTTAGGTGAAGGGAAGGCATAAAAACTGGTAAGTACACTTTGCATGATCATTTTCTGGAATTTGATTTCCTGTAAACAGGAATTATCCAAAATATCTGGAGTTTCAGTTTTATAAATGTCAACAGTCAACAAATCTTATACAAAGAACTCCCTTTTAAATTTTGCTTCAGTTCTTTTGAGAATGTGGGCTTTGATTGTGTGAATTTTGTGTAGGCCCTGTTGTAAAAGCAGTATGGATGATTTGCCATAGCTTTGGAAGATGAAGTGAGTCTAGATCCTTTATAAAACTTTTTAGGAAGTTTTATTCCCTAAGTTGTGGAGCAGAGTTGCATTTGTGGTTAGTTTGTACCTGTGGTTAATCTAAGTGAGCATAAGTACCCTTAAGTGTGTTGACGTGCTAATAGGGTCCCTCAACAATGGTTGTATAAAGCATTTTTTTAAAAATTAAAATGTTTGAAAAATACAGAAACTACATTGCTAGTATTTTAAATTTTTTAAAAAAATAATAAAATTGTGCGTTTTGCCTGAAGCCTTTGATTTTCCAAAAGAACATCTGTCAAAGCAGGCCCTTTCAAAACTTGTTTGGCTTTGCCTGAGTGATTTATTTCTTAAAGTATTTGCTGAGGGGCTTTCTTGTTCTTTTCCTCCTTTTCTTCTTTCTTTTAATCTTTAATGGTCTCCTATGTTATTGCAGGGTTGGGTTGCTCAGGCTTGTTTGGATTCTAATTTATTGAATAAGGAATGCAATTATCTGCACTACTTTGTTTAGTCACTGTAGCTGCTTGCCCAGATATCTTATAGTAAAAGTAAATTATATAATTTTACCAGAAGTTTATATGCCAGATGTTTTTAAAAATATTCAACAACTTAACATGTGGAAAGCATGTTTCCCTTACTAATTAATTGGATAGTTTAAATTAGTCTTGACATGACTTTGGAGATAATACATTACTTAAAACCTCCGAAGTTCTTGTCCTTTTCTGAAAGTTGAACATAAACATTATATTGTTTGTTCTAGTCAGCCACCCAGATCTTGAATATTTTATGTAACAGTTGAAAAGTATCCTAAAAATAAGCTTTCTACTTATGTGTGGTGAAAATATTACTTTGTTGTCCTGAGCTAAGTAGACAGATGGTGAGTTTTGCAAATTAATAGTTCAAATGGCAAGCTAATATGTACAAGCTTTACTTTTAATTTTCTCATAATTTTTTAGCTTCACTTTGTGCTTTAGAATTCTGAATGTGACTGGTTTATAGAACATAATATGTCAATAAAATCCTCATAGGAAAAAATCAGTATTATATGTGTATTTTGGTAGAACTACATAATATACTTTTTATTATTCAGGAAGTAACGATAATGCATTTAAGCAAATTCAAAAGGAAAGAAAAGCCAAAAAAATCACATTTTTATTTTGTTAGCTGCTCTATTTAAAATTCCTGTGACATTTAGTTGAGGCTTTAATCAAGTCAGTTGTAAGCGAACTTCAATGAAGATTTAAAATGTTATACAGTTAGAACACCTGAAACTATTCCATTCTTAAAATTATTATTGAAGCTTAGTTAGTCTTCCAAATTGGGAACTTTGGCAGAACTTAAGAATTGATAAACATTTCACCCAAAAAATGCAAACTGAGCCCTTGACCCAAGTAAACACTTGCATTTTAATTGTGATTTTTGTTAAAAAATTAAATTTCTGTAGTATTGATTATCATTAAATGACTGAGTGTAATCATCAGTATTTCATTCTTATGTTCTTATGAAGGCAACTCAAATGTGAAAATTACTAGCAAATCCCTTTAAAAAGTTTTGAAAAGTTGAAGTTTTATTAAACATATAATGTAAGTATGACATGTAAAGTATAATATTGGTATAATAGCATCTACATAATCCATTAACAGTAATCTTAAATCTAATGATTACATTTATGTATCATTAATGATGTTCTTGTCTGAGAATTATACTTCTTTTTTAAACTACAGTTGTCTTAGACATTCAGTCACCCTCATTTTATATTGGAAATGTTGGTGGTTTTAAAAGTTCAGTGCATTACCTGAGAGGGTGCTTATATTTACAGTTTTATTAATACCTTTCAGTTTTTTCCTTTACATTCAAAATTAAAATATTTATTCAGTTTTCTCGATAAATTTCAATCTTACTTAATAGCTTTCCTACATAATAATGTAGGTGCTTGATTTAAGAAAATTACATCATTAAATCAGGTACTGGTTGTAAATGTAGTAAGCCAAAAATGTTGTTGGTTTAAAAGCTTGTATTGTTAATGTGATAAAATTAGAACTTTTGTTGCCAGATTGCACACATTTTGATGGTATTAGTTCACCATCCACTTTCTGAATCTTGGGCTAATCTTTTACTAAGTAAGGTGGGATGCAGTGTTATGTCTATGATAAATTTTACTATATTGCATGTCTATACATTAATCAGAGAATTAGCATATCTATACTGACCAATGAGATAATTCATGAATGGCTTAACCTAAAACTTTTCTCCTCTCTATCTACTTAATTAACATTTAGATCAGCATAGCTGTGGCTTTTCTTGAATGTTAACCAAGCAGTACAGGTTTGGCTCATGTCAAATAACTTTATCTTCCTCATTGTACCAGTTTTATCTACTGGTAAATTAGACCACATTTTCTTTTTTTTTTTTTTTGCATTACTTTGTGAATTCTTTAAAATGTCTGTCTAAATTCGTCAGTTAAAGCTTTATAATATGTATTTCTTCCTTCCAGATAGGGACGCTTTATTGAGTTTGTTTATAAGATTTCTGTAATTTGAACAAGTTTGGTAAACTTATATTAAAAAATTTTTAATTCATGGAGCACTTTGTAGGCTCCTGCCAGGTATTTATAATAATGAAAGGTTAGGGATTTTTTCCTTAGGATTGCTTTTTTTTAGTTGGGGATTAAATAATTTGGGAATTATACGTGCTTTTAAATTATTTCCCCCTGAGCCAAGACACTGTGGCAAAAAATGACTGACATGAAAGGTCTCTGTGAGTAAGATCCCAGGGGAAAGTAGGGGTCATCAGAGAAGGAGGTACCTATCTCTGAAGGGAGAAAACTTCCACTTTGATTATGGCCCTGTCTAAATAATGTTGGAGTTTGTAAACTCAGAAGGCTTCCATAGCCTTGGCAGCTCATGACAAGAGCCTCGAGAGATCACTGACGTCATAAATAAGAGTGTCAGTTGTTAAATCAACAATGGGAGTCACTGTGCACTTGCTCCCTGTGTAGGACCTCTGTCCTTAATGTGTTGTACTATGAGAGTTAACAGTAAAATGTGTCTTCAAACAGTGCTTAATACTTTGTGTGTCTGTGTGGGTGCAAACTGTTGAAATCTTTACTTAATGTAGAGTTGATCATCTGTATAGAAAGGTAATTAAAAGTGAATCTTAGGCCGGCACCACGGCTCACTAGGCTAATCCTCCACCTGCGGCGCCAGCACTCCGGGTTCTAGTCCTGGTTGGGGCGCCGGTTCCGTCCCAGTTACTCCTCTTCCAGTCCAGCTCTCTGCTGTGGCCCAGGAAGGCAGTGGAGGATGGCCCAGGTGCTTGGGCCCTGCACCCACATGGGAGACCAGGAGGAAGCACCTGGCTCCTGGCTTCGGATCGGCCGGCCGTAGCAGCTATTTGGGGAGTGAACCATTAGAAAAAGGAAGAACTTTCTCTCTGTCTCTCTCTCTCTCTCTCACTAACTCTGCCTGTCAAAAAAAAAAAAAAAAAGAGAGAGAGAGAATATAATGAAGAATGGGATGGGAGAGGGAGTAGAGGTGGGACAGTAGTGGGGGTGGGAGGGTGGGTATGGGGGGGAGAACCACTATAATCCAAAAGCTGTATCTGTGAAATTTATATTTATTAAATAAAAGCTTTCCAAAAAAAAAACAAAAAAAAGATTTCCCCCTTCCAATAGAAATTCAAAAGTAATGTTACAGTAAGAGTGACACACTGTGGCAAGAAAGGAGTACTTAAATCACAAACTGAAAGAAAAAAATCCTTAGATAGTAAAATTCTTAATCTAGAGACATTATTCAGGACCCATTGATACTCTTTTTTCATGTAATTATCCACCATGTGGCAATTACATTTTTTCCTTTTATTATTCCCCTGAAATATTAGCTTTATTTTTTGAAAGTTAATTTCTTCAGTGTTAAATTGAAGTAGTCATTGGCCAGCGCTGCGGCTCACTAGGCTAATCCTCCGCCTTGCGGCACTGGCACACCAGGTTCTAGTCCCAGTCGGGGCACCGGATTCTGTCCCAGTTGCCCCTCTTCCATGCCAGCTCTCTGCTGTGGCCAGGGAGTGCAGTGGAGGATGGCCCAAGTGCTTGGGCCCTGCACCCCATGGGAGACCAGGAGAAGCACCTGGCTCTTGCCTTCAGATCAGCGCGGTGTGCCGGCCACGGCGCGGCGGCCATTGGAGGGTGAACCAAAGGCAAAGGAAGACCTTTCTCTCTGTCTCTCTCACTGTCCACTCTGCCTGTCAAAAAAAAAAAAAGACTCAAAAAATTGAAGTAGTCACATCCAAGAATAAAGTTGGTAGTCCAGTTTATACAAAATTATACTGAAGTTACTCGCCACTTAAGATATTTTGAACATCATCCATTTATGTGTACATTTGTATATTTCACAGTATGTGAATGGGATTATATTTCCTATGCTCATCAGTAGCTTTAGATTTACTATTGATCATTCACTTATAGGATATTTGTATTTCTTAAATCTTATTTTAGTGAAGCTAAGTAATTTCCAGGATTTTTAAGTGTTTTTTGTGTTCAAGAAACAGTAACATGAAGTGGCAGTAGAATATCCTTATATCTTTCCTTAAATGCCCAACACCCCTTTTCTCCTCCACCACAAGTAAATGAAAATCTTATGAAAGCAAATCTTGGGTTAATTTTTTTGTTAATATTTTTGCTTTTAGGGGCCGGCACCATGGCTCACTTGGTTAATCCTCCCCGAGTTCTAGTCCCGGTTGCTCCTCTTCCAGTCCAGCTTTCTGCTGTGGCCTGGGAGTGCAGTGGAGGATGGCCCAAGTGCTTGGGCCCTGCACCCGCATGGGAGACAAGGAGGAAGTACCTGGCTCCTGGCTTCGGATCGGTGCCGTGCTGGCTGGGCCGCAGCAGAGAGCGGGACTGGAAGAGGGGCAACCGGGACAGAATCCGGCGCCCCGACCGGGACTAGAACCCGGAGTGCCGGCGCCGCAGGCAGAGGATTAGCCTAGTGAGCCGCGGCGCCGGCCAAAATGTATTTTTTTCAACATAATGGATTTGAAGTGAAACACATGGGAATTCAGATATGGACATAAAGAATCAGGTTAGGTTTTCAGGGCCCATGCTGTGGTTTAGCAGGTAAAGCTTTTGCTTGCAGTGCCAGCATCCCATATGTGCGCTGTTTGAAGTCCCGTCTGCTCCAATTCCTATCCAGCTCTCTGCTTTGGCCCGGGAAAGCAGTAGAAGATGGCCCAAGTCCTTGGACCCCTGCACCCATGTGTGAGACCAGGAAGAAGCTCCTGGCTCCTGGCTTTTGATCAGCACAGCTCTGGCCACTGTGGCCATCTAGGGAGTGAACCATTGGATAGAAGACCTCTCTCTCTCTCTCTCTCTCTCTCTCTGTCTCTCTCTCTCCTTCCCTCTCTCCCTCCCCCTCTCCCTCTGCCTCCCTGTAACTTTGCCTTTCAAATGAATAAATAAATCTTTTAAAAAATGCATCACATAAGAGTGTACTGGAGTTCTTTAAAAAAAATATGTGGTTTTCTTAGCACTTGATTAAACTGATTATTAAATGTTTAAAATTTTTTAAATTTCCCTCAAAGAAAAATTGAGTTTGGATTTCTGTTTCTGAACTAGTATTTTACCTTTCATGCCGTAGTTCACAAAGATGTCCAAAACTAATGGTTTATCAGAAGATTTGATATGGCACTGTAAAACATTGATCCAAGAAAGAGATGTGGTTATAAGGCTTATGAACAAATGTGAAGACATTTCAAATAAATTAACCAAACAAGTAACCATGCTCACTGGAAATGGAGGAGGCTGGAACATCGAACAACCCTCCATTCTAAACCAAAGGTAATCTTTGTTCAACACACTACTTTATCTCTGTTGTATGACATGTTGTGAACTTATTTCTGTATTGTGCCTTGAGAAATGAAATATGGAAGTGATACAGCAACTAATGTTAGACGAGAACTCTCAAGGTTTCCTGCAATGGCCCATTAAGTCATTAAGTGGTTTAGGAATTGTTTTTCATTGATCCCCTTCCCAAAGCAGAGTATTTCATACCCTCTTACCTTTATAAGTGAGAAGGCAGAAATGATTTATCTTCCTTGTTGAAAACAGATTATCTCCTGAAATTATCATTAGTGAAACTGAAAAAGGTGGTTTTTACCTACCTACCCTACTCCTGTGTTTTAGTTTGACTCCCCAAAAACATCCACTGCTAAATTGCATCATTGTAAAAAATTTTTTTGCCATTCGCCTATTTTCTTTTTAATTCTAAATTAAATTATTAAAATGTCCTGTATTTGGGGTGAAATGTTTAAATGCTTCAAAAAGCCCAGATATTTAAACATTGTGGGGAGAGGGTATCAAAACCCTTCAAAAAGGGAAAGAATAGATACCTTTTTAAAATGAACTAAATAAATATACATATTCCTGTAAAGTTCTGCTTTCAATAAAATACCTCATCAGAATTCTTTGTTTAATTTTTTTAAAGATTTATTTATTTGAAAGAGTTAGAGAGATAAGATGTTCCAACCTCTGGTTCACTCCCCAGATGACTGCAACTGCCAGGGCTGGGGCAGGTTGGAACCAGGAGCTTCATCCAGATTTCCCACATGGCTGACAGGGGTCCAAACAGCTGGGCCATCTTTTATTGCTTTCCCAGGCCCTTAGCCAGGGAGCTGGATCAGAAGTGGAGCAGCCGGTACGTGAATCGGTGCCCATATGGGAAGCTGGCTTCACAGGTGGCAGCTTTACCCACTGTGCCACAACCCAGGCCCCTCTCATCAGAATTCTTTAAAAACATAACCACAAAAAGTTGTCCAACAGCCAGTGCATATTAAAATGGCTTTTATAATTGTGATACCCACATTTTGCATGTTGTTGGGTGTTTGGGGTGGGGAAATTGTTTTGACCTTCCTCTAAACGTTTATTTGTTTATTTTTAAATGGAGACTCAGAATTGTTCAGACAGCTTTCTTTTTAATAATGTATACAGTTATTTGTTATGATATTACTTATGGTGGCAAAAATATGGAAACAATTCAAGTTCCTAAAATCAGGAAGTAATTAGAATGATCATATCTTCATACTATGCAATGCTATACATCTTTAAAAATGAGTTATGTTTGTTCAGAATATCTCTAATAAATATTTTTATAAGATTAGCACCAGGGTCTCATTAAAATTAATTACCTCAGCTGATGATTTTATTTACTTCTTAAGTTAATGATCAAAGCATAATTGCTGATCATTGGTTAATTAAAAATCAAGTTGTAAAAAAAAAGGTAAAATTACTGTTTTTTAATAGTAAGCTACAATCTTTTCTGTGCCCTTCTAGGGTGCTATGGGATGGTGTAGGGAAACGTGATGCAGTTCCCACAAAGAAGCTCTTTTCTCTGTTGCATAGAAAGAACTATTTCAGCAAATTCATCTCCTAAAAGTGTAGTTGGAGCTGCTGCTTGTTCTCCAGCATTGGATATGGGGAGTTCTTCACTCTGCAAGACTTACCCAGTTGAGTCTACTTTATTGTAATTTGGACTTCTAAAAATCAAGTGCTTTATCGCATCACTTTTAAAATTTCGCTTTTAAACCCACATTCACAAAGCCCTGTTACTTGTAAATAGTATGATCTGGTAATGAACTGTCCTTTCTATTAGACTAAGGACTTTTTATTTAATGAAATAATAATAGATGAGCAAAATATTTGCTGTTTTTTTCTTTAACTGCTTATTGGATCTAATCCAAGGCACAATTTCCAAAAAATATGTATCTATATTTTCTTTAGAGTTTATTTAAGTACACTTTTAGGGGTTGGAATTTGTTGTCTTGGTTTTTGTTCTTAGCCAAAGTAAGAGTTGCTTAAGCAATTTTTACTTGGTGTGCTGGCCAGGCATTGTCGCTGCTTAGAATAGATATGTTTGAAGTTGTTTCCTTGCCTTGGGAAAGGATTTATTAGCACAGAGGAAAGTATTAGTCTATCCTAATGAATAACCTATCATGAGTGCATCTTTCTCTTAACAGAACAAATTATTTGTGACAGAGTTTGCCTTGAAGCAAGATCAGTGTTAACTATTTAGTTTTCTATTTCAAGCTTATGAGAATGTAACAGAAGAAATTTTGCCCTTTAGAGATATAAACAACTCAGAATCTTTATTTAAAAATTAAATTGTAGGGAAAAATAAATTTTCTGATTATATACCTCAAACCATTATTCATAAGCTTTATTTTGAAATACCAAAATTAAATGCCTGAAGTCAAAATTTTTAAAACTTATTTCTCTTGTTTTACTCTTACTATAGATGTGATCATCTTTTCTGAAGTACTAGCAATTAATCTAAAAATTATCAGCTTAAAACTTTTAACTGGAATGATTTCCTACATGTTCAGTATACACTATGATTAATCACATTTCTGTCTTTTTTGGCTACATCTACCAAGATTCTCTGATCTTGTTTCTTAACAAGAACTTAAGAGGATGATTGCCTATCTTATTCCTAAACCAGAGCTATGAGATCATTTGATAATGATGTCAATGCAAATCAATACTGCAGATATGGTTTGACTAACACAAAGTACCAGAATGTAAATATTTTGATTTGAATGTTTCTGTATGAATTGTTGTTGTGGTAATATTTCTCAGCAGCCATGTCACATTACAGACATAACCTTTGAAAAAATCATAGTGCCTCTGTCTGTAAGGAATGTTTTATCCTGACTTCAAAATAACCTACTGTTCATTTTCTTTCATGTTCTTAGTAATTCTTGAAAACATTTTCTTTTTCCTTAGTGGGAGGTAAGAGAACCTTCAGTTTAGAGATATTTGTAATGCTTTGTTTAGAAATGGCCACTTAATTAAAATCAGATGACATAAATAAATCTTCCACATCTGTGTCTATAAATTGGTTGTTAGGGTTCATATACAGTCATTCTTACAAATCTATACAGTGTGAAAATAAATAAGAAGTATGATTACTTATCAGGAACATCAGAAAGTTTGTCAAAAGTTAACTTATACAAAATGAATTGTATTTTTCAATGTAAGCTCTGTCAAGTGCCAGATACATTTCTAAGCAATGGTGTGAACCACTTTGTCTGTAGAGAACTGAAGGTTTGGGGGATTTAATCAGTGGTTTTTCTTTGCATCATTATCTGAAGAAAAATTTGTGCCCTTTAAGGATTTCTTTTTTAAGGTTACCAGAATAAAAAAAGAAAAAACTAAATCAGGACTATTATGTGGATGCCTAATGATTCCTATTGAAACTCTGACAGAATTGCCCTTCTTTGAGGAAAAGAATGAGCAGTAGCACTGTCACACGGAGAAAGACTCTGGTGAAGCTTTTCTGGGCACTTTTCTGCTAAATCTTTGACTTTCTCAAAAAATTATCTGAATAAGAAGTTGGTCTCATTCTTTGACCCTCCAGAAAGTCAACCAAAATGCGATAAGCATCCAAGAAATTGTTGCCATGACTTTGGCTCTTGACAAGTCCACTTTTGCTCTGACTGGACCACATCCAACTCTTAAAAGACATTACTTACTTTGATTATACCTCATCTTTAGCATTGTAATAGTAAAGTCATGTTACAGTTCTTTGAGAAAATGCTTCAAGATCTTGATTCCAGTTGCTTTAAATTTCATTTGAAAGTGTTGTTATCTGTGGATAATCTGGGCACAAAAGTTTTGGCACCGATGGAGTGGAAAGTTCTCTCCACTTTAATTTTTCAGTGAATGAAAATTAAGTAAGCTAAACCAGTTGAAATGTTTGGTTGTTGTTTCTACTGTTCATCATCAGTCGTTTTCAGTAAAGGCACAAACAAGATGTATTTATTCCTCATGAGTTGATGTGGATGGTCTGGCTACTGGCTTCATCTTCAACATCATCTAGTCCTCTTTTCAAACAAGTGACCCATTTGTAAATGCTGGTTTCTTTTGGACATTGTCCCCATAAAGTTTTTATAAGGCATCAGTGATTTTCCCATTCCTCCAATCAAGCTTCACCATAAATTGGATGCTTGTCCTTGCTTTAATTTTAGCAGAATTCATGTTGATTTGATAGGGGCTCTGTAAAAAAATTATTTTATTATTTGTTTGAAAGACAGAGAGGGTACACACTCATCCACCAGATCACTCCCCAAATGTCTATCCATCGAGCTTTGGTTGAGCCAGGCTAAAACCACAAACTAGGAGCTCAATCCCAGTCCGCTACATCAGTGATAGGGATACAGCTACTAGAGCCTCATTGCTGCCTCCCAGCGTCTGCATTAGCAGGAAGGTGGAGTAGGGAGCCAGAGAGTTACTGAACTCAGATAGTCTGACATGGAACACTTATCCCAGAGGCTCTTTTCAAATTTGTGTGTTACCATCTTTATGCCTCAAACTTAGGTCTTTTCAGACATGTTGTAACCAGTTAGTAGAAGTTTATTTTGGAGCAGAAAAGTTTTTTGAAAACTATGCATGTATTTTAAAATTTTTACAACAAAATAAGCTTACTTTTAAGATTTCTTTTTATTCATTTGAAAGGTAGAATGACAGAAAGAGACACGCAGAGATTTTCCATTTACCAGTTTACTCCTAAATATCCACAATAGCTGGGTCTGGGCCAGGCCACAGCCTGGAGCCAGGAACTCCACCCAGGTCTCCTATATAGGTGGCAGAAGCCCAAGAACTTGAGCCATCATCTGCTGCCTCCTAGGAGAATTAGCAGGAAGCTAGATCGGAAGTTTAGAGAAGCAATAGCTGGTTCCCAGATGAGACACTTTGACATAGGATGCAGGTGTTCCAAGCAGCACTTAACTTGCTGTGCCACAGCATCTGTCCCCAATAAATTTAGCTTTTAATCACATTTTTTATGATCCCTTGAAATACCCTCATGTACATTAATCTCTGTTTTTAAAACAAATATCTTAATATAATAAAGCTGTTTAATGCTCCAACTAAAACACTTTACCAGGGCTGCTTTGTGAATCTGAATAAAGCAGTTTCCTTTAAATTAATTCTATGTAGTAGTTACTCATCACTTACTAAAATGGATGTATAGTATTTTTGACAGTTAAATGTGCTATTTCCTCAATAAATGTTGTTGATAAAGGATTTACTAACTTTTATTTAAGGATATTTCTTGGCTGTTTGTGGTAAGTTATACATTGGGATGCCATGTTGGCTGTTGGATGCACTTATATGTGATATAATGTGCTTACTTTACCAACTTTGATCATTTACATAAAATGTCAGCATTATGTGTGCAGGACTTGGGAAAATAACAGAGAGCTCAGTGTTGACCATAGGGTGGGCAAATCATAGTCATATGACCTTGGGCAAGTTACTTAAAGTTACTTAACCTCCCAGTCCCAGTAAATTCCCTATCTATACATTGTGGATAATTAATATTACCTGCTTTATAATGAGGATTCAATAAAATAATGCATATAAAATCATAGCATAGTGGTTGGGAAATGGTAAATACTCAATATTAGCATTTATTGTTACTGCTAGTATAGTAGAAAGTTTTTAGGGTCTGGAAATTAATGCATCTGTAATGTTTTATTTCATTGTTACTTTTTTAGTATCATAGAGATTATACTGAGTAAGCAGGCAAAAAATGTTTTTTTTAAATCCAGCACAAGAGCTGTAAAGACATTAGAAATGCTACTTAAGCTTTTAATTTTTCTAAATGAGAAATGTTTTATGGATTATATTCGCCACAGTTGAGAGTGAGAGTTTGAATTAAGGTAGGTATCTTCAGCATCAGCTTTTTTACCCTACTTTGATTAAGGTGTCTTGATTTTAGAGTTCGACCCTTAAGCCTTTTATTAAGCCAGGTCTAGATGCTTTCCCTATGTGTAATCAGGATGTGGGTAAGAGAAAATAAGGTACAAGTCGTAAAAGTTGGAGGATAGGAGGCATGCCCTTGTCCTGTGCTTTCACATTAATGTGGGCAATGATGACCTATTCTAGTGAGTGTTAGTGTAGTCTTTGGAGTTAGAGAGATTTCCTGAAATAAAATCTGAGAAGGTGATGGTAGTAGCTACTTTTTAGAATGTTTAAAGTATTAAATCACATAATATCTGAAAAGTGATGCCTGTTGCTGCCTTCATATAATAAATGTTCAGTAAATGATAACTACTATTAGTTTTTAACTACTTGAACGTTTAGGAAAAAGACACTTTCATTGATTATCACTTCTCGTACTACATTCTAAACAAGTCAGGTCATTCCCAGAGGTTAGTGTGTTTATGTGTTTCCAAGTTAAGCAAGGTCTTTGACACGTGCATGCTACTTTCTATACTGATATTCATTGATAGGTAGCAAATTTATATGTGTACATACTGCACATATAAATATATCCATATATACAGCTGTAGAATTCCACAGATCATTGACATCAGGGATGATTGGCACACATTTAGAAGGTGCTTATTGGGCCGACCCAACAGAGTTGCAAATTATGTTTGTGTTTTTTAGCCTAATATTTTTAAGCTCCTTAATGTGCTAAGTCAGAGCAGTTCAGTTTTGCTTAATTCAATGGAATTACATTATGGCCAATTTGGAAGTATTTTATGTAATCCTTATTACCAAAAAAGAAATCAACAAATACAGAATAAAATTTGAGAAGATAAAATTTGTTATCTTCTGGGTTTGTTTTCATGAGTAGGTATACCTAGTTCATAATAGTAGTTAAAAGGTAAGGCTAGGTCTGTCAATTTTATGTTTAAGGGTCAAACTCTAAAATCAGGACACCTTAATCAAAGTAAGGTAAAAAAAGTGATGCTGAAGTTACCTACCTTAATTCAAACTCTCACTCTCAACTGTGGCGAATATAATCCATAAAACATTTCTCATTTAGAAAAATTAAAACCTAAACTTCATGTCAGAAAAACTAGCACAGAAAAGTAATGTAAATATAAATCTATAATACTTGGTATTTTCTCTTTACCAGTTTGTCACTCAAGCCCTATCAGAAGGTTGGCTTGAATTGGCTGGCATTAGTACATAAACATGGACTTAATGGCATTTTGGCAGATGAAATGGTAAGTGTACTCTGTCTCTAGGATTTGTTAAAGTAATTTAAAAGGGCCCTTGCTGTCATATAAAACATGAAATTTTTCCTTGTGACTATAGTTACCTAGTCTCGCCTTAGTATCTTATTTTTCTCATCTGTTTATTGTCTATCTTAAGTCTAGCCTCCTCACTTTTCCTCTAAATGAATGTAGGTTTATCATAGAAATATCAGAGTGTGTATTTGCATACATGTACACACATACAAGAGGCCCTCAAAAAGTTCATGGAAATGCTTTTTTTATTATTATTATTATTGACAGAGTGGACAGTGAGAGAGAGACAGAGAGAAAGGTCTTCCTTTGCCGTTGGTTTACCCTCCAATGGCTGCCACGGCCGGCGCGCTGCAGCCAGCGCACCGCGCTGATCCGAAGCCAGGAGCCAGGTGCTTCTCCTGGTCTCCCATGGGGTGCAGGGCCCAAGCACTTGGGCCATCCTCCACTGCACTCCCGGGCCACAGCAGAGAGCTGGCCTGGAAGAGGGGCAACCAGGACAGAATCCGGCGCCCCGACCAGGACTAGAACCCAGTGTGCCAGTGCCGCTAGGCGGAGGATTAGCCTGTTGAGCCGCGGCGCCAGCCGCATATTGTTTTTAAATTCCATTTTCCATAAACTTTTTGAAGTACCATTGTATATATTGAGGTTTTATTCTCTGTCCTTTTTCTGTAGCTGCCTATTAAAATTTAACTGAACTTAGATACCTGTTGTATCCGTAAGTCAATCTGTACATAACTTAGCAACATCATTTTTATTAAATGTCTCTCTGAATCTATTCTTTCTCAAAAAATATTTGATTAAAGGTAATCTCAGGAAATTCATTATCTGTTGCCTCTGTTCTTAGGAATAGAATTTCTGGATAAAGAGTCAGTATATGTTCACATCCAGTTAGTCATGGGACATAGTCTTCATCCAGTTTGTATTAAATATTTTCTGTAAATACATAGTAACCAAAATTACTTTTTGTCTGTGTAGTCCAAAAAGTCTATATTAATGATGTGGCATATATATATATAAACTAGCTATTGAGATCTGTCCATCTTGTTCATTAAAGTCTTTAGAGATTATCATCCATTTTGTCATTTGAGAACTAAGAACATAGAAGTTTTTAGAGACATTATAGGAAATCTGAAGTGAATATAATACAAAAATACTCCTTTTCCTTTTATAGCTTCTAATTATTAATTTATTTTAAAATTTCATATGTTTTCTTTTAAACTTTTAATTTTAGGGCCTAGGGAAAACTATTCAAGCCATTGCATTCCTGGCATACCTCTTTCAGGAGGGTAATAAAGGTCCTCATCTGATCGTTGTTCCAGCATCAACTATAGGTTTGTAATACTTGGGGCTGTATTCTAATTAAGAGTATGTTGTTGTTGTTTTTAAAATTTATTTATTTAGTTGAAAGGCAGAGTAATAGAGAGGCAGTGGTAGAGGCAGAAAGAGATCTTTCATCCACTGGTTCATTCAAATGGCCTCATGGCCAGGGCTGGGCTGATCCGAAGCTGGGAGCCAGGAGCTTCTGCCTGGTCTCCCATGTGAGTGCAGGGGCCCAAGCACTTGGACCATCTTCTGCTGCTTTCTCAGGTGCATTAGCAGGGAGCTGGATCAGAATTGGAGCAGCTGGGACTCAAGCCGGCACCCCTATGGGATGCCAGCACCGGAGGTGGTGGGTTTACCCACTATGCCACGGCTCTGGCCCCTTAATAATATTTTATAGAGATAGAAGGAAGTATGTGTGTATTTCTTTCTTTTATGGAGGTGAGTATTAATTTTGTGGTTCCCTTCTATTTTGTGTATAAGGAAAAATAAAATAGAATGAAAAGATAAGTTTATTTGGGTACAATTTCTTTTTTCAGATTCATGCATAATGTTTTTCATGATACACACTTTCCATGAACCTTTTTGAAGACCCCTTGTATGCCTGTGTTTTTGGTTATATTGACAGACTTTTAAATGGAAATAAATATAAGTCCATTATTTGTTTTTAAATTATTTTAAATCAAAGACCATTTGATAAGGTTAGTTATTTTGGTTTCAGAGTACCTTTAAATTTTTTCAAGATTAAGAAAATAAGTTCTTTTAAGCATTTATTGAATCAGATTATATAATATTTACTCAAAACACTGTTCCTTTCCTTTTTCAATTAATTGGATGTAAGAGAATATGTGTGCATATGATATAAAAGTAACAACAACAAAAAACCTCTTCTTAAATTGGAATGTAATCACCTATAAATATAATAGCCCTTCATTTTGATACCTCTGAAACCTGAAGATTTTTTTAATCATGTGGGATAATAATGTGAAGGATTTGTTATAAAAGCAAAATCATTGTGTCATTTATATTTTATAAAAGAATTTGTGAGTAAAACTTGTCAAAATTTAACGTCAAATTTCTTTTTTGTTTCACAGATAACTGGTTAAGGGAAGTCAACTTGTGGTGCCCCACTTTAAATGTACTCTGTTACTACGGTAAGAATCTGTCATTTTGCTTTTAACTTTGGGAATTTCTTTAAAATTGAAGTACATGATAAAGTACAATAAATATAATCACAATATATGTGTTTTTAAATTCTAGGTTCTCAAGAAGAACGTAAACAAATCAGATGTAACATTCACAGTAAATATGAAGATTACAATGTAATTGTGACCACGTGAGTATGGATAAATTTTTTGTGGAGAGGGACAGGATTTATGTAGCCCCTGAAGTTAAAAATAAAAGTTACAGTAGTAGTGTTAGAAAGTTTATGCTATGAACTGTGCACCAAAAACAATGGAATGATTTTCACTGAGGATCAAGCATTTTTTAGTTTGGTATTACACTGATGTAGGAGGTTCTTCTAGTAGTGCATTAGCTCACCAACAATGGGTGTGAAAGATTTTACATAGTTTACTAAAAGCATAATCTTCTGTTGGGCCTCTCAGTTAACCTTAAGGTAAACTTTGAGATCCCCCACCAAAGTATTTATTTCTAATTCCAAATAAGTATGAAATACAGTGAAATCTCATTCTCCCAATGAAATGTTTTAGTTATAACAGCAAGAAGAATTGAAAGCATAATTTTGAGTAAGTTAACTACCAGGTGGTAATAGCTATTTGGCTTAAATATCTGGCTGAGAATTTCACAATCTTATATTTATTATATAGGTTATTTAAATAACAGTTTAGCTGTTGGTTATTATTTCTCACTCTGGCTTCTGTGTGGGTGTGCCCTTGAAAGAATTCATCTAAAAATTTCATCTTTTCTTAATAAAAGACTGTCTGCTTGCTATTAACTGTATTCCTTGGACATACAATGCTAGTTTAATAAAATTAACTTATAATAAAATGAACTGCCACTTGCAGCACCAGCATCCTGACATCCCATATCAGTGCACCAACTTGTGTCCTGGCTGCTCCGTTTCTGATCTGGTTCCCTGCTAATGCTTCTGGGAAGGCAGCAAAAGATGGCCCAAGTACAATATTGGCCCCTGCCACCCATGTGGCAGACCCAGATGGAGTTCCAAGCTATTGACTTTTGCGTGGCCCAGCCCTGGCTGCTGCTGCCATTTGAGGAATAAACCAGCAGATGGAGAATCTCTTCTTCTGTCTGTCTCTCTCTCTCTCTGTGTCTCTCTCGCCGTCACTCTGCCTTTGCAAAAACAGAAACACAAATATGTATTAGCTTTATGTTCTTTTTTCCACATCTTAAAATATAACAATTTATGGAGCACAGTGTGTAATAGCCAGTTATTTATGAATTATACCCAAATTGACCTCTCTCGATAGGCAACAATTGTCTAGTTATATAACATTTATATTTTCTTTTAATTCTTTTAGCTTTCTTTGTTTTAAAGATTTATTTATTTATTTGAAAGGCAGAGTTATACAAGGTGTGGAGAGGCAGAGAGAGAGAGAGAGAAAGGGGGGTCTTCCATCCCATGGTTCACTCCCCAATTGGCCACAATGGCCAGAGCTGTGCTGATCTGAAGCCAGGATCCAGGAGCTTCTTCTGGGTCTTCCACATGGGTGTAGGGGCCCAAGGACTTAGGCCAGCTTGTACTGCTTTCCCAGGCCATATGAGAGAGCTGGATAGGAAGTGGAGCAGCCGGCTCTTGCACCGGTGCCCATATGGGATGCTGGTGCTTCAGGCCAGGGCGTTAACCCGCTGCACCACAGCACCAGCCCCCTCTTTCAACTTTCATAATTTGTTTACATGTACATCAATCATTATTAACTAAAAATACATCAAAATTTGAGTACCACCTGTGTCTTGTGCTGCCCTTTAAGTACTGAGTATTAGAAATGAATAAATAAAAGCCATTTTAGGAAACATTAAACCTCTCTAGGCTCCAAGTTCTTAAAAGGTTTTTGTTTTCTTGTGACAGGTATAATTGTGCAATCAGCAGTTCAGATGATCGTAGTCTGTTTCGACGCCTAAAACTTAATTACGCAATTTTTGATGAGGGCCACATGCTGAAGAATATGGGTTCCATCCGCTACCAGCACCTTATGACAATTAATGTAAGTGTTTTGACCTTTTTTCTAAATTGTGAAATTTTAGGTTATATAATTTAATGTGTATAGTATTCCATTTAAGGACACAGCAAATTTTTCTGTAAAGGGCCAAATAGTAAATATTTTGTGTCTTGTGGGCCCTTTCGGTTTTTTTTAAACAGTCCTTTAACAATATGAAGCCATTCTTAGCTCATAGCTAATAAGCTATTACTTATTAACCCCTGTTCTACATGATAACATTTATAAATCAAATATACTTTATATTCTTTGATCACCTCACAAAAGTGAGGATACAGCTTACCTACTTACCAATAGTTTTTACATTCTACTTTAAGTACCAGTAGATGGTAAAAGCAGACGCTGTTTAAATTACCAGTATTCACAGATTGTTAATTATTATGGTTTTAATTCTCCTCTGCACTTCTTTGTCCCTCATTGGGGAGGGTGGACACAAAGGGAATGACTTTTAAAAAACTAATCTAAATTTTACCTTTATTCATAGGCAAATAACCGGTTGCTGCTCACAGGCACACCTGTGCAGAATAATCTGTTAGAACTCATGTCACTGTTGAATTTTGTTATGCCACATATGTTCAGTAGTAGTACCAGTGAAATACGAAGAATGTTTTCTTCTAAGACTGTAAGCATACATGCATATTTTCTCCCAAATGTATTGCTTTGTGTTGTATGTGGGCCATTTATTCTGTTGTCTTTTTTATTGTTGTTTTCACAGTATGTATGCTGTATCAAATAAAGTAGTTCATATTTCTATATTTGAATCAGTTTGTAAATCAGGTAAAATATAATGGAGGAACAAAATGAATATCTTTTATATTCAATGTCCAGAGTTTTAGATCTTAATATCCTAATTATCTGAAGGTTGACAGTTTTAAATTACTAGAGAACTTGGGTATAGAACTTGGCTATATGCTGGGAAAGCTTGCTCATAGCTTCTTTATCAGAATTGGTCTTGTAAGATCAGTGCACAAGATGGTGACCTTGCTACAGGTGAGAGAGCTTGGGGCACTCTGTGTTCAGGTTAGCTGCGTACCTCTTTTGCCTGCAGCAGTCAGCTGACCTTGGGCCAGTTATCCAGTACCTGTCCCAGATGCTGGCCTAGTGCCTGTTCCCACTCAGGGTGCTCTAGGTCGCGGCATCCCTGATACAGCTTTCCTGGCCCTGTCGTGTGAGCTGCATGGGTCCAAGCAACTGCTTTCCATCAAGAACTGGAAAATGTCTACCTCTTGTTCTCCCCTCCCCTTCTCCTCATCCTCCTATTACACTCAGCACATGTTTTTGTTTCATGAGTATTATTTAGGTAATTGGTTAGTGACCCACCAGTTGGTGACCTCTGAACAATAGACTGGTATAGTTCAAATTTATTACCTCAGCAGAATACATGATTACATAACATGAAAGTTCAAAATATACATGGAGCTTCATGAAGTAGATTTTAGCCCAAAGTTCAAACATAGAATGCCATCTAGAATGAATTGAGTTTCTGTAGAAGATAATTCAGATTCTAATTGAGGGAAAATTTCTTAATGTGTAATATTGAATTGTTGTGATAATATAAGTGAATAATTTCTAATAGGATATATTTTTATTTTGTTTAGAAATCTGCTGATGAGCAAAGTATATATGAAAAGGAGAGAATAGCACATGCAAAACAAATCATAAAGCCATTCATTCTCAGAAGAGTAAAAGAAGAGGTAACTCAAACGTGCATGTTTTTGGTTGTGATTATTTTTTAAAAGTATGTTTTCCTCTTTGTCAGAAAGATCATCTTAAACTGTTTTCTTTTCTCAGGTTCTCAAGCAGCTACCTCCTAAGAAAGATCAAATTGAGTTGTGCACAATGTCAGAGAAGCAGGAGCAACTGTACTTGGGCCTTTTCAACAGATTGAAAAAATCTATCAATAACCTGGGTATAATCTGGCTTTCACAGTTTTGTGTGAACAGTAATCTTGTACTGGGGCTGCATTTTATCTAGTGATACAATAATGGGATTTGCTCATTTGTAAAAGTAGAAATACAAGAAATTTTTAACTTTTTTAAGTTGAGATATTTCAACAAACAGCTCTCTGCTTTTTTTAATCTACAATCTTTAAATCACAGAAAAAAGTACAGAAATGTGCAATGTCATGATGCAATTGAGAAAAATGGCCAATCATCCTTTATTACATCGTCAATATTACACAGCTGAAAAACTCAAGGAAATGTCTCAGCTTATGCTAAAGGTAACGATTTAATTTATATTAACATGATTTATTAGTAATGTTGAACACTGAGGCAGTTGTTAGGGTCAAAGTCAGACTACTGAACCCAATAGGTATATTAAACCTTTAACCATGTATTTAAGAAAAACATTTTTTAGGACAATGTTCAAGATAATTTAGGTTACCTAAGAACCAAGATGGACTGATCAGGGGTCAGCAATCTGTGGCCTTAGAGCAGTGATTTTTTATTGTAAAGTTTTATTAAAACATGGTTAAGTACTACTTTGTGCTGTCTTACTGCTTTCTTGATATAGGGGCAGAGTTGAATAGTTGTGACATAGGTCGTCTTGCCTATAAAGCTTAAAATATTTACTGTCTTGCCCTTTTCAGGAAAAGTTTGTCAGCTCCTAATCTACACTTAGCATGCAAAGTTTCAGATATATATAGAAATACAGGCAATTATATATTGAAACCCCTCGCCCATATAGCTTTCACCCATTTTCTAATTATTATTTGGTAATGATACTACACTTGTTTCATTTCCATTTCCAGAATGCTCTCTAGGATTATTCTGAACCAAACTTTAGATATGATTTATTGACCTAATTATATTATTTTGCTTTTAAAGCTTATTGTGATTTGTTTTTGTTTTGTTTTAAGGAACCTACACATTGTGAGGCTAACCCTGATCTGATCTTTGAAGATATGGAAGTTATGACAGACTTTGAACTACATGTACTTTGTAAACAGTATCGACACATAAATAATTTCCAGTTAGACATGGATTTGATTCTAGATTCTGGAAAATTCCGAGTTTTAGGACATATCTTGTCTGAATTAAAACAGAAGGTATGAAAAAAGATAGTACTCCTGTATTTTCTTAATTAGTAAACTTCTTAAAGCACTTCTGACATGATTTGGCTTTCTTGATGTTGTTATATAATTTTTTTTTTAAGTTAATTTATTTAAAAGGCAGAATGCCAGGAGTGAGAGACAGAGACAGAAAGATCTTCCATGTGCTAGTTCACTCCTCAAATGGCTGCAATGGCTGGAGCTAGACTGGGCCAAAGCCAGGAGCTTGGAACTCCGTATCTGTTTCCCACATGGGTGGCAGGGACCCAAGTACTAGGGCCATCTTTTGCTGCTTTCCCAGGTTTATTAGCAGAGAGCTCGTTCATAAGCAGAGCAGCAAGGAATTGGACTGGCATTCTGAGATGGGGTGCCAGTGTTGCAAGCAAAGGCTTTACCCACTGCACCAACATGACAAGCCCTTCTAAAACTTAGTGTTTTGAACATTGTCTTGACATACTTGATCATGTCTTTTCCTGATTATTTCTTTTCTTTTATGGATCCTCAGAACAGAAGTTACTAGATTAAACCTGTATTGATACTTTTTCTTAAGGATTTATTTACTTATTTGAAAGGCAGAGTTAGAGAGGCAGAGAGAGTGAACGAGAGTGAGAGCACGCTTCCATCTGCTGGTTCACTCCCCAGATGGCTGCAACGGCTGGAGCTGAGCCAATCCAAAGCCAGGAGCCAGGAGCTTCTTCTGGGTCTCCCACATGGGTACAGGGGCCCAAGGACTTGGGCCATCTTCTGCTGCTTTCCCAGGCCATAGTAGAGAGCTGGATTAGAAGAGGAGTGGCCAGGATACGAACCAGTGCATATATGGGATGGTGGCACCACACGGTGGCGTTACCTGCTATGCCACAGCACTGGCACCGGCACCTTGATACATTTTTTTAATATGTTTTTTGAAATCTATCCATATTAGTATGTTGAAGATACCATTTGTTAAATAGTTAAGTAATGCTGCATTTTATGTATGAAATACCTTAAATCTGTAAGATCATCATCCCATCCAAATAGTCCTGTATGCAGCTATTCACATTTGCTAACATTTTTCTTGCAGGAAAACGAAATAATACTGAATTGTCCTTGAAATCAAAACTGAGAGTTGAATTTTAGCTCTTAAATTTACAACTTAATTTATTCATATATAAGCTACAACATGAGATTTATCTTAGGTACCATTACTAGACTTTTATGAAGGAAACAATCAGTCATTACATACTTAGGTTGTAAGGAATTTTCTGTAAAATTGTCAACATGATATGAATAATACTCCTAATTGTTTAGGCTTTGAAAATATAATTATTTTATTTTTGTTTATAATCCATATTTGTATTTTCACAGGGTGATAGAGTGGTATTATTCAGCCAATTTACCATGATGCTGGATATTTTAGAGGTTCTCTTAAAACATCATCAGCATAGGTACCTGAGATTAGATGGAAAGACTCAAATTTCTGAAAGGTTGGTATACTTCACCTAAGTGTCAGAAACTGCTTGTTGTTTCTTTGTTTGAAAGCATTGGATAGAACTTTGTTGCTTTGAATCTAATGTGTAGTTATATCAGATCATCACCTTAAAATGAAGCAAATTTTCTTTTCAGATTTTCTGAATTGAGTAATATAAGTATATTTTGATATGGCTATGAAAATTTTATACCTTAAAGGGTATTCCCCTTTAAAAATCATTCAAAGTCTAAACTACATCATCTTTAATCCTGATTATTTTATAGTCTTAGTCATTTCATAGTTTAAGGATAATGAAAAAAAAATGTTTTACTCCCCAGGATAAAAAGAGCATCTTATAAAGCAGCAAATGCTTTTTCTAGTGTTTAGCTGACACTGTTCATCCTGCTTTATTTCTAGCAGCCAAAATGATTTTTCCCTACTGCATTAAAGAAAGTATGCCAAAAGCATGCACATCAGCTTGAGCCTGAGGTCCTTGGTTTCATTAGCTATATTGTCTGCCAGTAACAGCTTACTGACGTCTGAGAAAGTTAAAGATTGAAAAGCTATTGGTAGAATTTTGATTAGCCACAAATCATTAAACAAAGGACAAAGTAGTCTTTCAGGAATTAATCAAATCTGAATAGTTCAGTTAAAGAGTTGGTAGGGAGAGCAGTAGTCCAGAAAGAAGTTGATAAATTGGGAAGGCTTTCAGTGTCACAGCCACAGTAGAAGAAACTAATGCCAGGAATGTGTGTGGATTTATGTCTTCCTCTTTCTTTTCCATGTGATGTGATTGCTTTTAGTTTTAATTAAACTGTATACCTTCTAGTAGGATTTGACCTAATATATTTGTCTTACAGGATTCATCTAATTGATGAGTTTAATACCGATATGGATATCTTTGTGTTTCTGCTGTCAACAAAAGCTGGTGGATTGGGAATAAATCTGACTTCAGCAAATGTTGTTATACTTCATGATATTGATTGTAATCCTTATAATGACAAACAAGCAGAAGATAGATGTCACAGAGTAGGCCAAACTAAGTAAGTGTTTTTAGCTTAAATTAAAATTTTTTATGTTTTATTTGTTGGAGATCATGCCTTAGTTTTTATTTTGTCAGCAAAACATGGCTGCTAATATATTTTTAATCACCATTATTGAACATGATCTACACTATGTAATTTAATAATTTTTTAATAACTAAAACAAAGTAACCTCCCACCTTTACCCCAAACAGTTCTATGGTTCATGAAGATGAAGTATTTTGAGTGATCTAGCCCGTTTAAAAAAGATTAGTAGGTTTATTAGACCACTTTGAAACCTGACACACTTGGTAACATACATACTGTTGTTACTCTGTTAACTTCTAAGAAATAGATTATTTGTCTTATAAATTGCCTTAGGTAAAGATTAATTTGGACGTTGGTTGCAGGACTGTAAAGAAGTGGCAGAAAATTTACAACTGAACTTTACTTTTATAAGTAAAAAGCAGATAATTTTTTCCTTTTTTGTGACCTGTTTACTAAATTTCTGAAAAACAATCTCAAATTCATTTATGAATTTATGAGACATATTTATCAATACCAGTTGTGGTACTTTTTTCGTTACTACACTACCTTACTTACTGTATGGAATTATTTCTGGGGACCTGATAAACAAGTTTCTTTTGAAAAGGTAATTTCTGACTGAACACAGAACTGTTTGTTATAAAGTACAAATATCTTCCTCTTCTGGATCATTAGGAAGGATGTGTAAATTTAAATGATCAGAAAATGGCAGTTTCATGTAATTTAACAAAAAAAAAAGGGGGCTGCCATTGTGGCCTAGTGGGCGAAGCTGCCACCTGCACCCTGGCATCTCATATGGTCACAGGTTTGTCTCCCCGCTGCTCCATTTCCAATCCAATTCCCTGCTAATGCACTTGGGAAAACACCAGAAGATGGCCCAAGTACTTGAGCCCCTGCTACCCATGTTGGAGACCCAGAAGAAGCTCCTGGCTCCTTGCTTCAGAAGGGCACAGCTCTGGCCATTGCAGCCAACTGAGGCATGAACCAGCAGATGGAAGATTAATCTCTCTCTGTCTGCCTCTGTTTTGTAACAATCTTTCAAATAAATAAATATTTTCTTAAATACATGTTTGTCACTTAAGAATTATTTTTGTTGAACTCTGAAATACAATTTACAGATTTCCAAATAACTTTTTGTTCAGTAACCAGTGCACATATTTTATTTGCCTTTTTAGAGAAGTACTAGTTATAAAATTAATAAGCCAAGGGACAATTGAAGAATCCATGCTAAAAATTAACCAACAGAAATTGAAACTTGAACAAGATATGACTACCGTAGATGAAGGTAAGTTATTTACAAGCCGGAACTTCATACTTATATGGCCAAGCATCCAGTTACCCATCTCAAGTATAACAAAGGTGACCAGAGAACTTAACTAGCATACGGTGTAGGGATAACATGAGGGAAAGCAAGCATGCTTAATGTCAGCAGTACTGTAGTAACTAAGATCCATTGTGCCAGAATTGATAATTAACAGTTTGGTTTTAAAAAATGATGGCTTTTCCATGTCTTGTGTCTGATGCCAGAATATTTGAGAAATAAAGTTGTTTATGACTACAGTTTTATCCATGATATTATAATTTGCTTACTATAATATTCATGAACCCAGCAATGCATGGCATAATGTGTTTGATGGCATAGTTAACTTTACTGAGAACCCTAACATGTTAATTTAATTTTGGTGAGTAAATACAAGTATTTATTGCATTAAGGTTAAAATTATGCTTTAAGTTGCAATAAATGCATTTTTAAAAATGTAATAATTTTAGGATTTCCGATTGAAACATTTGGATTCTGGAAAGAACTCTCAAATAAATCATGCCTCTTCTGGGGCAAGCATTTGATAACAGCAGTTAGGTTGCTACTTGGGATACCCTTATCCCCTATCACAGTTCCTGGTTAGTGCTGGTTCCACAGTGTTAGTGCTGCTTGAAATTCTAGCTTCCTGCTGATGAATAACCTGGGAGGCTGCAGGTGATGACAAGGAGTTGGGTCCCTGCCATCCACATGGGAGACCAGATTCAGTTCCTGCGTCCTGGTTTTGGCATCTTTCTCTTTCTCTCTCCATTGCTGTCTGCCTTTTAGATAGATAAGAATAACCTTTCTCCATTATACCCTCTTGAAAATAATAAGTTTTATAAGTTTAAAATTTTATTTATGAGGATAGAAAAGTTGGTGGGAAAATGGAATTAAAAGGTACATTTATTTTTTAAGTCCGTGTATAGTTTTTTTTGTAGTATGTACTTTCTGTGAACTTTTTGAAGACCTCTGGTACAAATACACAAAAATCAAGATAATGACAATTAAAAATTCAAGAGATATAAAAGGGCAAAGCAAGAGCCTGCTTTCTGGCCTGTCACTCAGCCTTTCCAGGAAAGTGATGCATGTTAACCTCTTTTTGAATATGTAAAAGCCATTTTATGCATTTAGAAGTAAACAGTGTAATCTTTCTCCCTTTTCAGTAGGCAACCTTCTGAGCTTTTCTTTTCTTATTTAATATTAAATGTAATTGGAAATAAGCAATTTTTTTTTTTGACAGCTAGAGTTAGACAGTGAGAGAGAGAGACAGAGAGAAAGGTATTCCTTCCGTTGGTTCACTCCCCAAATGGCCACTTGGCTGGAGCTACGCCAATCCAAAGCCAGGAGTCAGGTGCTTCCTCCTGGTCTCCCATGCGGGTGCAGAGGCCCAAGCACTTGGGCCATCCTCCACTGCCTTCCCAGGCCACAGCAGAGAGCTGGACTGGAAGAGGAGCAATTAGGACTAGAACCTGGCACCCATTATTCTAACAAGTAAAAGTAGAAAATGTCTAGGGGCCGGCACTGTGGCATAGTGGGTAAAGCTGCTGCCTGCAGTGCCAGCATCCCATATGGGCACGGGTTCTAGTCCTAGTTGCTCCACTTCCGATCCAGCTCTCTGCTATAGCCTGGGAAAGCAGTAGAAGATGGCCCAAGTGCTTGGGACCCGCGTGGGAGACCGGGAAGAAGTTCCTGGCTCCTGGCTTCGGATCGGCGCAGCTCTGGCCATTGCAGCCAATTTGGGAGTGAACCAGCAGATGGAAGACCTCCCTCTCTCTGTCTCTCTCTCTCTCTCTGCCTCTTCTCTCTCTCTGTAACTCTTTCAAGCAAACAAATAAAAATCTTAAAAAAAAAAAAAAAGAAAATGTCTAATGCTGATAATAGTTTGTTGTTTCAATTCAGTAAACTTCCACTGAATGTTTACTATATCCCAACGTTTTGGTAGGTATTCTATACTATGAAGAAGTGAACATTTTAATTGATCTTCAGAGAGAGAGATGTATGATCAAATTAATACTTGTCCTACTGTAGTGTTTATTTCAGTATCTGTGTCTCATATTACTGTAGAAGAGAGGTATGTCTGTTATGAAAAAGACCATTTTTTCTCTCTAATGGGCTTAGCGGATTTTTGTGTTTCTAGAGTTTACTTTTGTGGTTCTCAGAGTACAGATCCTGGATTAACAGCAGGAACAGCATGACCTGGGGAAATGCAAATTTGAAATGAAAATTCTCAAGTCCCTTCCTCACCTTCTCTGCGCTAGGAATGGGACTCAATAATCTAATAGTCTTTCCAAGTGAAATATGCCAAAATCATAGAACCACCACTTTAAAATAAAAAGTACTGTCTTAGCTGGTCTTTTTATTTAATCTCCTTTAATGTGATTAATTATATCCATAAATTTTTGCATTTTTCAGCATATTTTTATTTAATTTATTTGAAATGCAGGGGAACAAACAGAAAGAGATCTCCCATCTGCTGGTTCACTCCCCAGATGTTTTCAATGGCTAGGCCACGCTGCAGTCAGGAACCAGGAACTCATTCTAGGTCTCCCACATGGATGGCAAGGATCCAAGTATTTGGAGCCATTGCCTGCTGCTTCCCAGGTTGCACAGTAGCAGAAAGCTGGAATGAGAGCAGAGCTGAGACTTGAACCGAGGCATCCAGGATAAGATGTTGGGCTTTTCTCCAGTAGCATCTTAACCACTTCTCCACTCACCTCTCAACTCTTTGTTACAAAAGTTTTCTTAGAAAGAATTTTGAAAGCATAGCATGAATGAAAGGCCAGTGATTTAATAGTTGGGACGTTTCAGTGTTTGCTTCCTCCAGCTTTTTTTCCTGTGAACTATTTCAAAGTCAGTTGCAAAACTGACGATTCATTCTTGAGATTTCATTGTATTTCTCTAAATTGTCACAATACTGTTATAACATGCAAGAAGGTGAACAGTAATCTCCAGGTATTACATATTGTTCATATCCGTATTTCTCCTCGTTCTCTTTAGTATCTTTAAAAAAAGAAAACAAAACAAAACAAAACAAAAAACATGGTGCAGTTGAAGTTTACACATTTTATTTTGTTCCATTATATAGTAATAAACTATCTTTAACCTTAGAAGAGTCTCCTCACTCTTTTCCTGCTTTGTCTCTCTGTGTTTCTCCTAGCAGTAGCTAGTTAATGTTGGACAAATGTCAGCATGGGTTTCATGGGCTATTTTGAAGTCTTTGGATGAACTTGGAAGCCAGGGTTTCTGTGAACTCCCTAAGCATTTATGCAGTGTTTTGTGCGTATATGTATTCTTTACAAAAAGAGTAGATAAACTTATCTTAATGGTTGTAGATTGTAACAGCACTGTTTGTTTGCTGCATTTTAGTCACATTTAATTTATAAAATTATTAATTATGTGCAGTTACACAGGTCAGCAAATATTTATGAGTTGCCAGCTGTGTTGTCAATAATAAAATAAGCTCATCTAAAAACATTCACAGCACTTAATTAATTTAATCACAGATAGCTGTATTTTATGTCAAAAAATTCAAAAAAACTCAAGTGTCTAGGTGCTGATGGCTCATTTAATTAAAATATGGGCAAAGGGCCTGGTATTGTGATGTAAGCAAGTAAAGCCACCACCTGCAATGACAGCATTTTATATGGGCACTGGTTCAAGTCCTGGCTGCTCCACTTCCAATCCAGCTCCCTGCTAATGTTCTGAGAAAGCAGTGGACAATGGCCTACATGGGAGATCCAAAAGAAGCTCTAGATTTGGCCTGGCCCAGTTCTGGCTGTTGTGGCCATTTGGGGAGTGAACCAGCGAATGGAAAATCTATCTCTCTCTCAAACTCTGCCTTTCACGTAAATAAAATAAATCTTTTTTTAAAAATGTGGGCAAACATTGAATAAAAGGTCCATTGCCATGGTTAATTTAATCCTTGGCTGCTATACTGTGCTCAAAGTTTTATGTGTGGATTAGATCTGAGTCAGATATTGCCCATGCCTGGATTTTTCCTAGTTTCTACTTCATGTCTTTTATAGCTTTTTTTAACCTTATATTTTTATTTTTTTTAAAGGATGTATTTATTTATTTCAAAGCCAAGGGCTGAGCCAGGCTCAATCCAGGAGCCTGGAATTTCATCCGGGTCTCCCATGTGGGTGGCAGGGGTCCAAACACTTGGGCCATCTTCCACTGGTTTTCTTGGGCCAATAGCAGTGAGTGGGATAGGAAGTGGAGCAGCCAGGACATGAACCGCTGCCCATATGGGATGCCAGTGTCTCAGGCGGCAGCTTAACCCACCACGCCACAACACCAGCCCAAACCTTTTAACTTTAAATAAATTCAAGAATATTAAAATTTGGGGTCTGGGGATTTGGCAGCTTTGATGTCTTTTTTTTTTCCCTACTCAGTTTGAAAGATGTTTTTCTTTTATTTTGCAAATGGAAGTAAATACCATGTGCTGAATGAATTCAATATGGTCTAAAGTATCTGTATCTATGTTTCTGTATAAATCTATTTCTATGTAAAGCCAGCACCATAACTTAAGGTTGTAGTGCTGGCAATATGAGTAAGAGTACAGAGGAAGTAACCCTGATGTTTGTTGGGATTAAGGGAAAGTTTTCAACAAGGTGATGCTGAACCAAGCTGGGCCTTGAAAACATGAATAGGGATTCACCAAAGAAAGAAAAAAAAAAGAAAGATGATGTGTATTACAACAATTAAGATATTTTTAATCAATCTTCTAACACACTTTTCTGACCTGCAGGTGATGAAGGGAGTATGCCAGCAGATATAGCCACATTACTAAAAACATCAATGGGCCTGTGAATCAGAACTGCAGATTCCTAAGTGATAAGGAAATATCAACTTGGTGCACTCAAGGACATTTACATTATGATGACCATGGGGTTTATGAACATTTATACCTTTTTATAATTTCCATATTGCATTTCTCATAGTATGGACAACTTTTTTGCCACTAACTGAACTCTCCAGATGCTCACACATGAGATTTCGTAAAAAGCCACAAATATGTAGTCCTGAAGATGTTGAATAATCATTTTACAAAGCAGTTTTCTGAATGGGGATTAGTTGGTGATTGTTTGTAACAAATATGCTAATGCTTTAGAAATGTCAGTATTTTTGTAATTATTTCTACCTCCAAATATATATATATTGTCTTTCACTGGATAATGTGTGTAGATTTTTACATGTGCCTTATTTGACAATGCTTATGTCTTGTTTTTGCTTGTCTCATTTGAAGTTTTTTTTTATTATGTTGGTTTAAAGAATGCAGCTGTATAGATAATATAGCTTTCATTTTATTGCTATTTGAAGCAGATGTTCACCAATGTCAACAAGAACTCATCCTGAATTTAAAGGTGGCATTCCATACACTAACATCCCCCAGGTCCTCTCAAGTACTTATGTTAAAACAAATTTGTTTGGCTAGGCACTAAGTTGTTTTCCAGTGAGTAGTAACTAAAGAAGCCCTCATCCTGCTTCATGGATTAATTCTTTCTGTTCATTTCCCAACTGCACTAATTGTGCTTCTTAATCTGCCTCTCGTGCATGTTTTCATTGACTTCCCTCTCCTGGCTTTTGCTTCTCTTAAATTGTTGCCCAGTCACTTCTGCTCCAGTTCTCTTCCTCTCTAAATACCAGTTTCTTCCTGCCACATCCCATATATCAGCGAAATGTTGGTGACATTTTTTCTAACCTGGCAGAACAGATTGACTTAAAGCTATTTCACGTCAAAGCAGACTGGATGTGACTTCATGTTAAGGCAGCATTAGGTACTGCATGGAAATAGGTCATTAACTTTAAACTCTTATCAAAATATAATTTACCGGTTTCCAGAATTTCCAGTACAGGACCGTCTGAAGAGAGAGCCATTGTTGAATTCCAATTCAGTGTGGGTGACATAGTGAAATTTAGAAGTTGTCTATTTGATATTTAACTCTTTATTAAATCTTTCTTTAAAATTTTGCCTGTCAGTCCATAATGCTGTTTTTATTATACATCCGTTTCTTTGTATAACTTGTGAGTTTCATGTGTTTTGTTTTTATTTTGTAAATATCATTATAAATAAACTTATTTATAAATCAGAGACTTGTTAATTATTGGAGATCACACTTTCCAAGGCATCCTAACTTGCTAAGATGCTAGGTAATATAACCCTTCGGACTTAGAAGATGAACAAAACTTTTAATGTGATTCTTTAGATATTACAAACTCTTACAAACTCATGACTCATTAGACTTACTCAACCTTAAAGCTATATTGAACACACTGAATATGCTTTAGTGTTACAGGGCTAAAAGAAACTGCAAATGTTAATACTACCTCTTGCATTACCATACCCAAGTCACATAGTCAAATTGTTGGGAATATTACCTTTTAAAAATCTCATGGATTTCTCATAACTTTTCTGTATCAATGTATTTTCAGTGATAGGCTGTTTCTTTTGTTGTTAGTGTTGTTGTTGTTATATTTGCATTATTATCTCTAATGAAATGTAGTTGGGTTCTTCCTGTAATGCTCTATTGTGTCTTGGGCTTAATAAAAATATTTGTGATCATAAGTTGTATTTTCACAACCTTTTTAACAGTTTCTAACCCTCTCCCCCCCTTCCCTTTAAAATATATAATATTGAGCACAAATGAGATCATCTTATGCGCTTAATATTATGTCGGTCAATAAATTGGAATTTATTACCAGTTTAATTCGTTCTTTCATTGGCCCAATGTCCGTGAATGTCTTCATCCATTATCAGCAAAGAATAAATGAGACCACATGTTGCAGTAATGTCTTTACCAACTGCAAATGTGTTTTTTTTTTTTCAATTTAATGCAAATCACATAAGGGTAGAATATATGCCTTAGAGGCTTTTTCATAACTGGGATGCCATACACTTGTAGCTTATTACAGTAGATATTTAGCTGAAACATGAGATAAAAAGTGTCAAAATACTGGGTTTCTGTGTAACCTTATGCCTGAATCTTAAGCAGTCAATAGAATAAACGAATTGATTCTTCTAATTATTCTCCCCAAGATGTTTTTCCTTTCTGAATATAAATATAATACACAGTTTAACTTTTGCCCTGATTCACCCTTTGTCTTTCTGAGCAAGGGGACATTTAATTCGGGTACAGAATGGGATAATGGATTATATTGTTTAGTGCTAGACATTCTTCATGAAATTTGCTGTGGTTGCATCTTATATTTGAATTATGATTTCTAAAAGTATGTAGGATTATCCTGAGTTTTCATAATTTTGCATACACATTGTATTCATCACATTTACTTAAGTTTTCTGCTAATTAACAAGTAGAATGTAGTAATGTGGAAGAAAGTAGCCATAGGAAGAGGAAGAAAGGTTACTTACCTGTGTTATCTAGAATACTATTGGAATTTCTTTCATTAGCATTTTTTTCTTCAGACTGCCTTGATTACATAATGAAGGGATTGAAAATGAGATTGATTGACTTTTGTTGTTTACTCTTAAAGGTACTTAATTTATTTGAAAGAAAGAGGTGGAGAGATCTTCCATCCACTGGCTCCCTTTCAAATGCCCAGAGCAGTCAGGGCTGGGTGAGAGCAAACCAGGAGCCAGGAACTCCATCCGGGTCTCTTAGGTGTATGACAGGGGCCCAAGTACCTGGCCCGTCCTCTACTGCCTTCCCAGGCACATTAGCAGGGAGCTGGATCAGAAGTAAAGTAGCCAGGACTCAAACTGCTACTTATATGGGTGTGGGCGTTGCAAGCAGCAGCTTAACCTGTTGCATCACAAGGCTCACCCTATCATTTACATTTATTAGCAGCACTAAGGGAAAGGAAATTTGATCCAAAGAGTGAAGCTACTTGTGAAATACACTTTGTTTTCAAAATGTAATCCTTAGCAACTTATATAAAATATTTTTTTCCCTAATTGCATAGGGTATCTTTGGGTGGAAAGGAGAACCTTAAGTAAATTCATACCTAGCTGGCTTCTGAACTCTTATGTTCTCTTTCCTCTGCAAGCATAAAGCCATCTTTCTCTAGTCTGTTTCCATCTATGATATGACATGGAGCAAACTATTTCCAATATTAAGCTAAGCTTTGATGTTTAATGTAGTTTATAATGGGTTTCTGGGGGATCTATTATTTGTAAGGTTCTGTTTAGATGGCTTGTTTGCACTCTCAGTCCTTGTTTTCCACAGTGCTGTAGAACTAAAAATGTGACTGAAGTTAAAATTGTGCAAAACAATAAACATTGGAAAAACTATTATTATCCATGCTATAAAAATTTTGTTCACATTTTAAAAACATTGTTGGTTATGAATGTATAAGTAGGTTTTTAAATTGTAAAATTAATTTGATACACTAAAGGAAGCACTGAGAATTAGTTTTATTTTTATAAAATAATTATCAAGAGTAGTTTGAAAAGTACTACCTCCTTGTATAACTTATAAGAAATCATATTTCCTTGGCAAATTGTCATACTCCCTAAATTTGAATCAGCTTCCAACATTCATTGTACTTTCAATGTTATGTCTTGTCTTCATCCATATATTTATTTTTTTTTAAGATTTTCTTTATTTGAGAGGTAGAGTTACAGACAGTGAGAGGGAGAGACAGAGAAAGGTCTTCCTTCTGTTGGTTCACTCCTCATATGGCCGCAATGGCTGGAGCTGTGCCTATCCGAAGCCATGAGCCAGGTGCCTCTTCCCAGTCTCCCATGTGTGTGAAGGGGCCCAAGGACTTGGGCCATTTTCTACTGCTCTCCCAGGCCATAGCAGAGAGCTGGATTGGAAGAGGAGCAGCCAGGACTAGAGCCAGCGAGGGTAAGAGATGCTATTGCCTCAGGCAGAGGATTAACCTACACCACGGTGCCAGCCCCTCCATAGACTAATTTTAGAGTAGCTTAAGGTTCATGTCAAAATTGAACAGAAAGAACCAGAGTTCCCACATTCCCCTCCCTACACATGCACAGATTCACCCACTATCAACATCAAAATGGTACATGCATTAAAAATTCATGACCATTCTTTGACACGTGATCACTGCATGGGTTTTAGCAAAAATATAATGACATGTAGCCACCATTATAGTATCACAGAATAATTTCACTGTCCCAAAGCTTTCTGTTCACTGCCTGTTTATCTTTTTCTCCCCACCTAATCTTGAACCACAGATCTTTTTCCTATCTCCATAGTTTTGCTTTCCTCAGAATACCATAGAGTTGGAGCCATACAGAATGAAGCCTTTTCAGATTGGCTTCTGGTTTGGATAGTGGTTTGCATGTCCTCACAAAGCCCATTTGGTAAAGGCTTGTCTCCAAAGTCTGACAGTAATCATAAGTAAGGGGGTGGGAATGTATTCATAACTGGCATTTAGAGGTCAGGCCTTTGGGAAGTGATTAGATTGGATTAGATTATTAGGGTGGAAGCCACATGACTGAATGAGGATGACTTACAAACACACGTGCATACAAATACACACACACACACACACACACACACACACCTGTTCCTTGCTGTGTGCTGTTCTGTGCTGCGTGAGGACTCTGCCAGGAAGAACTCCATCATAAGATGCCAAAACAGGCCACTGGATTTTTTTTTTTTTTAAGAATTTATTTGAGGCCGGCACCGCAGCTCAATAGGTTAATCCTCTGTCTGCGGCGCCAGCACACCGGGTTCTAGTCCCAGCTGGGGCACAGGATTCTGTCCCAGTTGCTCTTCTTCCAGGCCAGCTCTCTGCTGTGGCCCAGGAGTGCAGTGGAGGATGGCCCAAGTGCTTGGGCCCTGCACCCGCTTGGGAGACCAGGAGAGGCGCCTGGCTCCTGGCTACAGATCAGCGTGGTGCACTGGCCACAGTGTGCTGGCCGCAGCGGCCATTGAGGGGTGAACCAATGGCAAAGGAAGACCTTTGTCTCTCACTGTCCACTCTGCCTGTCAAAAAAAAAAAAATTATTTGAAAGGTAGAGTTACAGACAGACAGAGAGAGACATAGATAAAGGTCTTGCATCCACTAGCTCAATCCCCAAATAACTACGCCCAGAACTAAGCTGATCCAAAGCCAGGAGCCAAGAGTCAGGAACTGCCTCCAGGTCTCCCACACAGAGTGGGAGCCCCAGCGCTTGGGCCGTCTTCCACTGCTTCCCAGGTACATTAGCAGGGAGCTGGATGGGATGAGGAGCAGCTGGGACACGAACTGGTGCCACAGGCAGAGGCTTAGCCTATTAAGCCACAGCACTGGCCCCAAGGCCACTGGATCTTGGACTGTGACTCTCCAAAACAATGAGCTAGAATAAACCTCCTTCCTTCACAAGTAGCTTGTCTTAGTTATTTTGTTGTAGTAATGAAGAGCTGACTAATACAGTTTTATCACTTAGTAATATGGATGTAAGCTTCATCCTTTAAGTATTTTCATAGTTTGATGGATCATTTTTAGCACTGAAAAACAACATTGCATTGTGTGTAGGTACTAAAGTTTGTTTATCCATCCACTCACTGAAGGACCTCATAGCTTCCAAGTTTGGGCAGTTGCAAATAAGACTGCTCTAAATATCCATGTGTACATTTTTGTGTGGACACAATTCTTTGTTTTGTTTGTTTTTTGTTGTTGTTGTTGTTTTGTAGAAGAGCGAATGTTTTTATTGCCAGCTAAAGGCAGGGGGAGATTGTAGATTCTATGAATGCCATGGCAAAGAGAAATTCTAATTTCTATGGCCTGACTTGGGGAGAGTGTTAGGAGCCAGAAACCATGCATAAGTACCAGAAAGTATGTATCATAATATCATGTGACCCTTCTTTTCAAGCACAGATCCCTTACAGCAAAACGATATACATTTCAAAAAGACACCAGTGTATTATTGGAATTGGAACAGATTTTCTTAAAACTTCTAACTTTTTCCCTGTGAACAACAACACTGGAGACAGCTGAAGCTCTGTGTTTAGTCTTTTTGAAATTTTATTTAAGGTATACAAATTTCCTATATTTCATATATATACAGATTTGGTAACATAGGGATACTTCCAACACTAACCTCCCTTCTGCCCAAGTTCCCACCCTTCCTCCTCCTTCCTCTCTTGTTTCCTCTCCTAATTTTTACAATGATCTACTTCCAGTTTACTTTATACTCAGGTTAACCCTACACTAAATAAAGAGTTCAACAAATAATATGAAGAAAAGCTACACTGATCCTCAAGAATAGAGACAAGGACTACAAACAATCATTGAATCTTAAAATGTCAATTCACTCCCATATATTACATTTTTGGTACTCTGTTAGTTACTGCAGATCAGGGAAAACATGATATTTTGGGAGGACTGGCATATTTCACTAAGTATAATGGTTTTCAGTTGTATCCATTTTGTTGCAAAAGACAGGATTTCATTCTTTTTTATGACTGAAGAATATTCCATAGTGTATACATACCATAATTTCATTTTCCAGTCATCAGTTGATGGGCATCTGGGTTGATTCCATATCTTAGCTATTGTGAATTGAGCTGCAATCAATGTAGGGGTACAAATCACTCTTTCATATGCTGATTTCATTTCCCTTGGGTAAATTCCCAGGGGTGGGATTGCTAGGTGATATGGTAGATCTATTTTCACTGTCTTCCACAATGGCTACACTAGTTTACATTCTCACCAACAGTGGATTAGGGTACATTTTACTTCACATCCTCACATCCTCACCAGCATTTGTTGTCTGTTGATTTCTGTATGAAAGCCATTCTAAGTAGGGAAAGGTGAAACCTCATTGTGTTTTGTTTTTTTTTTAAGATTTATTTTATTTATTTGAAAGACAGAGATACTAAGAGAGGTAGAGACAGAGAGAGGGGTCTTGCATTCGCTGGTTCACTCCCCAGATGGCCGAAATGGCCAGGGATGCACGAATCCAAAGCCAGGGGCCAGGAGCTTCTTCCGGGTCTCCCACGTAAGTGCAGAGTCCCAAGGACTTGCGCCATCTTCCACTGCTATCCCAGGCCACAGCAGAGAGCTGGACTGGAAGAAGAGCAACCATGACTAGAACTGGCGCCCATATGGGATGTCAGCACTTCAAGCCAGAGCTTTAACCCACCGTTCCACAGTGCCAGCCCCCTCATTGTGGTTTTGATTTGCATTTCCCTGATGGCTTGTGATCCTGAGCATTTTTCATATATTTCTTGGACATTTGAATTTCTTCTTTGGAAAAATGCCTGTTCAAGTCCTTTGCCCATTTCTCAACTGGATTGTTTGTTTCATTGTTTTTGAATTCCTTGAGCTCTTGATAGATTCTGGATATTAATCATTTATCAGTTGCATAGTTTCATAGTTTACAGATAATTTTTTTTTTTTTGACAAAGTGCATAGTGAGAGAGAGAGACAGAGAGAACAGTCTTCCTTTTGCTGTTGGTTCACCCTCCAATGGCCGCCGCGGCCGGCGCGCTGTGGCCGGTGCGCTGCGGCCGGCGCACCATACTGATCCAAAGCCCGGAGCCAGGTGCTTCTCCTGGTCTCCCATGCAGGTGCAGGGCCCAAGCACTTGGGCCATCCTCCTCTGCCTTCCTGGGCCACAGAAGAGAGCTGGCCTGGAAGAGGGGCAACCGGGAAAGAATCTGGCACCCTGACCGGGACTAGAACCCCGTGTGCCGGCGCCGCTAGGTGGAGGATTAGCCTATTGAGCCGCAGTGCTGGCCAATTTCTCCCATTCTATCAGTTGCCTCTTGACTTTGTTGAGTGTATCTTTTGTAATGCAGAAGTTTCCCAACCTCATGTAATCCCATTTGTCTATTTTGGCTTTGGTGGCCTGTGCTTCCAGGGTCTTTTGCAAGAAGTCTTTGCCTATGCCAATGCTTGCAGAGTTTCCCCAATGTTCTCCTCTAATAATTTGGTGGTATCAGGTCATAGATTTAGACCTTTGATCCATTTTGAGTTGATTTTTGTGTAAGGTGTATAGTAGGGGTCTTCCTTCATACTTCTGCATGTGGAGATCAAATTTTCCCAGCACTATTTGCTTAAGGACTGTCCCTGCTCCAGGGATTGATTTTAGCGCCATTGTCAAAGATTAGCTGGTTGTAGATTTGTGGATTGATTTCTGGAGTTTCTATTCTGTTCCATTAGTCTACATGTCTATTTTTGTGCCAGTACCAGACTGTTTGAAGATAACTGCCCTATAGTATGCCTTGAAATCTGGTATTGTGATGCCTCTGGCTTTGTTTTTGTTGTATAAGATTGCTTTAGCTATTTGGGGTCTCCTGTGTTTCCATGTGAACTTTAGCATGGATTTTTCTAGATCTGAGAAGAATGTTGTTTGTATTTTGATTGGGATCACATTGAATCTGTAAATGACTTTCAGTAGTATGGACATTTTGATGACATTCATTCTTCCAATGCACAAACATTCCAATGCACAATTCCATCCCTAGGTTTTTTTTCTGTAACCCCTTTTACGTTCAATTTGAATATCATCCCAGCATTATCACTTTTTGTTGTTTTGTGCACTTTTTTAAAAAAATGTTATTTGAAATGAGTTACGAAGAATTTCCATCTGCTGGTTCACTCTCCAAATGCCTACAATGGCCAGGACTGTACCAGGCTGGAGTCAAGAGCCTGGGGCTTCTTCAAATGTGGGTGCATGAGCTTAAGAACTTGGGTCATCCTCTGTTGCTGTTCCAGCACATCAGGAGGGAGCTGGATCAGAAGAGGAGAAGCTGGGACTTGAACTGGCCTCCATATGGGTGCAAGCCCTGCAGGTGGTGGCTCCACCCCCCACAGCACATTTTCTTCTTTGTTGATGAATTCCCTTTTGACTTTCATTTTTTATAAAATGTCAACTTGGTACACCCCTGGGAAACAAGCAGGCAGTACTACTACACACTTTGCAGTCTCTGTGTGAATGACAGAAGTTCCGTGACCAATCAGTGTCTTTGAAGGAAGTGTCATGACTGGTCACTGACCATGATGTGCATCCCTTGTTTACATAATAATCTGTGGCCTGCAGTGCTAGCAGGAAAGTTCGCATTTCATAAAATTATGGTTAACATTCTGTGGAACTGGTCTCAACCATTTTGTGATGGGGGAGGAGCTAAACTATTGTGACTGAAATTCATGCTTATTAGAATCAGTGGAAAGTCAAGTCTTTCTGTGTTGAAAGCCACCATTTCTCCTCAATGATAAATGATAGGAAGCTATTCTGAAAAAATATTATAGAAACTAAGTGCATTTTTTTTCTGGTAAACTAGGCTTTCTTTCTCTCTTTTCTTTTCTTTTGAAAATTTATCCACCTATTTGAAAGAGTTACAGAGAGGCAGAGAGAGAGAGAAAGAGAGAGAGAGAGAGAGTGAAAGTCTTCCATCTGCTGGGTCACTCCCCAGATGACCACAATGGCTGGAACTGCACTGATCCAAAGCCAGGAGCCGGGTGCTTCTTCCTGGTCTCCCATTTGGGTGCAGGGGCCCAAGGACTTGGGCCATCTTCTCCTGCTTTCCTAGGCCACAGCAGTGGAGCAGCCGGGACTCGATCCAGCACCCATATGAGATGCCAGCACTGCAGGCGGGGACTCCACTAAATGCATTTTTTTTTAAGCAGAAAATGGCATGGAAGAAGTTAAAGCCTTGGAGGAGGAAGGGATTGTGGATTCTTTAGTGAGCTGATAGAGCTGTCTTATCTGACACGAGGAATGCTGGGAAGAACAACACGGAGGCAGCCTGAACCACCTAGAGTCTGGTCTGGGGCCTCTGTTGTATCCAGTTAGCAATGGCGGGAAGAGCTTGGACTTTCTTCTGTAAAGTTACCAATCTGGGATGAACATCCAGCAAGTCAGATTTCAAGGCCAAAAGTGTGGTACTGCAAATATCCCAGTAGAAATCTGCCCAAGTTACCTAGTTTAAAGGAGATTAAAAAAATATTTTTAATAGAAAAAATATAACTTTATCACCATTTCAAAATTAAATTTCTTTAACAGGTCATTTCTTCTCAATTCCCAATGTTATTGCACAAGTAGAAAATGTGTATGATAGAAATTTGAAAAGTACAAGTAACACCATGCTCCGCAAACCCGAAGCTTACTATTAACAGCTTAGTGTATAAGGTATTTTTTTTTATTTTTATTTTTTATTTATTTTTTTGACAGGCAGAGTGGACAGTGAGAGAGAGAGACAGAGAGAAAGGTCTTCCTTTGCCGTTGGTTCACCCTCCAATGGCCGCCGCGGCCGGAGCGCTGCGGCCGGCGCACCGCGCTGATCCGATGGCAGGAGCTTAGTGTATAAGGTATTTTTAAACACGGATGCATTCCTAGCATGAGATCCTATGGTCTGTACTCTTGTAACCTGGTCCAGTCTCCACCTCTCTGTGTAATACATTTTACATATATTTCACTCATGGAATTTTCTTCTTATTTATTCAAGAGACAGAGCTCCGATCCACTATTCCACTCCCCCAAATACCTCCAACAGCCATGAGGCCAAAGCCAGGAGAAGAAAGCTCAGTCCAGGTCTCCTATGTGAGTGGCAGAAGTCTACTAGTTGAGCCATCACCTGCAGCCTCCCCAAGTCTGCATTAGCAGGAAACTGGAATTGGGAGGCAGAGCTGGGAGTGAAACTCAGGTGCTCCAGCGTGGGAAGTGGGCCTCTTCACAGCCAGGCCAAATGCCAGCCTCTTTTTATTTTTGCATGGATTTTAGTAAAAGCCCATTGCTGGAGTTTCATGAGTTTACTTACTAAACATCTGTCAGCCAAGAGAGGCTGTCAGTCAGCGGGTTCGCAGTTCAGCCAACAAGTATTGATGGAATTCCTACTGTGTGCCATGCAGGAGCCTGCGTGCTGAGGACTGGATAGAGAGCAAGGGGGGACGCGAGCCCTTCTCTGCCAAGGCTTTTACTTCAGAAAGAAGAAGTCAAGCATATATGCCAAGTGACGGTGGACTAGCAGGTGGTCAGGGAAGCCCTTTAACAGGTGACACGGGAACCAAGCATGGAAGAATCAGAAGGCTCCAGACGTGCCGCAGTCTACGGATAAGCAGGCCAGAGAGGGAAGAGCAAGTGCAAAGGCCCGGAGGTGGGAATGTCCCTTGCGTCTCAGGAACAAACACCAGGGTGTTCAAAGCACCCTGAGGCAGGGGCGAGCGCTCCAAGAGGGGACCAAGAGATCATCTAAAAGCATTTTCATGGGAAACCAACAAGCAAAGGGTGAGTCCTTAGAAATGTTTGAATCAGTAAGGTAGGAAAAAGGAACAGTATAGGAAGGGCTGTGAGAGAAGCCCATGGGGAGAAGTGAAGGGCTGTGTGACAAGGCTGAAGGCTGAAAAGAGAGATGTGGAAGATTCCTTCTTCTTCGCCAAGCCCTGGACAGGGAAGACAGAGACAGAGAGTGCAGGTAAGAGCCCTCTGTGTGCGGCCCCCTGGGAGGCAGGGGCACCTGCTGCCTTCCTCTGCACCCAGGTCAGATTTCTCTGTGCTGCTTCAGCAAGTCTTCTCTCAGGAGGCCCTTGGCATCTGGCTGTCCCAGGTTTTTTTGTGATATTAGCAATTATAGGTGGCTAATACCTAGGCCCATTCATTCTTCAGGGGTTGGAAAATTATAATAATTTATTTCTATCTTTTCTTCCTGTTTATTAACTGGAATACTTTTATGAAAAGAAACTTTGGCCCAACAGTTTTTGTCACCTTGAGGTAAAATTAGCATAGGAAAGGCAGGATAATCGCCCCAAACCTTCCACCTTTTAAAAAGAGTTTTTATGGTTTACTTGTTTTGAAGGGCAGAGTTACGCATACAATGAAAACTTTCATCTGCTCGTTCATTCCCCAGATGGACGGGCTCAGGTTGAAGCCAGGAGTAGCAAACTCCATCTGGGTGTCCCACATAGGTGGCAGGGACCCAAGTCCTTGAGCCCCATCTGTTGCCTCGCCAAGTGCACAGTAACAGGGAGCGGGATTGAAAGTGCACAGCAGTTTAACTTGAACTAGGAACTCTGATATGGGATGCAAGCATCCCAAGCAGCAGCCCAACCTTCTGAACAACACTCAGCCTTCTTGTTTTTAACAGAATAATTATGTGGCTCCATAGCATGCTGTAAAAGTAAGCAATGGAGCTGTGTTCTGTGATTGTGTGTGTGTGCATGTGTCTGTGTGTGTGTGTAAGCCTGATGGTGGTTGTGATAACCTCTGCTCCTCATTCATTCAACCCATTGTGGTTAACGTTCTCATGGAAACTTGAATTGTCCCACCTTTGCCCAAAGGAAATTTAGCAAAACTGGACTTCTGAGTCCTTTTGATACAACTCCAGTTCGGGCAATGTGTTTTACTTCTAGTATGACAAGGTATTCCCGGCCGATCTTTTATATTTCCGGGGCTCAGTTGAGAACAAGCCATTTCTACAAGAAGCCCGTGCTCCTCTCCGTACTTCAGTGTGGTTTCTGGAGGTGCTCAGGACTATGGGGTTGGTCACCTTTTCAAGAGAAGAGCCATCAAATGCTTTTGTTTTCCTTACCTAGGATAAAGTACGTTATGAGTGTAGACTGTTCCCTCTGGCTCAAGTTGAGGAGTAGGATTGTTTACTTAACCTCACTAATCCTATGTCTCTATCTCCTTTCTCCTGCACTGAAGATTCTAGTTTTCAATGCCATCTACATAAGCCCTTTAAAAAAGATTTACTTGCTTATTTATTTGAAAGGCAGAGTGACAGAGACACACAGAGAGATTTTCCCTCTACTGGTTCACTGCCCAAATGCTCTCAATGGCTGGGGCAGGTCCAGGCCAAAGCAGGGAGCCTGGAACTCTATCCAGGTCTCCCTCAGGGGTATCAGGGGCCTGAGCTGTTGGGCCATCCTCTGTTGCCTTCCCAGATATATTAGCAAGGGGCAAAATTGGAAGTGGAGCAGCTGGGACTCCGACTGGCACCCATATGGGATGCCCATGTCACAGGTGGTGGCTAAACTCTGCGTCACAACGCTGACCCCCATAATTTCTTTTTTCTAAACTCCAATAGAGACATAATGACACCTGAAAAAGTATTTCAACAGTGCCTAGTACCACCAAAAGTATGATTACTGAAAATGATGTTGGCCGGTGCCGCGGCTCACTAGGCTAATCCTCTGCCTTGCGGCGCCGGCACACCGGGTTCTAGTCCTGGTCAGGGCGCCGGATTCTGTCCCGGTTGCCCCTCTTCCAGGCCAGCTCTCTGCTGTGGCCAGGGAGTGCAGTGGAGGATGGCCCAAGTGCTTGGGCCCTGCACCCCATGGGAGACCAGGAGAAGTACCTGGCTCCTGCCATCGGATCAGCGAGGTGCGCCGGCCGCAGCGCACCGGCCGCGGCGGCCATTGGAGGGTGAACCAACGGCAAAAGGAAGACCTTTCTCTCTGTCTCTCTCTCTCACTGTCCACTCTGCCTGTCAAAAAAAAAAAAAAGAAAGAAAGAAAGAAAATGATGTTATGCCTTTTATTTTCAGTCATGAGAGTCTGTCTTTTGATGGCAGGAGCCAGGTGCTTCTCCTGGTCTCCCATGGGGTGCAGGGCCCAAGCACTTGGGCCATCCTCCACTGCACTCCCAGGCCACAGCAGAGAGCTGGCCTGGAAGAGGGGCAACCGGGACAGAATCCGGCGCCCCGACCAGGACTAGAACCCAGTGTGCTGGCGCCGCAAGGCGGAGGATTAGCCCAGTGAGCCACGGCACCGGCCCGAGAGTCTGTCTTGAGATATAAAGTGAAATTAATTTTACAAATTATATTTTTGAAATAATTCTTTCTTTCCTTCATTGTTTGAAATGCAGAGTTAACAGAGAAAGGAAGGAAGGAAGGAAGGAAGGAAGGAAGGAAGGAAGGAAGGAAGGAAGGAAGGAAGGAAGGAAGGAAGGAAGGAAGGAGGAATCTTCCATCCTCTGGTTCATGCCTCAATGGCTGGGGCTGGACTAGGCTGAAGCCAGAAGCCTGGAACTCCATCCAGGTCTCCTCTGTGGGTGCACAGGCCCAAGGACTTGGGCCATTTTCTGCTACTTTTCCAGGCTCATTAGCAGGGAGCTGAATTGAAAGTGTATCAGCCAGGAATTGAAGCAGTGCCAATATGGGATGCCGGTGCTGCAGGCTGCAGCTTAACCCACTGCTATACACCCTACTCCTCCCTATGGGTTTATTTATTTTTTATTTGAAAGGTGGAGTGATAGAGAGAGGGGAGAGAGACAGATGGAGAAGAGAGACAAAGGAAGAGACACACAGATACCTTCCCTCTGCTGGTTCACTTACCAAACTGCCACAACAGCTGGGTCTGGGCCAGGCTGAGGCTGGGAGCCAGGAATTCCATCCCGGGCTCCCACCTGGGTGGCAGAGGTCAAGTACTTGGGCCGTCTTGTGCTGCCTTCCCAGGCACATTAGCAGGAAGCAAGATTGGAAGCAGAACAGCAAGGCCTCAAACTAGTGCTCCCGTATGGGCTGCCAGCACCGCTGTGCCACAACCATGTATTGTTTTCCCTTTTATAATAACTTTTTGGTTTATCCTTTTATTTAAACACATGTCTGTGTATTTGCTCATACTTTCCAACATGGGAAATACTCACAGAGTTGCCAATGAACCATTCTTTTTCTCCTAAATATGTGTCCAAATCTTGCAAAAGATGAGGCGCTTCGTGTGTGAGCAGATCGTTAAACATCTGATTCTAGGGGAGAGAGCAAATGTCACTGTGATTTGAAGAGGAAGTAGATTTCTCCGCCTTTAATCTTCCACAAGCGTTCAGAAAGGAAGAAATATGTTGCTGCGTGTTTTTTTTTTTTTTTCAAATTTTCAACATTGGGAGATTGATCTGATTCTCTGTAGATCTTAGTCTTCCCTTAATTACTATGGACTAAAACATAAATACTTCTGTGGTACCAGTTTTACAGCTTGTTTGTATAGAATGAGCAAATGTTTCATCCATGAAACTTAAGAAATAATTTTTAATCTTCATATTTGACTAATGAAAAATGAGTAATGAAAAACGATTTCATTGTACCTATTGATCTCTAGACTTGCCCCTTTTCTGAACCGAGCTACCTTGAAGTTAAATAATATAATTGAAGGCAAGGAAATTCATTTTCTTTTGTACTGCTGGACTCCTCCAATTTGGAAGCCTCATTTGTTTCCTCATTGCACTTAGTTGGATATCTGTTATACTCTCAGGCCTTTCTGGATTTTTCTTGTTTGGCCTGCCATTGTATGAGATTTGCCTGCCTTGAATTTTTTTAAAAGATTTATTTATGTATTTGAAAGGCAGAGATACACAGAGAGAGGGGAGGGAGGGAGATATCTTCCAACTGCTGGTTCACTCCCTAAATGGCTGCAACAGCCAGGATTGGGTTAGGGCAAAGTCAGGAGCCAGGAGCTTCCTCCAGGTCTCCGATGTGGGTGCAGGGGCCCAAGGACTTGAGCCATCCTTCACTGCCTTCACAGGTGTATTAGCAGGGAGCTGGATTGGAGGTGGAGCAGCAGGGACTCAAACTGGCACCCTATGAGATGTCGGCACTGCAGGACGGGGCTTTAACCCACTGTGCCTCAGCGCCGGCTCCCAGGATAGCTTTCTAAGGTAAGACCGCAGCCCTGAGTGCGCTTTCTGGCTCACCTTGTGGTCCTCCTCCACACTCATTCCACCATCCCTCAGCCCATCAGATACCAGACCAACAGGGATGCCCAGTCTTGGACTGTGAACCTCCAAAGTCATGAACACAGTTATAAAGAACCTGTAATAAAATCCAAGCTTTATTAAAATAAGTCATATAGTGGGTAACTACCTAGCTTACTGGTTAGCTGATTTACTTCCTGTTATGAGTATCACTAAACTACATTGCTATACCACAGTTATATTTGCAAAGTACAGTCGGCAAAAACATCAATACATATTTACATACATTTGCCAGCTTTTGAAACTAAGGCTTAGGAAGCTTGTTTCTATCACAACTTTACAATCCTCCCCCTGTTCTGTGTCACCTTTGTGCAGGAAGTGTTCTACCATTGAACTGCGTTCATTGTTTTAAAGAAAATGTGTGAATCCGTTTGCTGCTTCCACAGAATCTGTGAGCTGAGGGATAGTGGCCCAAACCATGTGACACTTCTCACTGTTCAGTTTAGCTCAGGTCATGGCCAAGTTGGCTGTCTTCGAATGGCTAGAGAGGAACTGGATGTGGCTTGTAGAAAGCGTTTCAAACCGTCAGTGTGTGCACCTGTTCTAATTTGCATTTCCACAGCTTCAAGTGTTCATGTGTATAAGCAGTACCAAATTAAAATCTTATAATCTGCGCTATAGATTTCTCTTTTAGCTCAGTCTCTCTACAATCTGGTGAGTTATCTCAGTCTAATCAAATGCCAATTAGTAAACAGCTTAGCAATTATTAAAACTCATTTTAAAGAACATTCATCTAATAGTATAAAGAAAACAGTGGGCCCATCATTGTGGTGTAGCAGGTTAAGCTGCTGCCCCAGACATTGGCATCCATATCACAGTGCCAGTACAGGTCCCAGCTGCTCAGCTCCCTATCCAGCTCCCTGCTCATGCACTAGGGAATGCAGCGGAGGATGGCACTTGGGACCCCACTGTTTACTTGGGAGACCCGGATGGAGTTCCTGGCTCCTGGTTGGCTGTTGCAGCCATTTCGGAAGTGAGCCAACAGATGGAAGATATCTTTTCTTTCTGTCTCTGTCACTCTGCGTTTCAAATAAATAAAATAAACCTTTTAAAAATATATTAAATATAGGGGCCGGCACTGTGGTGTAGCGGGTAAAGCCGCCACCTGCAGTGCCGGCATCCCATATGGTCGCTGGTTCAAGACCCGGCTGCTCCATTTCCAATCCAGCTCTCTGCTATGGCCTGGGAAAGCAGTAGAAGATGGCCCAAGTCCTTGGCCCCTGCATCCGTGTTGGAGACCTGGAGGAAGCTCCTGGCTCCTGGCTTTGGATCAATTCAGCTCTGGCCGTTGCGGCCAACTGGGGAGTGAATCAGCAGATGAAAGACCTCTCTCTCTGTCTCTCTCTCTCTCTCTCTGTCTCTCTGTCTCTCTGTCTCTCTCTGCCTCTCCTTCTCTCTCTAACTATGACTTTCAAATAAATAAATTCATTTTTAAAATAAATAAATGTTAAAAATATAATATTTGACTATGCATCTTTTCCCTGATGTATATTTTTAATATACTTCTTTAGAAAATATGTTTTTTACTATTTTATCATCTCTGCATTTATAACAATTCACTTCAACAATCACAGATTCCTTTTCTTCCAATGCCACAAACCATATTACAAATGAAAGCTGGTACTGATGCTTATCAAAATATACAAGACAGTTGATATTTTGTATAAAACCACTTTATATGTTAACTTGTTCCCAAAAACCTCTTTCTCTTTTTTTGGCCTGGCTTAAAAAATTTTGTTATATATATTTATAGCATTTTTTCTGTTAGATGAACATTCTTAGAAACCAAAAAAAGGGAATTTTATGGAAAGGCCACATAAAACATGAGACAGTGTCAGAGGCTCCTAGCTGTACTATTTTTTTTTCTTAAATACAGTACTGAAAATGCCCATCAGACCTTGCCATCCTAAACATTCTGTTCACATGTAAACTCCCTTTTTCTCCAAGTAGCCTATTCATCAACAGGAAACAGAAAGGAAAGGCCACTCTGCCTTGGGTCTTCTTTCAGAAAGGAGGTTAGGGAAATGCTTTGCAGGATGGAGTTACAACCAGAAGAGCCAGTCTTTGGTCAGAGCAATGAGGTGACATTTTGATGCAAAACTTTTGCTTGGTCAGCATCTTTATAATTTAATATACTTTAATGATAAATCATAGACAGCCATTTATCATACCTGGCAGAATCAGAAATTCCCTGCCTTCTCTTCCAAAGAGCTAGGAAGCAGGTGTGTTTTTTTTTGTTTTTGTTTTTTGTTTGTTTGTTTGTTTGTTTTTGTTTTGTTTTCACTCTGAGTTGTCACTGCTGTAGTGTTCTAGCAAATGACTTTTAGGGGATATAGGGAGGTTTGTGTATTTCTCCAAATCCACACTACTGAAATTATTTAGTGTTGGGACTGTGCCATCAGGATTCCCCTCAGTCCTCCGCATCCTCAATCCCTGATCTGCTCTTCAAATGAGGAAACTGAACACACACACATCAAATAGCCAAAGTAGCACAAATGGCAAGTTCAAGGATTGTTATGGTGACCAATGTCCAGAGACGTATTTGCCACTGATTTTTAGAACTGGAAATAGAAGTTTGCAGCAACAAATACTGAAACACCTATAATTCTTGTGCAATCTTCATAAAGCTCATACAGTAGCAATATACTGATATACTGTATCAATAATTGTCTTTGAGTTTTTTACCTGACCACAAGGTGGCAGCAGTGCAACTCACCACAGAGAGACTAAGGGATGAAACACACACTGAGCACTATTTATTGTATACTTCTGGCCACATCTTGTTAATTAAATAGTCCGTGGCCATCAACATCGTTTCTGCAACATGTTATCTCTTCATACGATTTATTCATGAACTTGTATATAGAATGTCCTGTGAAATGGTTTTTTGAGGTAAGTGGTGTGTAACAGCAATATTTTTCCAATAGAAAGGAAGATTGTTACTCTCATCGTATGTTCGAAGAACAGTTTCCTGTAAGCAGTAGTCCCTGTTGTAGTGTGAACCTTGGCCACAGAGGGGTAGACAATAGAGAAACGGATAAGAACAAGTTGAGAAGCTGATACCCCACCCCCCCAGTGGGGTCACTGGCCCATGGAAGAGAAAGCTGTAGACACTTTTTTTTTTTGACAGGCAGAGTGGACAGTGAGAGAGAGAGACAGAGAGAAAGGTCTTCCTTTGCCGTTGGTTCACCCTCCAATGGCCGCCGCGGCCGGCGCGCTGCGGCTGGCACACCATGCTGATCCGATGGCAGGAGCCAGGAGCCAGGTGCTTTTCCTGGTCTCCCATGGGGTGCAGGGCCCAAGCACCTGGGCCATCCTCCACTGCACTCCCAGGACACAGCAGAGAACTGGCCTGGAAGACGGGCAACCGGGAAAGAATCTGGCGCCCCGGCCGGGACTAGAACCCGGTGTGCCTGCGCCGCAAGGTGGAGGATTAGCCTAGTGAGCCGCGGCCCCGGCCCGGCACTTTCTGAAATTGGGGAGCACATATCTACTTGTCTCTGCATTTATACGGATATGTAAAAGAGAGATGCCACAAGTAACAGATATAAAGAAAGTCAATTAGCCCTGAGCTGTAGGATAACACTGTATGTATTATAACCTGGTGTTTATGGACCACTTTCTTCCTGGCCATAGGCACATCTGCTATCACTCAATTCTCCCAACGTTCTTCAAAGTAGATCTGTTACATTCCTATTTTACAAAGAGTTGGAGCTATAAATAGGAGCTCAGTGACCGCAAAGAAGAAGGGCATCAGGATTCAAGGCTGGCAGTCGGATTCCAGTGCCCAGGGTGTATTTATATCCAAAAGTCTCATTATATTCCCATGCTCCAAGCTGAACTCTTCTTCAAGACTTTGCCCTGGTTAGGGGCAGTGTGTGTGTCCCCCTCACACAGAGTCAGTAAGAGTAAATACATTTATTTCCAAATTATTTCTACTCAGATCAGAAGGTCCAAGTTAAATAAACAGTATTTAGAATAAATGTGCTTAAATAAATCGATAAACTGCCATTTGCTGTTCTGTGCTGCGGCTTTTGGCTGCAGGCCTTGGCTTTAACTTGCCCATGCATATTCACGCACAGCTGCTTTGGGCAGCTGCTGGCACTGAGCACGATACCCAGGGGCTAAGCACACAGGGTCTGAGCCAGAGTGACTGGGATTTCTGTTCCTTAGGTACCACTTACTGGCTCAACGACTGGCATCGCAATGTCTCCACTGGAACATAAGGAGAGCAACAGTTTCATCCCAAGGGCATGCTCTGGGAATTAGTCGCTCATTTAAGCAATTGGTGCATAGGTGATGAGTCTGTGGATTCCGGAGCTGGGTAGTCTGGATTTGCTCACTGTTCTGTCAGCTGCGAGAGTTTGGGCGACTCTATCACCACGCTCTCCATTTCTTCATCTGGATCGTCAGTGGGACGATAAACAGCCCTCCTCCCAGGGAGGCCAGAGATGGCAGCCTGCAGTAATCCACGTAACCCTTGGCTCACGGGGAGTGACAAACAGAGTCCTCCAATCACCCTTTCCACGCATGCTTGCTGCCTTCCATGTGAAAGGTACCAGGAGGGTCGGGCGTGGCGCATCAACAGAACAACAACCAACAAGATTTCTGCCCCACTGACACAGCCAACTCAGGGAGTAGGGCAGCAGACAGGGAAAATAGACATTGTGATGAGAGCCCTAAAGGAAGCCAGTACTGGGATGGAATCAAGAGGGCTCATTTGGAATCCTGGCTAAAGATGATGGATTTAACCACATACATAATATTGCTTTTATCCCAAAACCACAGTAATGCATTAAAAAAATAAAATAAAAACCCAAAACCCACATGGAGGTGGAAAGGAGAAGAGAGAAATGTAAGCAAAATCTGAAGCTTTGGAGCAGATGGCTGAGTGGCACCCAGCATGGAAAGCTGAGAAGCAAGCCAGTCCACAACATGAAATCCTCAGAGAGCCCGGCCGGGGTGGGGGTGGGGCGCAGGGCACACCTAGAACCAGGGTTAAAAGATGCCGGAGGGGACATAACGCGAGCTGGTGGAGAACTATTACAGAAGCCAGTTGTGCACGAGGTTTCTCCTTCATTTCACCCTGCAACCGCCCCTCCTGATTCTCAGCAGAAGACTTGATGGGGAAAGCATTTGTAGATGGTTTCCGGGCCTGGAGATGTCGCACGCGCTGTGTTAAATAGAGGAGGATTAAGTGAACATTTGTGGCCAGGGAGTGCAGTGGAGGATGGCCCAGGTGCTTGGGCCCTGCACCCCATGGGAGACCAGGAGAAGTACCTGGCTCCTGCCAACGGATCGGCACGGTGCGCCAGCCTCGGTGCGCCAGCCTCAGTTCCGAGGCTCCCCGCCCTCACTTGTCTCTGGAACTCTGGCAGCCAGGCCTTTACCTCTGGGCTACAGACTGGAAGGCTCCTCTAGAAATCATGGTGCAAGATCCCTGACGACACTGACCTTGGGAAGCGTCCCTAAAATGGCTTCAAGATACTCGAAATCTACAAACACCGTTTACACGCTGAGAGTTTTGAGTAAACTTTTTAACTTCCCTGCTGTTTATCATAGATCCTAAAGAATGGTCCTGCTTCTGAGGAAAAGATAGAGACCAAGAAGAGCACGAAAGCAAGTGCTCAGACACACCCTGGGCAGGGAGATGATGGTATGTCCATTAAATACAAATAAAACAGTGCTTCACAGAAGGAACTGCACCATAACAGAGTCCTTATCAATTTAAGAACACGATATCAGGCATTCAAAATTTAAGATGAAAGTTGAGAAAGAGAATTCTTCCTGAAAGTAACATTAAAGGAAAATGAGAGAAAGAGAACCAATATATGAATAACAGAAATTTTAGTGTAATGAAACAAAGCAAATAAAGGTGGAAGATATCATAAGTGGAATAATTCAGACATTTCCTTGAATACCTAGATCCAAGTCTGAGATTGATTAAGCCTGGCAAGGAGACAGCATAAGGGAGGGAAAGCAGATCCTGCAGCTCATTGTACAGTTTTAGAACTCTAGGGACAAGTGTTCTATCTGTAGAGGGGGAAAAGAGATCACATACACAATGTCAGGAATTGCATTAGTTTAGGTTTTGTAACAGCTGGAGAACCAAAGATGACATCTCCCAAACACGACTGAAATATTATTTTCAACACAGAAATCCATACCCAAACCAAAAAGCAAATAGCAAAAGGAAATAAAGACATTAAAGCCCCAAACTTTTGTTTCCTATAATCAGTCAGCTATGGGAGGATCGCTCCACAGAAACAGGATAGAGTACAGGAGAACAAGCCCAGGAAGTGGTAGAAGAGACATCCAGAGTGGTTATAAAGAAGCCGGAGAGCAACAGGGCACCCCCTGTGGAGGACAATGAAATTGACGCTGTGAGTCACAGGATAAACGCACTCCACCTGTCCTCACCTCACCTCCTGACCACTTTTAGGATACTAGAGGATGTGTGCCAGACAAACAATGGAGTAAACAGAGGAGGGAACCATCCAGGAAACAGGGCTGCAGCTTGGGAGAAAGGCACTACTGGGACGGCAGCACAGGGAGATCTAGGGAAGACAGCTGTGCAGAAAACCTAGAGGGCTCCCACTCCGAGGGCCGAACAGATTCCCTGTGCGGTCCTTGGGAAAGAGCATCCGATCTCTGGCTCCTGTGGGTATATCATTTGCCTGCTAACTACCTCCAACTTCGTTCAGCTGTGCAGAATAACTTCCCTTTTGAATCAAAAAAAAAAAAAAAAAAAGAGAGAGAGAAAGGTTTACCACGCCCAAACTGGGAGTGTCACCTTTGGCACACCAAACAGAGCTCTCAGGCCACACCCATCTCAAGCCCTAAGGCTCCATCAAAAACAGATAGTCCACTTAATCTAGAGTCATAGTATAACAAGAAAAAGCACCACAGTGAAGAAACCAAATATCTCCAATATGACAAATAACAAACGCAAAAACCAAGGTAATAAAAACAAGGAAGTCACCATGAAGCCCTCAAATGAAAAAGACACCCCAATTCAAGATTATGAGGATGATGACATAGAAGAAATGCAAGAAGCAGATCTCAAAAAATTGATAAGAACATTAAGAAGTTCTCAAAAACAAATTCTTGAACTACAGAAATCCTTAATGGACAAGATAGAAAATCTCTCTCGTGAAAATGAAATATTAAGGAGGAATCAAAATGAAACGAAACAACTAGTACAACAGGAAACTGGGATAGTGACTGAAGTGAAGAATTCAATAGATCAAATGAAAAACACAATAGAGAGCCTTACAAACAGAATGGGAGAAGCAGAAGAGAGAATATCAGACTTAGAAGACAGAGAACAGGAAAGGATACAGTCAGACCAAAGAAAAGACGAGGAAATAAGAAATCTAAAACATATTGTCGGGAATCTTCAGGATACTATTAAAAAACCCAACATTCGGGTTCTAGGAGTTCCTGAAGGCATGGAGAGGGAGAAAGGATTAGAAGGCCTTTTTAGTTAGATATTAGCAGAAAATTTCCCAGGTTTGGAGAAGGACAGAGAAATCCTAGTACAGGAAGCTCACAGAACCCCTAATAAACATGACCAAAAGAGATCCTCACCACGACACGTTGTAATCAAACTCTCCACAGTGAAACATAAAGAAAAGATCCTAAAATGTGCAAGAGAGAAACGTCAGATTACTCTCAGAGGATCTCCAATCAGACTCACAGCTGACTTCTCATCAGAAACTCTACAAGCTAGGAGGGAATGGCGAGATATAGCCCAGGTACTAAGAGAGAACAACTGCCAGCCCAGAATATTATATCCTGCAAAGCTATCATTTGTGAATGAAGGTGAAATAAAGACTTTTCATAACAAACAGAAATTGAAAGAATTTGTTGCCACTCGTCCAGCCCTGCAAAAGATGCTTAAAGATGTGTTACACACAGAAACAAAGAAACACGGTCATCAATATGAAAGAAGGTAAAGGAAGGAAAGCTCACAGCAAAAGATCACAGGGAATTCAAAGCATATATTAGAACTTATCTTTGGCAAATGGCAGGGCAAAGTTACCACTTATCATTAGTCACATTGAACGTGAATGGCCTGAACTGTCCAGTTAAAAGACACCGTTTGGCTGATTGGGTTAAGGAACAAAACCCATCTATTTGCTGCTTACAAGAAACACATCTTTCCAACAAAGATCCATACAGACTGAAAGTGAAAGGCTGGAAAAAGATATACCATGCCAACAGAAATGAAAAAAGAGCAGGCGTAGCCATCTTAATATCAGACACCATAAACTTTACTACAAAAACCGTTAAGAGAGACAAAGAGGGACACTACATAATGATTAAGGGATCAATTCAACAGGAAGATATAACAATTATCAATGTATATGCACCTAACTACAGGGCACCGGTTTATCTAAAAGATTTGTTAACGGACTTAAAGGGAGACTTAGACCCCAATACAATAGTACTGGGGGACTTCAATACTCCACTCTCAGAAATAGACAGATCAGCCGGACAGAAGATCAACAAGGATACAGTAGATTTAAATGACACTATAGCCCAAATGGATCTAACAGATATATACAGAACTTTCAATCCTACAGCTAAAGATTTTACATTCTTCTCAGCAGTACATGGAACCTTCTCTAGGATTGACCACATACTAGGCCATAAAGCAAGTCTCAGCAAATTCAAAAGAATTAGAATCATACCATGCAGCTTCTCAGACCATAAAGGAATGAAGTTGGAAATGAACAACTCAGGAATCCCTAGAGCATATGCAAACACATGGAGATTGAACAACATGCTCCTGAATGAACAATGGGTCATAGAAGAAATCAAAAGAGAAATCAAAAACTTTCTGGAAGTAAATGAGGATAACAGCACAACATACCAAAACTTATGGGACGCAGCAAAAGCAGTGTTAAGAGGAAAGTTTATATCAATAGGTGCCTACATCAAGAAATTGGAAAGGCACCAAATAGATGAGCTTTCTATTCACCTCAAGGATCTAGAAAACCTACAGCAAACCAGACCCAAATCTAGTAGGAGAAGAGAAATAATTAAAATCAGAGAAGAAATCAACAGGATTGAATCAAGAAAAACATTACAAAAAATCAGCCAAACGAGGAGCTGGTTTTTTGAAAAAATAAACAAAATTGACACCCCATTGGCCCAACTAACTAAAAAAAGAAGAGAAAAGACCCAAATCAATAAAATCAGAGATGAAAAAGGAAATGTAACAACAGACACCACAGAAATAAAAAGAATCATCAGAAATTACTACAAGGACTTGTATGCCAGCAAACAGGGAAACCTATCAGAAATGGATAGATTCCTGGACACATGCAACCTACCTAAATTGAACCAGGAAGACATCGAAAACCTAAACAGACCCATAACTGAGACAGAAATTGAAACAGTAATAAAGGCCCTCCCAACAAAGAAAAGCCCAGGACCAGATGGATTCACTGCTGAATTCTACCAGACATTTAAAGAAGAACTAACTCCAATTCTTCTCAAACTATTCAGAACAATTGAAGAAGAGGGAATCCTCCCAAATTCTTTCTATGAAGCCAGCATCACCTTAATTCCTAAGCCAGAAAAAGATGCAGCACTGAAAGAGAATTACAGACCAATATCCCTGATGAACATAGATGCAAAAATCCTCAATAAAATTCTCGCCAATAGAATGCAACAACACATCAGAAAGATCATCCACCCAGACCAAGTGGGATTTATCCCTGGTATGCAGGGATGGTTTAATGTGCACAAGACAATCAATGTGATACACCACATTAACAGACTGCAGAAGAAAAACCATATGATTATCTCAATAGATGCAGAGAAAGCATTTGATAAAATACAACACCCGTTCATGATGAAAACTGTAAGCAAACTGGGTTTGGAAGGAACATTCCTCAATACAATCAAAGCAATCTATGAAAAACCCACAGCCAACATCCTATTGAATGGGGAAAAGTTGGAAGCATTTCCACTGAGATCTGGGACCAGACAGGGATGTCCACTCTCACCACTGCTATTCAATATAGTTCTGGAGGTTCTAGCCAGAGCTATTAGGCAAGAAAAAGAAATTAAAGGGATACAAATTGGGAAGGAAGAACTCAAACTATCCCTCTTTGCAGATGACATGATTCTTTATTTAGGGGACCCAAAGAACTCTACTAAGAGACTATTGGAACTCATAGAAGAGTTTGGCAAAGTAGCAGGGTATAAAATCAATGCACAAAAATCAACAGCCTTTGTATACACAGACAATGCCATGGCTGAGGAAGAACTTCTAAGATCAATCCCATTCACAATAGCTACAAAAACAATCAAATACCTTGGAATAAACTTAACCAAGGATGTTAAAGATCTCTACGATGAAAATTACAAAACCTTAAAGAAAGAAATAGAAGAGGATACCAAGAAATGGAAAAATCTTCCATGCTCATGGATTGGAAGAATCAATATCATCAAAATGTCCATTCTCCCAAAAGCAATTTATAAATTCAATGCAATACCAATCAAGATACCGAAGACCTTCTTCTCAGATCTGGAAAAATTGGTGCTGAAATTTATATGGAGGCACAAGAGACCTCGAATAGCTAAAGCAATCTTGTACAACAAAAACAAAGCCGGAGGCATCACAATACCAGATTTCAGGACATACTACAGGGCAGTTGTAATCAAAACAGCATGGTACTGGTACAGAAACAGATGGATAGACCAATGGAACAGAATTGAAATACCAGAAATCAACCCAAACATCTACAGCCAACTTATATTTGATCAAGGATCTAAAACTAATTCCTGGAGCAAGGACAGTCTATTCAATAAATGGTGCTGGGAAAACTGGATTTCCACGTGCAGAAGCATGAAGCAAGACCCCTACCTTACACCTTACACAAAAATCCACTCAACATGGATTAAAGACCTAAATCTACGACCTGACACCATCAAGTTACTAGAGAACATTGGAGAAACCCTTCAAGATATTGGCACAGGCAAAGAGTTTCTGGAAAAGACCCGGGAGGCACAGGCAGTCAAAGCCAAAATCAACTATTGGGATTGCATCAAATTGAGAAGTTTCTGTACTGCAAAAGAAACAGTCAGGAGAGTGAAGAGACAACCGACAGAATGGGAAAAAATATTTGCAAACTATGCAACAGATAAAGGGTTAATAACCAGAATCTACAAGGAGATCAAGAAACTCCACAAAAACAAAACCAACAACCCAATTAGGAGATGGGCCAAGGACCTCAATAGACATTTTTCAAAAGAGGAAATCCAAATGGCCAACAGGCACATGAAAAAATGTTCAAGGTCATTAGCAATCAGGGAAATGCAAATCAAAACCACATTGAGGTTCCACCTCACCCCGGTCAGAATGGCTCACATTCAGAAATCTACCAACAACAGATGCTGGCGAGGATGTGGGGAAAAAGGGACACTAACCCACTGTTGGTGGGAATGCAAACTGGTCAAGCCACTATGGAAGTCAGTCTGGAGATTCCTCAGAAACCTGAAGATAACCCTACCGTTCGACCCAGCCATCCCACTCCTTGGAATTTACCCAAAGGAATTTAAATTGGCAAACAAAAAAGCGGTCTGCAGCCTAATGTTTATTGCAGCTCAATTCACAATAGCTAAGACCTGGAACCAACCTAAATGCCCATCAACGGTAGACTGGATAAAGAAATTATGGGATATGTACTCTTTAGAATACTATACCGCAGTAAGAAACAACGAAATCCAGTCATTTGCAACAAAATGGAGGAATCTGGAACACATCATGCTGAGTGAAATAAGCCAGTCCCAAAGGGACAAATACCATATGTTCTCCCTGATTGGTGACAACTGACTGAACACCAAAAAGGAAACCTGTTGAAGTGGAATGGACACTATGGGAAACGGTGACTTGATCAGCATAGCCCTGACTGTTAATGAACAACTTAATACATTATCCCTCTTAGTAGTTTTTCTGTCTGTTCTACTTAATATGACTGGTTTAATTCTGTAATTAATACACAGTTATTCTTAAGTGTTGAAAATTAACTGAAATGTGATCCCTGTTAAACATAAGAGTAGGAATAAGAGAGGGAAGAGATGTATAATTTGGGACATGCTCAAGCTGACTTGCCCCAAATGGTAGAGTTAGAAACATACCAGGGTACTCCAATTTAATCCCATCAAGGTGGCATGTACCAATGCCATCTCACTAGTCCAAGTGATCAATTTCAGTTCACAATTGATCATAATGAAAGGACTAAGAGTCAAAGGGAGCACATAAACAAGTCTAGTACCTGCTAACACTAACCGATAGAATAAATAAAGGGGAGAGTGATCCAACATGGGAAGTGAGATACTCAGCAGACTCATAGAATGGCAGATGTCCTAAATAGCACTCTGGCCTCAGAATAAGCCCTAAAGGCATTCGGATCTGGCTGAAAAGCCCATGAGAGTATTTCAGGCATGGAAAGCCAAGACACTCTGGCAAAAGATCTCTGTGAGTGAGATCTCAGTGGAAAGAACAGGTCTTCAAAGAAGGAGGTACCTTTCTCTGAAGGGAGGAGAGAACCTCCACTTTGACTATGACCTTGTCTAAACAAGATAAGAATCGGAGAACTCAGAGGGCTTCCATAGCCTTGGAAACTCATGACTGGAGCATAGGGAGATTACTGATACCATAGACAGGAGTGTCAATTGGTAAAGTCAACAACAGGAGTCACTGTGCACTTACTCCTCATGTAGGATCTCTGTCCTTAATGTGCTGTGCATTGAGATTTAATGCTATAACGAGTACTCAAACAATATATTTCACTTTGTGTTTCTATGGGGGTGCAAACTGTTGAAATCTTTACTTAAAGCATACTAAACTGATCTTCTGTAAAAAAAAAAAAAAAAAAGAAAAGAAACTATCAACTCCCAACTTGACTCTCACTGGGATTAAACATGACAATAGGTCTGATCTGATTTCATCATCATTAAAAAAAAATCATCTATTATTTTTCACTTTATGTTTCTGTGTGGGAGCAAACTGTTGAAATCCTTACTTAATGTATACTAAGCTGATCTTCTGTATATTAAGATAATCGAAAATGAATCTTGATGTGAATGGAAGGGGAGAGGGAGCGGGAAAGGGGAGGGTTGTGGGTGGGAGGGAAGGTATGGGGGGGAAGCCATTGTAATCCATTATTCGTACTTTGGAAACTTATATTCATTAAATAAATTAAAAAAATAAAAAATAAAAAAATAAAAAAAAAAAAGAAAACCTAGAGGGCTCCACAAAGGAAACACAGAGCAAAGCAGATCACTCCAAGGAAGCAGTGAAAATAATAGAGAATCTGAGGTCAGTGACTTTGTGGAAAATCATGGACATTGGACAGTGTGAGAAGATTCAGCAATAAACAGAATTAAGCAAAGTATAAAAGGAAATATTAAAATATAATACAATTCTGTGTAATATTTGCATATGACTAATAACGTAGTCACTAAATATTGACTTAACCGAAAAATTTTTAATATTATCTTATTTGGAGCTTGGAAAAGAGAAGCAGAGATGACTGTAAATGGTGAATTTTTGTTAAGATTTATGTATTTATTTGAAAGGTACAGTTACAGACAGATTGGAAGAGAGAGACAGAGAGAGCTCTTCCATCTTCTGGCTCACTCCCCAAATGGCTGCAATGGCTAGGAATAGTCCAGGCTGAAACCAAGAGCCTGGAACTCTATCCAGGTCTCCCAGATGAGTATCAAAAGCCTAAGTACTCGAGCCATCTTCTGCTGCTTTCCCAGGCACGTTAGTAGGGAGCTGGATTGAAAGTGGAGCACCTTGAACTTGTGCTCATGTGGGAGTCCTATGTTTCAGGCCACAGCTTAAGCACCACACCAGCCCCAAGAAGTGAATTCTTATTGCCATTGTACAAAGTCCATAGAAACTGTCTAAATTTGGTGAATCAAAGAAAGCCATATTTACATATTTACATATAGAAATACGGAGAGTGCAAATCCTAAAGAGACATCTAAAAGGATGAAAAAGAAGGTTGCATGCAGTGAGGGGTCAATGTGAGAAGCGGAGAAATGCTATACTTTGCTTTAAACTTCTAATATAATTTGATGTTTTAAAACTACACATGCATACGACTTAACACGAGAAAGAAGTTTTTAACAGCACTGAACACAATTTCTGGCAAGAGGTATATGATTAATAATAGTAATATCCAGTGACCACATTACTTTTCTATCTTGATTTTTCTCTGCCCAAGGAAAACGTGACATGAAATCATCCAGCGTGTCCACAATAGCGTCAACTTGACATTGTTCCATTTCCGTTTTTCCAGCCAAATCTGTGGAATACAACAATGTCACTTAATGATCACGAATATGCTTAATTTAATTTCCTACATTCAGAGTTTGTTTATAGTAGTCAAAATGTTTCTATGGTTGAAAAATCAAAGAAAATGCAACAGTATCCGGAGAAGACCAGCTTCCATCCTTACTCCCATCAGTCTCATTGATTCCTTTATCTACTTACCTTATTAGCAGCCACTTTTATTATTTCTTCTGATCTTCCCTTTTTAGTGAAAATGCAAGCAAATCAGAATATATGTATATATTCCACTAGATATGCCTCATTTTCACAAGTACCCTAAAGATCTGTCCTTACAGTAACTAAATGTTATCCTTGTTCTTTCTTTTCAGCTATACCAGGTTTCTTTAGAAAAAAGTGCCACCATTCATTTACTTAACCTCAACTTTTTAGGTCTCTTTCCGATCTTTCGATAATTCAATCAATATTGCAATAATTTACAGATATAATATACCGTGTAAAAAGAATAGCTTTTTTGCAACTTTTGCTGAGAATTTGTTTTCAGCTTAGAGACTAACAGTTTAAAATAATAGAGGTTCTTGTTTCTGTCTTTCGTTAATCATTATTTTTGCTCATAAATCATTGGTTTTTCTAAATATTTTCTCACTGGTTCCAATTTATTTATTTATTTTTTAAGATTTACTTATTTATTTGAAAGGCAGAGCTACAGAGAGGCAGAGGCAGAGAAAGAGAGAAAAGTCTCCCAATCGCTGGCTCAATGACCACAACAGCCAGAGCTGGGCCTATCCAAAGCCAGGAGCCAAGAGCTTCCTCCAGGTCTCCCACAAGGCTGCAGGGGCCCAAGCACTTGGGCCATCTTCTACTGCTTTCCCAGGCCATAGCAGAGAGCTGGATTGGAAGTGGAGCAGCCAGGACTCGAACCAGCACGCATATGGGATGCTACACTGCTGGTGGCAGCTTTACCTGCTATGCCACAGTGCCAGCCCCTATTTATTTCCATTTTATTTGAAAGGCACAGAGACAGAAATCTTCCATCCACTGGCTCACTCCCCAAATTCCTGCAACAACCAGGGCTGGCCAGATTGAAGCCAGGAGTCCAGAATTCCGTCTAGGTCTCCCACAATGATGGCAGGGACCCAAATATTGGAGCCCATCACCCACTGCTCTCCGTAGTGCATTATCCGGAAACGAGTTGCCAGGACCCACACCCATATGGCCAGGCACTTCCATATGGCACGTGTCTCTCAAGTGGGCTTCAGCCACTGTGCCAAGCTCCTGCCCCTCACTGTTGTCAATTTCAAATGATTCAGTGCAAAAGCATTCTAAAATAAATTGCTTTTGTACAACTGTATAAATTTACTAAAAATCAAGAACTGTATACAGATAGTGGGTGAACTGTATGTAAATTATACCTCAAAAAAAGCTGTTAATGAAAACAAATGCTTTAGTGATTTAGAGTTCCTCTGTAAACTATCTGTGTTTTTGTCTATGGTATTCAAAATTGATTTGTCTTTCTTCTCTTGAAAAGTCTTTCAGAATCTATCATAGTTTTTTTTTTTTTTTAAAGATTTATTTAGTTATTTGAAAGGCAGAGTTCCAGAAAGGCAGGGGCGGAGGAGAGACAGAGAGGGAGGTCTTCCATCCACTGGTTCATTCTCCAAATGGCTACAATGGCTGGAGCTGCGCCGATATGAAACCAGGAGCCAGGAGCTTCTTCCTGGTCTCTCACACGGGTGCAAGGGCCCAAGCACTTTGGCCATCTTCTACTGCTTTCCTAAGCCACAGCAGAGCGCTGGATCGGAAATGGAGCACGCAGGACTTGATTTGGCTCCTATACGGGATGCTAGCACTGCAGGCAGCAGCTTTACCCACTATGCCACCATGCCGACCCTTATCGTAGGTTCTTGTCACTCATTTTCCTCCCTGCTTTGACTTCCACGTGAAACTTTAGCCATCAATTTTTTAAAAAAATATTTATTTATTTTAAAGTCAGAGTTACACACAGAGAGAAGGAGAGGCAGAGAGAGAGAGAGAGCAGTCTCCCAACCTCTGGTTCACTCTCCAGTTGGCCACAATGGTCAGAGCCACACTGATCTGAAGCCAGGAACAGTGGGTACAGGGGCCTAAGAACCTGGGCCATCCTCTACTGCTTTCCCAGGCCATAGCACAGAGCTGGATCAGAAGTGGAGCAGCCGGGTCTCGAACCAGCGCCCATAGGGGATGGTGGGACTTCAGGGCAGGGCGTTAACCTACTGCGCCACAGCACCAGCCCAAGAAAGCAAATTCTTGAGCCCTATTCTAGGCTCCCTGAATTAAAATCTCTGGACTGGAGATTGAGCAATGTGTGTTTTAATGAGCCCACTGATCCTGATGCATGTGAAGTTCGGAAAAACACTGCTTAGGCCCAGTCTTGCACTTGAAATTCCAGGCATAATTTGAAGGGCTCAATTCAAATGTCATTTTCACTTCAAAGCTTAGTTCTTGTGGTCAGAAATAATCTCCATCTGTTCTTTATTTCCAAAAAACTATGTTGAAATGTGTTAGTTTAAGCACAAGTTACTGTATCTTTAATATACATTACTTTGATAAGCAGAAGCCTAGTATTTATGGCCCATTTTATTTGTGGGGCAACCGTGTGGTTATGACTTAAATCATGGTGGTGGTGGTGATGAGTTGGGTATGAGAAATGCTGACTCTGCAGATGGATAAGAGAGAGAGAGAGAGAAGAAAAGAAAGAGGCTTTAAAAGAAGTCTGGGGCCAGCACCACGGCTCACTAGGCTAATCCTCCGCCTTCGGCGCCAGCACCCCAGGTTCTAGTCCCGGTTCCGGCGCTGGATTCTGTCCCAGTTGCTCCTCTTCCAGGCCAGCTCTCTGCTGTGGCCCAGGAAGGCAGTGGAGGATGGCCCAAGTGCTTGGGCCCTGCACCTGCATGGGAGACCAGGAGAAGCACCTGGCTCCTGGCTTCAGATCGGCGCAGCACACCAGCTGCAATGCGCCAGCCATAGCAGCCACTTGGGGGTGAACTAACAGAAAAAGGAAAACCTTTCTCTCTGTCTCTCTCTCTCACTGTCTATCTCTGCCTGTCAAAAAAAAAAAAAAAAAAAAAAAAGTCTGCAGTAGTGTTTTACTCAAAATACTGGGAGAGGAATAAAAGGAAAGAGAGCCGGCGCCGCGGCTCACTAGGCTAATCCTCCGCCTAGCGGCTCCGGCACACCGGGTTCTAGTCCCGGTCGGGGCGCTGGATTCTGTCCCGGTTGCCCCTCTTCCAGGCCAGCTCTCTGCTGTGGCCAGGGAGTGCAGTGGAGGATGGCCCAGGTGCTTGGGCCCTGCACCCCATGGGAGACCAGGAAAAGCACCTGGCTCCTGCCATCGGATCAGCGCGGTGCGCCGGCCGCAGTGCACTGGCCGCGGCGGCCATTGGAGGGTGAACCAATGGCAAAGGAAGACCTTTCTCTCTGTCTCTCTCTCACTGTGCACTCTGCCTGTCAAAAAATAAAAAATTAAAAAAAAAAAGAGGAAAAAGAGAAATTGCAATGGAGCAGCAGCACAGACAAGACCCAAAGGACACTTCTCTCTATTTTTCATCAATGCTATGGGTACAGATGCTACCACAGCAACCCAGGAGCCCACTACCCACGTAAAGATGCACTGGATTCTGGGTATTCCCCCTCTCTCCCAGCATGATTCGGATGAAGGACATCATTGAGCACCGGATTTTAATGATATAATCAATTTCACCTTCGTATGCCTCGTGTATTTCCTACTCATTAATTCTCTCTGATAACTTACATTCTGCTAACAAAAGTTTGGCATGAGCAGACCTATCCGATGGGTTTTGATGATTCTAAGACAGGCTTGGATGGTGAGGAAGCATGGGAGGGCAAGAGACAAGATGAAATTAACCTGTCAGGTTGTCTGGGGAACTCATGGAATATTACACTGATACAGATGGTGCATTTACACTTCTCTAGCATTTAATTGTGCTCATGCTTGCATGATAACATTCCATAATACAATTAGTGAATATTGAATATGTATATATATATATGCTTTCAGTTATCAAAACTCTTAAACACAACAAACATATTACCTGTGTTTTTGACCAGGTATCTTGCTATTGCTAAGCTCTGGTGAAGGACAACCCCATCCACTTCCAAAATGGGAATTTTGCCAAACAGGACACCTTAAAATAAAATAATAAAAAATCAACTCTCATTTTTAAAGAAAATTGTGGGGAAAAAGCATGTTTTAAAGTCATAAAATTCTTCAATATTTATTCACAAAGAGACATTTGACAGCATCTAGCACGAACTTTACATTTCATATGTTTAGAAAAGCTGTTAGAAGACCTGCAGTAAAGTTAATGACAGCACTCATTCTAAAACCCAGGTCTGAGGTCAGGGAGGCATTTGGCACAGAAGTTAATACGCTGCTTGGCATGGCTGTGTCCCATTTGGAGCCCCTGGGTTTGAGTCGCAGTTCTACTTACGACTCCAGTTTCTTGCTAATGCGCACTCTGGGAGGCAGCTGGGGATAAATCCAGTACCTAGGTTCCTTCTACCTCCATGGCAAGCCTGGACTGAGTTCCAGACTTCTGGCCCAGCTCTGGCTGTTGTGGTTATTTGGAGAATGAACTAGCAGATGGAAGACTTTTCTCAGTCTGTCCCTGTTTCTGTCCCTCTTTTTCTCTCTCTCTTTCTCCCTTTCAAATAAAATTTAAAGATAATAACACCCAGATTTACAGTGATACTATATACTATTATCTCAAACATGTGCTACTAAACTTTTTTTTAAAAAACTATTTATTTGAAAGGCAGAGTTACAAAGAGAGAAGGAGAGACAGAGACACAGAGAGATATCTTCCATCTGTTTGTTCACTCCCCAAATGACCGCAACGACCAGGGCTTGGCCAGGTTGAAGCCAAGAGCTTCTTCCAGGTTTCCCACATGAGTACAGGGGCCCAAGCACTTGGGCCATCCTCCACTGCTTTCACAGACCATTAGCAAGGAGCTGGATGGGAAGTGGAGCAGCCAGGACTCAAACTGGCGCCCATATGGGATACTGGCACTGCAGGCCAGGGCTTTACCCACTGGGCCACAGTGCCAACCCCACTACTAAACTTCCTTTTTTTTCATAAAAAAAAACCTTGTTTTAAAACCTTATTCATTTTTGTGGCCTCAATCACAATAAATGTTATTTTAAAACCATAGTCTTAGGATTATAAACTCTTTGATTCACATATGAGTTATAATAAGGGATTTAGCTAAAGTCTTGGTTGGAAGTAAGGCAGTAAATTTCTAAGTCAATATAACACCATCATTTCAATGACCATGTTCTATTTCATCACGTGTATTTATGCCAATTTTCCCACCCAGTGCCTTAGTTTTGGAGTTGCAATTATTTTGGAAAGACAGAAAAGAATAAGGTGCCACTTATAATGCCATGACTCTCACACAACCACTGGACTCCATGTTGTGCCTCTCCTTCCAGCTGTTATAAGCATACTGAGTACAGGGTGAACTACAATTCGCATCAGGCACAAAATCATCTTACAGTGTTTACCTAGTGAGTGTGCCAAGTACTGTTCCAAGTGCCTGAGATAATGCAAGGCAGAAGAGAATCACAAATAAAACTGACTTGAGTCGGGTGATTTCTTTGAAGCAACATCAGTCTGAACAAGAGGGAACTAACACATCTAACTAACACTGAGAGGTGGGGAGGCCTCCCTCTTGCCAGGCATTGTGCTAAATACTTACTGTGCCCATTTCATCTCCCAGTACTTATAAGAACCCTAGCAAGAATGTGTGAGCTGTTATCTCACTTCGTAAATGAAGTTGAGAGAGCTTATGTAAATCACCCAGGCCACACACCATGTAGGGGTGGGGTTCACACTGAGAGCTGGTGGAACACTTGCTCAGTTGTTTTCATAATTCTGAGAGCCAGGTTTTGAGAAAGATGTTCAAAATCTGAGCAAGCCCGGAGAATGGTATCCAAGTTAGAGAGAGATCTGAGAAGCACATTCTATGAGGATTGGTTGAAGAGCCCTTGCCCTCTTCCCCTAGAGGAGGAGAAAACACTCAGGTGAACTTAACAGCTATCTTCAAATGTGGCAGAGCTATCAAATGGGAGAAAATTGTGACTTACTCCAACTAGCTATGAAATGCAGGATGAGAGCCAAAAAGTAACAGGATAAAGGGCAGATGGTAGCTCAAGATAAAGAATAATTTCATTGGCACCCACAACTCTGGGCAGTGGGGTATGCACTCTTGTGTTAACGTAAGTTTCAGTCACTGGGTGTGTTTAAGTCAATTTGGGGATAACTGCCAACAACTGGAACATTGGGTTGCCTCTAACAAGAAGAAAGGTAAGGGGCCGGCGCCATGGCGCAGTAGGTTAATCCTCCACCTGTGGCACCAGCATCCCATATGGTCACTGGTTCTAGTCCTGGCTGCTCCTCTTCTGATTCAGCTCTCTGCTGTGGCTTGGGATAGCAGTACAAGATGGCCCAGGTCCTTGGGCCCCTGTACCCACATGGGAGACCCGGAAGAAGCTCCTGGCTCCTGGCTTCGGATCGGCGTAGCTCTGGCCGTTGCAGCCATTTGGGGAGTGAACCAGAGGATGGAAGACCTCTCTCTCTGTCTCTCCCTCTCACTGTCTATAACTCTACCTCTCAAATAAATAAATCTTAAAAAAAAAAAAAAGGGGGGCAAGAAGAAATTTAAGTAGACAAATGCTAAGTTCTTCATTTTTGGTTCTAGAAAGGAATAGTTCCAGTGGGTCATCAGTAAACAGGAGCTCCTGTCCAAAAGCTTTAAGGAGGGCTGGCACTGTTGTTTAATGCGTGAAGTTGCTGCCTGCAGCAACAGGATCTGACATGAGCAGCAATTCGAGTCCCGGCTGCTCCACTTCCAGTTCCTTGTTAATGTGCCTGGGAAAGCACCACAAGATGATCCAAGTGCTTGGGCCCCTGCACCCACATGGGGGACCCGGAAGAAGCTCCCAGCTCCTGGCTTCAGATAGGCGCAGCTCCGGCTATCATGGCCATCTGGGGAGTGACCCAGTGGATGAAAGACCTCTCTTTCTCTTTGCTCTGTCTCTCTGTAACTCTGCCTTTCAAATAAATAATTTTTTTAAAAAAAGCTCTAAGGAATTTAGTGACATTGAATATAAGTCCTTAGTGTGATATGGCTGCCAATGTAACTACTCTGATCTTGGGAAAACGCCGTAGGATAATGTCTGTGACAGGGTGATGGTGCCATGGCGTCCTGCGCTGTTCCTGTGCTCGGAACATTGTGTTTCCTCATTGGCACCACACACTGCTCAGCAGATGCTGTGTAATGGGAGCCTGTTCAGAGGACACCTGCTTGGGTGGCAGGGAAATGCAACCCAGCGGCTAAAATTGGAATACTCAGGGAGGAGAGGAGAGTTGTCCCTTACGCCCGGGTGTATTGCAGAGCTCGGATGGGCCATGGGAAACAGTATCTAAATCAACCAGTAGGGTCAGGGGTGGGAAGGTTGAGCTGAAATTCACGATGATGATCAGAGAAACAAGGAAGATCCACAGTTCTTATCTAAGTAGACCCACAGACGCGCAAGTTAACCGGGGGCTGGATTCTGGACCTTTCTCTTCACTCAGAGCACTTTTATTCAACTGGCTGCTCCACAATGCTCTTTATTCCCTCCAGTGTCTTCAACCAAGCTTCTTCAATTCTAAGAGTACTTCTTAAAGTGTTTTTGAGAAACGGAATTGAAAGATAAGCTGGATTTTGGTGCAAAATGTTTTGAAGTCCATGGGTAGTTTTTTCATAACACACATTTTCTGTGAACTTTTTGAAGGCCTCCGGTATTCAGATGAAAAAAGAAAGAATAATCTGTTCTCCATGAACGAAAATGGCAAGTGGAAGACCAATGTATAAAAGCCATGAGGAGACACTTTTCAATTTTGGGTAAGGGAGAGTCTTTAAAAAGTTTGCCTCTCTTCTGTTATATGTTCTCTCTTCCTAGAATCTCATTGGGAAGGTGACCTCCTAAACTGATGGATCCTCAGTTTCACTGATCTTCCTTTTTTCTATTTTCCATTTGCTTGTCCTATTGTGTTTTCTGGAAGATTTCCTGATTTTCATCATTCAATTGAAAAAAATTTAAATTTATTTTTATTTTTTATTTTTTTTATTTGACAAGTAGAGTTATAGACAGTGAGAGAGAGAGAGAGACAGAGAGAGAGGTCTTCCTTCCTTTGGTTCACTCCCCAAATGGCTGCTACGGCCGGCACTGCACCAATCTGAAGCCAGGAGCCAGGTGCTTCTTCCTGGTCTCCCATGCGGGTGGAGGGGCCCAAGCACTTGGGCCATCCTCCACTGCCCTCCTGGGCCATAGCAGAGAGCTGGACTGGAAGAGGGGCAACCGGGACTAGAACCCAGTGCCCATATGGGATGCCGGCGCCACAGGTGGAGGATTAACCAAGTGAGCCACGGCACCAGCCCTCTATTGAAAAATTGATTGGTTTTGTTTGTATCACATTCACATTCTCAATTTTTCATTTTAATTTTTAATAAGTCTATTTATTTTTAATTTTTTTCTAATTGAAAGGTGGAGTTATGGAGAGAGGAGAGAGGAGAGAGGAGAGAGAGAGAGAGAGAGAGATCTTCCATCTGCTGGTCCTCCACTGCTTTCCCAGGTGTATTAGCAGGGAGTTAGATGTGGATTGAAAGTGGATCAGCTGGGACTTGACCTGGTGTCCATATGCATGGCAGGTGGCAGCTTAACCCACAGTGCCACAACACAGGTCCCCACATTCTCAATGTTCAAGAACTTTTGTCTTGGAGCATTTCTTTTATAGTACCCAGTTCTTTTATAAATTTTTATTTTATTTTATTTTTTTGACAGGCAGAGTGGACAGTGAGAGAGAGAGACAGAGAGAAAGGTCTTCCTTTGCCGTTGGTTCACCCTCCAATGGCTGCCGCGGCCAGCGCGCTGCGGCCGGCACACTGCGCTGATCCGATGGCAGGAGCCAGGAGCCAGGTGCTTTTCCTGGTCTCCCATGGGGTGCAGGGCCCAAGCACCTGGGCCATCCTCCACTGCACTCCCTGGCCACAGCAGAGAGCTGGCCTGGAAGAGGGGCAACCGGGACAGAATCCGGTGCCCTGACCGGGACTAGAACCCGGTGTGCCAGCGCCGCAAGGCGGAGGATTAGCCTAGTGAGCCGCGGTGCCGGCCCAGTACCCAGTTCTTATAGTGGACATCATATAATATTTTTGAAAGTTTTTTTTTTCCTCTAAATTATCCTGTTTCCATCAGAGTTGTTTTTTTTTTCCTTCTGCTTCATTCATGCCTACTTTCATATTAGAGACTTTTCTCAAATATCTGTTGATTTTTTGCTTTGCCATTCCTGCTATAAAGGACAAAGAAATAAAAGTGACTGGAAGCTCAGGGTGCATGGGAGGCCCTTGCCAACAGAATTGGCTGGGCCACTTCACTGACAGACTTAATATATTCAGTATCCATTAGATTATTCCCTTAGGCCGATCAGTTGTCCCAGAGAGCATTCCTCCAGTTTCTGTCTGAGAGATATCAGCCTGGTTGCAGCATGCTAATTGTAGAGTAGGTTAAAGGGACTTAGGGGGGCCAGCACTGTGGCGCAGTGGGTTAAAAAGCCCTGGCCTGAAGTGCCGGCATCCCCTATGGGCGCCCATTCTGGTCCTGGCTGCTCCTCTTCCAATCCAGCTCTCTGCTGTGGCTTGGGATAGCAGTGGAGGATGATACAACTCTGGGCCCCTGCACCCGTGTGGGAGACCCAGAAGAAGCTCCTGGCTCTAGGTTTTGGATCTGCACAGCTCCGGCCATTGCGGCCATCTGGGGAGTGAACCATCGGATGGAAGACCTCTCTCTCTCTCTCTCTGCTTCTCCTCTCTTTGTGTAACTCTTTCAAATAAAATAAATAAATCTTTTTTTTTTTTAAAAAAAGGAACTTTGGGTCTCACAGTTTAGTTTCTAGACTTCCTTTGAATATTTATTATCGTATTGTGTCTTCAGACATGCCTGTTGTCCCAGAATCCTCTGGTGCATCCTATCCTGAGAGTAATGTCCACATTTTTCCCAGGGAGGGGGAAGGAGCTGGTGGTCCTACTGCTTTCTCACATTCTTCCAGTCAATCCTCTATTAGCTCAGCTTTTAAAGCTGCCTGTTGCTGCTGCTCCCTGAGCCTTTTTCAGGAACTCAGAATGATTCTGCTTGCCTTTTCCTCCTCCAGGCTTCTTTTTTGGCCTTTACGAACCTACTGTCTCCTTAGCATTCTTTTACTGGCTTTCTAGCTTCCAGATTTTTCTGCTCTCCTATTCAAGTTGATGTTTTTGTCCTTATGGTGTTTTGTCTTTTTTCCAAAATATTTTCCTATTATTAAAGAAGAGAGAAAATGTAAAACAAATGTGATCAGTTTGGCAGGTTTGGCCAGAAAGAACTTTTTAGTAGAATTATTCAATTATGGAAAGGGTTGACCAAAGATTGAGTTAATTCCAGGTTCTAGCAAAGGGGATATTGTAGAGGGTTTCAAACACCAGAGAGCACTGCTAAACTGGATGGGAGATAAGAACAAATAAAATTTGTAATAGAAACTGCATCTCTGTACCTATTTTAACCTTTCTTCTCAAAGTAATAAAGTTTTAGCTGGAGTTTTAGCTGGACAAGGTGTTATTCACAATAAAGTCAACATTTCCCTGCTTCCCTCACAGTAACATGTCACCAATGTGTGACTAAGTTCTAACATGCCAAGGGAATGTAATGGAAGTTCTATGTAACTATCTGGTCAAGCTGTGAAAAGAAAGGGTATGCCTCCTCCCTTTTTCATACTTCCAAAGAGCCCAAATGTGGAAAGAGAGTGAACTATCTTACACTCTGTAAATAAGACAGCCATGGGTGGCAGATAAACAAGAGCAAGCCTAGTCTTTGACAATCTCATGGAGAAAAATCACTATTTCTATTTGAGTTTTTATGTCTATGAAGTTTCTATCTTCTTGAAGACAACGCAGTGGTAGGTCTCTGGCTCATAAATGATTTGAAATTAATATCTTAATCATCATGAATTTTATAAAGATATTAAGAAAATGTGAAAACTACATTTTCAATAACAGAAACAAGTCAAGACAGACTAGGGGATGAGGCTCTAAAAGAAAAATGAAAATTTTAAAAGCTTAAATACAGAATTTGGTGTGTGTACTATCCTTGCACTATGCTATTCATCTTGACCTAATCATTTCATGGACAAAATGAAATTCACCTATGATACAACTTTTATCTTAAAATCATATGCACATAGAATGACAATTGCTTTAAGCAGTACTCTGACCTCAGAATCAGCCCTTAAGGCATTCTGGTCTGGCTGAAAAGCCCATGAGAGCATTTCAGGCATGGAAAGCCAAGACACTATGGCAAAAAATATTCTACAGGAAGGATCTCTGTGAGTGAGATCCCAGTGGAAAGAAGTGGTCATCAAAGAAGGAGGTACCTTTCTCTGAAGGGAGGAGGGAACTTCTACTTTGCTTATGACCTTGTCTAAATACCGATGGAATTTGTGGATTCAAAAGGCTTCCATAGCCTAGGCAGCTCATATCAAGAGCCTCAGATGATCATTGACATCATACATAAGAGTATTAATTGTTAAATTAACAGCAGGAGTCACTATGCACTAACTTCCCATGCAAGACCTTTGTCCTCAAAGAGTTGTATTATGAGAGTTAACAGTAAAATTTGTTCTCAAAGATTTATTTTGTTTTAATGTATTAAGTGGAGGATATTCTTGTCTCATAAGTTTTAGTTATGCCTAAATTATAAACTCCACTGCTTGTTTTCTTAGGTGCTTCCTTAATTAATTATAAAACTTGTTCTCAAGGACTTGCTTTCTTCTAATATATTAAATGAAGAACATTCTTATATCTTATAAGGTATAGTTATGTCTAAGTGCTCCCAAAAGATGTAACATTCTTGGGTGTTTCTTTAAAGTAAATTAAGTTTCTCAAAAAAAAAAAAAAAAAGTGAAATTAACTTCGAGTTGCAATGACTTTGAACAGCCCTTGTCTTGCCTGTTGAGGAACAGTTTTGTTTCGCTTTCTGTGCAAATTGTTGAACTCTTTTCTTAGCGTAGAGTTGATCTTCTGTGTGTAAAGTTAATTGAAAATGGATCTTAGTGGAGAATGGGATTGGGAGTCGGGGGAGTGGGAGTGTGGGAGTGTGGGTGAGAGGGTGAGTATGGTGAGAAGAATCACTGCATTCCTAAAGTTTTACTTATGAAATGCATGAAGTTTGTTTTCCTTAAATAAAAGATTTCTTTTGGGAAAAATAAAAAAAAATCTAGTAATAAAAAAACCCCAATATCAGGAAAAACATTTGCAGATTAATGGTAAAGTCTCATGAGAACAGGAAGTAAGATATTCTATCCTATCAGACAGAAACATCTCTGCTTAAAAAGAAGGGGGTGGTCATTATAAAGACAACGTCTTTTACAGAAGGCATGCTTCCAAAAGACATGTGGGGATGTATTGTTAAATTACCAATTGTCACTTATCATTATTGTTGGCATTTTCTCATGCAAAAATACTTGGGGGAGAGAATTAAACTGATGCAGGTTTGAATCAGCTCAACCTGTTAGGGATGGAAACTGGAAAAATTACTCAGAGTCTGTGCACTTCAGTAATCGCAACTATAAAATATACAACGGTGCATGCATCTCATGTCTGATTCAGTTCTTCTGGCAAGGCCCTCTGTTTATTTTTGTAGTTGCTGTCTGTGAGGCTTGTGTTTTCATCACTAATAGGAAATCTGCTGAGTCATAGTGTACCGATTTAGCTTGCCTGAATGACGGCTTCACAATTTAAAGCCACAGGAGATGAAAACATCTTTATTTGTTCATTTTCTTGACGAAGGACTAAAGGTTCTCAAAGCACGTTTTCCCTACGTTTTCATTCGTGCTACTTACTTGATTTGATTTCAGGCCAGTCAGCTTGCTCTATTCTGCGGTCTTCATACTTTATGTTCAAATAAGCAAATATGTACCGGATGATTTCTGCTCTCCCCCTCATATTAAAATAAGTGAGTTTGTAGTTGGGCATGATGAGATTCTGGAAGGAGAGGAGAGGAGGGGTTACTTTAACGGTCCACAAGGGATGTCTCGATAATTTTCTTCGGGGACATGTCTGAAAGCTTCACAGCGTCTTTTGAGATAGTCAGAGACGGGAGAACATTGCAAAACCAAGATCATAAATGACTATCTAATATGTGGAAACTTGGAGCCAGCATTGTGTTGCAGAAAGTTAAGCTACCCTCTGCTCACGATGCCAGTATTGGCTATCACAGTGCAGGTCAAGCCTCAGCTGCTCCACTTCCAATCCAGGTCCCAGCTAAAACACCTGGAACGTGGCCAAAGTCCTTGGGCCCCTGCCACCTATGTGGGAGACCTGCATAGAATTCCAGGCTTCAGGCTTCAGGTTTCAGCCAGGCATTGCCAAGTCCTTGTGGCTATCTGGGAAGTAAACCAGCAGATGGAAGATCTTTCTCTCTCTCTCTCTCTCTCTCTCACACACACACACACACACACACACACCCCACCTGGGGATTTCTGTTGGGATAGGACAATGACAAGCTTCTTCCTTCACCTCTTTGTAAAGGAAAAGGGAAGCTTTCCTTCTATTTCAGAGAGGTTGCTAATATGCTTCTATTACATATAAGTCATTATCATTTTGTTTTTGTGTACTGTATCATGTCATCCCAATTGTTTATAAATGGCTAATGATTTTTAAAATTTATTTTTTAAAAAAGATTTATTTATTTATTTGAAAATTAGAGTTACACAGAGGAGAGGCAGAGAGAGAGAGAGAGAGAGAGAGAGAGGCCTTCCATCTGCTAGTTCACTAACCATTTGGCCGCAATGGCTGGACCTGTGCTAATCTGAAGCCAGGAAGGAGCCAGGAGCTTTCTCTGGATCTCCACATGGGTGCAGGGACCCAAGGACTTGGACCATCTTCCACTGCTTTCCCAGGCCATAGCAGAGAGCTAGATCAGAAGTGGAGCAGCCAGGACTTGAACCAGCGCCCATATGGGATGCTGTATACCCACTACGCCACAGCGCTGGCCCCTTAAAATTTCTTTTTTAAAAAATTATTTGAAAGGAAGTGGGGTGGAAGTGGGAGAAGAGACAGAATTAGAGAGATCTTCCACCTGTTGTTTCATTCGGGACATGGCTATGATAGCTTGGCCTAGGCCAGGCTGAAGCCAGGAGCCCAGAACTCAAACTGGGTCTCCTGTCACCTCCAAGGATGAGTATCAGCAGGAAGTTGGAGTCCAGAGCAGAGTCAGGACTTGAACCCAGGCACTCCAAATGGTTCATGCATCCCAAATAGCATCTTTGTGTGTACGTGTGTGTAAACAGGCACAGAGTTTATTTGGCACTGAGGAAATAAACATACATTCATGCTTGAGTGTGGGCTGCTCCACACAGAGAAATACCCAACGTGAATGTGCCAAAGAGTTGCTTGTACATGACAGAAAGGAAAAACTGAAAGTGGTACCATAAATGGGAAGGTCTACTCAAGACCCATGGCAAAAGAGTATACATGGGATTAGTAGGTCTGAGCAGGGTTCAGTGGTGGAAAGAGAGAAAATGGACTCTAAGTAAGGTCCATGGCAGAAGGAGAGCTTTCCTGCCTTCCACTTCTTTTTATAAGGAAGTGGGGGTATCCCAGCTGGATATGCAGGTGAGGTGAGAGTCCCAGCAAGCACCCTGATCCAGGATGCACCTGTTGCATCCTGGGAAGATGAGCATATTAAATCAATGATTAAGCAGACAGCATCATTACTCAGGGATACAAGAGTTCCAGCTCGCCTACACGGACTTCCTGTCTACTTGTGGACTGCTTTCTGGGCACACTATGCTTCTGTGACTCTTCTGCCCTGTGCAGAAAGCCAGAAGTCCTGGGACATTTTGTTTCCGCAGGTGGCTCTGTAGGCAGTAACTCACTGATTTGGAGCTAGGAAAGCCCAGCTCCCTTGCCTCAAGGCAGGCCAAACTGTGAGGCATAATTTATACCTCCTAGCCAGCACTGTGGCACATCGGGTGAACGCCCTGGCCGGAAGCTCCGGCCTCCCATAATTTATATCTCAGAGCTCCCTTGAGGATTGCGTGAGGCTCCTACTCTGTCTGAAATATTACCCTTGCATGGCTTCTTTCCTTTCCCTGGCCTGAGTTGCCCACTCCTTCATTGGTTTTCCCAGAAACATTTCCTTAATAAATCACACGCATGTGAACCTTTATTTCAGATTTTCAGAGAAATGTGATCTGAGAAAGGTAGTAAGCTGTGGAATTGTGTGTAAAACTCACAGCTGTGTCTCTTTCAGGTCCACGGTCTTAGCTAATTCACCTAGTTTCTACTCCAACCCACACAAAAATATGACAACCAAAACATCTATGTAGAGAATAAATATAAAATGTGGAGAAAGCACAATTTTGCTAAACATGATTCTTTGAGTATTTTGATTATAAAACTTTAAAAGTACTTACTTATCCATTACAGAAAATCAAGGAAATAAAGAAAAGTCAAGCAAAATTGAAAAATACAAACTCAAACTTATCACCCAGAAGGGGTCATTATTATCATTTTGGCATTAACTTTCCAGAATGATTTCTTCTTCCATATTCATGTATGAATAACGAGTATGAATCTTACCTCCCAAACTTGAGTGTGTAAGAAGTACCACACTGGCATTTTGAAAGTGTGTGAAATGAAGTCTAATCTCGAGCTTCCATCCCACTGGACAGATGGAAAGTTCCATCCCAACTGATTATTTTCTGTTGTAGTTGGGGTAGAGTTCTACCTCTCTAAGGTCTCCCCAGAATCGAAGAGTGCCTAGAAAGTGGGGCTCTCGCTGCTGCTCTTATTCATAGTCCCAACCTAGGAAGCAGAGCACTGTGCTGTATAGGTGCCAAGACTGGCACCAGGACCCTGCTGAGGCTGGAAGTTCTGGTGTTTGGGGTCCACCCCTTTTAGCCATATCCCAGAGATATTCTCTCCTGAGACCCTGCTGTCTCACCTGGGAATAACTGAGAGGGGAATTCCCACTTAACCAATGATCTGCACACATCTATTCCTTTTCCCATTCTTGGAAAACCCTCTTGTCTGGCTTCTTTCTCTTCCTCAACCACCTTTCTTGCTTTAAGCCTAGCACAATCCTCCCTAGGAACTCAGGCCTCCAGAAAACAAAAACCAGGAACAGAGGTTGTTGGCCGACCACATCTGTTTTCAGCCCTACAGCATCAACTTTCCCAGGGGTAAATGAGCACAATGGACTGATTATGTTCTTAGAATTCAGCATAAGGTTTGAAAGAGAAGGGCAATGTAGTGACCAAAACACAAAATAGAGAACAGGTATCCCAGTACATTCTCCTGCACATACTTCCATCAAATTTCAATCACATTGAAGATACAGTATTTTTGCCAAGCAATATCTTAACCACTCTGCCACATGCCCACCCAAGTTAATGGCTTTGAAAAGCACTTATTATTGTAGAATGTGTTGTAATATTATAATGATCCAGCAGCTGAGACACATTTTCAATTGGAGCTCAATTCTTCCCTTTCATTATTGTGCATCTTTGGGCTAGTTAATAAAATCTCCCCGAGTTTCAAAGCCAACTTTTCATAACATGGATTTGGAGATTGATACGTTACACACATAAAGTACTTGGCACAATGCTAAATACTTAATAATTATTAGCATTCACAATAGTAACTTTGAACTCTTGCTTTATAATTGATTACAAACTGATCACCACACACTAAAAAGAAATAATTCTAGTAATTAAATGAATAAAATGTATGACAAATGTTCAGTAGAATGAGTGAATTAAAAATAGTTCTTTTTTTTTTTACTAAGAAAGTCTTTTAAAGAATATTAATGGGATATTAGATAAAAGGAAAAGTTAGGCTTGAGCTTCAAAATAAAGTTCCATCTAAAATCACATAACAGAAAACATCAAACACAAATCATAAAGTCCAGATTGCCAAATTCTGGTCTCAAGTTTCTATTCCTGGGGTCCACCTGTGGAGAGTATGACCTTGAGATAACTGAACTGGCTCTTCTCTATCTAGACCCTTCCTGAGGCCAAGAAATCCCAGTGGTGGGGACTCCTAGCAGATCCATGCCTCTGCCCCTGGTCTCCCTGTCGTGGAATGGGGCTTGGGCTCCCTAAAAGAAACCGAGCACCCTCCCCCAATCTTTTTGCATCCTGCCCCACTCCTGCCAGTCCAGTCCACACCTAAGTGAAATGTGCGTATGACACCCATAAAGCAGGTGAGGAATATTCTCTGAAGACAGAATTGGCTAAACTAATGATAATTCCAATTTTACAGCTCTAGATTCATTGGAAGGAGAAACAGGTATTTGTAGAGGAGTTCAAATTTGGGCCACTAACAGAAATACCCAGCAGAGCCGTGAGGCTGTTTCCCAGGTTACTTAGCAATATGGAGTTTAGACATAAAGAGTGGGAAAGATACAAGAGCACAAAAACTGTAAATAACAAATGTAAAGGATAAAATTCTTTCTGAAAAAGTTTTATGTATCATATTTTTTTAAAGATTTATTTATTTATTTGAAACAGTCACACACAGAAAGAAGGAGAGGCAGAGAGAGGTCTTCCATCTGTTGGTTCAGTCCCCAGATGGCCAGAATGGCCAGAGCTGCACCGATCCAAAGCCAGGAGCCAAGAGCTTCCTCCAGGTCTCCCATGTGGGTGCAGGGGCCCAAGGACTTGGGCCATCCTCCACTGCTTTCCCAGGCCACAGCAGAGAGCTGGACTGGAAGTGGAGCAGCCAGGTCTTGAACTGGCACCCATATGGGATGCTGGAACTGCAGGTGGCGGCTTTACCTGCTACACAAGAGCGCCAGCCCCAGATATGTTGTTCTTACTTATAGTTTCTATCTGAATGTGGTGCAGCAGGTTAAGCCAGCACTTGTGTGCTGGCATCCCATATCAGAATGCTGGTTCAAGTTCTGGCTGTTTCGCTTCTAATCCAGTTCCCTGCTAATGCACCTGGGAGAGCAGCAGAGGATGGCCCAAGTGCTTGGGCCCCTGCTCCCACATAGGATACCTGGATGGAGTCCCAGGCTACTGGCTTTGATCTGGTACAGCCTTGGTTGTAACTATTTGGGGAATGAAACACCAGATGGAAGAGCTTTCTCTGTCTTTATCCCCATCACTCAGCCTTTCAAATAAATATTCAAAAAGCATTCTATATGAACTTTTGTAGACTTTTTGCTGTTGTAGGTCAATATTCACACAGCACAAAATTACTTTTTCTTTACAAACATGTATAGATGTATACATCTATTATGATTAATATTAAAAATTAAAGATGTATCTTTACTCATTCAGTTACCACATATTCCCTTATTTGTGCATGAAAATAAAAGGATTGTGTTTGTTGTTGCTACTTTGCATTTCAACTGCTTTATTTCACTCAAATAAGGAAGAAATTTTAAAAATTTCAGCATCTCTTGGAAGCTATCTATATTTCTCTGCAAATATATCTTAAATCTAAGATTTGGAAGAGGTCCATGGACCTCTGACAAGTGTTTATCTTTTTTTCTAGAACATTCTTTCAACAGTCATAACTCATTAATGAAGCTGTACTTGTGCATTGCATTCTTGCAGTTACTGGCATCATTATATTTTCTGCTAAGAAAAAGCCTGATTTCAACAGTTACCCAATTCCAAACTTGGAAAGTATTGTTTTTCAGATTACATGCACATACTTTTATAACATGAAAAACAAGTAAAGATAAAAGCAGCTGTAAATATTTACTAATTCTAAGACTCCTTTCTATACTTTATAATGCTTTGCATAAAAACTGACAGAAGGAATTCCAAGTAAATGTTTCTAAGGCTGATAAAAACCAATAAGGAAATTCATAGTAAATGCCAATGAGAACTGTAGAGGGTGCTGCCACAAGAATATGGTCCCCCTCCCTTTTTTAAAAAAAGATTTATTTATTTATTTATTTATTTATTTATTTGAAAGTAGAGCTACTGAGAGAGAGAGGGGCAGGGGAGAGATCTTTTATCTGCTGGTTCACTTCTGGTCACAACAGGCAGCACTGGACCAGGCTGAAGTCAGGAATGAGGAGTCTGGTGTTGTGGATTAGCTGGTAAAGCTGCCACCTGCGGCACCAGCATCCCATATGGGCACCAGTTCATGTCCCTGCTGCTCCACTTCTGATCCAGCTCTCTGCTAATGGCCTGGGAAAGCAGTGGAGGACAGCCCAAGTGTTTGGACCCCTCTCATCCATGTGGGAGACCCAGAGGAAGTTACTGGCTTCAGACTGGCCCAGTGCAGGCCATTGTGGCCATCGGGGATGTGAACCAGATATCTCTCTCTCTCTCAGTCTGATTTTCAAAGTAAATGAATAAATCTTGAAAACCATCAGTGGAGCAGCTGGAACTTGAACCAGCACTCATGTGTGATGCTGGCTTCTCAGGCAGCAGCTTACCCCACTGTGCCACAACACCAGTCCCCTTGGCCTCTTAAGGGATTTAGCAGTCATCCCTGTTATAATGATGCCATTTGTCAAAGCATTTATTTCGTGAAGGAGCTGGGCTGAAAGGAGAAAAGTCGAACACATCCCCAGCGCCCTCAAGGGGCAGCATGAAGAACAGGCTCAAGGGCTAGAGCAGGTGCAGGATGGAAGAGAGGGCGTGGTTGTGGAGGCAGCCCTGTCACTCACTATCCAAATGGCCTGGAGAAAGTCCCTTGTTTCAAACTTCAGCTTCTTCACCTCTAAAATGACAATGAAACTAGTGTGTGCACAATGCCATTGCAGAGCCTGACAAATGGTATGTGTCAGAGACACACAGACAGACAGACAAAGGGAGGACAGGACTGAGGGAGGGCGGGGCGGGGGGAGGGCAGCATGGCTCCTGTCCTTGTGGAGGTCATTGTGCTAGTTTGGCTGATTTTATCGGACTCAACTCCCCAAGATCATGGTATTTGATAAACCCATCCTGCTGAAAGCATATAAGAATGAAAAATGAATTATAAAAAGTAAAATCAAAAAATATATGGTTAGGCTTAAAAGCAAGATAAACATAGCCCTGACCAAAATAAATGGAAACCAAATGCTTAGGTAAGCAGGGTCCCCAGTTCTGAGGTGGGCAGCTGCCAGCTGGCACTTGGGCTCCTTCAGAATAAAAGAGAAAGGAAGTTCTTCCCACAGACGGAGGCTCTGGGGATACACCGTGCAAGGCCAGGCCTGTGCCATGAAACTAGAGTAGAAATGTAAACCTAAAGCAAAGCTGAAAACATGGGAAAAGTCACCAATAATATTGCCAAAAAGGGATCATAACCACAGACAAAATATTTAAAGAATTAGAAGCGAACCCTACAAATAAGTTTATGACAATACATCTGAAGACATCAGTTAAATGAAAATTGCTTGAGAAATATATACACTAATACAATCAAATTTTTAAAAAAGCTGAAAGCCTACAGTTCACAATCACCAGTAAAGAAACTTAAATTAGGTTCCCCCAGGAAAATATCAGGGCCCGCTGGTTTAACTGGCGAATCTTTGCTAATGTCCAAGAGAAAAGTGATCCTTATCTTTTGTAAATAGTTTCAGAGTATATAAAAATGGAAAAGATTCAGACATGTAAATGATGAATGTGGCTTACAATGTAAATATAAACATCCTGGGGCTGGCGCTGTGGCGCAGTGGGTCAAAGCCACCGCCTGCAGTGCCGGCATCCCATGTGGGCACCGGTTTGAGTCTCGGCTGCTCCATTTCTGATCCAGCTCTCTGCTGTGGCCTGGGGAAGCAGTAGAAGATGGCCCAGGTCCTTGGGCCCCTGCACTTGCATGGGAGACCTGGAAGAAGCTCCTGGCTCCTGGCTTTGGATAAGCTCAGCTCTGGCCATTGCAGTCATTTGGGGAGTGAACCAGCAGATGGAAGACCTCTCTCTCTCTAGCTCTGCCTCTCTCTCTTGCAAATAAATAAAATATTTAAAATATATAAACATTCTAAATAAATGATTAACTATTCAAGTTTAGCAGTATATAAAAAGGAAATTTGGCCGGCGCTGTGGCTCACTTGGCTAATCCTCCACCTGCGGCACCAGCACCCCGGGTTCTAGTCCCGGTTAGGGCGCTGGATTCTGTCCCGGTTGCTCCTCTTCCAGTCCAACTCTCTGCTGTGGCCCAGGAGGGCAGCAGAGGATGGCCCAAGTGCTTGGGTCCCTGCACCCACACGGGAGATGGGGAGGAAGCACCCGGCTCCTGGCTTTGGATTGGTACAGCATGCCAGCCGTAGAGGCCATTAGGGGAGTGAACCAACGGAAGGAAGACCTTTCTCTCTGTCTCCCTCTCTCACTGCCTATAACTCTCTCTTTATCTCTCTCATGGTCTAACTCTGCCTGGGAAAGAAAGAGAGAAAGAGAGAGAGAGAGAGAGAGAGAAAGGAAGGAAGGAAGGAAGGAAGGAAGGAAGGAAGGAAGGAAGAAAATTTAATAAGATAGGGTTTGTCCCAGGAATGTAAAATGTTATAACGTCAAAACATCTATCTGGGCCATCCCGGTTGCCCCTCTTCCAGTCCAGCTCTCTGCTGTGGCCCAGGAGTGCAGTGGAAGATGGCCCAAGTGCTTGGGCCCTGCACCTGCATGGGAGACCAGGAGAGGCACCTGGCTCCTGGCTTCTGATCAGCATGGTGCACCAGCCCCAGCGGCCATTAGGGGGTGAACCAATGGAAAAGGAAGACCTTTCTCTCTGTCTCTGTCTCTCACTGTCCACTCTGCCTGTCAAAAAATAAAAATAAAAAAAATCTATCTGTATAAGAAGCTACATTAATAGACATAATAACTACATTAATTGTGGTATAGCAGTATGACATGGCCTGTGATGCCGGCATCCCATATGAGTGCTGGTTGGAGTCCTGGCTGTTCCACTTCTGATGCAGCTCCCTGCTAATGTTCCTGGGAAAGTAATAGAAGATGGCCTGAGTACTTAGGCCCCTGTCACCCACGTGGAAGACCCAGGTGATGGAGTTCTAGACTCTTGGCTTTGGCCTGGCTGAGCCCTGGCTGTTGCCCTATTTGGGGAGTGAACCAATGGAGGAAAGATCTCTCTCTCTCTATCTCTCCTTCTCTATCTCTGTAACTCTGCCTTTCAAATAAGTAAATAAATATTTTAAGTACATTAATAGATTAAAAGGGATAAATTATAAACCATACTATCATCTCAATAGATAGTAAGTGATAAAAAAAAGAAAAAAGAATTTAGTAAAGACCAAAAAAGAAAAAAGCATTTATAAAATTTATTAATGATTTGTGATCAAAATTCTTGGGGTGAGAGGTACCTTTTAGCAAGCCAGAACGGAAGAAATCTTGCTTAACCCAAGGAGAATCTCTGCTACAAACTTAGCACAGTTCTCATATGTAGTGAGGAACCAAAGGAAGCTTTGCCTTTCATGTCAGGAATAGCCCTAGTAACAGGAGACGTACTACTCAACACAGTCCGGGGCAGCCCTGGTGATTCAGTAAAATAAAACAATCACGAATAAAGAGAATACAAATGGAGGACATGCCCTACCAAATAGTAAAACTTACAGGGCTGGCGCTGTGGTGTAGTGGGTTAGACTGCTGCCTACAGCATGGGCATTCCTTATGGACACTGGTTCAAATCCTGGCTACTCTACTTCCAATCCACCTCCCTGCTAATGTGCCTGAGAAAGCAGTGGAAGATGGCCCAAATACTTGGACCCCTCCACCCATGTGGGAGACCCAGAATAAGCTCCTGGCTTCTGATCGGCCCAGCTCTGCCCATTGCAGCCATTTGGGGAGTGAACCAGCAGATGCAAGATCTCTCCCTCTCTCTCTGCAACTCTGCCTTTCAAATAAATAAGTCTTTTGTAAAAAATAGTAAGACTTACATAAAAAGATTTGGAATTAAAGTAAGGTGCTGTGTGTTTGCTATAGGTTACTTTATTAATTATTTTATTATTTTAATATTAAAATTTCAAGGGTTCTTACCATCTATTCAGATAAGAATTCTGAATATCAGCTTGAATAAAACAGGTGACATGGTAAGTTTTTAGCATTTATTTAGTGAGAGAAGTACACAGGAAAATGAGGGCTTTATTTAAGGGAGAAAGAAGTCTAGAAGCTGGGTCCATATCAGGCAGAGAGCAGGCTGGGAGCCACATGGAGCAAAGCGTGTGGTTAGGAGCAGCCACAGGCAGCGTAGTGTGGGCAGGAAAGCAGAGGGCCTTGGGCACTCCACACCTTTTATCAGCTTCCAAAAGGAGAGTGGTTACACACAGGAAAGATCAGGTAGGGGCATGAGGTCACCCAGGGGCGTGGGGGAGGGCGTGGTCTTCCAGCTCCTGAGTCTAATTGATTTAATCCTATCTGCCTGCTTATATCATGTTCAGGACCAGATACATGGAACTGTGTGAGTCTCAAAACAGAACCTCATACATGACTACATGACAGACGTGTGGGGACAGAAAGGGGCTAGACTCAAAGGGTTCTGAGACCTTAGAGCAAAATACACAGAATTCCACGATCACTTCACGTCATCCACAGGACTCGCATGCAGGTAATTGGGATGTGACTTGCCTAATGTGACTTGACTAGCCTAGGAGACCTCCTAGGCTAACCTTCCTGTTAGCTTCCTATCCGAACCCATCCACTGTCATTCTGTGCGAGAATCCCATATCGAAAAATTGCATGTATTACCGGAAATGATACAGAAACATGAAGTAAAACAGTTGAATATGCTTGAAGATCTCCTTTACCCCCACAACTTAGCATCGGCTTACTTAACACTGCAACGGAAGTCACATGAAGTTCCTGATTCAGCAGATGGTTGAGAGGCCACTTAGAAATCTGTTTGACAAATCAGACACACAGTTTTCAAAACAACCCTGGGCAGAAACTCCTATGAATGTGGCCATCAAATTTAGAAGACTTAACTTTTAATATCAGCTACACTTGTTAGGAAATTAAATATTTTACATGGGAAATAATAATGCTTTTGGAAGTTCAATCTTGAGAACTTTTGTTCTTTCTCCTAGGTACGTAGTTATTTTTACTTTATATAATGCTGACATAGTTCAACTGATTAGCAACAAAAACATCTCAACCCCAGAAGCAATTTTAACAAGGTCATTGATAAAATAGTCACTATCGTAATCAAACCATTTGATTTTGACTTAAGCCAATAGTCTATTGAGGCTATCCCTGTCTGATCATAATAAAAAGTAGTCTTAAAAATTCTAGCCTCTGTGCCAGAGAGATAACAACCAAAACCCAATTGGCTGGCAAAGAAGCTTAGCATTCAATTACGATGTTAATCATCTTGATAAGATCTCAGCAGATAACTAGGAGGGGGATGGAATTTCTAGAATAATTTTGCTGAATATAAAACTTACGAATAAGGAATTAAGTATTTGCCATTTTATAATTCATTGCAAAAACAGTAGCCAACTTGAACTCTTCCTCTCAAATAAACTACATCAGTAATTTAAACATATCTGGGAATTCCACATCCTCATGCAGTTTTTACACGCATAGTAACTGAGCAATAACCTCTAGGTTTGAAGCAGAAAAATGAAGACTGAATTTGCTGACAGCTCTTCTTTGCTACATCTTAACTTGTTCAGTAATAAACTTATACAAAATGTAGTGGCATAGAATTCAATATCTGCTCCCTCCCCCCTCCCCGGGTTTCAGAAGGCACAAGTAGGATACAGACAGCATTCATGTGAGATGCTAGTGTTTACTTCGGAACTTCTCACACTTAGTGAGGTGAACTAAGAGTGCTTTATGACTCCTGACAGTTGGTGGTAAAACAATGTTAGTTCCCCTCATTTCACAGGGTCCCCAGACATTGCTAATTCAGTTCTGGAAAAGCTGCCAGCTTCGATTTAAATTTTAGAACAAAAGAGAAGAGGAAGAGGTTTTGTTAACCGAGTTGGTTATTGATAAAAAGCAAACACTAAATGTTTAATTTTGAACCAGCAAGCTGCTAGGTCTATTTTCCCTCCAAATACCAGCTAAATACTACTTTGAATGGTTGACTCACGTTAAAGCAAAAGCAAGAGGAATAACCGAAATATCCCTTGGGTACTGTGAGTTCAAATTCCCAGCCTGGGGCAAAAACTCCTTGAACTATCTCTGAAACCAAATGATTTTAGAATGTGATTCTTGGCAAAACATGCAGACACTAACAAAGTGGTCCTTAAAATAACAGAAAATATTATGCCTAAAATCCCTGAAGTTTAGAAAGAAGAGAAAGAAATGAAGAAGCATGAAATGAAATTCTTTGCTCCTTCTTCCTTTGAAAGCTCACTTGGGAAAAGCCTGGAGGCAATCACAAACCTTGATCAGGACGGAATCCTTCTCTAGTATTTGACTATATTTGCCAGGCTAAAATTCCTGTGCCTGGCTTTCTCTTAGAAATTACCATTCCATTGCAACATGGTCAGGAATAAAGATTAGAGTAAGTAAAACAGTGAACCAGGTCCCAGGACAGTCACTCAGTCACAACCAAGACACGGCAGCAATAGCAACCAAACCTTAAAGAGTGAACAACATCTCAGGTTTGAAACCTCTGCAGGGCTCTAACGTCTCACTTACTTGTGCTGAGTCTCTCTGGGGTCTCTGGTGTCTTCTATGACTGAGGATGTGGCTGCACCTTGGTTTCTATGATGAGTAAGTGATGGTCACAGCCAATGGCAGAAGCGGCCACTTACTTCCACCTACATCTCTTCCCTCACTCAGATGAAACAGGAACGTCCCACATGCTCTACATGGCCTACGTGTGTAAGCCTGCAAAGACTTCTGGGCTTTCTGTACATTGGGGAAGATCTCTGGGTACGAGCAATCCAACTTATTTGCATACAGGCAAAAGTCCAAATAATGAGTGTGTTCATGTGTCTATGGCTGCACGCTCATTTGTTTTCAGGCATACATCGTAGGCTCCTGGAGAACGAGAAACCATGAGTCCAAGTAAACCGGCTTTAGAGATCCACACAAGACTAGCTTCCTTACTTTTTTTTTTTTTTAAGATTTATTTATTTATTTGAAAGTCAGAGTTACATAGAGAAGGAGAGGCAGAGAGAGAGGTCTTCCATGTGCTGGTTCACTCTCCAGTTGGCTGCAATGGCCCGAGCTGCACCGATCCGAAGCCAGGAGCCAGGAGTTTCCTCCGGGTCTCCCACGTGGGTGCAGGGGCCCAAGGACTTGGACCATCATCCTCCACTGCCTTTCTAGGCCATAGCAGAGAGCTGGATCGGAAGTGGAGCAGCCAGGTCTTGAACTGGCACCCATATGGGATGCTGGCACTGCAGGTGGTGGCTTTACCCACTACGCCACAGCATCAGCCTTGCTTCCTTACTTTAAAAAGTGTCCTTGGAGATTCCTTTGCTGCCCAGGTCTCTCGCTCTCACCAGAACCCACCACACAGTCTCATCCTTGACCTGGCCTGGGTTTCTTCATGGCAGTGGCTGACAAGATAGTGTAGTGTTTTATCACTTTGTTTTCTGTCTCTTCCAGTGGGATGGGGGTTCCATCAGGGCAGGCACCTCATTGTTTTGCTTCCTGTTGTCTCCTCAGGTCTAAGACGAATGCCAGGCATGCCACAGGCACTAAGCCAGGCTTGGTGACTGAATGTTTCTGCACGATTCACATTTTTACAAGCACCCTTACATTTGCACTGCTGCCGGAATATTCTGTTTTCCGTCATTTCGCAGGAGAGCCTATTGTTTAATCTAAACCTGGAGTGACGGTTCCAGTACACACTGGTAATCCTTCCCAGGTGAGTAGCACGTACATGTCCTTTGCTGAAATTTGTTTTTTCACTCCTTTGTGCAGAAATCATTAGCAGCTGTATGCAATATTAGGGCAGCTCAGTGAAAAGAGCCAATAAAGTACCTGCCTGTGTGGTAGTCAGCCTGCGGATCATGCAAGAAACGTTTGAATCACAGGCTGACTTCCAACTTGCAGAGAATTCCCCTCAAAGGCAGCAATAGTGACCTGTCAGTCAAGTAAGAGTCCCTGTCTCCAAAGTGCTTTTGATTTTGAAAAACATGCATCCATTTATCATAAACATGCATCATTTATTATAAACATGAGAGTTGAAAATAAAAATGCAGGTCCCTAAATGTTTAATTGAGTATAACCCCTTATCCACTCCCAAAATCCCCTAAAAAACCGAGTATATAGTCAAAACCAGGTGCAAATAGAATGGGAGTGGTGACTATACAAAATTAACACATTTGTTATCTTTCACTGAGTTTCAACTTACACTTTATTTTTTTAAAAGATTTATTTATTTATTTGAAAGAGTTACAGAGAAGCAGAGGCAGAAAGAGAGAAAGATCTGGTCTTCCATCCACTGGTTCACTCCCCAGATGGTTGCAACTGCCAGAGCTGTGCTGATCCGAAGCCAGGAGCCAGGAGCTTCCTCCAGGTCTCCCACATGGGTGCAGGGGCCCAAAGACTTGGGCTAGCTTGTACTGCTTTCCCAGGCAATAGCAAAGAACTGGATTGGAAGTGGAGCAGCCAGGACTTGAACTGGTGCCTGTATATATATGGGATGCCAGCACTACAGGCAGCGGCTTTACCCACTACACTACAGGGCCGGCCCCTTAACCTACACTTTATAAAAGTACTTGGGCCCCTGCCAACTATGAAGGAGACCCAGATGATGGAGTTTCAGGCTCCTGGTTTCAGTCTGGCCCAGACCTAGGTGTTGCACCCATCTGGGGAGTGAACTAGTGCACGAAATATCCCTCTCCCTCTCTCTCTGTAACTCTTTCAATTAAATAAATAAAATCTTGAAAAAAAAAAAAACATTTTGTCCACGCCAATCACTCTTAATCCTCATTTTAGAGATGAGGAAACAGACATAGGGAACTAGGGAAACCACCCAGAAATTTCAAATGGGACAAGGCCCGTTAAAGCCTAGCTCTTTTGATTACATTTCGTATTTTTTTCTCTACATAATGCTGCCTGTCGTAAGAGACTGCTTCAAGTTTAAAAATTAAGTTCAAGTATGCAAGAAATAGCATTTTCCTCACTTCCTGTGACCATTTCTTTTTTAAGATTTATTTATTTATTTGAAAGTTATAGAGAGAAGGAAAAGGCATGAAGAGAAGTCTTCTACCTGCTGGTTCACTCCCCAGATGGCCACAACAGCCAGAGTGGAACCAGCCCGAAGCCAGGAGCTTCTTCCGGTCTCTCACATGGGGAGCAGGGGTCCCAAGCACTTGGGCCATCTTCCACTGCTTTTCCCAGGCCATGACCAGGGAGCTGGATGGCAAACGGAGCAGCCTGGATACGAAGAAGCAATGGCACAATGCTGGCCCCAATTTTCTGCTTTAAAACTCTTACTATTGGCTGAGGGAAAACAAAGTAATTCATCAGCGATTGGGGGAGGAGCAACACTTTGATCATTGTCAGCTGTGCCAAGGTCTGTCCCTGTCCTTGTGTGCATGGCCTTCGCATCAGTAGCTCCCTGCTACTTTCTGGCCCAAATATGGCAGTTAATCAGAGACTGCTCCCTAATATTCCAGTCACCCAGTGCTCAACACAGCCATTTCTTCTGGTTCTGCCACCTCCCTGGGAGCACAAAAGGATCCCCTGGCGCTGCCCTTCCTTGCTCTGCTCTGGGCCCAGCCCAGGTGTGGATGCTCCCCAGTTGCCCAGATGTGGGTGCTTAGGTAGGGGATTCAGCACCCTCTGCCTCAGTTCCTTCTTCTGCAGACCGGGATTTAACAGTGATGAATACTGATTTGTACCCAATCTTTGCCAGGCACTGTTCTGGACACCCGAGATAAAGCAACTGACAAAACCCAGAGAAGGGTCTTGGAAGCACCCAAACATGAACAGGAATAAATCTTTTTATTGATTTATTAAGTCAGAATTACAGAGAGACAGAGAGAGGGAGAGAGCTACTCTCCACCGGTTCACTCCCCAAACGGCCGCAATAGTTAGGGCTGGGCCAGGCTGAAGCCAGGAGCTTCTTCTGGGTCTCCCATGTGGGTGGCAGGGCCCAAGCACTTGAGCCATCTTCTGCTGCTTTCCCAGGCCATTAGCAGGGAGCTGGATTGGAAGTGGAGAAGCTGGGACTGGAACCGGCAGGCATATGGGATATGCCAGAGTCACAGGTGGCTGCTTACCTGTTGTGCCACAGCACGGGCTCCTAAATCATTTTCAAGGATTAAATGAGTACGTCCACTAGAGGGTACTTCATAGAGAGTTCACGGAAACTGGAGAGAAAAGGTAAGTTTACTTCCGTGCAAATAAAGTTTGAAATTCTTGTGGATAAGGACTCTTCATAAGAACGCATATTATAAAAATTATGCATGAATTTCAAAATTGCCTTTTTTTTTTTTTTTTTTTTTGGACAGGCAGAGAGAGAGACAGAAAGGTCTTCCTTTACCGTTGGTTCACCCTCCAATGGCCGCTGCGGCCGGTGCACCGCGCTGATCCGATGGCAGGAGCCAGGTGCTTCTCCTGGTCTCCCATGGGGTGCAGGGCCCAAGCACTTGGGCCATCCTCCACTGCACTCCCGGGCCACAGCAGAGAGCTGGCCTGGAAGAGGGGCAACCGGGACAGAATCCGGCGCCCTGACCGGGACTAGAACCCGGTGTGCCGGCGCCACAAGGCGGAGGATTAGCCTAGTGAGCCGCGGCACCGGTCTCAAAATTGCTTTTCATTCCATTTTCCCACAAACTTTTTGAAGTGCCTGCATGTGTGCTTTAGGAGACGTATGGGTAGGAATCCGAGGGCTTACCTCTGCGGAGTCTCTGCTCAGGAACTCCTTCCTCTTCCGTGGTTGGGCTCTGGAATTGAAAACCAGGAAGGCGAGTGGGTGTCAGGGAGCCTTCGTGCCTCTCTCGGTTTCGCCCTCTGTTGAAGAAACGAGCACAGAAGCGCCCGTCTCCCTCACTAGTGAGAAGGAAAAGAGGAAATCACAGGTGCACCCCTGGGGATGGTTTCCCCACCACACTCCAGCCAGCGAGTTATCTTTTCCTGGCGTGCCTTTCCCCCACATCCTGTGCCAACAGACTGGGCGGCACGCTATGCAAAATGTGCATCAGGATATTATACTTTCACTGAATAGATCTTTGTTTTCTCCCATGACTTGCTAATTGGAAAGCTGTTACTCCTATGCTGTTTAATGGGCAAATTCCTCACGGCTGCCCCAACTCTCAAGGCGAGCCCGGTTTTTGTTCTTTCTCCTTGAGTTTCTCCCCTGTGAACTGTTTGTGGTTCTGCAATGCCTTGAGGAAGAGTTGCACTCCGGAGTGGTGATGGCCGGGTGCAATCTCAACTCCTTCACTTGCAAGTCCGGAGCTGGGGGCACACCCCGACCCCTCTTCTAGCATAGGTTTCTTATCTGTAAACTATGAGGACTAAAGTTTCTGCTTCTCACAGGGGTAGGGGTTAAATGAGCCAGTGGATCAAAATCACTTCGGGCACTGCTGAGCAAGTAGGAACTGCTTAATAAGTACATGTATTCGTGATTGCTGTGTGTGTATTTTGTATTGGAAATAGGGTTTTTTCCAACAGTCAGTTGATTAGTTCCTCTTTATTTATTTTGGTAAATGGAAAGTATTCAAACAAACCTTGTTTCTCCTTTTCTAGCGGCTGTGTTGATAGGGAAGGAAAGAAGTCTCCACGAGAAGCCCACAAAGCTGCCTTTACTCAGCTTCTAGAATATTCTGTCTAATAAAATGGTCTTCTTTTCATGATCAGTTATTTAGGAAACTGAAAATGTAGAAAACTAAAGTATTTAAACCTGGGGTTGAGAAAGCAGGAAGCTAATGTTTCTCTTTCTGCTTCTAACCTATTTGGCCCATTGAGATGCAGGTGCCAATATTTCAGTGCCTATGTTTTCAATTTGATAACATCAGTATTAGCATGATTTCAACAAAGACAACACTTTTTCTTACCCGCCTCTCAGACAGAATGCAGCATGATGTGGTGACATCTCCCAAACTGTGAGTAAGTGTTTCTCTATCTAGTTCTTTGGCATAAAGGGGATTCCTAATGTGAGCAAATAATAGTACTACAAATAGCTAGAGCATGTTCAATTTGTGCTTTCCTTAAATAATGCTCACCAAAAACATCACAAATGCTGTATATCTTGAGTGTGATCATATAACTCACTAGGGCGTAGCATGAAAACAGTTGTAGATACAAAATTCCTCAAACGTTCGCATCTCATTCATGAGATCTGTGTTTATTCTTCTGTCAAGAATGAGGGAAATACATATTAAAATGGGGTAACTGAACTTGTTTTCTAAGATTTTTTCAGAATTCATTACTGTCACTTCTGTATCACTACCAGTTCCCACCTCTGCTGTTACCTTGTCCTGTGACCCCCAAATAGTCGCATTTCCTCTCACGGGTCTTAGAAAGCAACAGAAATGGCCTAGTGACCTCTGAAGTCACTTTCACCTCTATTACTTAAAGACAGGCTTTCCACATGAGGATATCTCACTTCCAGGAGACTTGAATCATCATGACTCATCCCAAATGGGCACGGAGTTTGTGGGCCAAGACCTACAGGTTCAGCAGTTTTCTTTGTCTTCAAGTCTTTAGCAACAAAGACAAGATACTCAGATCAAAGGAAGGCCAACTCTGAAACTCCCATGTCACAAAATGAATTTACTGTTTATAGGATCTAAAACAATGCAGAAGAAAATGTGTAGTTCAGAAAGAACTTTGGAGGGAGATTAAAGTGTCTTTTTAGAAGTGATCAAGAGGGACCACAGTGGGTTAACGCCCTGGCCTGAGGTGCCAGCATCTCATATGGGCGCCGGTTCTAGTCCTGGCTGCTCCTCTTCAGATCCAGCTCTCTGCTATAGTCTGGGAAAGCAGTACAAGATATCCCAGGTCCTTGAGCCCCTGCACCCGTGTGGGAGACCCAGAAGATGCTCCTGGCTCCTGGCTTCAGATGGGCACAGCTCCAGCCAACGCAGCCTTCTGGGGAGTGAGCCAGTGGATGAAAGATTTCTCTCTCTCTCTCTGCCTCTCCTTCTCTCTCTGTGTGTAACTCTGACTTTCAAATAAATACATAAATCTTTTTTCTTAAAAAAAAGAAAAAGTAATCAACAAAGAAGCGGGAAACAAAAATGTACCTATTAAAATTGTTTCTGTTTGGATTTTTCAGTTATTACAAAAATAAACTAATATGAATATGAAGAGATGTTTTTCCTCAGAAGATCTAGGGAAAAAAAAAGATTTTGGAGGATAAGAATGTGCCAGAAAGTTTCCAGAGGCCTAGTGTGTACTAACAGCAAACATGGGCGTGCGTTCACTGACATCTCCTGCAGCTGGTACAACCTCAGTAGTTTACTTTCCCACAGTCTCAGAGTCAGCCAGTAGCAGGTTCACCTATTTGAGTTTCAGATTATTGCATTGATTGCCTCAGAACATGGCTCACAGAATAGAGTGAAAGGCACTACACTTTACTGCCATTATTTCTTAGGATTATTCAATCTCTTTAGCCTAATTGTGCACATCAGGTAAATTTCAGATCTGAAATATTTCCCCAAATCAGATGGTTTTCATCATTTCATTCTGGAAATTGATTTCTCATGCCTTCATATCAAGCATACAGAACTTCTAGAAGGTACTTTCAGTTCAACCTGCGATGCAGAGAGAAGAGGGTACTTAGAACGACGGGAATGGAGACGCCTTGCTTTCTGCTGACAGAGTTAACATCTGATGCCCTGTACCCAGTGAAAGGAGAATTTCTCAAAGGATAATTTTTTTGTAAAGATTTAATTTTTTTTTTGAAAGGCAGAGAGAGAGAGAGGTCTTCCATCTGCTGGTTCACTCCCTAGATGGCTGCAATGGCCAGAGCTGGGCATATCTGAAGCCAGGAGCCAGGAGCCTCCTCCAGTTCTCCCACGTGGGTACAGGGGCCCAAGGACTTGGGCCATCGTCTGCTGCTTTCCTAGGCCATAGCAGAGAGCTGGATAGAAGAGGAGCAGCAGGGACTCAAACTAGCGCCCATATGGGATGCCAGCACTGCAAGCAGCGGCTTTACCCTTGACGCCACAGCACTGGCTCCCAAAGGATAATTTTGAGAGATAACTACAGAAATGCTATGAAGCTTCAACCCTTAGAACACAAACTTACGCTCAAGAATTTTAAAAACATACAGTTTATATTCAAAGGTAAAGCCATTTTCGTTTATATCAAAGTAATACAAAGATCCATAAAACAATGTATGAAATTCTGTTAGAAAATATTTTTCTGGGGCAGGCATGTAGCCTAATGGTTAAAATCCTGGCCAGCACCATGGCTCAATAGGCTAATCCTCCAACTGTGGCGCTGGCACACCGGGTTCTAGTCCCAGTCGGGGTGCCGGATTCTTTCCCGGTTGCCCCTCTTCCAGGCCAGCTCTCTGCTGTGGCCCGGGAGTGCAGTGGAGGATGGCCCAAGTCCTTGGGCCCTGCATCCACATGGGAGACCAGGAGAAGCACCTGGCTCCTGGCTTCGGATCAGTGCGATGTGCTGGCTGCAGTGCGCCGGCCGCGGCCATTGAGGGGTGAACCAACGGAAAAGGAAGACCTTTCTCTCTGTCTCTCTCTCTCTCTCACTGTCCACTCAGCCTGTCAAAAAAAAAAAAAAAAATCCTGAATAAGATGCCTGCCTCCTACATCAGAGTAACCGGTTTTAATACCTGACTCTGACTCCTGACTCCAGCTTCCTGCTAATGCAGGACCTGGGAGGTAACACTGATAGCTCAAGTAATTAGGTTCCTGCCATCAGTCTGGGGCACCTGGATTGAGTTCCTGGCTCTGGACTTTTGGCCCTGGCCCGTTGCCACCCATTGCAGGCATTTGGGGGTGTGAACCAGTGTTTAGGAGCTCTTTCTCTCTCTCTCTTTCTAGCTCTCAAATAAATAAATTTTAAAATATATTTTTCTGACTATAAGCTACAATTTTTTTTAAGGTTTATTTATTTGAAAGGCAGAATTAAGGAGAGAGAGGGAGAGACAGAAAAATCTTCTTCCTATTGGTTCGTTCCCCAAATGGTAGCAACAGCTGGGCTGGATCAGTCCTAAGCCAGGGACCAGGAACTCCATCCAGGTCTTCCATGTGAGTGGCAGGGACTCGAATTCTTGATCCATTGTCTGCTGCTTCCCAGGCACATTCGTGGGGAGCTGTATTGGAAGCAGAGCAGCTGGGACTTGAACTGGCACTCCAGATACAGGATGCCTGCATGAACAAAGCTTTAAAAGGAGAGGACAGTCATGCACATGGAAACCTGGGCGCTATAGCCTGTTGCTCCTGGCCGACAACCATGTACAGCGTGTGAGTGTACAGAACACTGTAGGCAACAGTAACACACTGGGAAGTATTTCTGCATCTAGATGTATCTGACCATGAAAAGGTAGAATAAAAGCGAACTATAAAGGATAAAAAATGAAACACCTGTTTAGGGCACGTGGCATGAAGGGAGCTTGCATGCCTGGATGCTGCTCTGCAGGAGTCAGTAAGTGTGAGAAGCGTGAAGGCCTAGGACATTACTGTGCAGGACTGTAGACTTTATGTACAGCTATGCCCAGGCTACACTAAATTTATTAAAGATTTTTATTTACTAATAAATTATCTCTAGCTTACTGTAACTTTTATATAATTTGTAAAGATTAGTAAAAAGGATTTATCTTATTTGAAAGGGAGAGTTGACATGCCCTCTCCACTGGACCATTCCTTCCTTGGAGTGTATCTCAATAAACTTCCCCTTTACTATCCTTAAAAAAAAAAAGGTGTGGGGGGGATGAGAGTTACAGAGAGAGGGAGAGATAGAGAGAGCTTCCATCCACTGGTTCACTCCCTAAATGGCCAGCTATGGCTGGGCTTGAGCTAGATTGAAGCCAGGAGCCTAGAACTCCATCCAGGTGCAAGGACCCAAGCAGTTGGATCATCTGCTGCTTTTCCAAGCAGATTAACAGAGACATGGATTAGAAGCGGAGCAGAAGGTGCTGGCGCTGTGGTGTAGTGGGCAGAGCTGCCACCTGCAGTGCTGGCATCCCATATAGGTGCTTGTTTGAGTCCCAGCTGCTCCACTTTCAATCCAGCTCTCTGCTATGGCCTGGGAAAACCGTGCAAGATGGCCTGAGTCCTTGGACCCCTGCACCCATTTGGAGGGCCTGGAGGAAGCTCCTGGCTCCTGGCTTCAGATCAGCTCAGCTCAGGCCATTGTGGCCACCTGGGGAGCAAACCAGTGGATAGAAGACCTCTCTGTCTCTGCTTCTGCCTCTCTATAACTCTGCCTTTCCAATAAATAAATAAATCTTAAAAAAAAAAAAAAAGTGGAGCAGTGACTCCAACTCACACCTATGCTGGCATCACAGACAGCCAGCTGTGCACAATGACAACCCCAATTTCTAGTATTTTTAAGGTTTTGATTCTTTTGTAATAATACTTAGCCTAAAACACATTGTTCAGCTATACAAAAATATTTTTCTTTATGTTTTTTTTTTATTTGTAAAGTTTTAAATTATATTTAGAAACTATTTTGGTAAAACCCAAAATACAGACATCAGCCTTGGCCTACACAGTCAGGAGTATCAATATTGTCTTCTAGCAGCACTGCTTATGCCACCGGAAGGTATTAGGACAGGAGTAATCGCACACATGGAGCTGCCATCCCCTATGAGAACCATCTCTCTTCTGCATGCATCTGGTGATGTCTGCCCAGGCTCTCCTGAGGAGATGTCACCCTTCTCACTGCACATCCATGGCGGCGTGCGTGGTTTGCTGCTTTTTCCATCATAGACGAGGTTGTAAGCAGAGAGTCCATCGTGAGCCTTCCTCTCCATTAATGGAAACTTGTCCGTGTTGGGGGCCGTGTTTTTCCGTTTCCTGAGGAGCGTGTTGCGCTCTGAAGACACGTCTACTAAACCCTTCCCTGTGCATTTCCTTGGGGTTCTCTCTCTTTTCCGCCTCCTGCAGTTTCCCTTTTCCTCGCCTCTTCTTCAGCTACGCATTCCTGTTCCAGCTCCAACAACTCTTCCTCGTGAGTGTATTCCAAAAGACTACCTCGAGGAGCTCCTCAATGTCATGTTCATCCACACCCAGGGGAAAGGGTTTTGCCATCTCAGACACAACCTTGTGCATGTCTACAGCCTCCTCGTTCTTGGCAAATCCTTAGTAGTCATGGGCGCATCTCTCGGCTATCTGCTTCCAGCTGCCATTCACAAACTGCTCATGACATCACCCCAAGCCCAGCAAGGTTCTTGATACAACAGCAGGTAGTGCAGTCCTTACAGAATGGCATCAGTGTCTTCTCAGTGCCCGTCTGTCTCAGTTGCAGCAATAGCTCGGGCTTCTCATAGCCTTCTCATAGCCTTAAAACTGCTATGTGGCCGGCGCCGCGGCTCACTAGGCTAATCCTCTGCCTTGCGGCGCCGGCACACCGGGTTCTAGTCCCGGTTGGGGTGCCGGATTCTGTCCCGGTTGCCCCTCTTCCAGGCCAGCTCTCTGCTGTGGCCCGGGAGTACAGTGGAGGATGGCCCAAGTGCTTGGGCCCTGCACCCCATGGGAGACCAGGATAAGTACCTGGCTCCTGCCTTTGGATCAGCGTGGTACGCCGGCCATTGGAGGGTGAACCAATGGCAAAAGGAAGACCTTTCTCTCTGTCTCTCTCTCTCACTGTCCACTCTGCCTGTCAAAAAAAAAAAAAAACCTGCTATGTTGCTATGTTTCTAATCTATTGGTTGCTCAAAGAGGTGGTGACTGGGGGAAGAAATACGCTGACATGGGATAAGACCACCAATAAAAGGAGGACGGGCAGGAGCATCATCAACAAGAAGCAGAATCTCGACAGCTCTGTTATTCTCCAGACAGTGCTGCTCCATTCAGGGGAACGTCTTGGAACAGGCACTGGGTCCTCCAGGACTTCTTTTTGCTTCTTCCTTCCTCCCTTCCTCCCTTCCTCTCTCCCTCTCTCTCTCTTTAAGATTTATTTATTTTATTGAAGGGCAGAGTTAGAGAGAGAGAGGAACAGAGAGAGACTGAGAGGTCTTCCATCCACTGGTTCACTCCCCAGATGACTGCAATGGCCAGAGCTGAACCAATTTTTCAAAGCCAGGAGCTTCTTCTGGGTGTCCCACTTGGGTGCAGGGACCCAAGAGCTTGGGCCATCATCTGCTGCCCTCCCAAGTGCATTAGCAGGGAGCTGGATCGGAAGTGCAGCAGCCAGGACTTGAACCGGTGGGATGCCAGCGCTGCAGGCCAGGGCTTTAACCCACTGCGCTGCTGCACTACAGTGCCGGCCCCTTCTTGTTGCTTCTTCAGTCCTCTGGCAGTGTGTGGTGTTGAAGGGCCTCAAGGCTCTGGGGTTCTCACTGTGGCAGATCATATAGGCATCCACGTGTAGTCTGCAGCACTGCTCCCCCCCAACCCCCGATTGTAATACTGCCCTTAAAAGCCTTGAAACCGGGCAGTGATGTGACGTCCTGGGGACCCGAGTCCTTTCAGGCACCCACTTCCAGATAGCAGGGATTTCATCCGTATTGAAGATTTGCTCTGGCAAGTAATTTTCCTCTAAAATCAACTTATCTAGACTTTCCAAATAGTCTTCGGCTGCCTTCACATCAGCGCTTGCCGGCTCACCACTCTCCTTTCACATTATGTAGTGAATAATGATTCTTGAGGCACACGGACCACCCATGTTAGCATTACACTCAGCATCACAGCGGGGCCCAGGCACTGGCTTTCAACAAGGCAGACAAATGTTTGCTTTGGCTGGGATCATCGTGGTGCAGAGAGAGAGCGAGCGCGCCACACTTCTGTGTCTGGCCTTCCGTGTAGGCTGTTAGCTGTTTCTCCACATCTGATATGGGCCCTTCTCATATTTTCGTTCGTCTTGTTGCCTTCGGTGAAACACATCCTTTGACAGCTCCTGACACTTCGTTCCCGTTCTTCAAGGTCACAGCAATGCTGGAATGGGACATGCCTGACTGGTGGTAAAAAATTGCCCAATTTGCACCTGCACAGTCCTTAATCACTTTTGTTTCCAGATCAGTCACTCTACGTGGCCTCTTATTGGCAACACTGGCAGAAGATTTTGTGTGCTTAGGGGCATATCATTTTGTTGATGAGAAACACATGAGATTAAATCAGGTGCAAGAGAAAATATAGGATCAAGTGGTGCCATAAACCCAAGAAGTCGGAGGCTTGTGCGGGTGGAGCACATAACATCGTTTTACAATAAGTTTCTTTTTAATATAAGGAGTATACCCTAAAATAACTATAAAAAGAATAGACAACCCATAGAGGGGTAACACAGTCATTTATTATCATTACCCCATATTATGTCCTCTGTGTAACTGTGCCAGGTATGCTTTTCTACGGCTGGCAGTGTGGTAGATGCGTTCACACCCGTATCACCATAAACACCGGAGGACTGTGTTGCACCTGCCATGTTGTGACAGTTCTGATGTCACTAGATGATAGGGATGTTCAGTTCCACTATAATCTTACGGGACCGTGTCGAATACATGCTCTTTGACTGCAGTGTCACAGTGCAGTGCGTGCGTGGGCAAGTATTTCCTTTCCCAGTGCGGCTTTATCTCTCTGTTGATAAGGCTGTTTGTTCAGATGAACCCAGTTCTCTTCCCAACACTTGGAAAGAGGCTTTGCCAAAATATTTGTGATTTTTATTTGGCAAATATAGTTCTGTGTATATAGTAATAAAATTGGATTTTGGCTTTTTGGTGGTTCATAAAACAAAGTGACTTGATACAGTTTCCCAAAAATGCCACATTAAGGAGCAGATCTTAGATTAATGGGAATTGCTTATTGCAGATTCTCTGTCAGGTCCAGTTGGAAAACGCAGCCTTTCTGTTTGCCAACAAATAGAAATTCTTAAAACGCCATATGTTTTACTGACTTAAACTATGTGCTAATATGCTAGAGGTTTGGTAAACATTCAGAGTCAACTCTTGATTTTTATTTCAGTTCTCTATCTTTGTAGCCTGCATCAATTTTTAAATTTCTACTTGTGGGGCCAGCACCATGGCTCACTAGGTTAATCCTCCGTCTGTGGCACCAGCACCCCGGGTTCTAGTCCCAGTCGGGGCGCCAGATTCTGTCCCGGTTGCCCCTCTTCCAGGCCAGCTCTCTGCTGTGGCCCGGGAGTGCAGTGGAGGATGGCCCAAGTGCTTGGGCCCTGCACCCGCATGGGAGACCAGCAGGAGGCACCTGGCTCCTGGCTTTGGATTGGTGCAGTGCATCGGCTGTAGCGGCCATTTAGGGGGTGAACCAACGGAAGGAAGACTTTTCTCTCTGTCTCTCTCTCTCTCTGTCTATAACTCTACCTGTCAAATAAATAGGAAAAAAAAATTTTTAAAAAGTTCTACTTGTGTCTGTTTTAAACAGCAGGTTAGCGAGTGCATGTTCTGACCTAAGAAGTCTCCTCAGTTGCATAGGCCAAGCACTAACAGCACTCTGACGCACGGTAGTCACCAAAATTAAGTTGCTGTTCTTGGTTCATTTTTTTCAATCTTAGCAAATGCAAAATGTTATATCCTTTTTGAAAAAGAAAATCAAAGCCAAAGGCTTCTTTTATCTTTTATTATGGTTAAAGGAATCTTTTAGCAGCCTTTGCATTTCAAAAAGCAAAGTTTGAACTTTTGCCAATCAAGTGTTTGATTTCAGTTCTCATTTTTTTTATCTTATTTATTAAGCTCTATTTAGCAACTCAAAGAGTAAGGTTTTACATGCAAATTTCCTGGGAAGTGTGCTTCTTAAGATTATTCTTAATGCTAACACACATTTTCTTCCATGATCTTTGAAAACACAAAAGGGGATGTTCAAAATGTTCATGGAAACTGCATATACCCCAAAAATTAGGCATGGGTTTCAAAATCCTTTTGCATTAAAAAAAAGCCATCTTTTAATTGCATTTTTCCACATACCTTTTGGAGTACTCTCACGTAATTTGGATGTTCTCAAATTAAATATGTGTATCAACCACAGTTTTTACATACCCTTTTACTCCAAGTTGTTGATATGATTTTCTCTTCTTTATTACTCATATCTAACTTAAATTCTGTCGTTTAAACCTCCAAACTTGCTCTTTCCTAAGCAGCTGTTAACCATGTCACATTGACAACACATGTTAATCACATTTCACTCCCCAAGCTCCACTAAAAAGACAGAAGTATGCAGAAAGTATTATCCACAGGGGCTGGCCTTGTGGCTCAGTGAGCTAGGCTGCTGCCTGCAATGCTGGCAACCCGTGTCGGCTGCTCCACTTCTTCCTCCTCCTCTTCCTCCTCCTTCACCTCCTCTTCCTCCTCCTTCACCTCCTCTTCCTCCTCCTCTTCCTCCTCCTCTTCCTCCTCCTCTTCCTCCTCCTCTTCCTTATTTATTTATTTATTTGTTTGTTTATTTATATATGTGAAAGGCAGAGTTACAGAGAAGCAGAGGCAGAAAGAGAGACAGAGAAGTCTTCCTACTGCTGGTTCACTCCCCACGTGGCCACAATGGCCAGAGCTGCACTGATCCGGAGCCAGGAGCTTCTTCTGGGTCTCCCACATGGTTATAGAGCCCAAGGACTTGGGCCACCTTGCACGGTTTTCCCAGGCCATAGCAGACAGCTAGATGGGAAGTGGAGCAGCCGGGACTCTAACCAGTACCCATATGGGATGCTGGCACTGCAGGCGCCTGCTTTATCCACTACACCACAGTGCCAGCCCCTACAATTTTAGAGTAACAATCCAGTCCTTATATAGTATGGCCTAGTGTTTCCCAAATAGCCAGAGTGAGCCAGTACCCTGCCTCTTACTCCAGCAGTGGCCATGCACAGTGATCTGAACTCACTGTGGTGGCTAAAAATGAACTCCATCTCCCCCAGTGCATCACAAGCAGCTGTTATTCTCAAATGCACCAGCCAGCTATAGGTGGCAATGCCCAGGTCTTATACCATCACTGCATCTTTTTTTTTTTCCCTGGCTCCCCAGGGAGTTAGGGGTGAAGGCTCCTATAGATTGAGATTGGGGCTGAGAGGTGCGTGATCAGCTCATGTCCAAGTTCCTGCTTGGTCAGTTGTGCTTGTGACTTTCCTTTGATTGGTCAGTGATGCTGTGCTCTTTAGGAAGTTTATGATGACCAAGTGGGCTCCAGCTGATAGAAGGTTTATGTAAAGGTGACATTCTGCCTGGATCTGGAATCTCCTACACAACCCACCCCAGGACAATACTGGCCATCAAGGTTCTTATCTGTTGGAGAAGCAGATGACTCTGTGATTAGAACCTTGTAAGGCCAGTTGGATAACTGCCTTGAGTCAGTGATCTCCTTTAGATAAAGACAGGCACAGGCACTTCCGGCTCATGAAGACAGACAAAAGGCTGGGTCCTGCTTTTACATTATAGGGGTTCAGTTTCACTGTGTGTGCAGGTGTTTTAACTGCTAGACCAAAGGCCAATCTCAAATCAGTTAATGTAAGGGACTTGAGTGTTCTTGGATTTTGGTAGCTGAGGCAAGTGCTGAAGGCAGTTCTGTAGATATGAAGGAAAACTATATATAGAAAACATTTCACAGGAAGCATGTGGAGGATTGAAGTCTGTAGTCAAAGTTAGGGCCTAACGTTTCCTAAAGGTGGGAAGGACAGGTATTGAGCAGCTGCCATCCCAGCTGCCTTGAAAGGACTCCTGACCCACCTGGGCCCAAGAACAAAACAGTGAACTCAAGATTCAGGTCCCAAAACAAGAAGATTAATTAAAATCAGCATAGAGGCCAGCTCCGCGGCTCACTAGGCTAATCCTCCGCCTGTGGCACCAGCACCCCAGGTTCTAGTCCCAGTTGGGGCACCGGATTCTGTCCCGGTTGCTCCTCTTCCAGGCCAGCTCTCTGCTGTGGCCAGGGAGTGCAGTGGAGGATGGCCCAAGTACTTGGGCCCTGCACCCGCATGGGAGACCAGGAGGAAGCACCTGGCTCCTAGCTTCGGATCGGTGCAGCGCCGGCCATAGTGGCCATTTAGGGGGTGAACCAATGGTAAAGGAAGACCTTTCTCTCTGTCTCTCTCTCTCACTGTCTAACTCTGCCTGTCAATAAATAAATAAATAAATAAAATCAGCATAGAAATACTGAACGCAGCCTGCCACACTCCTCCTCAATGGCCACCAACCAACCCCTCAGACTAAGAGGAGGAGGAACAGGCATTTGGTGCAGAGGGTCAGATACTGCTTAGGCCACCCACAGCCCATATTGGAGTTTCTGGGGTTCAAGTGTCAGCTCCTCTCCAGAGCCCAGCTTTCTGCTAATGTGCCTGGGAGGCAGCAGACAGTGGCTCAAGTGTTGAGTCCCTGCCACCCACATGGAGACCTGGACGGAGTTCCTGGCTCCTGGCTTTGACCTGACCCAGCCTCAACTGTTGCAGGCATTTGCAGACTGAGCCAATGACTCAAAGATTCTCATTTCTCTGTCTCTCCCTGCCTCTCTCCCTCTCTCCCTCCCTCCCTCCCTCAATGAACTTGAGAGTTTGGGATAAATACTTTTGAATATTTCTTTTTCCCTAAAACTATACACAATGAACTTTTGATATACAAATGAAAGAGAACAGCAGGGGTCAATCTCTTATCTTATCTATCTCTTATCTTCTTTCCATTAGTCATTTCCTGAGACTGTTCTCTGTGTTAACAACTTGTCTTCTTGATAAAAGTTCTGCTTTGGCTAATAGTTGGGCCCAAACTACTTAGAATGATTTCTTTCTCTCTCCCTTTCTTCCTTCCTTTCTTCTTTCCTTTTTTCTTTCTCTCTCTTTCTTTCCTCTTTTTTAGGATGATCTCTACTCATTTAACTATTAGCTGAGTATTTTTCCTATTCTTTATCGACATCTGTCAGGAAGCTGGAACAGTAATTCATCGGTTGCTGTATTGACTCTAAGTTCCCATTTTCTGCCTGTAACAGTCAACCATCATTCAGGAGAGTTTGGTTGAGACTGAAGGGAGGGGATAGGATTTGGAGGATGACCTGGAAAAGAAAACTTTACAGCCTGTCTTTAGTCCACCTGCCATTTGCATGATTCTTAGAAAGGTTAAATAAAATGAAATTAAAAGGTTTCCAGAATGACATTAAAGAAGAGAAATAAGTTAAAACAGTAAAATGCTTTGTGCCATCTGGCTGCCTCCTATGCCTAGAGAGGGGGGTGAACATGAACTTGTTCCAGCCTTCATAGACGGTTGGCACCAGAGCCTGATTGTGAAGAATCCCAAAATTATGAGCCTGGCTGACCACCCCAGTTCACTCTCTGCCCAAAACTGCTTGAACATGCCCTGATCAACAGTGCTGCACAGCTTTCCTGCCAGTTTCATAATATCTACTACACAGGGCTGGTGATGCGCACAGTGAGTTAAGTCACCACTAGCGATGCCGGCATCCCATGTCAGAGAACAGGTTCAAGTCCAGGCTGCTCTGCTTCTGATCCAGCTCCCTGCTAAGGTGTCTGGGAAGGCAGTGGAGGGTAGCCCATATCCTTGGGCCCCTGCCATGCATGTGGGAGACCCAGATGGAATTTCAGGCTCCTGGCTTCAATCCGGCACAGCCCTGCTTTTTGGGGAGCCTTTTGGGAGTGAACCAGCAGATGTAAGACCTTTCTGCCTCTCCCTCTGTCCCTTTGCCTTTCAAATAAATAAGTATTTTAAAAAAAATATCTACTAGCCCTTTTTTTCCCTTTAAGCACCGGTGCCAATAGTGTGCACTCCTTTGCTCTGCTGCCCCCAGCTCCCTGGTACAGCAGACGCCATGCGTTTCAGAGACCTAACAAGGCCCACCGGCTTGCAGGTGCTCAACGATTACCTGGTGGCAAGAGCTGCACCGAGGGGTATGTGCCAGCCCAAGCAGATGTGGCAGTGCTCCAAGCTGACCCTGGGCCAGGGCCTGCTGACTTGTGTCATGCCCTACGTTGGCATAATCACGTCAAGTCTCAGGAGAAGGAGAAGGCCAGCCTCCCAGGAGGGAGAAAAACTCTGGGCAAGTAAGGCCCTGCAGATGTGGAAGTGGAGCCGCGGACAGTCAAGATGATGATGACATTGACCTCATCGGAGCTGATGGGGAGGAGGAAAGTGCAAAGGTTAAGGGAAGACTTGCATGGTGTAAGTCAAGGAAAGCCAAAAACCTGCACTCACGGTCAAGCCTTCCATTTACTGGAAGTGAAACCTTGCAGTGATGAAGCAGATACGGCAAAATTGGAGGAGTGTGGCAGAAGCATTCAAGCATTTTCATATAAGGTATAAGGTAGGGGTGTTGTTTTATACCCTTACGCGTGGAAATCCAGTTTTCCCAGCACCATTTGTTGAAGAGACTGTCCTTGCTCCAGGGATTGGTTTTAGCTCCTTGGTCAAATATAAGTTGGTTGTAGATGCTTGAATTGATTTCTGGAATTTCTACTCTTTTTCACTGGTCTATCCATCTGTTTTTATACCAGTGCCAGGCTGTTTCGATTATAACTGCCTTGTAATATGTCTTGAGATGCCTCTGGCTTTGTTTTTGTCATATAAGATTGCTTTAGCTATTCAAGGTCTCCTGTGTTTCCATATGAATTTCAGCATCATTTTTTCTAGATATGAGAAGAATGTCTTTGGTATTTTGTTTGGTATTGCATTAAATCAATAGATTGCTTTTGGAAGAATGGACATTTTGAGGATATTGATTCTTCCAATCCATGAACATGGAGGATTTTTCCATTGTTTTGTATCTTCCCTTTTTCTTTTAAAACTTATTTATTTATTTGAAAGAGTTACACAGAAAGAGGAGAGGCAGAGAGAGAGAGAAAGAGAGAGGGAGAGAGAGGTCTTCCATCTGCTGGTTCACTCTGCAATCAGCTGCAAAGGCCGGAGTTGTGCCAATCTGCAGCCAGGAACCAGGAGCTTCTTCCGGATCTCCCACATGGGTGCAGGGGCCCAAGGACTTTGGCCATCTTCTACTGCTTTCCCAGGCCATAGCAGAGAGTTGGATTGGAAGAAGAGCAGCCGGGACTAGAACTGGCACCCATATGGGATGCCAGCATTTCAGGCCAGGGCATTAACCCACTGCACTACAGCGCCGGCCCCCTGTTTTGTATCTTCTTCTATTTCTTTCTTTAATGTTTTATAATTGTCATCATAGAGATCTTTGACATCCTTGGTTAAATTTATTCCAATGTATTTGATTTTTTTTGTAGCTAATGTGAATGGAATCAATCTTAGAAGTTCTTTTCCAGCCATGCCATTGTCTGTGTATACAAAGGCTGTTGATTTTTGTGTATTGATTTTGTATTCAGCTACTTACCAAACTCTTCTATGAGTTACAATAGTCTTTTGGTTGAGTTCTTTGGATCCCTTATATATAGAATCATGTCATTTGCAAAGAGGGATAGTTTGACTTCCTCATTCCCAATTTGAATCCCTTTGATTTCTTTTTCTTGTCTAATGGCTCTGGCTAAAATAGCAATGGTGAGAGTGGACATTCTTGTCTGGTTCCAGATCTTAGTGGGAATACTTACAACTTTTCCCCATTCAATAGGACGGTGGCCATGGATTTGTCATAAATTGATTATGTTGAGGAATGTTCCTCTGTACCCAGTTTGCTTGGAGTTTTCATCATGAAATGCAGTTGTATTTTAACAAATGATTTCTCTGCATCTATTGAGATAATCATGTTTTTTCTCAGCACTTTGTTAATGTGATATATCACATTGATTTGGGAATGTCAAACCATCCTTGCATACCAAGGATAAATCCCACTTGGTCTGGGTGGATGATCTTTCTGATGTGTTGTTGGATTCAATTGGCCAGAATTTTGTTGAGGATTTTTGCATCTATGTTCATCAGGAAAATTGGTCTATAGTTCTTGTGCTCTGTTGTATCTTTTTCAGGTTTAGGAATTAAAGTGATGCTGGTTTTAGTGAAAGAATTTAGGGGGATTCCCTCCCTTTCAATTGTTTTGAATAACTTGAGAAGAGGTGGAGTTAGTTCTTCTTTAAATGTCTGGGAGAATTCAGCAGTGAAGCCATCTGGTCCTAGGCTTTTCATTATTGGGAGAGTATTTATTACTAAATCAATTTCCATCTTGGTAATGGGTCTGTTAAGGTTTTCTATGTCTTCATGACTCAATTTAGGTAGGTTGTATGTGTCCAAAAATCTATCCAATTCTTCTGGCTTTCACAGTTTGTTGGCATACAGCTCTTTATAGTGGTTTCCAATGATTCTTTTTATTTGTGTGCTGTCTATTGTTACATTTCTTTTTCATCTCTAATTTTATTGATTTGGGTCTTCTCTCTCCTTTTTTTTGGTTAGTTGGGCCAATGGTGTGTCAATTTTGTTTATTTTTTTCAAAAAAGCAGCTTTTCATTTTGCTGATCTTTTATATTGTTTTTGATTCAATTTTGTTGATTTCTTCTCTAATTTTATTTCTTTTCTACTAGTTTTAGGTTTGGTTTGCTATTGTTTTTCTAGATACTTGAGATGCACTGATAGCTCATTTATTTGGTGCCTTTCTAATTTCTTGATTTAGGCACCAATTCCTATAAACTTTACTCTTAACACTACTTTTGATATATCCCGTAAGTTTTGATACGTTGTGTTGTCATTTTCATTTGTTTCCTGAAATTTTTTGATTTCTCTTTAGATTTCTTCTGTGACCGACTGTTCATTCAGGAGCATGTTGTTCAGTCTCCATGTGTTTGCATATGCTCTAGAGCTTCCTGAGTTGCTGATTTCCAGCTGCATTGCATTGTGGTCCATAAGAAGCATGGTATGGGCCAGTGCCGCGGCTCACTTGGCTAATCTTCCACCTGTGGCGCCAGCACCCCAGGTTCTAGTCCCAGTTGGGGCACCAGATTCTGTCCTGGTTGCTCCTCTTCCAGGCCAGCTCTCTGCTGTGGCCCAGGAAGGCAGTGGAAGATGGCCCAAGTGCTTGGGCCCTGCACCCGCATGGGAGACCAGGAGGAAGCACCTGGCTCCTGGCTTTGGGTCGGCACAGTGTGCCAGCTGTAGCGGCCATTTGGGGGGTGAACCAATGTGTCGCTCCCCCTCTTCGTGGAGGAACGACACAGGACCCTGCGCTGTTCTTTCGTCTGCTCGGCCCTTCCCGGGTTTGCTGCTGGTTCTTCCCGGGTTGGCTACCATCCCTTCCACCTCCATGGAAGGGCGGTTCCCCCTGCCACTTTCCCCACTTCCGCGGGGGAGCAGCACACCGCCAGCCGGCTCTCTCGGGGGCTGCACAGGTGTTCCCCTTAGATGTTCCTGTTAGATGTTCCTGGTGCATGTTGTCTCTCTCCTCCTTTATAGTCCTCTTCCACCAATCCCAACTCTGCTACCCACACGCTGAGTACGCTGCTCTCCTCCAATCAGGAGCAAGATCAGCTCCTGCAGCTCAGTCAATCAAGTTGGCGAGAGGCAGCTGCATTGAAGTTGTTGCTCCCTTCTCAGCGCCATATTGTGGGAGAGCAGATGCATAGAATAAGTCTTAATTCCAGTAACTTAGTCTAGTCCGAGTTGCTCCCCACACCAATGGAAAAGGAAAACCTTTCTCTCTGCCTCTCTCTCTGTGTCTAACTCTGCCTGTCCAAAAAAAAAAAAAAAAAGCATGGTATGATTCTGATTTTTTTAAATTTACTGAGACTTGTTTTATGGCCTATCATGTGGTCTGTCCTAGAGAAGGTTCCATGCAGAGGTGAGAAGAATGCATATTCTGCAACTGTAGGATGAAAAGTTCTGTAGATATCTGTTAGGTCCATTTGGTCTATAGTGTCGATTAATTCTGCTGTTTCCTTGCTGGTTTTCTGTCTGGTTGATCTCTCCATTGCTGAAAATAGGGTGGTAAAGTCCCATATTACTACTGTAATATTCTTTTTTTTTTTTTTTTTGCAAGTGTAGAAATTTATTTGAACCAACATTTTCACTATAATGGAAATTATTCTTCAACATTGATCCAAGCTCCCACATCTGAAGGTTAGGGGAAATATTGCACTTTGCATTTTCTAGCACTTCTCATACACACAAAAGGTTTTAAAAACATTTTGCTAGTTTTGTTTTACACACACTCTCCCAAATTCATGCACACACTCATTCCAAACCAATGTTAGGTTATCCCCAAAAAGGGGAAAAACTCCAAAAAATCATAACCTTAAAATTGCACTCAAGTTCTGTAAAGAAAAAAAATATAATAAATTGTCTTATACAAATTTCAGAACATCTGAGTGCTTGCCAAAAGAGGTGGTTATTACTCGTCCTCATTTTCATTCTCCTGGCCAGAGCCTTCTGATCTGTCACCCTCCAACCGGTCTGCTCGGATATGATTCAGTGAAGCCAACATCCTTAACATGAAAGGGGCTGGAACTGTAATGGTATTTCTAGTCTCTTCCAGCATGAGTTCATTTCGAGTTATAACTTCATCAGCAAGTTTTCGGTTAAAAATCTCTTCTAGTGGTGACCAGATCTTTATGTCATAATCTATGCCAGACGAGGCTAGAATTGGGTCGAAGGGATGTGGCTGCAGGCAGTTTACCACGTGGTTATCGGCTTCCAGAAGCATCAAGTGCTCGGCAGTGTGCCGATCCCAGATGAAGATATGGCCACAGTCAGAGCCGCTCATGACGAAGTTAGCACCCCAGAAACTGGCTTCTTTTATCATTGTCCTGGAGTTGCGATGGCCTTTATAAACCATCTTTGCTAGTGGCCTTCTAATGTTCAAAGTATCCAATTCTTCCATTTCTTTCCTTTCTTTTCTCCGTCTGAAGAACTCCTGAATGTGGGCAACAGCAGAGCGTCTATCACCAGGTCCTGCTCGATACCTTGCACCTGGGATCAGGACTGGGTCATCATCACTATCATCTGTGTCCTGAAGAGCAGCATCCCTGGCTGATGTTTCCTCATGAGCTGAAGGCTCGATGGCTTCTGTTTGGGCCTGAGGCTCAGCATTGGTGTTATTTGGATTGGAAATACTCTCAGTGCTAGTCTGATCTGAAGTTTCTGGTTCCTTGCCTTTTGCAGACAAAGAGGATTCTTCTGGAACCTCACAGGGGCTATCAAGATTGAGGTTATTCCTTTCTCCTGAGTTGGAATCCAATGGCTCAGCTGTAAATGTATCTGATTGTGCTTTATCTGTACTGTTCTCATCTAGGTTTTCTGCAGATGTGCCTTCTTGACTTTTTGTCACATGTTCTGTTGATTCTTCAAAAGTTGTATCATTATCGCCTTCTGGTGATGGCCCTGAGCTCTGTGGGGCCAGGGATTCCTCCTGACCCTCAGATTTGCAATGGCTCCCATTTCCTCTAGAACTGGAGGCTGTACTGCTCCATTCATCTGTAAAGTTCAGTTTTATTGTGCTTGTAGTTGTTCCTTCTGTGCTGTAGTGCAAACTTAAAACTGGTTCACCTGTCCCTGGTTTGGGGCTCAGCTTTTCATTATTGTTATCAGACTGATGATGTGCATGGTGCCCAGAAGCCTCAGCAGACTGCCTCTGTTCACTGTCTGGAGATGATAACAAAGAAGTAGAATGAGGGCTTTCTGTGGAAGATGAGGTTAAGTGAGCTGGAGCTGATACCGTAGAAGATGTAGATGGCTGAAGCAACTGATCAGAAGGAGCATCTACATCCATTGCAGTTTCACCCACTTCCAAATCAGGACTTGATGGGACAGTAGGAACAGCTGAAACATCTGACTGACTTGTTCCACCTCTGGGTCGAGATCTTCCTCGTCCTCTACTACTCTGTGCAACTTCACTTGCTTCTTCAAACCATCTTGATAACATGTCAGACATTCTCTGCATCAATGACACGTTGGGACTTCATTCTCCATCTCATTCTCGTTCACTCTCAGGCCTTGCTCTGGGTCCAGTATCTGACCAATCACCATGAAGTCTCAAACGCTTAACTGGCGGTTGTCGTAACTCTTCTCTTCTCTCTTCTGCAGAAGGAGTCTTAAGTTCTCGCGCTGTGTCATCTTTTGGGTCAAAAAGGTATATGTAATCTGAAGAGTAACTAACGAGAATCTCTTGGCCATCTTCACTGTAACAAAGAGATGTCACTCTGCAGGATTTATTATTAAGATGGGAAGGAATAAAACGGGCAACCATTCCAGTAGTTCCTCGCCCTGCATAATTCCCTGTAGCTCTTGTGCCCAGCATTCGACGATCATATATTCGTACTGAGCTATCAGAACAACCTACAGCAAGATAATATGGTATTGGTGGACAAATAGCTACAGAGGTGGCAGCATGGTGACAGTTAATCAAAATGTCATCTTTGCAATCTTCTTTTGTGCAGCTAGTTTTGATGCGTGTATCAAACCACCTAACAGTTCCATCTTCACCACAAGATAGAAAAGTATAAGGGTCATTTGGTACAGTCATAATCTCATAAGTAGTTCCATAATGGCACGTAAATTGGCATTGTCTATTACTTTCTGCATCTTGCTCAACATTGGTGTAAAATATTACTCCATCTCCAGATCAGGATACAATCTGCTTATCATTTGTGCACGGTAAGAACTTTGCACTAAATATATTTGCTCGATGCCCTGAACGAATTGTTGTCAAAACCTTTCTGCTATAAGGATTACTAATTACTAACTTGGTGTCATCTGAGCCAGATAAAATATATTCTCCAGTGTCATTCCAACAGATTGTATTAACACAGCCATCATGCACATTTAGAGTTGCTTCAAGTTTTAATCTTTGGATAAATTCTCTTCTTCCCAGGTAGCGGCTCCGCAGCCGGGACGGGTCCTCCAGCCCGAGGGACCTTTTCCTCACGTCCCACAACAGGTGTGGGCAGGAGCCGCCCCGAGACATGGCTCTGCCGGGGCCGGGGTTGAAGGGGAGACCACCGCGTGGGGGAGGGGAAGAGGGGGGAGGGGACAGGTGGATCAACACCCGAGCCGCACCAGCACCATCTGCGCGCCGGGGCTCGCGGGTGCAGCGAGTCAGATGGCGGCGGCGGTGGCAGCGGCGCCTCAGCCCCCGAAGCCCGGCCGCGCCCGGGCCAGAGCTCCCCTCATACTCTCCTCCTCAGACTACCCAGAACATCCAGAGATCAGCAACAGTCCCCTCCCTCGGCCCCCCTCCCACAGGAGGTGGCGGCGGAGGCCATATTCTTTTATTTTTTTAAAAATATTTATTTATTTATTTATTTGAGAGTCAGAGTTACACAGAGAAAGGAGAGGCAGAGAGAGAGAGAGAGGTCTTCTATCCATTGGTTCACTCCCCAATTGGCCACAACGGCCAGAGATGAGCTGATCCGAAGTCAGGAGCCAGGAGCTTCCTCCAGGTCTCCCATATGGGTGCAGGGCCCCAAGGACTTGTGCCATCTTCTACTGCTTTCCCAGGACATACCAGAGAACTGGAATGGAAACCAGGTCTTGAACCAGCACCCATATGAGACACCAGTGCTTCAGGCTAGGGCATTAACCCACTGCGCCACATCACTGGCCCCCTTGTAATATTCTTTTAAATGCACCCCTGTAATTAGGTGCATATATGTGCATAATAGTCACATCTTACTGTTGAATTGATCCCTTAGTCATTACACAGTGTCCTACTTTGTCTTTTAATAGTTTTGTGTTAAAGTCTATTCTCTCTGATAGTAGGATGGCTATACCAGCTCTTTTTGGGTTTCTATTAACATGAAATATCTTTTTCCATCCTTTCACTTTTAATCTGCATGCATCTTTGTTGGTGAGTTATGTTTCTTGTAGGCAGCAAATAAATGAGTTTTGTTTTTTTAATCCATTCAGCCAGTCTGTGTCTTTTAACTGGAGAGTTAAGACCATTTACATTCAAGGTGACTATTGATAAGTAATTACTTTGCCCTGCCATTTTTCCATAAATATTACCATTTTTTACTTTGGATTTCCATTGTACTTTTACTGGGAGCTTTCCTTCCTTTACATTCTTCTGTAGTGATGACCATGTTTCTGTGTTTCTGTGTGCAGCACATCCTTAAGCATCTTCTGCAGGGCTGGACGACTGATGACAAATTCTTTCAGCTTCTGTTTGTCATGGAAGGTCTTTATTTCACTTTCATTCATAAATGAGAACTTTGCAGGGTATAATATTCTGGGTTGACAGTTTTTTCTTTTAAGACTTGTGAGGCTGGTGCTGTGGTGCAGCAGGTTAACGCCCTGGCCTGAAGCATTGGCATCCCATATGGGCGCTGGTTCTAGGTCCTGGCTGTTCCTCTTCTGATCCAGTTCTCTGCTGTGGCTTGGGAAAGTAGTAGAAGATGGCCCAAGTCCTTGGGGCCCTACACCCATGTGGGAGACCCAGAAGAAGCTCCTGGCTCCTGGCTGCGGATCGGCATAGCTCCAACCATTGCGGCCAGTTTTGGAGTGAACCAACAGATGGAAGAACTCTCTCTCTCTCTCTCTCTCTCTCCCTCCCACCCCCCTCTTTCTCTCTCCCTCTCCCTCTCCCTCTCCCTCTCCCTCTCCCTCTCCCTCTCCCTCTCCCTCTCCCTCTATCTCTCTCTGTGCAACTCTTTCAATTAAATAAATAAATCTTAAAAAAAAATGACTTGGAATATGTATCATCATTCTCTAGCCTGTAGGGTTTCTGATGAGAAGTCCATTGTGAATCTAATTGGAGATCCTCTGAAAGTAATCTGGCATTCTCTCATGCACATTTTAGAATCTTTTCTTTATGTTTTACTCTGGAGAGTTTGATTAAAATGTGCTGGGTTGAAGATCTTTTTTGGTCATGTATATTAGGCGTTCTATGTGCTTCCTGTCCTTGGATGTTCCTTTCTTTCTCCAAATTGGGGAAATTTTCTGTTATGATTTCACTACAAAGACCTTCTAATCCATTCTCTCTTTCCATGCTTTCAGGAACTCCTAGAACCCATATATTGGGTCATTTGATAGTACCCTGTGGATGGATTCCCAACAGTGTTTTTCAGTTTTCTAATTTCCTCTTCTTGTTTTTGTTTTGACTATATAATTTCCTGTGTTTTGTCTTCTCTCTCTCTCTCTCTCTGTTTGTTTTTTTTTTTTTTTTTTTTTTGACAGACAGAGTTAGACAGTAAGGGAGAGAGATACAGAGAGAAAGGTCTTCCTTTTTCCTTTGGTTCACCCCTCAAGTGGCCACTACGGCCAGCTCGCTGTGCTGATCCGAAGCCAGGAGCCAGGTACTTCCTCATGGTCACCCATGCGGGTGCAGGGCCCAAGCACTTGGGCCATCCTCCACTGCCTTCCCAGGCCACAGCAGAGAGCTGGACTGGAAGAAGAGCAACCAGGACAGGATCCGGCACCCCAACCGGGACTAGAACCCCAGCGTGCCGGCACCACAGGCGGAGGATTAGCCTAGTGAACCGTGGTGCTGGCCAATGTGCTTTGCCTTCTAAGTTGGATATTCTTTCTTCTGCTTCACCAATTCTGTTGTTAAGGCTCTCCACTGCCTTTTTTATTTGTTCTATTAAATTCTTCATTTCCAAGATTTCATTTGGATTTCTCTTTAAGATCTCAATTTCGTGGGATTACTTTTCTTTTATGTCATGTATGAATTTCATTAGTTCATGCGTTTGCTTCTGATTACTTCTAAGTGATCCTATGATGAATTCTTTGAATTCCATTTCTGGCATTTCTTCAATCTCATCATCTTCACAATCTAGTATTCAGGTGTTGTGTTCTTTTGGGGGTGTCATATTGTCTTCCTTGTTCTTGTTTCTTGCATTGGTATGTTCGTTATTCAGCATTTGTGGGCATACTCATAGGTTTCTTTGATTTTTTGCCGTGGCAGCTTTTATCTTTAGACTATGTCTGATTGGATTAATGGAGTATCTGCTTTCATGGAATACCTAGAGGCTTATGATGGGAGTGGCCACCGAGCTCTGTTTAGTGCTCCAGGGTGAAGGGCGTGTCTGAGGTGATGCACACTTTTTTGGCATGGTAAATATATATATATATATATATGTATATATATATATATATTTACACACAGAGGGGAAGTTTCTTCTTGTCTGTTGGCATAGACTCAGTTGAGCTGCTTTCCTCAAAGGAGACCAGTGCCTGGGTGCTAGCCCCAGTGGTATATTATTCCTTTGCTCTGCCACAAGGACCACACAAAAGATCCGTGAAGTTCTCAGTATAAACTCAGATTCCCAAGCAATGTCTCTTGCCAGGTAACCAGGGAGCCCTGATTGTGTGGAGCCTCCCACAGTGACTGCCCAATGTCCCAGCCACACCCTAAGTGCTCCCACACAGCCTCAGTGTTTTCACAGTCCTGGCACACAAGCCTCCTACAGCCATGAGCAACCAGTTCCTGGCTTCATCCTGGCCTAGCCCTGGCTGTTGTGAGCATTTGGGAAGTGAGCCATCAGTTGAAATATCTCTCTGTCTCCCTGCCTTTCAAATAAAATGAAAATAAATAAATTCAAATTTAAAAAGACAAATAGGAAAGCATCCATGTGAACAAATTGAATTCCTATGGCGATCTGAGATACACATTCTTTTTAGGAACTGTGGAAGAATCAAGTTTCTTCAAAAATGCATTTTGAAAGAATCAACTGGAAAAAAGCCAAATATATGTATAGCCTAAAACGACTCCTCCTTGGGGCTGATGAAGTGATTCTGGAGAGGACAGTGGCGATGGCTGCACAGCAGGGTGAATGTACCTAGTGCCACTGAACTGTACACAAAAATGTTAAAATGCTCAATTTTGTGTATATTTTACCACAATGAAAGTATTGGAGGAAAAAAAAAAACCCTAAATGTCCCCGAATGGAGCTGGATTTTTCATCAAATATTATCTGCTTTGGGCCTCAAGTGACTTCCACAGTTGGGATTGTGAAGTTCCTGCCAAAACCTTTCTGAATATTTGGTTTTGAAGGATGAAATTTACTGGACACAGAAAACTCACAGATGTGAGTTTTATTTATGATTGACATAAATAAATACAGTGTCCAAATCAAGCTCAGGTTTGAATTAAGATTTGCATTGCTGAGAAAATGCTGTCTTGTCTTTCCAGCATATGGGTTCAATATTTGTTTTTGTATTTGCCAGTTACTCTACAGAGCTGCCATATGCTGGCATTTGATTGAAAAAATGTTAGAATGCTTTATCTTCTTATCTATACCTTGCAAAGCATGTTTGTATGGAGAACTGGTTGCTCATTCAATATCCATCTTCAGGCCAAGGTACATACACAGCTGGGTGTTTGATTCTAGTCCATTGGGACGGATGTTCCATTGAGAGGTGACGGTCCCACAATCCAGGATATTATTGTCAAATGTCTTAGCTAGAATCCTTAAGCCAAGTGGCTGTGTGTTTTTAATGTAAAACTGATCGGAGTTTGTATCTTCTCATAGACTCAAGATGTTGTTTTCTAAGCTTTTTTTTAATGGTAAGAGATCAATTATTCTGCAGTGAGTCTAGGGATAAATACTGAAATTTGTCTTTTCATTTCTTTAAAGATTTATTTTATTTATTTTCAAGACAGAGTTACAGAGAGAGGTAGAGACGCACAGAAAGAGAGGTCTTCCATCCGCTGGTTCACTCCCCAGATGGCTTCAACAGCTGCAGCTGAGCGATGTGAAGCCAGGAGCTAGGAGCTTCTTCTACATGGGTGCAGGGGCCCAAGGATTTGGCCATCCTCCGCTGCTTTCCCAGGCTCATCATCAGGGAGCTGGATTGGAAATGGAGTAGCCAGGACTTGAACCACCACCTGTGTGGGATGCTGGCACTGCAAGCTGGGACTTTAATCCATTGTGCCACAGTGCCTGGCCCTGTATTTTCATTTATAAAATAAGATTCATTTATTTATTTGAAAGAGACGGAGGGAGAGACAGAGAGAAAGAGAACTTCTATACACTGACTGGTTCACTCCCTAAATGACTTCAACAGCCAGCCAGGTCTGGGACAGGCCAAAGCCAGGAGTAGGAACTCCATTCTAGTCTTCCACATGGATGGCAGGGATCCAAAGTACTTGGACCATGTTCCACTGCCTTTCCTAGAACATTAGCAGGAAGCTGGATTGGGGACATGGAGCACCTGGGACTGGAACCATCACTTTGATATGGGATGCGAGCATTGCAACCAGCAACTTAACCCACTGTGCTACAGCACTGGCCCTTATTTTTATTTTTTGAAAGAAAAATCAGTATAGTTTATGATGTATATGTAACCAGTGGTAGACTGTCAAATACCACCATTGATGAAAATCCTAGTGAGTATTTCAATCTGTTATTATTGAATGATGTCTGATCAAATAGATAAGTTCTTCAGAACATCATATTTGACTTTTTCTTTTGAGTTATGGTGGCGTCATTTTATAATTTGTTTAAGGCTTGAAACTTACCCACACCTGTATTGCTAGTGAATGGAACACTTTGGACTTGAATGAAGGCGATCTGTCTTTGAAAGCATTGCTCTTAATTCCTGCACTATGATCTAAGCACCTCCCGATAAATTTCCTACCTGTATCCAGCTCTCTCTCCTGGCATTTTCCTATCAACACCTTGTGCTCAGACATTACACGGCCCTCGCTGTTTTTGTTTGGTTTTGTTTTTGACCTTTGTAATACTTATTTTAGTTAGTGAATATTATATTGTAGAGGGCAAAAAATGCTGATTCATTTTCTTTACTCTGAGTTGCTGGCCCTTGGTCTCCATGTCACCTCTGACTAGCAGGCAATAAGGACTGCTGAGTGACTCTGTCAAATGGAATCAGTGTTGGTGGAAATCTGACAGAATAAAAGAGATCACAGCCGGTGCTGCGGCTCACTAGGCTAATCCTCCGCCTGTGGCACCGGCACCCCAGGTTGTAGTCCCAGTTGGGGCACCGGATTCTGTCCTGGTTGCTCCTCTTCCAGGCTAGCTCTCTGCTGTGCCCAGGGAGTGCAGTGGAGGATGGCCCAAGTGCTTGGGCCCCGCACCTGCATGGGAGACCAGGAGAAGCACCTGGCTTCTGGCTTGGGATCAGCTCAGTGCACCGGCTGCAGCGGCCATTGAGGGGTGAACCAACGGCAAAGGAAGACCTTTCTCTCTGTCTCTCTCTCTCTCACTGTCCACTCTGCCTGTCAAAAAAATAAAAAATAAAAAAAAAAGAGATCACAAATCTGTTTGTTAAGTATTCCCAATGGAATTCTTAGATTTCATATGAAGATCATCTAGGTAAGCACTGCAGGAGAGAAAATAAAAAAAAGCGGAGGCCCGGCACCACTCATAGTTCATCTGTCATGGACTGAGAGCCACTGGCAGGGCTGCAAGTGGAAGTCACCTCCCCTAACTCCCTATTTAAGGCTCTATCCTCTTTGCCCTCAAAAACTAACAGTATGGCCGGCGCCGCGGCTCACTAGGCTAATCTTCTGCCTTGCGGTGCCGGCACACCAGGTTCTAGTCCCGGTCGGGGCGCCGGATTCTGTCCCGGTTGCCCCTCTTCCAGGCCAGCTCTCTGCTGTGGCCAGGGAGTGCAGTGGAGGATGGCCCAAGTGCTTGGGCCCTGCACCCCATGGGAGACCAGGAGAAGCACCTGGCTCCTGCCATCGGATCAGCGTGGTGCGCTGGCCGCAGCGTGCCGGCCGCGGCGGCCATTGGAGGGTGAACCAACGGCAAAGGAAGACCTTTCTCTCTGTCTCTCTCTCTCACTGTCCACTCTGCCTGTCAAAAAAAAAAAAAAGAAAGAAAGAAAGAAAGAAAGAAAGAAATGAGACCGTTTAATTCACAGTTCTTGAGAGTCAAGGGCATGGCACCAGCTTCTGCTCAGCCTGCTGATTAGCATCACAATGATGGGAATGTATTCAGAAGAGGAATTCAAGGCGGGGAGAAGTTCGCTTATAGCAACTCATTTTCTCAGACACTAACCCAGTTCTACAAGAGCTGCATTAGTCTGTTCTGAAGGTGGTGCCCCATGACCACACCACCTTGCACTAGACCCTACCCCCTAAAGTTGCCAGCTCTTCAGTACTGCCATGCCGGAGACCAAACTTCTGATACGTGAAGCTTTGGGAAACACACTCCAGCCATATCCAAACCCTGGCAGTGGGACACCTGAGCACTGAATGGAGAATAGGATCCAAATAGACTAGAAAAAATTTCCTGTGAAGCACAGTGCAAAACGTGTGATTTGGATGGACAAAGAGAAGAGAAGAATGCTCAAGGCAGTGAAATTGGCACACTTTAAAATCCCAGATCTTGGAGTAGAGACAGGATCAGAGATCGCAGCCCATTCAGGATATGTAGGTAAGCTGGAGAGCAGGAAAGAGGAGGGAGTCTGGATAGAGGTAGGAGAAAAATTAGTGACTATGTGCCCTTCTGAAGAATTCAATTTCAAACTTTTTGGGATGACTTCAGAAAATGTTATGCTAGTAAAGTGTTGTGATTAGATCTGCGTTTTAGAAAGAACATTCTGGAAGAAGAATGTATTCAACTTTGGGATGGGCAAAGAAGACTGTAAAGATTAGAGGCAACAAAGTGAAGAGGCAAGTGACAGAATGGGAGAAAATATTTGCAAACTATGAAACTGAAAAAAAATTAATATTCAGGATCTATTATGAGCTCAAGAAACTCAACAACAATGAAACAAACAACCCAGTTAAGAAATGGGCAAAGGACATGAAAAGGCAGTTTTCAAATAATGAAATCCAAATGGCCAACAGGCATATGAAAAAATGCTCAGGATCACTAGCCATCAAGGAAATGCAAATCAAAATTGCTATGAGGTTTCTAGTTACCTCAGTTAGAATGGCTGTCATAAGAAATCAATAATACATGCTGTTGAGGATGTGGGGGGAAAAGGTACCCTAATCCACTGTTGGTGAGAATGTAAACTAGAACAGCCGTTATGGAAGACAGTATGGAGATTCCTCAGATCTACCACATGACTCAGCAATCCCACTTTTGGGAATTTACCCAAAGGAAATGAAATCAGTATATGAAAGTAGTATTTGTATTCCCATGTTTATTTAAGCTCAATTCACAATAGCTAAGATATGGAATCAACCCAGATGTCTATCAACTGATAACTGGATAAAGAAAATGTGGTATAAATAATCTATGGAATACTATTCTGCCATAAAAAAGATGAAATCTGTTTTTTACAACAGGAAACAATTATGCTTAGTGACAGCTGTAATATGTTTTCTCTGATATGTGGTAGTTAATATAAAATACAAAAAATATAGGAATTAAACAAACATCTTGTGATTTGGTTGCTGTTTTTAGCTCTTATTTATACTCCTATGGAACTGTGGTCTTTCTACTTTTTATTTGTTGAATATTGTGGTTAGTGGAGGATTAAACCCATGAATATAGAGTATATTGAAATTATGCTTTTGGGTGGCTGGCTCTGTGGCTTAGCAGGCAGGGCCACCACCTGTGGTGTCGGCATTCCAAATGGGCACCAGTTTGAGTCCCAGCAGCTCCACTTCCGATCCAGCTCTCTGCTATAGCCTGAGAAAACAGTAGAAGATGGCCAAGTCCTGGGGCCCCTACACTGGCGTGGGAGACCTGGAAGAAGCTCCTGGCTTCAGATCAGCGCAGCACTGGCCATTGCAACCATTTGGGGAGTGAACCAGCAGATGGAAGACCTCTCTCTCTCTCTCTCTCTCTTTCTCTCTCTCTCTGTCTCTCTGTAACTCTACCTTTCAAATAAATAAATAAATCTTTATAAAAATTATACTTTTGGAAAAAATTTTTAAAAAAAAGAAAAGGAGGGGAATTGAGGGAGGGAGAAAGAGAGGGATGGAAATATGGTTATCTTCTTAGAATTGTACCTATGAAATCTGTTGTCTTTATGTTAATAACAATTTTTTAAAAAGAAAACAAGATTAAAAACTAGGTACAAGGAGACGAAGGGAAACTGTTGTAACACAGTAGAGAAAAAGGAGCTATTCCAGAGACAGTAAGGACACAGTGACGTTATGAAAACACACGGAGAGGGTGTGTGGCATGACACCAAGTCGGAATTGCAGGATGAAGAACCTAGGAAGGGGATGCCTCTGATGGTCAGGAGAATGATCAACAGCGAGGAGAAATGCAGTAGTTCCCAATCATTCATTCAGTAAACACCTTGCATGCCTGTACAGTGTGCCAGTCTTGTAGTAGAGCCTAGAAATTAAAAGGTGAATTAAATTAGATTCCCTCCTTGTCTGTTGAGAGCTTACAGAAGCAGCAAAGATCAGAGGAGTAAGTAGAGGGCTAAGGGAAGGAAAGAAATGTGGATTGGCCTACCCTTGGACATTGTGTCCAGAGCACATTGGGGTGGGCAGTTGTCTCTGGGGAAGGTGACTCTATCCAGTGCTCTGAAGTTACACTTCTGTTTTTTTTTTTTTCTTTTAAAATCCATTTACTTGGGAGGTAGAATAACTGACAGAGAGAGAGAGAGGGAGAGACAGAGAGAAAGGTCCTCTATCTGCTGGCTTACTCCCCAAATGGCTGCAATGGCTAGAGCTGAGCCTAACCAAAGCTAGGTGCCAGGAGCTTCTTCCAGGTCGCTCATGAGTGTGCAGGGGCCTAAGGACTTGGGCCATTTTCCACTGTTTTCCCAGACCATAGCAGAGACCTGGATCAGAAGAGGAGCAGCATCCCATATGGGGTGCCGGCACCGCAGGCGGAAGCTTAGCCTACTGTGCCAGAGCGTTGGCCCCTACATTTCTGTTTTCAGTGTCCTTGAAAAAACTCTTTGCATAAATGGGGTGGATTGTTAACTTGCTCAGAAGTTTCCTTTGGGGACCTGAGTTATGGTGTAGTGGGTTAAGCCACCACCTGAGACTCAGGTATACCATATGGGCACCAGCGGCTCCACTTCCAATCCAGCTTCTGCTAATGTGCCTGGGAAAGCTACAGAAGACCTGAGTGCTTGTACCCTCCTTCCCCCCTCTGTCTTTCAAACAAATAAATAAAATCTTTTTAATAAATGTCCTTTGGTATTTGATTAATAACATGCTCATTGATGAGTTTATTTCAATCATCGTCTCTAGAATAACACTAGCTAACATTTATCAACTCTACTACATATCAGATAACTCGCTAAATATTTCAAATATATTGTTTTCTTCACTCCTCTCAACCCCCTTGAAAATGATACTGGTGCAACCTCTATTTTGTAAATGTGGGCCTCAAAGCTCAGAAAGATGGAGTAACTTACCCCAGAGGCTAGCAGTTAGAAAATGACTGACCTGGGCCAGGAGTTGTGCAGAGGGTGAAGCTGCCACTTGGTATACCCACATCCCATATCAGAGTGCTTGGGTTTGAGTCCCACCTCTGCTTCCAACCCTGCTTCCTAGTAATGCACACCCTGGGAGGCAGGAGATGACAACCCAAGTAGTTGGGTCCCTGCCTCCCATGTGGGAGGGAGACCCTGCTTCCTGGCTTCAGTTTGACTCAACCCAGCTACTTGGGCATTTGAACTACCAGATAGTAAGTCAGTCTCTCTCTGTCTTTCCAATAAATAAGCTTTAAAAAGAAAAAAACCAAGACAATGACCTAGAATTCAGACATGCAAATGTACTGTAAAACTTGTAGCTCCCTATGCAAAAAAAAAAAAATATGTGGTGATAACAACAGTACTGAAATGCGGCTTTCCCACAAGCAGTAGTATGTTCCTGTTGAATTTTATCTTGCTCATCTTTAAAATTAGCACGAAGTTCAGTGTTTTCAGAGATCATTGTTTTGGCTGAGTAAGTACAACAGATCTCCTCCTTTTACCCATGTGCACTGGCAGAGTTTGGCTGGGGGCCTTTTTAGCTCAGATAGAATGGAAATGTTGGAGTACTTTCTAGTAACAAAAACCCTTTACAAAGACACTTCATTTCCTAATAAAGATTGAATAGTAAAATATGGCTATTGAATAACTACTTTTGGCCAAGAGAAAGATTGTACTGGAGAAGGTTAAAAAGAATCTATTAAAGGGGCCAGTACTGATCTTCTGTATATAAAGAGAATTGAAAGTGAATCTTGATGTGAATGGAAGGGGAGAGGGAGTGGATAAGGGGAGGGTTGAGGGTTGGAGGGACGTTATGGGGGGGAAGCCGTTGTAATCAATATTCTGTACTTTGGAAATTTATATTCATTAAATAAAAGTTAAAAAAAAAGGGGGGCCAGTACTGTGGCGCAGCAGGTCAATGCCCTGTCCTGAAGTGCTGGCATCCCGTATGGGTGCCAGTTCGAGACCCAGCTGCTCCACTTCCAGTCCAGCTCTCTGCTATGGTCTGGGAAAGCAGTGGAAGATAGCCCAGGTCCTTGGGCCCCTGCACCCATGTGGGAGACATGGAAGAAGCTCCTTGCTTCGGATCGGCACAGCTCCAGCCAATTGCGGCCAATTGGGGAGTAAACCATTGGATGAAGACCTCTCTCTCTGGCTCTCTCTGCCTCTCCTCTCTGTGTGTAATTCTGATTTTCAAATAAATAAATAAATCTTTTAAAAAATCTATTAAAAACTCATTGAACACTTGCTCCTATGTGTCAGACACTGTGCTACGACCATAGAGATAAAAACATGAATGAGAAATGGTTAATGCACACATGTTAGAAGGAAGTCAGAGTACAACTTTCATTTCTGGTTCTCCACGAAGAACACCCAGAACATGCAACAAGTATAACTCTGGGTGCAACTGCAAAGAACAGATAGTACACTTGTAATGCTATACTTGGCTGTTACATTAAGGTGTGCCGTCACTGGGTTTGGTTTCCACAGTAAGGATTCTTGTAGGATGGGGTGTCCCCAGCTGGATGTATTACAAGATCTTGTCTTGGCATGAGTGAAGGACTGAAAGCTGAGACAGAGAGAGTGCAAGAATGGGGGTAGGATTTATTTAAAGAGATAGTACACACTCAGAAGTATATGCAAGCAGCCTCATTTGGAAGAATTGCTCCCCACTCCAGTTCATTTGACCTGTTTTGGGCAGGGGGTGGCACCCTGATTGAATCTACAAGTGCAGTTGAGTTTGGGCAGGGCTCAATGCATGTGATCTTCGGGAAGTTTCCTGGCGTCTCCACACAGAGATACATGTGTTCATCATGGCGTCTTCCACATGCTGGAGGAGGCTCAGGGCACCATGGGAAAGTGAATGTGCTGAATCAGCACAGAAGCTGGTGGGTTTTAGTGGTGCCAGGAGAAGGCTGGCAGCCTCCTAGTTCCTCATAACAGGACAAGAATTGGACCCGTGAAAGCTTCCTTTTATTCCTACAAATGATTTGCTGCACAGTCCAGTGTTTTACAAAAAGCTTCACACTTCGGCAAATCAGACACTTAACCTTTAATTTGGATTTACTTAATCGATTAAGAATCATTGACTTTTTTTTTTTTTTTTTTTTTTTGGTGCCAGGGGTAAAATACCTTCTTGATTTCCTTGGTCGTGTTTGCTTTTCTTTGTGCCAAGAATGTGACCCCTTCCTGGTTCCCTTGCTAGACAGGCTTAGTCAAGCAGGGGCCACTTTTGCTGACCCCTTTCTTTTATCTCATTTCCTCTTAGATCTCTGTTTTTCTCCTATCGCTCCACCTCTGACTGTTTTATCCGTTACAGCTCTTATTCTGGAGAAAGGGCCGGGACAGCCTTAGAAACAAACTCAGAGTTTTAAAACTGTCAGTGACAAAAGCAGTGTGACCCACATTTCCCTCTGCCTGCTCTGAGGAAGAGCACACAAATGTGGCAGAAGATCTGGGGCTGTGATGTTGAACCCATACTTCTTAATTATAATGCTGTGAATAGGCCAGCACTGTGGCTCACTAGGCTAATCCTCTGCCTGCAGCGCCGGCACCCCAGGTTCTAGTCCCGGTTGGGGCGCCAGATTCTATCTCGGTTGCTCCTCTTCCAGTCCAGCTCTCTGCTGTGGCCTGGGAAGGCAGTGGACGATGGCCCAAGTGCTTGGGCCCTGCACCTGCATGGGAGACCAGGAGGAAGTGCCTGGCTCCTGGCTTCAGATCAGTGTGGTGCACCGGCCGCAACGGCCGTTGGAGGGTGAACCAACGGCAAAGGAAGATCTTTCTCTCTATCTCTCTCTCTCTCTAACTCTGCCTGTCAAAAAAATTTTAAAGCTGTAAAGACAAGTGTGGTAAATTTTCTTAATCTTCTGACTTTAATCTTAAAAGAAATGAATCAGGAATAAATTTTGTGAGTTACATGAAACATACCACACAGAAACAAACCAAGAAAAATACTAAAATTTCTGCTTTAAGTTTCTTTTCTTTGTCTTGATTATAGTTCCCTGGCTAGAGAAAGTAATAATGTTGAAATGAAATTAATTAATTTCAATTCATTAGAGTGTACTATGTTCCAGGCCTGCTGGTGATCATGTTTCTAAAATATGTATGAACAGATGATCGACTGTTTCCGATCATGATTATGAAGCACAGTTAATTGTTTAACATAAATTATTTGGAGGTCATGATTTACAAAGTATGGTTAAGAAAGCCAATTGGTAGTCCAGTATTACTGATGCTAATCCAATGAAACCCCAGCCAGACTTCAGCTTTGTAAGAAATTGCCGTCAAGCTGTATTTGTGGACACGGAAGGAGGAAGCTGTCTTGAACATTAAGTTACAACATGAGAAACTTATCTTCCTGCCACCACCCTTTCTCCTTCGGATTCATCCTGAATTTTATAATTAAATTAATCTTCCTAAGTAGCAAAATAATCGTGTTACCCTTTGGCTTCAGTGGCTCTTTATTGTCTAGAAAAAGAAAATCCAGTTGGTTATAGCATTGGTCTGCAAACTTTTGAAAAAATTAGCTATGCCTAAACAGAGAGCAAAAATTAAGCATGCAAATATGACTTCTTCTGTATAAAACAATTATGTAAATGTATCACTATAGCTACCTAATATCTTAAAGGATAATTATCTTTTAGCACAGAGCTTATTGCTAATAATAGTGGTTTAAAGTTGTGTCCCAAATGGCCTACTTGATTGTTCAACTAATTTTATTAGACTACCTCCTCTTCTGTGCAATTAGATTTTCATGTGCTCTCTTTCTTTTTCTTTCTTTTACTTCCTAACACTGTTGTCAAAGAAGGGGAGGAGAAGTCAGCTTTGCAGCCTTCTTGTTGACGGTCTCTGCCTGCATTTTAATGTTTTCTATTTCTGTTTCATTTGCAGTGATCTTTTCCTGGATTGCCCATTTGTAATCATTTAGCATATATTGCATAATCCATCAGTTCGCAGAAGCAGAAATCCAGTTTAGAGCATACGAAGGCTTTAAAGTCTGAGAAGATAGCCGACTTTGACCTGAGTTTCTGGAAATATGGCAATCTGATATACAGGTAAATTCTACTTTTTTAAAAAATATATTTATTTATTTATTTGAAGGTCAGAGTTACACAGAGAGAGAAGGAGAAGCAGAGAGAGAGAAAGGTCCTCCATGAGCTGGTTCACTCCCCAATTGGCCGCAATGGCAGGAGCCGGGCTGATAGGAAGCCAGGAGCCAGGAAGCTTCTTCGGGGTTTCCCCCTCAAGTGCAGGGGCCCAAGGACTTGGGCCATCTTCTACTGCTTTCCCAGGCCATAGCAGAGAGCTGGATGCGAAGTGGAGCATCTGGGACTAGAACCAGCACCCATATGGGATGCCGACAGTGCTTTACCCACTACGCCACAGCGCCGGCCCCAAGAGAAATTCTTAATAGGACACATCTAACATTATTCGATAAAGTTTTATTAACTTTTCTTTAAAGTTTGTTTATTGATTTGAAAGACAGAATTACAGAGGGAGGGAAAGACAGAAAAACATCTGCTGCTGGTTCTCTCCCCAAATGCTCAGAACACCCGGGGTTGGACCAGGTTGAAACCAGGAGCCTAGAATTCCATGCAGGTCTCCCATGTGGGTGATAGGAGCTCAAGCATTTGGACCATCTTCCACTGCTTTCTCAGGCACATTAGCAGGGAGCTGGATCAGAAGCTGAGCAACTGGGACATGAACAAGTACCTGCGTGGGATGCCAGCAATACAAGTGGTGGTTTAACCTGCAGTACCACAGTGCCGGTGGTAAAGTATTTTTCAAAAACTATTTTTCAAAAAAATAAAGTATTTTTCAAAAACGATTACTGATTAATGCAGACCGAGGAATGAAGAAACTCCACAGAGGTGAGAAACAATGAGGAAGTGGAAAATGAACTCCAGGTTTTAATGAATCATTCATATGTCAAAGAAAAAACCCTGGATCTGGTCCAGGGTGTAAGTTAAGAAACATGACCCTGGCATACAGTCAGGATACATAGAGAAATATCCTTATTTTAAAAATAGGAAAAATTAACCACAGTTACAGAGAGAAAGAGTCATATTCTAGGAACTTTGAAAAAAAAAAAGGCAAACAAAATTTTTCATAATAATTCCTAACCTGAAGCCTGCATTCATGTGCATTTGTTGCCTAACTTCACATTATCCTTGTCTTACACCCTGCCTGCTCCCCTCAAACAACCACAAAAGCTAAAAACACCACACACCGGGTTCTAGTCCCGGTTGGGGTGCCGGATTCTGTCTCGGTTGCCCCTCTTCCAGGCCAGCTCTCTGCTGTGGCCCGGGAAGGCAGTGGAGGATGGCCCAAGTGCTTGGGCCCTGTACCCACATGGGAGACCAGGAGGAAGCACCTGGCTCCTGGCTTCGTATCGGCACAGTGCGCAGGCCGTAGAGACCATTTTGGGGGGTGAACCAATGGAAGGAAGACCTTTCTCTCTGTCTTTCCCTCTCACTGTCTAACTCTGTCAAAAAAAAATAATTACCCCAAAGTTCCAATGGAAGTCAGTTCACTCATAAAAACTTACTAACTGTACACAAAAACAAGACACCATGAGTGAAAGTGAAGAGGAGCAGCAAACTACTGCTATATCGCAGGTTGAAAAAAAACCACCGATGTTGGGAATGGCAACAAAGGCAAATATGAAATAATTGTGCTTAGTATGCTTAAAGGTACAAAACAATTTATTGAATGTATGATGGAAGGACAAAGTATTATTGAAATTAAGCAACTTTGAAAAAATATCAAAACAAATATCAGAAAATGAAAATCACAGTCATTGGTACTGGTAAATCTGTGTTTTGGTTAAATAGCAGATTTGAAATGGCTGGAGAGAGATTTTATAAATTGAAACACAGCTGAGCTAAAGAAATTACAGTAACTGTATGTTAGAGGCACATGAATAGGGAAAATACGTAAGGAAATGTTCAGGAACCTAAAGGATGAAAGGAAAGGTCATGTCTACATCCAACCTAAGTTCTACATAGAGAAAATATGGAGGATGACAGAGGAAATTTAAATTGATAATTACTAAAAATTTTCCAAGAGGGAGGAAAATATTAATTCTAAGATTTGGAAGACTAGTGAATGCAATGAAGAATAATTGAAAACAAGTACTCTCTTTATCACACTGTAGGGAAATTTCATGTTATCAAAGGGAAGATAGTAGGCAGAGAGGAAATACACATCACCTTAAAATACCCATCAACCGAGTTTTCAAGTGCCATAGTGGAAGCCGGAAGACAGCGTGAAGAGAGGTTGTCACCCAGGCTTGTCCTCCATCCTTGGCAGCCTCTGGACATGTAGAGGAGTCCCCTGTTGTGATGACTGGAGTGTGACTAGCAAGTTTTACTTCCCCATGCCTCAGTGTTCTGAGCATTCTGGGAGAAACAATAATACTTATCCCATAACATTACGAAGATCATATGAGCTAGATATGCAGAAAACGCAATTTAAGGGGCTGGCACTGTGGCATAGTGAGTAAAGTTGCTACCTGCAGCACTGGCATCCCATGTTGTCACCGGTTCATATCCCAGCTACTCCACTTCTGATCCAGCTCTCTGCTATGGCCTGGAAAGCAGAGGAAGATGGTCCAAGTCCTTGGGCCCCTACACCCACATGGGAGACCTGGAAGAAACTCCTGACTCCTGGCTTCAGATCGGCACAGCTCCTGCCATTGCAGCCATTTAGGGAGTGAATAAGCTGAGAGAAGACCTCTCTCTCTCTCTCTCTCTTTCTCTCTCTTTCTCTCTCTGTGCTTCTCCTCTCTGTAACTCTGCCTTTCAAATAAATATTAAAAAAAAAAAGTAGGGGCCAGCACTGTGGCATAGTGGGTAAAGCTGCTGCCTGCAGTGTTAGCATCCCATATGGGTGCCGGTTTGAGTCCCAGCTGCTCCACTTCTGATCCAGCACCTTGCTATGGCCTGGGAAAGCAGTAGAAGATGGCCCAAGTCCTTGGGCCTCTGCACTCGCATGGGAGACCTGGAAGAAGCTCCTGGCTCCTGGCTTCAGATTGGCACAGCTTCAGCCACCATCTGGGGAGTGAACCAGCATATGGAAGACCTCTCTCTCCCTCTCTCTCTCCCTCTCTCTCTCTCTCTCTCTCTCTCCCTCTGCCTCTCTGTAGCTCTGCCTTTCAAATAAAAAGTAAATAAATATTTTAAAAAAAGAAAATTCAATTTAAGTCTAAGTAGTATATTACCTTGGAGGAAATCTTGTAATAAGAAAGAGTCAAAACAAGGAAGGAGTTTCTAACATAGTAATCCATTCAAAAACCTCTCCACTTTTTAAAAAATGTGTTTGTTTTTTAAAATTTTATTTAAGGTATACAAATTTCATGTATTTCACATATAGAGCTTCAGGAACATAGTGTTACTTTCCACCCTACCCTCCCTCCCACCCACACTCCCACCATTCTTCCTCCTCTGTCTCCTATTCTCATTATTATTTTTTACTCAGATTTATTTTCAGTTAACTTTATACTCATAAGATTAACCCTACACTAAGTAAGGAGTCCAACACATAGCGTGAAGAAAAAAAATTCTTCCTTAACAGTTGAGACAAAGGCTGTTAAAATCATCGCATCTCAAAATGTCAATTTCAGCCCTATACATTACCTTTTAGATATGCTATTAGTTACCACAGATCAGGGAGAACATATGGTATTTGTCTTATTGGAACATGCTTATTTCACTAAGTATAACGGTTTCTAATTGCATCCATTTTGTTGCAAATGACAGGATTTCATTTTTTAGTGCTGTGTAGTAATCCATGGTATGTGTATGTGTGTGTGTGTGTGTGTGTGTACACACATACCATAATTTCTTTGTTCAGTCTTCAATTGATGGTCATCTGGGTTGATTCCATTTCTTAGCTATTGTGAACTGAACTGCAATAAACATGGTGTACAGATAACTTTCATATGCTGATTTCTTTTATTATTTGAGTGGTAGAGTTATAGGCAGTGAGAGAGAGAGACAGAGAAAGGTCTTCCTTCCATTGATTCACCCCCCAAATGGCCACCACGGCCAGCGCTGCACCGATCCAAAGCCAGGAACCAGGTACTTCTTCTTGGTCTCCCATGTGGGTGCAGGGGCCCAAGCACTTGGGCCATCCTCCACTGCCTTCCCGGGCCACAGCAGAGAGCTGGACTGGAAGAGGAGCAACCGGGACTAGAACCCAGCACCCATATGGGATGCCGGTGCTGCAGGCAGAGGATTAACCAAGTGAGCCATGGCACCAGCCCCTAATATGCTGATTTCATTTCCCTTGGGTAAATTCCTAGGAGTGGGATGGCTGGGTCATATAGTAGGTCTATATTCAGATTTCTGAGGTATGTCCTTAGTGTCTTCCACAATGCTTTTATCTACTTCTTAAACTATCTGCATCCTGTCCCCCATTTTTCTTCATTACCCTCTGTCTTCCAGTCACTTTCTGAATTCAACCAACAAATAGCTATAGAAAGCCTCCTGGATGCCAGGAAATACTCTGCATTGCCTTGTGATTCCCTAAGGGTACATATGGCAGAGACCAATCCTACTCCCTTTTCCTGATCACCTGGGGAGATTACATTTCCCAGCTTCCTTTGCAGCTATGTCAGGACTACAGCTGGGCTCTTGGCTAGTGGGATGGCAGAAATCATAGATACTGCCTCCAGACCTGACCACGAATCATCCACATGCTGTCTTGGCTAATAGGTCTGCTAAATGCAGAGTTGCCAATGGTGGACTCCAAGGAGAGCTCTGAATCAGCAAACGTGAAACATCTAATCAGACCGTGACGTAAGCAAGAAGGAAACTGTTATAGTGTTAAGCTGTTGAAAATTTTATGCTCACCAATGCAGCACGATTCTTTCCTTTTTAATTTTGCAAATGTAGACCACAGCACTGTGCCTCCTATGTAGTAGATCTCTATAAATACTTGTGGGAAGAGAAGATCAGGTTTGTAAATGAATGTAACCATCCTTTATTTTATCTGATGTGATCATTCTAATTTCTCTGCAATGCTTAATTTTAACAATAGTGTCTTTGCTTTTGGCAGGGGAGTTTCCTTTCTCTGCCTCTTTGTTTTCTTTTGGTTACTTATAATCTGTAAGATAATATAAGACCACTTTAGAGGTAATGTTCATAATGGATTAAAAAATGATTCTGTGTTTTTAAAGGAAAATTCAAAGTTGCTCATGGGATATTTCCCTTTCCAGAAAGGACAGCCATCTGAAACATTTCACGGCTGGAGTTGGAGCGGCAGTGACGTGATGGGACAGGATGACAGCTCGGAGAGAGGTAGGAGCCCTTCTCTAGCACTGAGGCCCTGCAGAGGAGATGAGCACAGCAGTGGGAAAGAGAGAACCAGAGGAGCTGTCAGAGGGTCGGCTTCGCCTCTTGCTTTGCCCTCAACCGTCTCTTCCTGCAGACTCTGCCCTGATGTGGTACTGGGGTGGGGGAGGTGAGGAACCTGGGTTAGCTCAGGGAAGGAGGACGAGGAAGGGGAGGAAGAGAAGACTCGAGTGCAGCAGCTGGGGGGAGATGAGCATTTCTGTGTTCAGCATATCGTGGCAGGCTTCCTGGGCGAGGCACTTTGTAAATTTAGCTTAGAGACTTGTGGACTGTTCTTACATGGCTCCATGCTAATAATGCTAACACACACTATTAGGTGTTCTCTAATTTTACAGTTAAGATGATTCTTAGGGTTTCAAGAATGGGAAAATAAATGAAACGCTTCAATTTATATTAAATCTGTCTACACTTGAAACCCACACATGTGTTATTTCATTTACTGTTACTTTTCTTATATTTCTCCAAGATTCCTTTGGAAATAAGCACTCTTGTAAGCTCACTTGGGATTCCAGGGAGACAGTTAGAAGCCCAGTTTCAAACATATGGCAAAGGAAACACATAAAATATTTGGAAATGAATTTTTCCAATCATAAACATTCTTACTAATGTTGGGAAAGCACAAATGAAACATTGATAGCTCTCCAGTGGTGATTTGATTCAAGGCAAGACGATTGGGCAGCCATTTTTCTCCTCAGTGCTTCATTTATAATCTTCACTCTTTCTTATAATAAAAACATTTGTATGAAACTATAGCTTAAACTGAAGAAATGCTCATTTTTATGTATCGTACTACTCAAACCAATAAGGATTCTGACGATTTCAACTGTTCTCAGTGTCAGAGTAGTCTTTGTAATTCCCTTTGGAACTTTTGATAGAAGACATTGGAATGCACAGCTCTTTACATATTTCAATTTCTGTTTTCATCAATCTCATAATCTCTGAAATGAAAACTTCAGACTAGGAAGCTTTGTTGTACATAGCTCTGGGGACAACCAGGTTTATGAGACATCTGTGTGCTCTCTACCACATTTTAGGATAGATGGAGATGGTTTCTTTAGAACCTTCCATGGGACCCCAGTTTCAGAATCATAAACAGAGATGACAGATTTTAAGAGCAACCAGAGGAAATGGGGCTGCTTGATGCAAGATAACACAATGAGGCGAGAAGGAATGGGACTGTAACGGCAACTTTCAAACTCTGGCCCAATTGACCATGGGGGTTTTGAGATTAAGTCAAGAGTCTAGGTGCACATGAAACCTTATCTTTATTCAGAATAAATAAGATCTCTTGCACATGTATGTGGTAATCAAAAATAAATATATTTATGTATAATAAATGTACATAATAAATGCAGATTTCTGTAGATGCCAGTGTTGCTGAATTCATGGTAGCTCTTGACACCCCACCAGTTACTTCCTCTCTCAATTATTTTTTTAACATTTTATTTATTATTTATTTGAGAGGCAGAGAGATGGGTAGATAGACACACAGGGTGCTCATTTGCTGGTTCACTCCCCAAATATTCCCACCTAAGCCAGGAGCAAAAACTCAATTGAGGTCTCCCATGTGGAAGGTGGGAACTGAATCCAGGTCTCCTATATGGGTGGTAGGAACCAAATCTCTTGAGCCACCACAATTGCCTCCCAGATCTATATTAGCAAGGCTGGAACTCAAGTCAAAACTTGAACCCCAGCACTCGATATGGGACAAGGGAGTCTTGCCCAGCAGGCAGTATGCCTGCCTGCATCTCCCATTAGTTACTTCCAAGAGGAATATTGGTTTGAATGTATGGGTCACTCCACAGTTCATGGTATAACAGAATTCCAATTGTAGTGCTATTCAAGGTGAGGCCTTTGGGGCAGTGACTCAGTTCCATGAGTGGGATTCATGTTGTGACATAAGAGGCTTCAGAAAGCTGCCCAGGTGTTCCACTTCCTGAGTCATGTGTCATGTGTGGTTACAGAGAAAGGGACCATCTTGGAAGCAGAGAGCAGGCCCTTATCAGACACAACACCTACTAATGCTTTGATCTTGGACTTTCCAACTTCTAGGACAATGAGAGACAAATTCCCATTATTTATAAATTACCCAGTCAAGGGCTCTATTTTATAGCAGTAAGGCTAAACTAAAACAAAAATGTGTTAGACACATTACCGAAGTACTGCCAGAGGAAGTTTGGTCGGGCTAACAGAGGTGTCCTGGGAGATAAAGAAAATTCTATATTAGTTGCAGCAAATTGTCTCCATCAAGTTTATCAGTCAGAGCTGCCAGCCTCCCTTCTGCATAGCATGTGTCATACTAGCTGCAGAGGGAAGTTCAGAGCTTACGTACAGGTTGTTGGTTTTACTGACTGGAAGTCTGTCCACCCAAGGATTGACTTTCCTGGTGGTGATTATCTGCATGACTTATCCCATAAAAGGCCCTGCTGTAGGCTTCATCAACTGTGGGCATATTAAGTGCTTTGGCTCGTATTCACGCCCTTGTTAGTGTCCTCTTGAATTGTGTTTGAAGACTGTTGAGACCCTTCGATCCCAGGCTTTCCTGCAAGACTAAAACCTGTGTCATCAACTGCTACATCTGGCGCTCGGTTCTCTCCTGTTTCAGTCGATGGGTTTTCTGTCATCCTAGGTTTGCTGTCATGGCAATCAAGGACCATACAAATATTCTGTAAAGGATAACACAGTTCTTAGTTTAAGAAAGAATGTTCCCTCCTTTCTGGAGAGTCCTGAGCTACATTTTCTTTCATTTGCCTTCCACAGTAATTGAATCGAACATTCATCTTGAATATTTTGAGCTGTTTCTTTTTGTCAATGTTAATGAACCAGATTGTTTTAGATTTTATTATTTTACTATTATTTATTACTTCACTATTTATTTTTATTACTATTTACTACTTATTATTTCTACTATTATTTATTATTTTATTATTTCCAAAAACTTCTAATGATTACACAATGATTCCACAAAAACATCTAATGAGGGATATGAACATGGGAAATTGTAAGAAAACGCATTTCCTTATTCTCAACTTTTACATGGATTCATCTTTGAGTCTGGTCTGCTTCAGAATTTGAGTGTTCAAAGAGTTGGGCCAGTTTCTCTCTCTCACCTTCTCCCTTTCAGCTCAGCCCTCCTAAAGTCTGAAAGTACATCGTGCCAGGGTGTAAAAATCTTTGGGAGTGCCAAACATAGAAGCTGTGCATATTGCTGTCTGAGAGGCCTCATTAAACAGCACCATAATTCACAGTAGAACTTGATGTGTTGCCCTCTCTTATCTATGTTTCTATGCAGTGTGCTCCACGTGGCTGTTTGGGCCCTTGTTGGAACATTCTGAATTTAGACATACTGAAGACTGAGAGGAGCAAGATTGGCGACCCTTTTTAAGGATCATTTCTTTTCTCCTAATTATAGGCAAGAGCAATGTATTTCTTCTGAGGGAGAGTGCAGTGGTCGCAAGGCAGAGTGTCTGCAGTGTGCACTCACAGTGCACATGGGTCCATCCAGACAGCAAATGCAGAGTTTTGAACTCTTCAGTGATCGCAGGCTTCACCAAATCCCAGTCGGTCACTTCCAGGATCACAGAGGAGACCGTGTCATCTACTTACAAGCACTGCAACACATCCCTCGTTTCCCATCACAACAGGCACCCACTCACCAATCAAATAGCCATTTTCTCTGTGTCTACACCCGTTGGTACGGTTAATGATTATGCCATGATTGGAAGCCAATTCCTCCACTTGGGCATGGATCCCATCCTTTCCCTGTTCAAGAACTTAGAACAACAATTCTCCTTTCCACATCATTAATTTTTCACATGCTACAGATTATTTTCTATCAGTCTGCAAGCATACCATGATTTTTCCTCTTAAAAATCTTGGGGGTTGTGTTCCTTTGTTGTCGTTTGGAGAGACAGAATATTTCCATTTTCTGGTTCAATACCCAAATGCCTATAACAGTCCAGGGCCAGGCTGGGAGCTGAAGCCAGAGCTGGCAATTCAATTCAGGTCTCCCATGTGGGTGGCAGCAACTCAGTTACTCCCGTTATTACCACAGCTGCCTATGGAGTGTGTTAGCAGGAAACCCGAACTGCTCTATATGCAAGGTGAGCATTTTAAGTAGTGTCTGGACCACCAGGCCAAATGCCTCTGTTTCCCACCCAGCAAATATCCTCTTTTAATCTCACTTTCTCTGAAAATTACCATGCTTTTGTTCTCATTTCTAAAAAAATTCTTCAAAAAATTTTGCAGGGCCGGCATTGTGATGTAGTCAATAAGGCCATCGCCTGTGACAGCAGCAGCCTGCATGGGTGCCAGTTCATGTCCTGGCTGCTCCGCTTCTCATCCAGTTCCCTGCTAATGGCCTGAGAAACCTGTGGAAGATAGCCCAAGTATTTGGGCCCCTGCCACCCATGTGAGAGACCCGGATGAATGTCCTGGCTCCTGGCTTTGACCTCTGACCACACCCAGCCCTGACCATTGAGGGCATCTGGAGAGTGAGCCAGCACATGGAAACTCTCTTTCTCTTCCTCCAACTCTGCCTTTCAAATAAATAAATAAATAGTTTTCAGTAAAAAAGAGCGTTGCATGCTTGCTTTTCCTGATTCTTCTTCTCTAGTCTCCTAAATAAGAGGGTACTTTAAAAAGTTAGTGAAAATGAAATTAAAGGATAAATTCATTTTGGTGCAATATTTTTTTGAAATCCATATATAGTTTTTCATAAAATGCATTTCCAGGAGAAAATCTGTCATGTACTAGGTGCTACAAGACTTTTACCCATCCTTCTACCAAAAATACATTATAGAATTCATTATATTTTCAGTTTCTAAATACAATGATCGATTTTGTGTTTATCTTACTTGATCTACCTACATGATTTAATATAGTTGATTATCTTTCCTCCTTGACATAAATTTTCCACTTGACTATCATCTTGGTTATTTTTCCCTCTCTCTATGTTGTTTTTCAGGCTCTTTCATTTTTTCTTCCTCCTCTAACCAGTGTCCCAGTGCTGACTACCATGTGCTTCTGTCATTGATCTTTTCCCATAGTCATTCCCTTCGTGATCTTATCCAGCTCGTGGCTTTAAACAGCATAGTCCAATAGCTAGTGAGTCTGAAGGCACGTATACAGCCCAGTACCTTCTCGTGAATTTCAGACTCATTACGGATTCTGTATATTTACAGCAAAAGCACTGATACGTTGCTTACCTTTTTTCATGTCTCACACCAAATGCCCTCTAGATGTTGGGACTCACCTTCAAAAAATGTCCAAACGAAAACCAATTCTCAGCAGCCAATCCCCGAAACCATCGTTTCTCAGTTAGATTAATCAATAGCTTCCTTGGAGGTCTCCTCTCTTTCACCCTTCCCTCCAGGGTATCCTCAATGAAGCAACCAGAGCGATCATTCCACAACGTAGGTGAGATCATGTTATTCCTCTCTTTAAAACCTGTCAATTCCCTCTCCTACCTTTCACTCAGAGTTAAAACAGACATCTCTACAACTGCTCCTTGAGTCCTTGAGTCTCCCATTGTATTCCAGACCTCTTCTGTACTCTCCCCATCCCTAACCACCCGGGAGACACATTGGCATTCTTGAACCTTCTAGGCAAGCTCCCTCATTAGGGTGTTGGCATTCACAGTTCTCTTTGTATGGAATACTCTTCCACACTTGACCCATCTTCTCTTCTCTTGTAAGGCATCACTCAAATCTTAGAAATACTGTAAGCACCCAGTGCTCTCCCCACCATTACATTCCTGACCTCTTTTTTCCTCTTCTGCTTTTTTTCCCCATAACATATATCACCTTCTACCACATCCTTTACTATAGTCATTGCACGTACCACTTGAGTCGTCCCACTAAGCTGTAAGGTCTCTAAAGGAAAGATCTTGCTTTGCTTTCTTTTTCTGCTGTATTCCAAGAACATGGAATGGCACCTGTCCATAGGAGGTGCATAAAAATATCTGTCAAATAAATGAATAAAAAATCCTTTAGGGCATAGGCAAGCAAGCAGTTTTGAAAACCAGTGACGTGAATGATTTCCAACCTCATAAAGTAACTATAAGCTCAAATGAGATATCGCTAAATGAAAACATAAACTCAAATTATGGTTTCAAACTTTTAAAATTCTACAGTATTCAGTTTGGATATGGTTTTAAGTCACTTTTTGAAATGTATTTCCAAATGAGCACTGTTCGTTAATTTTAGATTTGGTGCAGTAAGGAATTAGTTTCTAATTCAGGACCAATTTAAAGTAAGATAGTCTATGTATGTTTACTTTTGGAAGAGAATGGAGAACTATTCTTCAAAGTTTCATACTGTGTGTTTACAAAGTTTTCATTTTTGAAACTTTTTTAAAAAGTTTATTCATTTGAAAGAGCTACACAGAGAGACGAGAGGCAGAGAGAGAGAGAGAGAGAGAGAGAGAGAGAAGGAGAGGTCTTCCACTTGATGGCCCACTCCCTAGCCGGCCGCAACAGCCAGAACCACGCCAAGCCAAAACCAGGAGCCTCCTCCAGGTCTCCCATGGAGGTGCAGGTGCCCAAGGACCCGGGCCACACTCCACAGCCTCCCCAGGCCACAGCAGAGAGATCAGAAGTGAAGCAGCCAGGCCCCAAACTGGTGCCCATACCAAATGTCGGTGCCCCAGGCCAGGGCATCAACCTGCTGCGCCACAGCGCTGGCCCATTTAAAACTTTTTAGTAGAATATTCAGTTACTAAATTTTCTTTTTATAATTTTAATTAGTTTTTCAGATTCAGTATAGCTCATAGATCCAATTCTAAAAATACACTGATGTTCCTTTCCTCCCTCTCTCACTTGTTCCCCCCTCACCCTCACACTCTCCCTTTTTCTCCCTTCTTCTTTTTTTAGTTTTCAGATAACATATTTTAAATTTACATTATGAGGCGGGGGCTGGCACTGTGGCAGGGCAGGTTAACACCCTGGCCTGAAGCACTGGCATCCCATATGGGCGTAGGTTCGAGACCCAGCTGCTCCACTTCCTATCCAGCTCTCTGCTGTGGCCTGGGATACCAGTGGAGGATGGCCCAGGTCCTTGGACCCCTGAACCCCCGTGGAAGACCCCATGGAAGCTCCTGGCTCCTGGCTTCGGATTGGCACAGCTCCTGCCATTGCGGCCGATTTGGGGACTGGTTTATTTCACTAAGCATAGTGGTTTCTAGTGGCATCTATTTTGTTGCAAATGACGGGATTTCATTCTTTTTTATAACTGAGTAGTATTCCACACTGTCTATATCTATATCACAATTTCCTTATCCAGTTATCAGTTGATAGACATCTGGGTTGATTCCATATCTTAGCTATTAAGAATTGAGCTGCAATAAACATGGGGTACAAATAACAATTCATATACTGATTTTATTTCCTTTGGGTAAATTCACAAAAGTGGGATTGCTGGATCACATGGTAGATCTGTTTTCCAAATCTGAGGTATTCTAACTCAGGAGAGCTGAAACCTCATTGTGGTTTTGATGTGCATCTTCCTGATGGCTAGTGATTCTGAGCTTTTTTTCATGTATCTGTTGGACATTTGAATTTCCTCTTGAAAAACACCTGTTTAAGTCCTTTGCCCATTTCTTAACTGGATTGTTCGCTTTGCTGTTGTTGAATTTCTTGAGCTCTTTATAGATTTTGGTTATTAATTCTTTATCAGTTGCATAGTTTGCAAATATTGTCTCCCATTCTGTTGGTTGCCTCTTTACTAAGTGTTTGCTTTGCAGTGCAGAAGCTTCTCAGCTTGATGTAATTCCATTCATCATTTTGGCTTTCATTGCCTGTGCTTCTGGGGTCTTTTCCAAGAAGTCTTTGCCTATGCCACAGTTTGCCCAATGTTCTCCTCTAGTAATTTGATGATATCATGTTGTAGATTGAGATTCTTGATCCATTTTCAGTTGGTTTTTGAATAAAGTATAAAGTAGAGGTCTTGTTTCATACTTCTGCTTTTGGAGATCCAATTTTCTAAGGACCATTCGTTGAAGAGACTGTCTTTGCTCCAGGGATTGATTTGAGCTCCTTTGTCAAAGATTAGTTGGTTGTGGATATGTGGATTGACTTCAGGGTTTCTTTATTGTTCCATTGGTCCACATGTCTATATTTTTTGACAGTATCAGGTCATTTGGGTTGTAATTGCCTTGTAGTATGTCTTGAAATCTGATATTGTGATGCCTCTGGCTTTGCGTTTGTTGTTTAAGATTGCTTTAGCTATTTGCGGTCTCTTGTCTTTCCATATGAATTTTAGCATTGATATTTCTAGATCTAAGAAGAATATTTTCGTTATTTTGGTTGGAATTGAATTGACTGTAAATTGCTTTATGTAGTGTGGACATTTTGATTATATTGATTCTTCCGATCCATGAAAATGGAAGATTTTTCCATTTTTGTGTCTTCTTCTATTTCTTTCTTTTATGTTTTATAAATTTCAATGCAGAGATCCTTCACTTCCTTGATTAAATTTATTCTAAGTCATTTACATTTTTTGTAGCTATTGTGAATGGGACTGATCTTACAAGTTCTTTCTCAGCCATGGCATTTACAAAGGCTATTGCTTTTTGTGTGCTAGTTTTATATCCTGTAACTTTTTCTAACTCCTTTATGAGTTTCAATAGTCTCTTAGTGGAATTTTTTGGTTCTCCTATATATAGAATCATAGAATCATGTCATCGGCAAACAGGGATAATTTAACTTCTTCCTTTCTAATTTGTATCCCTTTGCTTTCTTTTTCTTGCCTAATGGCTCTAGCTAAAGCTTTTTTTTTTTTTTTTTTTTTTTTGACAGGCAGAGTGGACAGTGAGAGAGAGAGACAGAGAGAAAGGTCTTCCTTTGCCGTTGGTTCACCCTCCAATGGCCGCCGCGGCCAGCGCGCTGCGGCCGGCGCACCGCACTGATCCGATGGCAGGAGCCAGGAGCCAGGTGCTTTTCCTGGTCTCCCATGGGGTGCAGGGCCCAAGCACCTGGGCCATCCTCCACTGCACTCCCGGGCCACAGCAGAGGGCTGGCCTGGAAGAGGGGCACCCGGGACAGAATCCGGCGCCCCGACCGGGACTAGAACCCGGTGTGCCGGCGCCGCTAGGCGGAGGATTAGCCTAGTGAGCCGCGGCGCCGGCCTCTAGCTAAAGCTTTAAAAACTATGTTGAATAGCAATGGTGACATGAGCATCTTTTTCTGGTTCCAGATCTTCCAAGTTTTCTCCATTCAATATGATACTGGCTATGGGTTTGATATATATTGCCTTGATTTTGTTGAGGGATGTTCCTTCTATACCCAGTTTGCTTAAAGTTTTTGTTATGAAAGGATATTGTGTTTTATCAAATGCTTTCTCTGCATCTATTGAGATAATCATATGGTATTTATTTCAATTTGTGAGTATTTTGTTGAGGATTTTTGAGTCTATGTTCATCAGGTATATTGGTCTCTAGTTCTCTTTCTTTGTTGTATATTTTTATGTTTTTGGATTTAAGGTGATGCTGGTCTTAAAAAAGGAGTTTGGCAGGATCCCTCTCTCCCCCCGCCCCCTTTCAATTGTTTTGTGTAGAGTGAGAAGAATTGAAATTACTTCTTGAAAAGTCTGGTCATTTGTCTCTTTTTTAATGTAAGTACTTAATTCTCTCTTTTTATTTTATTTTATTTTTATTTATTTATTTTTTATTTTTTGACAGGCAGAGTGGACAGTGAGAGAGAGAGGGAGGAACAGAGAGAAAGGTCTTCCTTTGCCGTTGGTTCATCCTCCAATGGCCGCTGCAGCCGGTGCACTGTGGCTGGTGCACCACGCTGATCCGAAGCCAGGAGCCAGGTGCTTCTCCTGTTCTCCCATGCAGGTGCAGGGCCCAAGCACTTGGGCCATCCTCCACTGCACTCCCGGGCCATAGCAGAGAGCTGGACTGGAAGAGGGGCAAACGGGACAGAATCCGGCGCCGCCCGGACCAGGACTAGAACCGGTGTGCCGGCGCCGCAGGCGGAGGATTAGCCTAGTGAGCCACGCGCTGGCCTTAATTCCCTCTTAATACTACTTTTGCCATATCCCAAAGGTTTTCATTTGTTGTGTTTTCATTTTCACTTATTTCCTTTTCAGTTTCTCCCATGACCCTTTGATCATTCATCAGCATATTGTCTAATTTCCAAATATTTATTTTAACTAATTTTTTATCTGATGTTCTATTTTTATCTTTTTTTAAATTATTTTTTTAATTTTTAAATTTTTTTTTATTTGACAGAGTTATAGACAGTGAGAGAGAGAGAGAGACAGAGAGAAAGGTCTTCCTTCCATTGGTTCACTCTCCAAATGGCTGCTACGGCTGGCGCTGCGCTGATCTGAGGCCAGGAGCCAGGTGCTTCTTCCTGGTCTCCCATGTGGGTGCAGGGACCCAAGCACCTGGGCCATCCTCCACTGCACTCCTGGGCCACAGCAGAGAGCAGGACTGGAAGAGGAGCAACCGGGACTAGAACCCAGCACCCATATGGGATGCTGGTGCCGCAGGCAGAGGATTAACCAAGTGAGCCACGGCGCTGGCCCCCTATTTTTATCTTAAAAATATTTATTTTATTTATTCGAAAGGCAGAGTTAGAGAGGGATGCTGGGAGGGAGCGAGGGAGTGAGAGAGAGGGAGGGAGAGAGAGAGAGAGAGAAAGAGCGAGCAATAGAGAGATTCTTCATCTGCTGGCCACAGTGGTCAGGTCTAGGCCAGGATGAACCAGGAGTCCAGAGCTTTGTCCAGATCTCTCACATGGGTACAGGGGCCCAAGCACTTGGGCCATCTTTAGGTGCTTTCCCAGACCATTAATGAAGAGCTGGATCAGAAGTAGAGCAGATGGGACATGAATCAGTGCCAATATAGGGTGCTGGCTTTGCAGGTGGTGGACCAACACACTAAGCCACAGTGCCGGCCCCTCCAAGTTTTATGAGAGCTGTAGTGTTCTTGTTGTTCATTTCCAGTTTTATTCCTTTAGATCTGACAAGATGCATTGTTATGATTTCAATCTTCTTAAATTTGCTAAGTCTTGATTTGTGGCCCAATATGTGGCCTATCCTAGAAAATACTCTATGTTCTGATGCGAAGAATGCGTATTCTGTAGCCATTGGGAGAAATGTCCTGTAAAAGCCTGTTAGGTCCATTTGCTCAATAGTATATTTCAACACCATTATATCTTTATTGATTTTCTGTCTGTATGATCTGAACATTGATGAGAGTGGGATGTTAGTCACCCACTATTATTGTGTTGGAGTCTACCTCTCCCTTGATGTCTAGTAGTATTTGCTGTATATATCTGAGTGTTCTTGTGTTGGCACATAAATATCTCTGATTGTTATGTCTTTTTGCTGAATTGAAACTTTTATCAAGATATAATGTCTTTTTAAATCTCTTTTTACAGTTTTTGATTTAAAGTCTGTTTTATCTAGTGTCAGTATAGCTACTCTGGCTCCTTTCTGGTTTCATTTTGCCTGGCATATTTTTTCCAGCCTTTCACTTTCAGTATATGTGTATCTTCGTTTGTCAAGTGAGTTTCTTGTAGGCAGCATATATTGGGATCTTGGATTTTTTATCCATTCAGCCAACCTAAGTATTTTGACAGAAGAATTTAATCCTTTTACACTCAAGTTTTTTTTTTTTTTTTTTTTTTTTTTTTTGACAGGCAGAGTGGACAGTGAGAGAGAGAGACAGAGAGAAAGGTCTTCCTTTGCCGTTGGTTCACCCTCCAATGGCCGCCGCGGCCAGCGCACTGCGGCCGGCGCACCGCGCTGATCCGATGGCAGGAGCCAGGAGCCAGGTGCTTTTCCTGGTCTCCCATGGGGTGCAGGGCCCAAGCACCTGGGCCATCCTCCACTGCACTCCCTGGCCACAGCAGAGGGCTGGCCTGGAAGAGGGGCAACCGGGACAGAATCCGGCTACCCAACCGGGACTAGAACCCGGTGTGCCGGCGCCGCTAGGCGGAGGATTAGCCTAGTGAGCCGCGGCACCGGCCCTCAAGGTTTTTATTGATAGATAAGAACTAACCCCTGGTATTTTCTTGATTGGATACTGATTATACCTGCTCTGTTAGTGAATTCAGTGGTGTCATGTGTTTTCGTAATGTTTACCTCTAATGCATGTCCCACTTCAGAATTTCTTATAAGGCTGGTCTGATGGTAGTGAATTCTGATTTTTGCTTATCTGGAAAATACTTTATTTCTCCTTCACTATTTTTTAAAGATTGATTTATTTTATTTGAAAGGTAGAGTTACAGAGAGGCAGAGGCGGAGGCAGGGGCAGGGGGAGGGGGAGAGAGAGGGGAGAGGGAGGGGGAGAGGGAGAGGGAGAGGGCCCCTAGATGGTCGCAAAGGCCAGAGCTGTGCCCATCTGAAGCCAGAAGCCAGGAGCCAGGAGTCTCCTCTGGTTCTCCCATGTGGATGCAGGGGCCCAAGGACTTGGGTCATCTTCCACAGCTCTCCTAGATGACAAAAGAGAGCCAGATCGGAAGTGGAGCAGCCAGACCTCGAACCAGTGCCCATATGGGATGCTGGCACTGCAGGCAGCAGCTTCAGCCACTATGCCACAGTGCCGGTCCCTCTCCTTCACTTTTAAAGGATAGCTTCACTGGATATAATAATCTTGGTGGAAGTTTTCTTCTTTTAAGACTTAAAATATATCATCTCACTTTCTTCTGGGTTTCTTGCTGAGAAATCTAATGTTAATGTAATTGTTTTTCATTTACATGTAATTCGACACTTACTGTTTAGGATTCTCTCCTTGTCCTTAACTTTTGACAATTTGACTACAATATCCCTTGGAGAAAATTTTTTGGGTTAAATCTGCTTGGAGTCCTTTGAGTTTCTTATATCTGGATGTCCATTTCTCTTTTAACACCGGGAAATTTTCAACTATTATCTACTTTAGCAGGTTCTCAACACCCTTTTCCTTTTCTTCTGCTTCAGGAATACATATTCTATGAATATCTGGTTGTTTAATGGTATCCCATATTTCATGAAGACATTTTTCATTCTTTCCTATTTATTTTGGTCTGATTGAGTTATTTATTTATTGAGCTCGTGAATTCTTGCCTTCACTTGGTCCTGTCCGCTGTTAAAGTTCTCAGTCATGTTTCTTATTTCATTGATTGAAGATTTCATCTCCAAAATTTCTGGTTGATTCTTCTTAATGATTTCTATCTCCATAATAATACATTCACTCATGTTATTTGTTCACTTCCTCACTTCTTTGTATTCTCTTGCTTCACATTGAGTTTCCTTACAATCATTATTCTGAGTTCTACGTCTAGCATTTCACAGATTTCCTTCAGCTCAGGATCTAATTCTGGAGGAGTATTGTGTTCTTTAGCAGGCATGACGCTACCTTGCTTTTTCATGTCTTCTGTGGCCCTGTGTTGACATCTGTGCATCTGGTATAATCATCCCTTCTCCTTTATGGAGTAAGTCTTACGGGAAATGAGTTTATGGTTTAGCTGGAATGCAAGGTATCACTTTACTTGTTGCTTTGGCTTTGGTTCTAGGTGAGCCCAGGAGTGCAGTCTCTGAGTGACTTCTTTGGCTTAATCGATGTCTGTTGTGTCTATAAGTGCCACAATGGTCTAGTCTGCTGTCGTTTGCAGGGGTGGATGTATGACTCTGAGATGAATATGGGTTTTCTATGATGTTGTATCTTTGATATACAGAGAATTCCATGTCAGTCTCCTCGGGGATCGTGATAGCCAGGGCCCTGTTCTTGGTGCTGAGGGAGACAAGGTGGCTGTTCCCTTCTCCCACTGGCAAGCTAGAGTGATGCTGGGGCTTGTGGCACCCCTGGCTGTGGCTCTAGGACTCTGTGATGCAGATGGATGCTTCCTCAGGTCCTGCTGGGACAGTCCAACTGGTACTGTGGCTTATAATACCAAAAGCCCTAGTCTTGAGACTAGGGGATGTGAACTGAATCCTGCTCCAGTCCTGTAGGGTGACTACAAGGTATACAGGAGATTTTACTCAGGAGGGTATGGGTCCAGAGAGGTGGACGCAGAGGACTCCTAGGTCCACCAGGTAGATTCTGGGGGAACTGAGAAATTAAGAACTAGCTGTTATGGTCATAGTGCTGCAAGGCACAGTGGAGTCATTACCCACATCTCCCAGGGTGGGGGTAGATTTGTTATGGACTTCTGCTGATATTAGTCCCCAGAAATTAATGGCAATCCCCCTGGCTCATGTAGAGTGTGCGAGCATAGCTCCAGGGTTAATGCCCCAAAACTCCCGTAGTTGCAGGATGCAAGGGATCTGTTATTTGCCCCATTCTTTGTCCTGACTCTGACTCCAGTGGATTCTGGGAGGAGTGGAGCGGAGGTGCACTATGTGCATTTCCCCCGCAGAGTCCTTTGCTATGAGGAGTGGTGTTGTGGGAAGGAGGCAGTGCAGCTTCCCTGCTGCGAGCCTGTGTTGCCCAGACCACCGTCAGCTCTCCAGGCTGGAGTAAAAGTGGGCAACCGTGGAATTCCGTCAGCTGGCATGGCGAGTGGTGGGGTGCGTAGCACTTTCTTCCTACATTGACACCTTGGTAAGATGGTGGCTCACTAGCGGTACGGCAGGCCACAGCAGTGTCTCTGTCCCCTTCCTCTTGTCCCCTTCATTGTTTTGCCACTTCTCTGCCTAAAATTTCTGTCAGCCACACCCCTGGAAATGTGGTCCTTCCTTTGTTCTTTTTGTACCCCAGAGCAGCTGCAGTCAGATGGCTACACTATTCAGCCATCCTGGAGTTCTAGTATTTGATTGATTGATTGATTGATAGATAGATAGATAGATTTTATTATTTATTTGAATGGCAGAGCTACAGAGAGAGAGAGAGAGAGAGAGAGAGAGAGAAGTCTTCCATCTGCTGGTTCACTCCCCAGATGGCCACAACGGCCGGAGCTGTGCTGATCCGAAGCCAGGAGCCAGGAGACTCTTCTGGGTCTCCCACATCGGTGCAGGGGCCCAACAACTTGGGCCATCTTCCACTGCTTTCCCAGGCCATAGCAGACAGCTAGATCAGAAGTGGAGCAGCCAGGACTCAAACCAGCGCCCATATGGGATGCCAGCACTGTGGGCGGCAGCTTTACCCACTACGCCATAGCGCTGGCCCCATCTAGTTATATTTTAAAAGACAAAATAAAGAATTGGTTTATTGCCATCATGTGTTTGTTAGTGTCAATTCTTCTTCAGCATTTCTTTATTAAGAGTAAGTTCTGGCAAGCGCCGCGGCTTACTAGGCTAATCCTCCGCCTTGCGGCGCCAGCACACCGGTTCTAGTCCCAGTCAGGGCGCTGGATTCTTTCCCGGTTGCTCCTCTTCCAGGCCAGCTCTCTGCTGTGGCCCGGGAGTGCAGTGGAGGATGGCCCAAGTGCTTGGGCCCTGCACCTGCATGGGAGACCAGGAGAAGCACCTGGCTCCTGGCTTCGGATCACCGCAGTGCGCCAGCTGTGGCAGCCATTGTGGGGTGAACCAATGGAAAAGGAAGACCTTTCTCTCTGTCTCTCTCTCTCTCACTGTCCACTCTGCCTGTCAAAAAAAAAAAAAAAGAGTAAGTTTTGTCAGTTAAAAGCCAAAGCCGTGGGGCTGGTGCTATGGCGTAGTGGGTTAAGCCTCTGCTTGCAGCGCTGGCATCCCATATGGGCACCTGTTCAAGACCTGGCTGCTCCACCTCCAATCTAGCTCCCTGCCAATGTGTCTGGGAAAGCAGCCGAAGATAGCCCAAGTACTTGGGCCCCTGCACCCATCCGCCTGGGACACCCGGAAGAAGTTTCTGGCTCCTAGCTTCAGGCTAGCCCAGCCTGGCCCAGCCTGGCCCAGCCTGGCCATTGCAGCCACTTGAGAGTAAACCAGTGGATGGAAAATCTCTCTCTCTGCCTCTCCTCCTTTCTCTGTAACTCTGCCTTTAAAAATAATGCCAAAACAATGCATGTCTTTTGAAGAAAGAAAAAGAGCCTTTAGAAATTATAGTCAATACTTTAACATCTGCTCCTTCCAAATACCCCTTAGAAATTGCCACCTTAAGATTTTAATTTCTTTTCCCGCCAAAAAGCCAAATTTAATTACTACAAAACCAATTGGCAAGCATCTTAGCAACACCAGAAAAATAAACTGCATGGCTTTGTAAATATCCTGTGGGACCCAATCTAACATTTTTGTAGTACAGAATGACAGAACTGGTTAGAACAGGTATAATTCATCTGGCCTTGGATAGGATCACTGTAGGAATGGAAATCAGGACTCCAGAAAAATGTAGTCTGGCATATCACGTCAGCTCCTTCTTTCACTCCATTTCTAGCGAGGCCATAAGTAAACTTTCTGAATAGATATGTTTTTGTGGTTACAGGAAAATTTAGTTAGAGACAGCACGTAGCTAATGGCTGGTGGCACACACAGGAGTGAGAACTCCTACAAATCCATGCTGTGTAACTGGCCCGCATCCGTTAATGTCAAATGGCACAAGCTCACATTCAGTCATTTTGCATCTTTCTAGAAGGAACAGGAAACTGACTGTTTAGGATAAAACTGACTGCAGCAGCAATGCACAGCAGTATCCCAAATAGAGTATGCAGGAGGGTGCTGATTTTCCAGATTGCCTGGCTAATACTGTTACTCAGGGGAAGCATTTCTCTGGGGCGGGGGTGGGGTGGGGTGGGGGTGGAGCAGTCAGCCAAGGTAACACTGACCTGGAGGCCAAATATTTTGGAGACTTTATGTTGAATCTAGTTGTTTGTCTTTCATGTTTTATTTGATGATCACAGTAATGGAACTCAGAGCATATACATTAAAATAATGAGTAATTTCAAATAGAGCAATAAGATATTTGCCACTGTATGTTGAGCTTTTTATCTGGTCCAAAAACAGTAATTCAGTTTGATTCATTTTAACAAGAAGATTCTTGTCCCCATAGTGACCCAAATACAGAAGAAAAAAATACACATGATTAAATTCAAGAATGTGTGGCTTAGCTACAAAGAGAGATAGTAAACACAGAAAATGATATATTGGAAATATGTAATATTATTTTAAGGTAGATATGACACAGGATCTTGTGTGCATAGATTAACAGAGAAAAGTAAATTACTCTCAACTCTGGTATGAATATTAAAATGTCTTATACCCAATTTATAAGAAATATGAAAAATATGAAAAAACTGAATTCATAGGCATGAAAGAAACTGACTAAAGGCTTAAAACTAGGTGATAGAGAGACAGGCTAAATGAATGGGGTCATTATCCAGTAGAGGAGATTGTGGGATGACCTTCTAATTTATAAAGGAATATTATGCAGATCGTGAGCAGCTGTTACCCATCTCCACGGAGGACTAAACCGAAGGAAGGAAGTCTGAAGTTTGGCTTGTGAGACTTAGGTTAAATATGAAAAATAGTTTCCTGACAGCACGGGTTGTAAAATACGGAACAAATTCCTCCGAGGCATCGTAGAATCTCTTTCCCTGGTTATCTGCTAAGAACATAAAGTGCTTACCGTCCGCCAGCCATGAGCGCACAGCAGGGCTGTGGAGTAACCACCAGGGAGAACATGCTGTAACTCAGACGCCTGCCTTCTGAGTCGGTACAATCAGATGTGCTATTTCCACCCAAGCAGACTGCCATTGTTGGAATTTTTTTATTTTTATTTATTTTTTTGGGGGGGGGTCTTTTTTTCTTCCTTTGTGTTTTTGAGAAATGATAGCTTAGGGGTCGGGAATTTTATTCACAGCATTATATTTCTCTGATATGAAAATAGTACCTTCTACTTTGTGTTCGAAAATAAGCGACTCATTTTTCTGGGTCTCTACAAGTAGTTCAGCTCTGCAGGACTTTTAGCCATCATCAGATATTGCCCTCTTCACCATGCAGGGGGACAGGGATGAGGGCTGGTAGTTTGGCCCCTGTGTGTTTGTCACCCTGTAGCTAGGGCACTATTTCCAAGAGACCCGGCTCAGTATATTTTCATCTGACAAAAATATTTCAACTGCCAGGAAAAGCAAGACTTGAGATTTGCTCCCAGCAATAACAACCACCTTGTTTCTTCTTGATTTTACATGGATTAAGCTTTTATGTCTCTCTTGAAAGAGAGAAGATAAAAATCTATCTTAATGTTCTTGAGCCTAAGAATTTAGTCCTGTGCTTTTACTCCTCTTAAGCGAATAAATCTGGCACAGTAAGTCTGAGGCTTATTGTTCATGCTGATGTCCAAGTCTGAATTTCCTAAGGAGGTGACTATACATTGGCTACAGCCGTCTCTGATTTTGTTTGTGTTTGTCTTTGTTTTTTAAAGTAGTTTGCAATTCTGGCTTTGCTAACACTGTTTTTTTTTTTTTTTTTTTTAAGATTTCCTTATTTATTTGAAAGGCAGAGTTACAGAGAGGTAGAGAGAGAGAGAGAGAGAGAGAGAGAGAGAAAGAGAGAGTCTTTCATCTGCTGGTTTACTCCCCAAATGACCGCAACAGCTGGAGCTGGGCTGATCCAAAGCCAGGAGCCAGAAGCTTATTTCTTCCAGGTCTCCCACATGGGTGCAGGGGGCCAAGCACTTGGGCCATCTTCTGCTTTCCCAGGCCATAGCAGAGAGCCGGACTGGAAGTGGAGCAGCGGGGACTGAAACCAGTGCCCATATGGGATGCTGCTGCTGCAGGCAGTGGCTTTACCCACACAGCCCTGCTACACCACAGCCCCGCTACACCACAGCCCCACTACACCACAGCCCCGCTACACCACAGCCCCGCTACACCACAGCCCTGCTACACCACAGCCCCGGCCCCTGATGGGTAGAGAATACATTCCCTGAGACAGACTTCCTCTTCCCTCGCCTTTTCTTTCTCTTCTTATCAGAAGACCATGGCATCACCGCTATGGAAATATTATGACACCTGAATTCAATCTTGAGGAAATATTTTAAAAATAAAGGACGACTTAATATTTTTTTCCAAAGAAACCTTTTATTTGAGGAATACAGACTTCATGCATTTCGTAAGTACAATTTTAGGAATATAGTGGTTCCTCCCACCATATCCGCCCTCCCACCCACACTCTTACCCCTCTTCCTCCTCCCTCTCCCATTCCCAGTCCTATTCTCTCCTAAGATCTATTTTCTATTAACTTTATACACAGAAGACCAACTCTATACTAAGCATTCAACAATTTGCACACACACACACATACAAAACTGTTCCTCAACAGTCGAGACGAGGGCTGTTCAAAGTCATTGCATCTTGAATTTAATTTCACTCTTTTTTTTTTTGAGAAACTTAATTAATTTTAAAGAAGCACCCCAGAATGATACATCTTTTGGGAGCACTTAGACATAACTATAACTTATAGGACATAATATCCTCCACTTAATACATTAAAAGAAAGTAGTCCTTGAGAACAATTTTATCATTAATTAAGGAAGCACCTAAGAAAATAAGTGGAGTTGGACATTTAGGCATAACTAAAACTTTTGAAACATAATAATAAAGGACTACTTATAAAATAACTTGCCACAGTATTTAACAGCATCAAGGCCAGGAAAGTCAAGGAGAGATTGGAGGTTGTCCCAGCTATGAGGCTATGGAGAACTAACAATCAAAAGCAACCTGTTACGGCTCTGGGCTGCACATTTTCCTATAAATAGCATTACTAAGTTAAAGTGAATTGAGCTCCTAAGCGGGAAGGAGGTTGTTAGTGGATATTTATACACCACGGGCGTGCAAGGATTCTCCTGTGTTCCTAGTGCTTGCTCGGATGTACCTGACCTCCTTTGTCACATGCCAGTGGTAAGGGTCAGCATTTAGCACAAGGTCGTTAATCTTGGGGCCCGCTGTGTGACTGTCTATAGAATACACCATCTTGGAAGGCAGTGTCTGTTCAGAGCGAAGAAGGGCAGGCGTGCCTTCCGCTCACCAGAAAAGATTAAGGTTCCCTGAGCTCCGAGTTCCTTTCTTGTAACCGGACCCACTGCTTGCACAGCTGCCCTGGTCTAGCCCTCAGAGCTGCTCTGTGAGAACGAGGCTCAGAAATCTGGCAAGAAGTGCCGCTCCTCCGGCCACTGCTATCGCTGTGACTCATAAACTCCTGCATCTCTGATCCATAACTTTTCTTTTCTTTTTGGCCTTTTTAATTTTTATTTTAATATTTCCAATATGACAGAGAATATGAGTTCAATGAGCACCCACAGATTCAATAATCTTTCAATATTTGGCCATATTTGCTTCAAATGTAAATATATATTTACTCACATAACATTTTTCTTGAATTCAGAGATGGATATATGAACATTACATAACATGGAATTCATGAAAAAATCATAAAGTGAGCAAAGCAGGGTATGTTATTATACAAGAGTTATAATTTAGTGAAGACAACATTTACAAATATCTATATACCGAAGAATATGGCATTCACATAGTTTTTAATACTAAATATGTATTAACTTAGACATATTGATATCGGAATTTGGGGTGCCATGCCATATCACCACATGCTTATTAATAAATATCCAATATTAATAAGCCCAAGTGGGTTCTTGCCTAATATTTAGAGAAGAATTCTAAATACCGGCATAAATGAACAAGGCAGCATGGTACATTTTAAGCTTTTATTCAGTGTGAAAAATGCATAGGAGAGTGGAAGCTTTATCTAAGAGAGAGGGGTAAATCTGGGTTCATACCGAGTGCCAGCAACCAGCCACGTGGAAGAGCATCTAGGCCAGGAAGCATGGGGCGGGTTGGCCCGAAGGCCACGCACCCTGGAGGTGCAGGGCTGCAGCCAGCCCCCTCCTGGCAAGAGGCCAGGGAAAAGAAGAGGCTGGACACACTGTGTCCCAGGCTTTCAATCCACTTCCAAAGGGGAGTGATTAATTAACCTGATTGACCTGTGGGCACTCAGGTGTGGCCAGGAAGGGGCATGAGGTCACACAAGGGCGTGGTGAAGGCATGGTCTTCCAGCTCACAAACCTGATCAATTTCAACCTGTAGGCCTGTCTACTTCAATATGAGAAAGAAATACGTGGAATTTGACTTTACTGTGTCTGACTTAAATTTCACTTATCATAGTGATCTCCAGCTCCAATATTTTTGTTGCAAATGTCAGGAACACATTTTGTTTGTGGCTGACTATTCCATTTTGTAGTTACACATTTTCTTTATGCAGTCATTTGCTGATGGACATCTAGGTTGATTCTGTATCTTTACTATTGTGAATTGAGCTGCACTAATCATGGGAAGATAGGCACCTCTTTCCTATGCTCATCTCATTTCTTTTGTGATCCAGAGTCTTCCACCAGCATCCACAAAACTGTGGCAGGTTAGCTCGCCAACTGGGAAGTAAGGTAAATCTCACATCCTTTGCAGTTTTTGGTGGTCCGTTTCTCTGATAATTTCATTCACAGTTGTGCACTGATCCCAATTACCATTTATATGGGGTAATAGAGTTTCCAAAGTGTACCACTTGCTTTTGATTAGCCTTCAATTGGTCTGTGTTCTTTATTTACCTAATGTGATGACTTAATCATACATGGTAGTATGTCTATACAATGAAATACATGAGTCAAAATAGATGAAACTCACAAATATGAATGTTGTGATAAAGTACAGAGGATACACCCTAGTATGGTATCATTTACCCCAAACTAAATAATAATCATTTAGGGATCATTATTATTATAAACATGAAAATCAGGATAGTATTAGTTGGGGGATAAAAAGGGAATATGTCCATCTGGCCTTCAAGATTTACATAGTGTTCTGGTTGTTGGGGTAGGTGGTATGCACAGGCATTTGCTTCATTAATATCTTATGATATATAAGGGTCCTTCCAAAGGTTAATGGGAAATGCATATAAAAAAAGAAACTTGCAGGGATTTCAAAGTTTATTTGCACCAAAACAAGCTTGTCTTTAATTCCATTTTCCATGAGCTTTTTGCATTCACCTCATATGTATTTGTTGGACATAGAAGTGATGTTTCAGAGCCTTTCTACCCAGATCCAAAAAAAATCAGTGTAAAACAACATTATTATTGTTTTATTTAAATTATTTATTATTTATTTGAAAGGCAGACTGACAAATGGAGAGAGGGAGAGAGAGAGGTATCTTTCATTTGCTGGTTCACTCTCCTATTGGCTTCAACAGCCAGATCTGGGCCAGGATAAATCCAGGAACCAGGAACTCCATCTGGGTCTCCTACATGGGTATAGAAACACAAGTACTTGGGCCATCTTCCACTGCTTCCCAGGTGCATTGCTAGGGAGCTGGATCAGAAGTAGAGTAGCCCACACTCAAACCAGTGCTGATATGTGATGCAGGCACCCAAAGGGATGGCTTTACCTGCTGTGCCAGAATGCCAACCCCGATTTAATTATTTTTTGAGATGCGAGAGAGGGAAGAGAGAGAGAGCTCCTATCTACAGAAGCAATCTCCAAATGTCCACAATGGCCAGGGCTGGACCAGCACCAGAAACAGAGCTAGAAATACAATGCAGGTCTCCCACATAGAAGGCAGGAACCCGATTACTCAAACCATCACTCTGCCTCTGAAAGTCTACATTGCCAGGCAGCTGGAACCCGGAGCTGGAGCCTGGAATCCAGCCCAGTAACTTGATGTGGGGCAAGTGCATCTTTTTTTTTTTTTTAAGATTTTTATTAATTGATTTGAAAGTCAGAGTTACAGAGAGGCAGAGACAGAGAGAGAGAGAGAGAGGGAGAGAGAGCTCTTCTATTCTCTGGTTCACTCCCCTGATGGCCGCAATGGCCAGAGCTGCGCCAATCTGAAGCCAGTGGCCAGGAGCTTCTTCCAGGTCTCCTACATGGGTGCAGGGGCCCAAGGACTTGGGCCATCTTCCACTGCTTTCCCAGGCCATAGCAGAGAGCTGGATAGGAAATGGAGCAGCCGGGACTCAAACTGACACTCATATGAGATCCTGCACTGCAGGCAGTGGCTTTACCGGCTGTGCCACAGCGCAGGCTCCGACAAGCACATCTTAACTGCTAGATTAAACCCTTGATCCCATTCTTAAATGTACTTACCATTTTCTTCCCCTCTTCTCTTTTTGAGTAATGTGGTAGAAAAACCAGAAAGACTTCTTACTATAAACTCAAAACTCATTTGAAACCTCCCTGAAAGATTGATGTTTTCTTTTCATGTGTGATGTGTTTGTTCCTTCTTGAATATCCTGTTCTCTAGATAGTAAACATCTTTCCTTTGGTAACTATTAAACTACAAACAGCACAAATAGTAATTACCAGTGCTTGGATCCAAATCTTTAATCATACTCTCTGTGTATTTTTTCTTTTCTCTTTTTGACACAGAGCCACCTGCTGGCAGGAGCATGTTAATTGACCATAAAAATTAAATGCCATCAAGTTCAAGTGTACCAAAAAAGTAACACTAGTGAGACTGTACCTAAAAATAGTTGATAGATTTTACCCATAATAAGACCATTAATAATGTTAGATATTAAAAAAGTTAGTATGAAAATGTGCCATGTAGTTGAGAGAAGGGTTTATTTTAAGTTGTGCTTTCTTAAATATCAAATTGAAATGCAGATGATAAAAACACTCATTAGGGACAAAGAGATTGAAGAGAGAGTCAGGGCTAGGAGAATCCACTCCGCAAGTATTTCGAAGGGGACAATGGGAGCTTTCCTGGGCACAGGTGGGAAACTGATCTAATCAAGAGAAGGGGATTCACCCCCAATGCACTAGACAAGAATGGGAGAGATGAGGAGGAGACGGGGATATAGTCAGGAGTTGAAGGCTGTGATTTCATAGGGACTGAGATGGAAAATGGGATGGCAGTTTAAGGCCTGCAGAAAACCAGAGCAAATGGAAGCAGTCAAGAGCATAAGCAAGCAAGCTGCCCAGGGAACCCATTAGGGTACTAGGGCTATACTGAGAGACCAGATGGAGTTAGTGATCCTACACTTCTGCTGGAGTGGACGTGCCCTCTCTTGTGACTTTTCTCCAAAAATTGTCGAGTCCAGATATAGATACAGAAAACCTAAAAAGTGGGAGTCACGCTGGATTAAGTTGGCCAGATAAAAGAGATTAAGGTCAAGAAAAAAGAGATTATAGAAATTACATCTTTTTCTCATAGAATTAAGGGCCACTGACTATAAACTGATTAGAAAGAAGAAAATTAGAAGATTAGATTAGAAGAAAATAAAACATGAGAGTAGATATAGAAATGAGGATAGAGCCCTCACTGAAGGATTAGCAAGGCCAGAAAGATGAGAGATGGCAGTGAGAGAGCTCAATGTCTGACCCATTGATTTGGAATATTGATCATTGCGATTTTATTGGTTAAAATACCCAGGAAAAGGCAACTAAGAACAGGACAGGACATGAGGGATGAGTTGGGTGAGGAGATGAGAGGCCTGAGTACAGAAGCACACTGTGGACACTAAAGGCACCAATGGTGATGGCAGAAATTGAAGGAGGGAGAAGACTGTAAATCAGGTACGGACATTTTTATGAATAAAGGAGAACGACCCAGTGATAGATGATCATGACCAAGTAAATGAACAGACTATGGAGGCCAACTGGCATAAGCCTCAAAGAGGTAGGATTCCTTCCATAAAGATTTGGTGGCTAATGATCTTGGAGGAATAAGAGGAGCAACAAGGACTGTAATCTTGCCTGTAGGAGAGACTGGAAAGCCCAGTACTTGGCTGGACTGGGGAAGAGCACCCGAGTTTCAATAGGGCAGGTGGACAGAATGCTTGGAGAAGGGGCTTGTGCTGATGATGGAGCAGCTGTCCCAGTGACCACAACTGGAGCTGTGGGAAGTGGAGACGGAAAGGAGCGCAAATAATTTACCACCAAAGGTCTGCTTCGGGTCTTTGTCCTTTCCTGAAGGATTTTTTCAAAGTGAATCTAAATTGAGGCTGTTCCTATTAAATAACTGCTGTCCCTGAAATAAGAATAAGTTGTCTACTGAAATACGAATGGATTGCTCTCGAAAAGCTCATTCTAAACAATGGGCATAATTATCCCACAGATTATAATGATGAAATGAAGCTTACTATGTTATGTTTTTTATTAATGAGAAAAAATGGAAAGGAACATTTTATTTGGATTTTTTTCAAACATGACCTTGGTGTGTAAATACAATTTAATCTAGGACATTTTTTAAACAAAATTGGACATTGTGGTTACATTCTGTTATCTTCAAATTTCTTTCCAGTGTTGTTAGTCCGGTGTTGTTTTTTTATTCTACGTATGTTATAAATATGCATTATACATATATACATATATACATGATATACAATATCATCATTAAAAGTAATTGACACTGTTTTCAAAACTAAATGCATAGGGTGGGCATTGTGCTACAGTGGGTTAAGCCATGCTTGGTACACCAGCATCCCCTATTAAAGTGCTGGTTTAAGACTGAACTATTTTGCTTCCAATCCATCTTCCTGATAAAGTGTCTGGGAATACAGTGACTTAGGCCCCTGCCACCTATATGGGAGACCAGGCCCGTTCCTGCCTTCTGCTTGATCTAGCCCTTGCTGTTGTGGCCATCTGGAGAGTGAACCAGTGGATGGAAGGTCTCTCTCTCTCTCTCTCTCTCTCTCTCTGCCTTTCATATAAATAAATAAATATTTTAAAAGGTAAATGCATACAATGGGATATAAAATAAATAGCCAGAAAAAATCAAAGCAGTCACAAGTAGGATAGTAAGATAGAAGCCAGGGCGAGGCAGGTGTCCTGGAAATCATAGGTTCTCACAGAAATGCTGGAGTTCAGACACAATTTCCTTCATTACCTGGAAGGAGCCATGATGAATTTAAAAGGTGCACTTTTCCTAGTCATGAGGATTAAAATCTCTCTTGGAGACCTCATTTAATGGGATTCTCATATAGCTAACATCTTCAACACGATCCTGACAATGAATGTGTTCCAGAAAAAAACTTGTGTACAAAATGAGAATTTATGAAGACAAATCCACCAAAGAAGAGCAATACCTCGCTTTTGAGCTTCCTACCTTTATAAATTTAACTTTCCCAATTGTGAGCAAAAGAGATTTAGTTTTTCTATCAAAATAATTCTTTAACTTTTTGAAAGAAAAAATAAAGAAATAAAAAGAATGACAGAGGGAATGAGGAAAAAAAGAACTTAAACACAAGGCGATAGATAATTTCTTACATAGGATTAGAATTTTTACAGTTTTATTGTTCTTTAAACCCAGGGAGTATCCTCCCCAAACTGATCTGAAGTTTGAACACTTGCAATCACAATCTTGCAGGCTTTTTGGGAGAAATTTATAAGATCAACAATTTGTATGAAAAAGCAAAGCATGTATAATAGCCAGAACAGTCTTGAAAAAGAAGAAAAATGTTCACTGATTTTTGACAAAGATGCCAAGGCATTTCAATGGGAAATAGTCTTTTCAGCAAAGGGTAACAGCTGGATGTCAGCGTGGAAAAAAATGAACCTCAACCTGCACCAAACGTTATGCCTAACAATGGTTTCAAAATGGATCAAAAACAAAACCACAAAACTTTTTGGAGAAAACCCTCTAACTCTGGGTTTGGCAAAATTGCTAAGTTCAGACATACAAACACACACATGTGTGTGCACATGCAAAAAAAAAATCACTAAAAAGAGAAAATTTTGTTTCCTATCATTTAAACACTTTTTGGTTACTTTTGAAAGACTGTTCAGAAAATGAAAAGTTAAACCACAGACTGAGGGAGAGTATATACCCGATGAGAGATAATTCAAGACAAACTACTCACATTTTTTAAATGAGTAATAAATGTGCATAGATGTTTCACCAAAGATACAAGTGGCCAGTAAGCATCAGCAAAGACTATCAACATTATTTACCACTAGAGAAATGTAAATACAAACCACATTGAAATGCCACTACACACCCACTTCAACAGTGAAACGTCAAGACTATCAAGTGTATTGGCAATGAGGTGGATGAGCTGAAATATTCACCCAATGCTGGTAGGAATGTAAAATGGTACAGTCAACTTGGAAAACATTGTGGCAGGTTCTTGAAACATTAAACATAACAGGGACAGGCGACCTAGCCATTGCATTCATGAGCTTCTGGCCCAGAGCAATGGGAGCATGTCCACATGAAGACTTCGACATCAATGTTCCTTGCAGCATTATTCATAATATCCAAAAAAGGGAAGTAACCTGAATGTATTCATCAACTAGCAAATGGATAAACAAATTATTATATGCTTATCCCAGGGAGTCAATATTGGAACACACAACATAGATGAATCTCAAAAACATTATGCTAAGGGGAAGAAGCCAAACCAAAAAATGTATGAAATTTCTTTTATGAAATTCTAGGAAAGGTCAAACTCTACTGGACAGAAAGTCAGTCAGTAGTTGTCTGGAGCTGAGATTGGGGACAGGGGACTTCTGGAGGAAATGGGATTAGTCCAAATTGTTGTGTTAGTAGTTACCTGACTAGGCAAGGGGTCTTTCATAAATTCGTTGAAAATGTGTGTTATGAAAAACTATGCTTGAGTTTCAAAAATACTTTGCACCAAAATAAGTATCTTTTAATTCCATTTACCATGAACTTTCTGAAGTGTCTTCATTTAGTTGCCAAACTCCATCAAACTATTGTTAAAGTAGATGTAAATTATGTGTCAAAAGTAGGTAGTATAATACTGTACCTTTTTTTGTTGTTGTTCATGTTATCAAATAGAATTACCCTCATCTTGAGGCTTTTATTTTAGTCCTAACCTACAAAGGTATCTGAGCAGCTATTTGACAACTGTAGTCCATTCCTACATTTCCTTTTTGTCAGTTTGGTAATCCTATCCAGGACGGCGCTGCGGCTCAATAGGCTAATCCTCCACCTCTGGCGCTGGCACCCCAGGTTCTAGTCCCTGTTGGGGAGCCAGATTCTATCCCAGTTGCTCCTCTTCCAGTCCAGCTCTCTGCTGTGGCCCGGGAGTGCAGTGGAGGATGGCCCAAGTGCTTGGGCCCTGCACCTGCATGGGAGACCAGGAGAAGCACCTGGCTCCTGGCTTCAGATCAGCACAATGCGCCGGCCACAGCGGCCATTGGAGGGTGAACCAACGGCAAAGGAAGACCTTTCTCTCTGTCGCTCTCTCTCACTGTCCACTCTGCCTGTCAAAAAAATAAAAAATAAAAAAGAGAGAGAGAAAGAAATCCTATCCAAGTTTGATATAAAACTGCTTTAGGCATCAACATTTTTCAAGGAACCTACTGAATTTACAGACTTGTGGGCCACATTCAGTGTCACTATCACTACCAACTACTCAACTTCTCTCTCTCCTTAGTCTCCACATAATCAAAATCTTTCATCTTGCCAAAGAGAAGATTGAGTTGGAAGTGAACTGGCTTGTAAGTCCATATTACAAGCAATAGCTTGTTAGCTATATTAAATGCAGCTCAAATGCTAAGATTTGGCTTTAATGCTCCATTGTCTACGAAGATTTCCTTGATTACTGTAGCCAAAAAATTTTCTCTTTGGACTTCTGAAGTTCTATTTTTATATAACTTGAGATATTTTTATGTCTTAGCTTTTAATGTCATTACATTTGATGCGTTTTGGTTTTTTTCCATGACATTGGAAACAACAGGATTTTTTTTTTTTAATTGTTGTCTTATTTTTTTTAACCAAAGGCCCCTTTCTGGGCCTGCTTTCAGGAGTGGCTGAGACCAGTGGAGGAGAGGGGAACCAGCCAGGACAGGCAGGGGTCATTTCCAGGACACTGCTTTCATACACAGAACTAAACAGACAAGTGCAGTCATTGTTGCCATAAGAAGTTAGCTTCATAGGAAGAGAAAGGAGCAGGTGAGAAGTAGGATTAAAAAAACCTTCCCTAGACTGGGGCGCCTGGGAGAACTTGGTCTGCTTCAATCCAAGAAGAATTTGAATATCAAATGTAGTTTCTGGGAAGGTCAGAACCATGAGGGATGAAGGGAGGAGGGAGGTACAAGGTGTGGGAGTGGGGACTGTTTGGCAACTGGGGTAAGAGGATTGCCCTCCCCACACTTGGATCCCCGGGCCCCTGCTTTCTGGCAGGAGGGGGCAGCCAGTATTCCCCAGGAGCAGGTCTGAGGCTGCCTAGGCACAGAGGTTCGCCCTCCAGGGGACTGTGCTGCCCCTAGCTTCTCCTGCAGAGCACTGTGGTCTCTCACCTCCTGGAGAAGTTACTTGTAAGCCCTGCTTGATCCCTGTCAGCTCCTTCGCGATGGCATCCCTGCAACTGGCAAAGATGATTTTGCTCTTTTTTTTAAATTATTATTTCTCTCTCTTTTTCTCTGCCTTTTCATAACTCTGCCTTTCAAATAAAATAATCTTTTTAAAAAACTTTATGTTTATTTGAAAGGCAGAGAATCATAGAGAAATGGGGGGCAGAGAGAGATCTCCCATCCGCTGATTCACTCCCCAAATGACTGCAATAGTTGGAGGTCAGCCAGTCCTAAGCTGGGAGCCTGGAGTTTCTTTTAGGTCTCCCACGCGGGTGCAGGGGTCCAAGCACTTGGGCCATCTTCCGTGATTTCCCAGGCCACAGCAGAGAGCTGGATCAGAAGTGGAACAGCCAGGACTCACGTGGGCACCCAAATGGGATGCCAGCACTGCAAGCAGTGACTTTGCCTTCTATGCCACAGCACTGGCCCCCATTTTGCCTTTTTTTTTTCTTTTTAAGATTTTCTTTATTTTTATTTGAGAGGTAGAGTTACAGACAGAGAGAGGGAGAGACAGAGAGAAAGGTCTTCCATCTGCTGTTTCACTCCCCAAATGCCTGCAACAGCCAGAGCTGGGCCAGTCCGAAGCCAGGAGCCTGGAGCTTCTTCTGGATCTTCCATGTAGGTGCAGGGGCCCAAGCACTTGGGCCACCTTCCACTGCTTTCCTAGACCATTAGCAGATAACTGGATGGGAAGAGGAGCAGCTGGGACTCGAACTAGCATCCATTTGAGATGCCGGCGCCACAGGCAGATGCTTAGCCTACCATGTCATAGCACGGGCCCTTCATTTTGCTCTTTTTTTTTTTTTTTTTTTTTTGACAGGCAGAGTGGACAGTGAGAGAGAGAGACAGAGAGAAAGGTCTTCCTTTGCCGTTGGTTCACCCTCCAATGGCCACCGCGGCCAGCGTGCTGCGGCTGGCACACCGCGCTGATCCGAAGGCAGGAGCCAGGTACTTCTCCTGGTCTCCCATGGGGTGCAGGGCCCAAGCACTTGGGCCATCCTCCACTGCCTTCCCGGGCCACAGCAGAGAGCTGGCCTGGAAGAAGGGCAACCAGGACAGAATCCGGCGCCCCAACTGGGACTAGAACCCGGTGTGCCGGCGCCACAAGGTGGAGGATTAGCCTAGTGAGCCGCAGCGCCGGCCTCATTTTGCTCTTAAGGGGTGCACACACAGGGGTCCGGAAGAGAAACACCAGGACTTCCTTCTTGGCTCTGCTTGGTGTGGCATAGAGGGCACAGTGGCAGTCCTTGTCTGTCCACATCTGACACAGGCGGCCTAGGCGTCTTCCACAGTCCCGCCCCATCACCCACCAGCATCTCCTCGCGCTCCTCCAGGGTGGTGGAGCAGGCAGAGGAGCGCGGGCTCCTCGCACTTCACCACCTGCTCTGCCGTCCATGGCGTGCACACCTTCACGTCGCTGAATCCTTCGTGACACCCTCAGAGACAGCCACAGCAGAGGCCATGGGAAACACGAAGACGAGCTTAATGACTGAGCGCACAACACTCAGTGTCGGCTGCACTACACACCCTATGATTTGTCCTTTAGTGAGTGCCTGCCGGGCCCGTCCGAGTGCTGTCGAATGTTCACCACGCTGGACCACACTCGGAAAATTCTGTCACTTACTCTGTCCCATGTGTCTGACACCTTGATCTGATTTCTCTAACGCTGACTACTCGCCTGAGCAGAAAGTGTAATGCCCTTGGGAGAGCAGACTGGCTTAATGTACTGTATCTCTTTTTCCAGTACCTTCTTCTAAATCAGACTCCTTAAAAAAGAAGGTAGGTTTGTTTGTTTATTTATTTATTTATTTATTTATTATCTGACAGCCAGAGTGACACAGAGAGAGGGGCGGGGAGAGACAGCCAGAGATCAGAGAGCTCTACCATCTGCTGGTTCATTCCCCAGCCAAGCCTGGCCCAGGCCAAAGCCAGGAGCCAGGAACAACCATCCTGGTCTCCCACGTGGGTGGTGGGGGCCCAAGCACTTGGACCATCTTCCACTGCTCTCCTAGACACATTAGCAGGGAGCTGGATCAGAAGTGGAGCAGCCAGGACTTGAACCAGTGTCATACGGGAAGCCAGCATCACAGGTGGCAGCTTAACCTGCTGTACCCCAATGCTGGTCCTGAGGTTTGCAATTCTTTCTTTATTTACTGGATCAGAGCAGGTAACGTGCTTCTCCCAGTTCTAAGAGTATAGATAGATGGCTAGCTGATAGCTAGGCAGATAATGATAGAAATTGTTCAGCAAAAAAGAATAGTTAATAAGGAGCCCACTTCTCGTTCACTTAAAGCTAAGAGTTTAGAACTTTCGCTCAAGTCTCAGCTAACATGAACACCATCTGTCACTTGTGGTCATCGCCTGTGTTCTATAAATAGACAGAAACCAGGACATGCCTCGTCACTTGTAACTGGTGACAGGGTGGAATGCTCAGGAATGGAGCTCAACGAGGCACAGTTAAGTGTGTGGAGCCTCGGCTCAGTCAGAAAGGGTAGAACGTATTTTAAAACAATAGGTGCTACAATCGGTTTCCTCATTTATACTGGGGGACAATGGCAAAACACACTAGAAATTTGATTTTTGAGCATTTAAATAGAAACGTTTCCCCTACCTCTATTCCAGCTCAAGTCTGGGATCACTGCTTTATTGATCGATTGTCATAATAACTGCGCATCTTGCTGAGGTACAATGTGACGTTTGATAATTCATTGATGATCAAATCAAGTCATTGGTATATCCATCACCTCAAACTTTCATCATTTCTTCACGACGAGTCTATGCAAAGTCCTTGTTTTAAAATCAAAATGAGAGACTATTTTCTTGAGAGTATGAATCTTTGTAAACTTAACCATAGCTTACTCTGCTTAGATACGCACTTTGAACTTGTCCACGTAAACCGAGTCCTCAGGCACATGTGTTCTGATTGTGATTCTGTCAACTGATGTTATGTAGAGACCTAGCACTTCTGAAGCTGTTTGCCTTTGTGCTCAGCTCACTGCAGAACTAGAGAAGGATCTGAAGGTTTTGTCTTATCTGTGGCCATTATTTTCTATCAGCAATTGGAAGCATAGCAAGCTTTTAAGGAAAATGCTATTTAAACCAGAATTTTCTCAGCTTGGTCTTTATTTAACCAATGATTCTATTCCTGTGATATGAATTTAATTGCATCAACTGCATCGACACTTAACATTTCGAACTTTGAATTCCATGCTTTCATGGAAGAATACCTGGGAAAAGAGTCACTAATTTAACTAAGTCCAATCTCTATCATTGCACAAAATTAGTTATCTTTTTAGACTGCTTCTTTGGAAAAAAAAATGTTTCAGTCAATGCCTAAAACACTTGTAGTTATTCATTCTGTTGCAGGATTTTGAACTAAGCATTTGAAGTTTATTTTCAGATTATTTTGCTTTAATTCATTCTTGTATATTTTAATAAAATAATGTCTCTGACAGCTTGTAATTGAAGATTAAGCTTCCTGTAAAAAGTTTCCCTGGAATAATAAATATCCCAAATTGGTCTGTAGCATTCCAGAGTTTTTGCAGAAAATGATGGTTTTTCTTATTTGTACGCAGGCTTAACAGCACAGAAGTCAGAGAATGCCAGCTACATTTTAACTGGGGTCATTCTACTAAATTCCTGAGGATCCCATGGCTCAGTCCACAGGGAAAAGTGCTCTGAATACATAGGACAACTCTGTGTGCTTGAAGTTTAAATTCTGAGCCTCCTACTGAAAGACAGGGAAATACAGCACACTCCCTCTCCTCTCCTCTTTAACTACTTATTAACTGAAACGCAAAAGCTCTTCATCGCAGAGAGTCATCTTCTTAAAATGAGGTAGGTCGCCATCCTACTTTTAAGAAAAGCGTTGGCAACCATCTGCTCTTGGAATTTACTTGGAAATCCTGCAAACGTTAGAGGATCTGCTCAGCCTGAAAGCTCCCAGGTTCGTCTCTGGTCACTCAATCTGCAGCAGTCATTGAAGGCTTCCTCAGCTTTTCCCTCCCTAATCCTCCTCTGAGGAATGAATTCCTTAGGATAATGAACGATGACAGTGGCGCTAATGGAGGAACTGGCAACCTGGTGGTGATGTCCGATGGATCTTTCATTTTAAACGGTGACCTAGATCTTTTATAAGTGAAATGTTTAACTTATTGGATGAGTATGACTCTTACTTATTTTCTCTTGTCTTTTATTTTGAACAAAGGTTCCAAATATACTGGAAAGTTATGAGTATACCAATTCCCCTTTTACAATTCAGCTGACTTACTGAATATTTAGCATTTAACTATAGCTGTTCTCTCTGTTTCTATGTGTTTTAAAAGAAAAAATTGTACCTAAAATTAGAAAATACAGTTGATGTCATTGTGTCTGAAGCTCATCAGTCTCGTTTCCTGGTACCAATCAAGCTATATTAACATTATTAGAGGAAAAATTTAATTCAAATGTCTATGCAGTATTACTTATAGGCCTAGCACTGTTTAAAATTCTGAAGATTATTTTTGGAAAAAATGTCACAGTTCTTGTTCTCAGCTCACATTACAGCACATCTAACACTCAAGTAATAATTGGCTAACAAATAAGTGTTATATCAGTTAGCTTTTGCTGCAAAACAAGTTCCCTTTAAACTACTCACTTAAGACAAGAATTATTTTTCAGTTGACAGTGCCAGCTGGCAATGTCAGTTTTCCAGTTCTTCTGCTGGTCTTTCCTGGGCTCAAACACGCAGCTTCAGTCTAGGATAGCCACAGTCACATGTCTGGCAATTGGTACTGGCTGAATTGGGGAACAGGGAGTACTGGGCCAAGTGTGTCTTTCAGGATAACCCAAACGTTTTTACACGAGTGTCGCAGGGTTCCCACAAGAAACAAGGGAAGGTAGTCCTCAGTGCACAACATTTTTCAAGTCTCTTTTTGCTTCACATTTGCTTATTGTCTATTTGACCAAATTATGTCACATTTTTTATATCAGATTTATAAGTCCCAATTCATAATAGGAGAGTCTGTTCACAAGCATGGATACAAGGAGGCATGAACAAAGTGGGGACATTATTACAGTAATCTGCAACCAGCAGTATAGAATTTGACCAGAATGAGACTGAAGAGTAATGTCATGGAATAAGTATGATGATGTAACTTCCTCTTATAAAAAAATCAAGCACCAAAAGATATGGCATATCCAAAATAGGCCATAGGAATTACGAGACAAGTTATTATGGCCATACTAGTTTAAGAAAGTCCTCATGGAAATAATGGCATATAATGGCTCTCAGAGAACGGGTGGGAATTGGACACATGGGAGGACTCTGTGGACACAGGGTTAGGAGTGGATAAATGAGGGAAGAACCTTGGGGAAAAAAAGGTAGAGACTAAGAACAGCTCATGTGTGTTGAACAGTGAAGGGACACACTTGAGTAGCTGGCTGATCAGGAATACTAGAGGGGATGACGTGAAAATACTAGGAAATAAGCAGGTAAAATCAATGTAAATTCTGAATGGAGGCATTGAAAGCTGAAGCACAATTTCAAGTTCTAACTGCACGACATCAACCCTAATACCCACTGCTACCTTTTCAATGCATCATGTTGTGGCTAATATTATATTAATCCATTAAAACTACATTACTGAAGCTGTAATTTTTAAATAGCATTTTTGATGTAAAGGTATTAGGGTATTAGGAAAAATCATTTAGTAGCACAACTGAAGATAGATGAGGGCAGAGGTAAGCATTAGGAACCAGATACACATTTATTACCACCATCCAAGTTAAAGTACCAACATCAAGAACAGAAAGACTGGGGCAAATAGAGACATCATATTAAATCAGAAAAAGGAAAAGGAAAATTTGAGACATACTTTAAGTAAAATATAGTGACATTTTAAGACTATAGATTTAGACTCAGTACCTGTCTCCTCCCAATGCCTTTCCTTTTATGTCATAACCTCCCAAAAACTTGAAAAGGGCTGATGTTTCACTACACAGGTTTGGTATTTTAGATGCAGTTGACCAAGTTTGCTTACACGTTCTCCACGTGAAGTGAGAGAGGGAGAGGTCACCACTAGAGGGCAGCAGTCCCCTCACTTGCCACCGCCGTCACTCTTCAGTTTGACTTCCTATACAGATAGTGGTTTTAGTATTTATTCTGGCCAGTAACTGCTCGTTTTCTCTTCCTACAGAAAACACCTGCTATGTAGTTTTACTAACTATGAAATTCCACTAATTTAGAGGTAAAATACCTGAGAGTTGTAATCTTGGTAGAACATTTAGAATCTGTTGCCTTTTTTATTGTTATTTTTGGTTCAATAGCTCAGAAATAAGGTGACACCTGGGATCTGAGCAAGAACTTGTTGGTCACACCATGTACTGTAGTGACAAGTAAAATGTAGCCTGTGGCCAGCTGAGTTCTAAATAGGATTGCTCCTTCTCAAGGCTTGCTTTGCCCTTTATCCAGTACACAGGCAGCTGTGACAAGACAGCCCCTTTGCTCAAAATAGCTGTCCACCAGCCTGTCACTCACCTGAAGTGCACTAAGATGGTGGTTCCCAACGTTTTCAAAGTTAGGGACCTTGGCAAGCAATGTGGGTGAGTTAAAGTACGTGTAACATCAAAAATGCTATTTAAAAATTATAGCTTCAGTAATGTAGTTTTAATGAATTAATATAATATTAGCCACAACATGATGCATTGAAAAGGTAGCAGTGGGAACATTCAAAATAGTATCTCAACAGTCACAGTTCAGGCTCACTGCCTCAGCTCATTCATGGGCTCTGATGTATATCCAGTCTACTTCTTTCCTACGGCACAAGTTCTGGGGTCTACACGAAGGGAATCATTGAGTTTATGTATTAGGCCACCAAACAACCACTTTCAAAATGGCAACATCTTATTTTCTAGTTAGATTAAAAAAAAAAGTAACCCACTCTTAGAAATGGAAAATGAACAGTTTCAGGGTATGATTAGAAGGCGAGAGTCCCTGGCATTCCTCCATGAGCACATCTGATACAAGTTTGTATGTAGCTGCCTATGATATTCCTCTAAAGATGTATCATGGTTAAAGTTTTTAAAATATCAGTGGCAGTTTGATCTCTCAAAGACGTCAATTCCAAATACAGTCTGTCTGTATGACCTAAACCTCTTCCTTTGGTGTCCTCCTGAGTGCGTAACACACATTCTTAGCTCAAATTTCCTGCGAGTTTTGACATCATAGATGAGGTATCTACTGGCACTAATACAAGAGTATCTGGCCACATGCAGCTCTGAAGAGAGCCAAGATTCCATAGCTCATGTTAACTGATGGTGAAACTCCACTGCTCAATTCTGGGAAAAGTCAAATTGCATCTTTTATTAAAGTAAATTACTGTATGTTCAGCACTGGTTTCTCATTGGAATTTATCAACCAGAGGACGCAATTAATTAAATAGGACATCCATGGTAGATTATTTATTATCAAGGAGGGGTACCAAATATAATCAGGATCACATATCTACACCGAAGGAAACAAACTTACCCAAAAGGCAGCATTCAATTTCTGTGTCAATTAAGAAACCATCATATAATAAGGGAGAAATATATTATACTTTCATAGGCCTCAAGGCTATTGTATGGTTAAAAAAAAAAAAGAAGCAATTATTCTTACTGTTGTCAAATACTCTTACTCTTGATAAATACAGAAGACAGTTCTATGGGTCACAGGCTAACAGAGAGCTAGCAGCCTGTTTTCCGTAACCTGTACCAGCCATTCCCACCCTTACTAAGAACAAGTCCACAGCCTTTCTCATGGGGTAGCAGGACTCAGGCGAATAATGCATGAGTTGTAGTTGCATCTTTGGGCAGTTGGCAGTGGATAGAATTCTCTGAAATCTGGAGGTCATAGGTTGGGCAATGCTGATCTGGGTCAACCTTCGTTTTCTGAGGTCCAGTGAGATTAAAGGATTTATACAAAATGACTTACATCACATAGTTTGTTTATATATTTATGTTTATATTTATATAAAATATAAATCTCCCCAAGGTTTGTCTCATAGAATGTCCGCTTCCCCACAAGTATAGGTGAGAGTCTTCAGAGCCTTTGAAAGATTCCTCCACTAATTCAGAGAATTGTATTTTCAGGAAATGTATCAGCTAGGAGCTGAGAGCACTACTATACTTCATATCTGAAAACTCCAAAGACTGCTCAGGAAACTTATAAATAGAATAGCTACTAATGGTTTGATGTCAGTCTTAAGACATAAATAATGTTTAGCAGGTGTCAAACCAAGGCCTGGTTCTGTCTGGTGTTTTCATCTGTGACCTAGATAAGACATTGGCAACCCGGAGGGCCAAAATTTCTTCCAAGAATTGTAAGGGCAGGCACTCAGCCCCCACATCGCACAGTGGAGTACCTGTGCCTGATTCCTGGCTCCAGCTCCTGACTCATGCTAATGCAGACTCAGGGAGGCACCAATCATGGGTCCAGTAATTAGGTTCTTGCCACTCATATGCGAGATCTGGATTGAGTTTCTGGCTCCTGGCTTTGGCCCAGCCCAGCCCCAGCATTGGGGGCATTTGAGGAGGTAATCAGAGGATGGGGAGTTGTCCGTCTCTCAAATAAATGAAGTAAATAAATGGAATTGTATCTGTTAGGAAGCCTTCTGTGCCTCCTGTCCACAGTTTGCTATTTCTTATCTTCTTCCCAAATCAGGTTCCATTTCATTCCCATAGCTCAACTGACCTCACCTAGGAGTTAGATTACTTAATTATTTACCACAACACTATGAGTGATTTTTGCAAAAACAAACAACAACAACAACAAAAAAACCCCATTCTTCAAAATATCTGAGAGGCCTTTAATTTTTTTAAAAGATTTATTTATTTATTTGAAAGTCAGTTATACAGAGAGAAGGAGAGGCAGAGACATGGTGGGGGGGGGTCTTCCATCTGCTGGTTTACTCCCCAGATGGCCACAATGGCCAGAACTAGGCTGATCTGAAGCCAGGAGCCAGGAGGTTCCATGGGGTCTCCCATACTCCCACGAGGGTGCAGGGGCTCAAGGACCTGGGCCATCCTCTACTGCTTTCCCAGGCCACAGCAGAGAGATGGATTGGAAGTGGAGCAGCCAGGACTCGAACTGGCGCCCATATGGGATGCTGGCACTGCAGGCGATGGCTTTACCCACTAAGCCACAGCATTGGCCCCAGGGGCCTTCAATTTTTGTTTGTTTGTTTGTTTTGTTTTGTTTTGTGACAGGCAGAGTGGACAGTGAGAGAGAGAAAGACAGAGACAAAGGTCTTCCTTTGCCGTTAGTTCACCCTACAATGGCCGCTGCCGCACCGCGCTGATCCAATGGCAGGAGCCAGGTACTTATCCTTGTCTCCCATGGGGTGCAGGGCCCAAGGACTTGGGCCATCCTCCACTGCACTCCCGGGCCACAGCAGAGAGCTGGACTGGAAGAGGGGCAACCAGGACAGAATCTGGTGCCCCGACTGGGACTGGAACCCGGTGTGCCGGCGCCACAAGGCAGAGGATTAGCCTACTGAGCCACGGCGCCGGCCGCCTTTAATTTTTAAAATGATTTTTTTTTATCCAAAAGAGTACTTCTTTGAGATATGCATCGCTGCTCTACTTACATACTAGAATATTTATTCCTGTGAAGAATAGCTGTAACTTCTCCGAATCCACTAATGTTTAAAAATTCTTTCAAAATTTGAAATCACAACATTCCTTCTCACTGAACCTGAGCTAAACCTCCAAATCCTTCTCCGTCTGATTCCTCAGGCAGCAACTAACAATTGATCAATGAGACTCAGTCACTACATGTAAGGAAATTGACTTGCCATTAAAAAGCATCATTGTATAAAACATCATTTTGTTTGAAAGGCAGAGAAAGAGAGATTTTCCATCCACTGGCTCATTCTCCAAATTTCCCCAACAGCCAGAGTTGGACCAGGCCAAAGTCAGGAACCAGGAACTCAATCTGGATCTCCCACATGGGAAGCACAGACCTAAATACTTGAACCACCACCTGTTGCCTCCCCGGGTACACATTAGCAGGAAATTGGAAGTGGAACCAGGCACTTCACTGTGGCATGTGTTCCAAGGGGGCAAGTTCATTGCTACAACGGACCCTTGCTCCTTGCAATTTCTGATTTGTATGATGTGAATATATTCCTATTTGCAGGTGAAGAATGATATTTTATAACCTCTCAAAATATTCCTTTATATATCATTTTAAAGAAAGGGTAATGCATTTTCGTTCTCTGCTCTTTTTTACTTATAGGCCTTATTGAAGCTGGAAGAACAGAACATGTTGGGAGCTTTGGTTTTTATCAAAGAGACAGCGGATGCTTCCATCAGGATCACTGAGATCTAAATCATTTCTGTAAGTAACAACAGTACTTGAAGTCACGTGAAATTTTGAAAACCGGAGTTTTAGCCATTTGCAGTACATTCTTAATGAATAGACCACTCTATTTTTTTTTTTAATAAAAATGATGCCAGTTGGGAAAAAAATTCATAAGGGTTTACAAATAAGGCTACTTAGAAGCAGCCACAAGTATCTGAGAGGTCAGGAAAGTAGAGTGTCTCATGCAGACTTTGCTGTTAAAAATATTCCAGTGATGTATTTTTATAGGCAGGCAAGGGGAAAATGTCCATAAATAGCCCTAGGAAGTTTAGCCAAGAATTTCAGTTGCCAGTAAAAATAGTAAATTGACCAGCATTAGAAATAGTTCAAATTTAGTTAATACTTAAAAAGGCAAAAAATAAGAAGAAATGGAAAAAACCGCAACATTTCAGCTTGCAGAATTATTGTATGTTTGCTATATTCTCTGTTTTTCTAGTGGTTTTCTCCACTTTCAAACCCTATAGTTTTCTTCATCCCAAATTGTATTTTTATTTATCATGATTTTAAATGTTTTATAGCTTTTTTGATCCTGCATATTTCCTTATCCCAAAAGCTTTCCCTTCTGAATTTCAAACCATTCCACTGTAATAGTCAGTTTCTTTTTAAGGAAAAAAATGTTAATGGGTGTGAGGGATTGAGAGGAAAACATCACCTTTTTGACATTGGGAATTCTTATCGGTATCAGTACGATATCCTTCATGCTGTTATCAGCTTCTTCGGGGGTTAACTGTCAGCAGTCACCTACCAACTATGACTTGGCTGCCGTGGTCACCAGCCCAACTCAGGTTTATGAAGTTTCACAACGTTTTCCCTTGAGATCAGCCAGTGCTGAGCTGGCACAGTACCACCACGCACAAACCTTTGAAATCACCCTCCCCGAGGCACGAGAGGAATATGGTCCTCAGCCTTGCCCTGCTCTTCGGGATTGCCCCGTGACTGTGACAGTGAGGACCAGCCTTCACAGCCTCTCTCCGATGGCTTTGTCACGCACAGCGTGTTCAGCAAACAATAGTGGGGACAGAGCCAAGAAACATCATCTCTCTCCTTCAGACTTCCAAAATAAGCCTCTACCCGCAAAAGAAGAGAGCTGAGAAAACACTCGGATGGGCTCAGCAGCATTTCAGAATGATGACCTGATTGATGGTGACGTGTAACTTATTAAGGAAGAAATGCATTTACTTGGGAAGCCAATTAATTGGATTATCAACTGATTATGAATTGAAAAATTGAAAAATTTCTTATATGAAAGTCTGATGTGTTTCAAGTTCCTCCCCCGGTGACCTTGGGAGTGTCAGTCTGAGTAAAAGAACAGACAAGGAAACAGAAAGAGGAGTAGGACAGAACAGAGGGGGATCAGGGCTTAGCTTGAGTCATCCTTCTAGTTCTTTTTTTAATTTGGGAAGTTGTCTTATTTGTGTTTTCTTTAGATATGAACAACATTATCCTTTGCCTTGAAGTATATGTTCTTGTTTTCCCTAATATAATTTTTCATATACTAAACTTGTAAGTTCTTTTATATTCTACTTTTTTTTTTTTTTTTTTTTGACAGGCAGAGTTAGACAGTGAGAGAGAGAGACAGAGAAAAAGGTCTTCCTTCTGTTGGTTCACCCCTCAAATTGCTGCCACGGCTGGCACTGCGCCGTTCTGAAGCCAGGAGCCAGGTGCTTCTTCCAGGTCTCCCACACGGGTACAGGGCCCAAGCACCTGGGCCATCCTCCACTGCACTCCTGGGCCACAGCAGAGAGCTGGACTGTTAGAGGAGGAACCGGGACAGAACTGGCACCCCTACTGGGACTAGAACCCCAGGGTGCTGGCGCCACAGGCGGAGGATTAGCCTAGTGAGCCACAGTGCCTGCCATTATATTCCACTTTTCTTTATGCCTCTACTCTCACAGTTCTTTACTGCTTACTATAGTGGAGGTAATCTTAGTTTGCCATTTTAAAGAATACATTACATTTTTTGTTCATGATTTTGAGAGAAGAGAGGGCTCCCTTCTGTTGGTTCATTCTGAAATGCCCACAAAGGCCACAACTGGACTGGGCTAAAGCCAGGAGCTAGGAACTCAATCCGTGTTTCCTGTATGGATGGCAGGGACCCAACTACTTGAGAAATCCCTTGCTACCTCCCAGAGTCTTCATTAGCAGGAAGCTGAACTTGAGAGTAGAGCCAAGTCTCAAAAAACCAGGCACTCTGATACGGGACAGAGGCATCCTACCCTATGGCTTAACCACTAGACCAAAAGCCTGAGAATACATTAAATTTGAATGTGTAAATACCCTTCTTAAAATCCTTCCAACAAATGATAGGCATCATTTCTTCTGATACTCTGCCACTCAAACCTACACAGGAGATTAAGTGTCAACAGAAGCTGCCTTTTCCTGTTTTCCTCAGTTACTGCACTTCTGATTTCTCACTAAGAATTTCAGGGCAAACAAGAGTTGGCAATGATTGAAAGTCAGAGTTACACAGAAGGAGAAGGAAGAGGCAGAGAGAGAGAGAGAGGTCCTATCTGCTGGTTCATTCCTCAACTGGCTGCACCAACCGGAGATGCACCGATCTGAAGCCAGGAGCTAGGAACTTATTCCAGGTCTCCCATGTGGGTGCAGGGGTCCAAGGGCTTGGGCCATCTTCTACTGCTTTCCCAGGCCATTGCAGAGAGCTAGGTTGGAAGTAAAGCAACTGGGAGACGAACCAGCATCCATATGGGATGCCAGCACTGTAGGTGGAGGCTTTACCCACTACGCCACAGCGCCGGCCTCAGCAATGATTTTCAAACCAAGTCCCATGTGACCTCTGAGCTTCATATATATGTCTAGGGCTATTTACAGGTGCATAGAATAAACCCACACATGGATTTATCCTGGCTTTCCCATTTCTTCTATAGTTTACCTTAGTAAGATTGAGATTTGGGGTCTTAAAAAATTAGCCTTACGATTTGGAAATGCTGAATGAGTGACATCACTCAGCTTCAGAAGCACATCTCACAACTCAGTGACAATTCTTTTGGGATACACTTGGTAACTTAGAGTGAGCTACCCTATTCAGCCAATCAGAGTAAGAGGGGTAGTGTAGGCATTTGACCTAGCAGTTAACACATCCATTGAGATGCCTGTATCTTTCATGGAGTCCCTGGACTCAAGGCCTGGCTCCAACTCCCGACCTCATCTTCCTGCCAATACCCACTCCAGAAGTCAGCAAGCGATGGTTCAAGTATTTAGACTCCTCCCACCAAGCACATGGAAGACCTGCATTGAGTTCCCGGGGTTTCCAGGATTGGTCTAGCCAAGCCCAGACCCAGCTCCAGCTGTTGTGGACATTGGGGGAGTGAACCAAAGGATGAGAATTCTGTCTTTCTATCTGTCATTATCTCTCTCTCACTCTTTGTTTCTATACCTCCTGAGTAATTTTTTTTCTAACTTAAAAGAAAACAGAATCAGGAAAATTGCTGCTTTGTTTTGGCAAAACACATTCATCTTCTATGGAAGACAGAGGGCAAACATTGAGGCTCTTTTGCTGCTGCTGATGTTCTTTGCACTTGCTTTCAGCACGTATATGAAAGGTTAATGAAACCCTTTGGAATTTTCTTTTCCAAAACATTGTCACATGTTCTGTGAAATGCACTATCAGTTGCTTAGACAATGGGACTGTCCGGTGTGTGGGCTGCGCGTTTCACACGCAAACAATACTGGGAACAGAGCCAGGAAATGTCATTTCTCTCCTTCATACTTCCATAATAAGTCTCCATCCCCAAACGCTTTCCCCTGTGCTGCCCTCTGACTAATCCAGCCACTCAAATCCTTCCTGTTTACACTGCAAAAGAATGGTATTTTTCAAACCTTTAACCCCTAGCGAAAGCACCAGACATAGAGCCTTGTACACAGGGACATGTAATAAATGTCATTTTGAAAATACAGTTTTTAAAAAAACAGCCTTAAATTTTTTGAATTTTGTTTGAAAAGCAGGGAGAGAGAAAGCGAGGGAGAGAGACACACACATACAGAGAATCTTCCATCTGCTGGTTCACTGCAAATGTCCTCAACAGCCAGGTTAAAGGGTTGAGGCAAGTTGAAGCCAGAAGCCTAGAACTCCATCCAGGTTTTCCACATGGTTGGCAGGGACCCAAGTACTTGGGCCATCACCTGCTGCCTCCCAGGGTGAGCATTCGCAGGAAGCTGGATCAAAAGTGGAATAGCCAGGACTCAAACTTGGCGCTCCAACATAGGGTGCAGGTATCCAAAGAGACAACTCTAAGGGATGCACCAAATGCTTACCCCTGAAAACTCTTAAAATATATATCCTTTTATGAATTGCACAAATCATCAAAAGAAAGAACCCAAGGCTAACTCCAAGACTTGACTCTCCATTGTAAATGTGTTGCCATCAGACAGTGCTGGAGCTTGTGTACAAGATTCACATAGGTTACTCATTTAACACATAGATTACTCAGTTCTCTAATCCACAGCACAAATTTCAAAGCTTTAGAAGACTAGAAAGAACCTTGCACTTTTCTTAGCTTGTGAAATTGATCAACCTCCTGATTTAGAGTATTGAGCTTTCTAAAAGACCTTATTAGGCATGAGAAAAGGTTTATTTCTGAAATCTGGACCAAAAAAATAAACATTCACTCATACGGTAGGTGATGCTCCATGGTGACTTCCCTTATATAAACAAACTGCCCTCAACTAAGAAGTCCAGAAACATCTGTGACTGACAGAGCCTGCAAAAGGTCACGGAGGTAGTGTTTCTTGTACTTGTGCTCCTGTGTGGGAAATTTAGAAACCATCAGAGCTTTTTCAGAAAGTCTCCACATAGCTCTCCATAAATCAGGAATTGCTTGCTTGTCTCTCCAGATGCATTGAATTGAAGCAACTGTATTGTCTTCACTCTCCCTCCAGTGAGGGAGCACTTCTCATCCTGTGGTTTCAGGGGGTGTTTGGAGATCTATCCAAATGATCAGCGTGGCTTGATTTTCCGCACACCCCAGTTCTGCAAGAGGTCGCCATCATCGAGTCAGGCTGACCATGCAAGCACAAAATGTGTTGTAGTGATTTTGGTCCCTTCCAAATCTACCGCTCTGTTTACTATCCCATTCAACAGTTATGCCGCTGTCCTCCCCAAGGCTGGTTGCCTGTTGCCTGCCCCTGGTCACTTTTTGCCTTCCTTACCTTGGCAGTCACTAGAGCTTGCTGGTCCCTTGGCGACATTCATTCGCTGCCATTCAGAGCAGTTGCTATTACAAGCCTTTGTGATTCACCACCAGACTACTATAATCCTTTGCCCTTCAGCCTCTCTCCCTTTTAATTATCCCAAATGCTATTTGTCGAACAGTGACATACAAGAAAAGAATCCTAGCTGTTAACACTAAATGGAAGGTATCATCATTTTACAATTTTACTAAGTAATTAACATTTGTTAAGCTTTGTTCTTGCTCTCTGACACTCAACACACCCAGGCCTGGACAGCTCCCAACCCAGGCTGCTGGCCGTGGAGGAGGGGGACACATGAGGAGGTTCACCTCGGGGTGCAGGGCGTGAGGGTCATGCCAGCGATGGTTCGCTCCCTGACACAGATCAGTGACTATGCTGAACTTGGAGGAGTCCAGCCAGAGGTCTGCTCAAAGAAACAAGGGAACAAATGCGGAGAAAGAGAGAACGCAGTGAAGTCTGCCCCAGTGTCAGGAAAAGCAGAGACATTGGGATAAAGCAGGAGGTGAGCCAGAGAGCAGGTACAAAGGGTATGCGGCGCCAAAGGCACAGTGGGCTAGCTGACCCACGTGACATCCTATACTCTGCAGCTCCTCTGACAGTGGTGCCATGGACACCTGCTCACCTGAACACTCAGCTCAAAGAATTCGCTCTGCTTTCACTTCCTTTATTCCTCCCTCCCCTTCCTCTTTACTAAGTTCATCTATCAGTTTCTCTGGTCTGTTTCTTTCATTCTCCTTTAGCTTTCTGTCTGCTTCATTCACTCTTCTGGCTCTACATAAGCAAAACTCCCAAATCCAGTTTTGTAATTACAAGGAGTCTTCAAAATGTTTGTGGAAATGTACATAATGAAAAGCTGTGCGTGGACTTTAACATTTTTTTTGCAGTAGGACCAACTTCCTTTTTGATTTCATTTTCTATGAAGCTTTTGTTTTAAAGATGTATTTATTTTATTTATTTGAAAGGCACAATGACAGGAGAGGGAGAAACAGAGAAAGAGAGAGAGAGAGAGCAAGCTTCCATCCCTGGCTCACTCCCCAGATGGCCACAGCAGCCAGAGCTGGGCCAGGCTGGAGGCAGGAGCCAGGTTCTGCAGACTGGTCTCTTATGTGGGTGGCAGAGGCCCCAGGCACTTGGGCCTTCCTCTGCTGCCTTCACAGGCACATTAGCAGGAAGCTGGATTGGAAGCAGAGCAGCAGAGCAAACCACCACTCCTGTCTGGGATGTGGGCATCATTACAAGTGGCTTAACCCACTGCTCCATAACACCAACCCTCTCTGGGAAGGTTTTTTTCAAAGTACCTGGTATGTAGCTCCTCTTAGAGAGGAGGAGAGGCTAGGACTAGTTGTTTCCACATAGCATCTGGGGATCCCTGTCCACTTGGGACTATATCGATGTTGTGAAATGTTTTCTTTTTCAAGCTGCATGTATTAGTTTATGTCCTTGATTGGCCTGAACATTCTTTCAGAAAAAGGAGTGTTTTACCCTCTTATTTTCTTTGTATTCCCTTGGCGGTAGACATAAGAGACTCTCAAAAATGCTCGTGGACCAATGGACACATAAGATATTTATGTTATCAACATGTCAAAATATTTTAGAAGAGTTCCATTGTATGTGCTACCGAACACTTAGCAGAACAAACTGTTAGAGAAAGGGAAAATAATGAGTTAATCTATAAAACTTTAAAAGTCAATTGGAGGGGCCGGCACTGTGGCACAGCGGGTTAAAGCCTTGCCCTGAAGCGCCAGCATCCCATATGGGTGCTAGTTCGAGTCTCAGCTGCTCTTCTTCCAATTTATCTCTCTGCTATGGCCTGGGGAAGCAGTAGAAGATGGCCCAAGTGCTTGGGCCCCTGCACCCACTTGAGAGACCCAGAGGAAGCTTCTGGCTCCTGGCTTCTGATCAGCCCAGCTCCGGCTGTGGCAGACATTTGGGGAGTGAACCAGCAGATGGAAGATTCTCTCTCTCTCTCCCTCTCACTTTGCCTTTCAAGTAAATAAATCTTTTTTTTTAAGTCAATTGTAAAAGGCAAATACATGAAATCATTATTGTTAAGAATTTTATTTCTTTTTCTTTTTTTAAGATTCATTTTTATGTATTTGAAAGACAGAGTTACAGAGGGATGTAGAGACAGAGAGAAGTCTTCCATCTGATGGTTCACTCCCTAGATGGCCGCAATAGCCGGAGCTGTGCTGATCCAAAGCCAGGAACCAGGAGCTTCCCCCAGGTCTCCCACACGAGTACAGGGGCCCAAGGACTTGGGCCATCTTCCACTGCTATCCCAAGCTACAGCAGAGAGCTGAATCAGAAGAGGAGCAGCCGGGACTAGAACTGGTGCCCATATGGGATGTCGGCACTTCAGGCCAGGGCTTTAACCCACTGCACCATAGCACCAGCCCCAATAATTTTAATTCAATGGCTTCCATGTAATATAGTGCATTATTGGGGAATCTGTATTATATAGTAGTTATTCTTCTGGGTGCTTTACATGTAATTTCTCATTTATTCTTCACATAATTAGTAACAGTGTACAATTGGAACTATTACCATCCATAATTTACTAACCAAGAATCAGAAGCACGTAGCAGTAACTAGCCCAGAGTCACCCAGGGAGTAAGTCATGGAGACAGGATTCAGACAGGCAGTTTAACTCTAATCTGTGTTGTAACTTCCCCCTGCTGCACTCCTGCTTCCGTGAGAAGATCCTGAGTGCCCAGTGGCCCTAGGCATCCTTGTAAGGTTTACGTGACAATTAGACTGGGCCATGGGGTGCCCAGGTATTTAGGCAGATTTAGTGTGCATGTTTCTAGGAGGGTGCTCTTGGATGAGAAAATGATTTAAATATGTAGACAGAGAACAGCAGATCTGTCCTCTTTAATGGGGGTGGGCTGCTCCCTATCAGCTGACGGCCTGAAAGAAACAAAAAAGCTGGCCCCCTCCCCCTGGTAAAAGAACTTCTTCTGCCTGAGGGTCTTCACACTGAAACATCAGCTCCCCAGGTCCTCGGGCCTTCAGATTCAAACTGGAACCACACCATCAGCTTGCCTGGCTCTAGCTCTCATCGGTTACATTTTAAGACTTTCTGGTCTCCACAATTTTGCGAGTCAATCCCTTATAAGGATCTTTCTTCCTGTGTGTACACAGTCACATCCTGTTGGTTCTGTCTCTCTGGAGAACTCTAACTATTGCAATATTTGATGTATGTTGTGAATAATGAACGCAGGTTTTTTTTTTTTTTTTTTTTTGAGATCTCTGGATTTTTCTCATGAGAAAAAAGAGGGTATTTTAAAATGTAAAGACATTATTTGCATTATCTTTATGTTATAACTTACTATTCTGAGTTAATTCTTAGATGTTCACATGAAAAATGATTTTGCACTTATTGGTTTTATTTGTTTGAAAGACACAGGGAGAGAGAGAGAATGGCCCTCATCTGCTAGTTCATTTCCTCAAATGTCTGCAGCATCCAGGTTAGGCCAGATAGAAGCCTGGAGCAGGTAACTCAATCCAGGTCTTGTGCATGGGTGGCGGGGACCCGACTACTTGAGTCATAGCCTGCTGTCTCCCAGGAACCCAGGACCAGGAATTGAACCCAGGCATTTCAATAGACGATGTGGGTATCTCAACCAGTGCCTTAATCTTTAGGCCAAACATCCACCCCAGTTTAGGATTTTTGTAGTTGTCAATAAATAAATAGTTGGCTATGTTCAGGGAGAAAGTTCTTTCCTTCACTGTTCGCTATACTCTTCCTCTGCACTGATCTATCTGTACTTGGACTTTACCCTCAGTTGCAAATGGAAATACTGAACTCAAGCTTTTTCTTCTTCAGCAAGTCTCAACTGTTCCCACATACTTTGCAGTTTTTTATTTGTAGGTTTCATTGCCACAGGAGCTTTGGGGTTGGTTTTCAAATTAGAAGTCTTACACTTGGGTGGTGCAGGTTCATGTACTTAATTGATTAAGTACATAATCTCATGTTGAAAGAGTGTCTCCAATTTCAACAACCTGTGGTTTTGTTCCCTAGTGAGTTATTTCAGGATACTTGGGTCCTCCTATTGATAAGCAAGTTATGACATTGAACTTGTTCTCTCATGGTTTACATCCTGAAGTCTCAATTAGACAAAAGATAAGTTATTTCCTTAACTTTACGGCCTCTTAAAATTGCTATTTGGAACACAAAGTCTAGATAAATCTCAATAAAAAATTAAAAATAGAATTTCTTGGGTATATAAACTAATATGTGTTTGGTTTCCAAATTTATTACTCTTCTAATATAATACTATTTATAAACAAGGATTTCATTAGCTCTGTTTGCTCTCATCTGTGTCTTTTTAAAGCTCAAATAAAATTAAAGACTTTTCTTAGATTTTGAAACATTTCAGATGTCCTCCTCTCGGTCGCAGAAGGAGTTCAAAGCCAAAGCCTCATGTGACGTTCTGAGGTTGAGGTTAAAACAACTGAAGTCAGTCAGTAGCATTGTTTTAATCATCACATTGTCTGAAAAGGCAAAACATCTTGTTTCCCAGTCACGAATAGCAACATTCTAGACAATTGGTTAGCCCTACCATGGATTTGTCAGTCTTTTTCATGCTATACTCACTTATCTGAACTTCCCTATAAAATTATTGACATGTATAACTTATTGAGAGTTGAATAAAGATGCTACTAAAAAGAAGTATGACTATTATAATTTAAAAGTTTTCTATTTGACTGTTGATTTATTTGAGGGATCCTCCCAAATTATTTTGGGCAGGGATATCTAAATAAGTTAGAGGAGACTCTTATTTAGTTTTGCTAATTATTATGTCCTATAAAGGATTCCAACTGACGTAATTTTCTATTGTCACGTGGTAATTACTCAAGCATTTCAATCTATCCCCATGAGAGTTGTAGGAAATTTGTGTTTAACATCAAGGATACAAGCTAAAATGTGCTTTTTTTCTTTGCCACACATTTTCAAGTTGTGATTCCTTTATAATCCACTCATATTCTTCTATTTCTTCTCCTCTTACCCCCAATCTTCCCCAACCCCGAAAAACTACATCCTAAACTTACCCTTCTCTTCAGAGTACAGCTTTCCCAAATCAGCATTTTCATTTTGGCACACTTTGTTTACACTATAACTTGTGTAAGTAACTAGTTTCCCATTTGCAAATGGCTACATAAAAATTTCAGAGCAACATTTAAAAACATGTATGTTCCTGCATGTGTTGCTAAGGGTATAGCTGTAATTTTCTTTTTTTTTTTTTCTTTTTTTCTTTTTTGACAGGCAGAGTGGACAGTGAGAGAGAGAGACAAAGAGAAAGGTCTTCCTTTGCCGTTGGTTCACCCTCGAATGGCCGCCATGGCCGGTGAGCTGTGGCCGGCGTACCTCGCTGATCCGATGGCAGGAGCCAGGTGCTTTTCCTGGTCTCCCATGGGGTGCAGGGCCCAAGCACTTGGGCCATCCTCCACTGCACTCCCCGGCCAGGGAAGAGAGCTGGCCTGGAAGAGGGGCAATCGGGACAGAATCCGGCGCCCCGACCGGGACTAGAACCCGGTGTGCCAGCGCCGCAAGGGAAAGGATTAGCCTAGTGAGCCGCGGCGCCGGCCTGTAATTTTCTCTAAAGTTGTTTTGCATGTTGTTCAAACCAAACAGAGAAGTGGTTTAAATAATCACCCTATTTCATTAGCCTAGAATTGGATTCATCTTCAAGTCACAGAGAAATGGATCTGGTATAGGAAATAAAACTAATATTTTATTTTGTAGGAGCAGAACAGTATGCTTGGCTATTTAAAAAATTGTTTTAGTATGAGAATTTTATAACTATCTTTTTAAGATTTATTTTACTTATTTGAAAGACGGAGTTATGGAGAGAGGTAGAGACAGAGAGAAAGGTCTTCCATCCACTAGTTCACTCCCCAGATGGCCCCAACGGCCAGAGCTGCGCTGACCCAAAGCCAGGAACCAGGAGCTTCTTCCGGGTCTCCCATGTTTGTTGCAGGGGCACAAGGACTTGGGCCATCTTCTGCTGCTTTCCCAGGCCATAGCAGAGAGCTGGGTAGGAAGAGAAGCAGCCAGGACTTGAACCAGTGCCCACATGGGATCCGGCGCCACAGGAGGAGGATTAACCTACTGCGCCACAGCGCTGGCCCTACAACTATTTCTTTAAATGTCAAAATAGAGTCCCAGACTCAGTCACACGGAACTCCACTGGACAAACAGGAAAAATGAACATAATCTGACCGTAATGAGGAGAATCCAAGTTTTCTGAAGGACTTTAACCTTAAAAACCAGGCACATTGGCAGATAGTTTGTAAGATAAGAGCCATCTGCAGCAGTAAGTTTAAAGGTGAAGGCACAGAACGCATTTCCTCACTCTGGTTATCTGCTCTCTGACGAGGTTCCAGGGGTCCCTGAGGACCTCCACGTTCCCATGCTCGGATTGCAAACCACAGCCCTGTGAATATATTTGAACTTTCCTTTTTTACTTTCAAATTAATAATATCTAGGAATTTGTATGGAAAAAAATCCTACTTTTTATTTTAAAATTTTGTTTGAAAGGCAGAGAGAGAGAGAGAGATCTTTCTCATCAGCTGGTTCACTTGCCAAATATCCACAACAGCCAGGCCTGGGCCGGGCTGGACCCAGAACCTGAAACTCCATCCAGATCTCCCACGTGGGTGGCAGGGACACAGGTGTTTGAGCCATCGCATCCTGCCTCCCGCCTCCCGGAGTATACATTACCAAGAAGCTAGGCTCAGAAATGGAGCCAACACTTGATCCTGGGCTCTTCATTTTATCTAAGTTACACAAGTTTAATATATTTAATATATACTGATTTAGGAACATAGTGATACTTGCCCTCCCATCCTCCTTCCTGCCCATGCTCCAACCCTTCTACTCATCCCTACATTCTTACTCTTAATATTTACAAGGATCTATTTTCAGTATACTTAATAATCATATAGTTAATCCTACTCTAAGTAAAAGAGTTCAATAACTATTTTGAAAAGCAAAAGGAAAAAAAATACTGTTTCTCAACAGAAAAGGGCTATCAACAATTACAGAATCTCAAAATGTCTATTTCACTCCAATACAATAAATTTTAGGTACTCTATTAGTTACTTCAGATCAGGGAAACATATGATAACTATCTTTTTGGGACTGGATTATTCACTAAGTATAATGGTTTCCAGTTGCATCCATCTTCTTGCAAAAGACAAGATTTCTTTTTCTTTTTTTTTTTTTTTTACAGCTAAGTGGTACTCCATAGTCTATATATACCAAAATTTCTTTACCCAGTCAACAGTTGATGGACACCTGGATTGACTTCACATCTTAGCTATTGTGAATTGTGCTGCAATGAACATGGGGGTACAGATCACTTTTTCATCTGCTAATTTCTTTTCTAGACACACTTACATGGGACGTGGCTATTCCAGGCAGAGTCTTAACTGCTGCACCAAATATCTGCCCTCTAGTTCTTTGTTAATGATTCATCTGAAATTAAACACTGTAGTCTGTGCAGAAAATACTCTAGTATAGCTTCAGGAAGAAATGATTAAAACAAGAATTTTAAACAATAATTATGATCCAGTTAAAGTGAATCTGGGGTATAATAAAACAGTTTTAGACTATTAAATAGATTACATCCACAAATATTTAGGGGATGGAAAAATCCAAGGGTATTTCAAAGAGTTCATGGAAAATGGAGTTAAAAGACTTATTTTTGTGCAAAAATTTTTGAAATTCATGCATAGCTTTTCCATAATATACATTTCCACTAACTGTTTGAAGAACTTTTCATGGTACTTGCTAGTATTTATTTTCCCCATGTCAAGCACTGAGCACAGCATTCTGTGATTTTTTTAATAACATTTATGGTAAGAATTAGTAGTCTGTACCCATGAGAAAACTGTTTCTTGGTCATACATTTAGTACATGGCTCATCGGGGACTCAAGGTTGACTCTCAAGGCCATATCTGTAATGACTTATCACATTAAATTTTCTCAACATAAGTCTCTTAAAGAAATTTATTTTTTTAAAGATTTATTTGAGGCCGGTGCCGTGGCTCACTAGGCTAATCCTCCGCCTTGCAATGCCGGCACACTGGGTTCTAGTCCCGGTCAGGGCGCCGGATTCTGTCCCCGTTGCCCCTCTTCCAGCCAGTTCTCTGCTGTGGCCAGGGAGTGCAGTGGAGGATGGCCCAAGTGCTTGGGCCCTGCACCCCATGGGAGACCAGGAGAAGCACCTGGCTCCTGCCATCGGATCAGCGCGGTGCGCCGGCCGCAGCGCGCCGGCCGTGGCGGCCATTGAAGGGTGAACCAACGGCAAAGGAAGACCTTTCTCTCTGTCTCTCTCTCTCACTGTCCACTCTGTCAAAAAAATTTAAAAAAAAAGATTTATTTGAAAGGTAGAATGATAGAGAAAGACATATAAAGAGAGAGAGAGAGATCTTCCATCTGCTGGTTCACTCCCCAAATGGCCACAGTTGCTGAGCCAGGTCAAAGGCAGTAGTCCAAAACTCCATCTGGGTGTCCTACGTGGGTGGCAGGGACCCAGATACTTGGGTCATCTTCTGCTGCTTTCCCAGGTGCATTAGGAAGAAGCTGGATTAGAAGCAGAGCAGTTGGGATGCAAACCAGAGTTCCAGTATGGGCTGCCAATATTGCAGGTAGCAGCTCAGTTCACTGTGCTGCAACACTGGCCCCTCAAAAAGAAATTTAAATAACAGAAAGGAAATGAATTTTTGCTTTTGAAATACTTGTGTGAGGGGAAGAGAAAGAACTAGGAATAGGAGCGCAGTGTATTGAGGTAGTGTTGGCTCAAGTGCCAGGCAAAAACTGCTATCAGTGGTTTTAACACAACTTTTTTTTTTTTTTAAGATTTTTTATTTTTATTTATTGACAGTGTTACAGACAGTGAGAGAGAAAGACAGAGAGGAAGGTCTTCCTTCCGTTGGTTCACTCCCCAAATGGCCACTACAGCCGGCGCTACACTGATCCGAAGCCAGGGGCCAGGTGCTTCCTCCTGGTCTCCCATGCGGGTGCAGGAGCCCAAGCACTTGGGCCATCCTCCACTGCTTTCCTGGGCCGCAGCAGAGAGCTGGACTGGAAGAGGAGCAACTGGGACTAGAACCCGGCACCCATATGGGATGCCATTGCCGCAGGTGATTAACCTAGTGCGCCACGGCGCCAGTCCCAAGTTTTTGTTTGTTTGTTTAATATTCTTGCTAACATTCAAAACAAGGATTCCTAATAAGTGGGCAGCTGTGGTACAGGTAGTAATTCAGTTCTTCCTTCTTGTAGCTTTGCTGTCTTCAATATGTGTTTTTCAAGGATGTCAAAACAGGCAGAAAAATAGAACAGATTGTGAGCTGGTGATTTTTATGGGCAGGTCTGAAGATAGTGGCACCTATATTTTGTTTTTGTTTTTGCTTTTGTTTTTATTTTTATTTGAAAGACAGAGTTACAAAGAGAGGTAAAGCCAGGGAGAGAAGTCTTCCATCCGCTGGTGCACTCCCCAGATGGCCCCAACGGCCAGAACTGAGCTAATCCGAAGCCAGGCAGGAGCCAGGAGCTTCTTCCAGGTCTCCCACTTGGGTGCAAGGGCCCAAGGACTTGGGCCATCCTCCACTGCTTTCCCAGGCCATAGCAGAGAGCTGGATCAGAAGTGGAACAGCTGGGACTTGAACTGGCATCCATATGGGATGCTGGCACTGCAGGCCAAGGCTTTAACCCGCTGTGCCTCAGTGCCGGCCCCGGCACCTATCTTTTCTGCTCATCTTCCAGTGGTAAAAATTCAGTCCTGTCCTTCCACCTAATTCCAGCAGAGGCTAAGAAATGGTCTGGCTATGTGCCAGGGTCTGAATGTGCCACCACTCCCCCACATTCATACATTGGAATTTAATAGCCCATGTGACAGTACTAAGGCATGGGGTCTTTAGGACGTGAGTAAGCATTAGGATGCAGCCCTCGTGATTGCAAGTGGTGATCTTATAAAAGAGACAAAGGAGCTGTTAATCCCTTTTGCTGTTTCTTATTATGGAAGGGCATGGAAAAAAGGTACAAGCCCTTACCAGACAAGGAACCTACCCGTGACTTGATCTGGGCCTTACCACCTCTGGAAATGTGAGAGATAAACTTGTATTATTTATAAATTACTCACCAAAAGGTATTCTGTTATAGCAGTGGGAATCAGCTAAGATACTACATGGCTAAAATGAAGAGATTAAGTTTGGTACTATGGTTTGGTGTTCCAGAAAATAAGGCCATTAAGGTATAAGCCTGAGATTGGTAGAGAAAGAGTGTTGACCATTTGCATAGTTAAGCAACCATTGTCTTTAATTCTGTTTCATTTATTTTTGTGACTACTCTTCTTTTCAGTGTTTCATTTCCAATTTCAGTTACTAAGAGGGACCTGCAAATGGCTATTTTGAAATAACAAAACTGATTATTGTAGTTTTCTCTTTTCCACATGTCTTGTTGATTTTGTTTATGCAGTTATTATCATTATTATTAAATATTTATTTATTTTTTTATTTGAGAGGCAGAGTTACAGAGAGAGGCAGAGACAGAGAGGTCTTCCATCCACTAGTTCACTTCCCTGATGGCCACAGTGGCCAGAGCTGGAATGATCTGACTCTAGGAGCCAGGAGCTTCCTCCAGTTTTCCCACATGAGTTCAGGGGCCCAAGCACTTGGGCCATCTTCTACTGCTTTCCCAGACCACAGCAGAGAGCTAAATTGGAAGAAGAGCAGCCAGGGCAGGAACGGGCACCCTTATGGATTGTCCTTATGGATTGCTGGCACCACAGGTGGAGGCTTAACCTACTATGTCACAGTGCTGACCCCTGTAGTTATCATTTTATAGTAATAAAAGTATACATGAGACACATCTTATTACCATGATGGAATAACACAGATCAAATTGCCCTCCATCCAAAAGAACTGAAAACTGGGCAATATATATGAAATGATGCCTTTTCAGACACTGGATGACAGGCAACATTGCACTGTTATTCCTGAAAGAAGAAAAACAAACGGGCTGAGTTCTAAAATTGCCAGCCTAATTTCTGCAGGCATTCTCCAAGCTACAGCCCAGGGAGGTGTCAGCCAAACAGCCCAGAGGTTTCAATGCATTGAGGAGATAGAGTTTCAAGAGGCTAAGTCAGTAAAACAAGAGTGAGCTCTACAGAGAGAGAGAGAGAGAGGGAGTGCTCCAGAGATGTATGGAGGGCTCCCCTGAACTGTTTGAGCCCTGGTTTGCACATATGTAAGAGGAAACTGCTGATTGTAGCTTTGAAAAGAAGGAGCAGTCAGAAAACAGTAGACCAGACAATTCCTGGAGTTCACATAGAGTTAGCAACAGTTTGTGTTCCCACCAGCCAGAGTGGAAAAAACCTTTTAATACACTGACAGATATTAGAAAAATATCACATTAATAGCAAAAATAACTTAGACCTACACTTAAGGTTGTCCTGGACATAAGCTAAAAGCAAGCTTGAAAGAGTAAAGCTAACTCCAAATAATTTAACTGTGTCTCAGAAACATGTCCTGTATTCTTTAAAGGAATACAACAGAATATAGTACCCAATGATATAAAATTCACAATATTCAGTAACCAAACAAAAATTACTGGGCATGCAAAGAAGTAGGAAAACATGGCCCTTGCCTAAGAGAATAGTCAACCATAGAAACAGAACCAGGGAGTGACAGAAGTGACTGAATCGGAAGACGAGAGTTCTAAAAGAACTATTATAAATATGTCCCATATGATCAAGAAGGTAAAGGAAAGCATGAATGTGATGCACAGAGAAGTGGGAGATACAATAACATTGCAAATGAAACTTTTGGAAATTAGAAATCTGGTATTTGAAATAAAAAAATACAGTAGGTATGATTAACATAGGATTACACATTGCAGAAAACATGATCTAACTTGAAGACACAGCAGTAGAAACTATCCAAAATGAAGTGAGAGCAACATATATGAAGGGCAATGTCAAGAACTCTGCAATACATTTAAGTTCAATACCAGAATGGGAGGAGAACTGCAGACAAACTCCTCATAAATGCACTGGCTGAAATTTTTTGAAATTTAATTAAAACTTTGAAAACAAATTCATGGATCAGAGAACAAGACCCAAAAACATAATAAACAAAGAAAATCACTCCAAAGTACATCATAAATTCATTGTTAAAAATTATAAAAACAGCCTGAATGAAAAAAATGCATAAGCATACCTTCTTTTCTTTTTAAAAAAAGATTTATTTATTGATTTGAAAGAGTTACACAGAGAGAGGAGATGCAGAGAGAGAGAGAGGTCTTCCATCCACTAATTCATTCCCCAATTGGCCGCAAACAGCTGGAGCTGTGCTGATTCCAAGCCAGAAACCAGGAGTTTCTTCTGGGTCTCCCACGAAGGTGCAGGGGCCCAAGGACTTGGACCATCTTCCACTGCTTTCCCAGGCCACGGCAAAGAGCTGGATCAGAAGTGGAGTAGCTGGGTCTCAAACCAACACCCATATGGGATGGTGGCACCGCAGACTGTGGCTTTACCCACTATGCCACAGCACCGGGGGTCTCCCTTTTTATCTTTATAAGAAAGTTAAAAGACTGCTTGTTAGAAACTATGCTAGTTAAAAGATGTGGGGCATCTTTAAAGTACTGAAAGAGAAAAAGATTTTAAAAACTCCTTCTAATCTAAGACTGATGTTTGGTGAAAATCTCTTTCAAAAATGAAGGTGAAATAAAGGCATTTTCAGGCAAGTAAAAGACATGAAACTTCACCACCAGCAGGCCAACTCCACAAAAATTTGATAAAGGAAGTTTATCAGATGAAAAGGAGAGGAGAGTGTTTGACATAGTGATTAAGATGCTGCTTGGGGCCGGCGCCACAGCTCAATAGGCTAATCCTCCGCCTGCGGTGCCAACACCCCGGGTTCTAGTCCTGGTCGGGGCGCCAGATTCTGTCCCGGTTGCCCCTCTTCCAGGCCAGCTCTCTGCTGTGGCCAGGGAGTGCAGAGGAGGATGGCCCAAGTGCTTGGGCCCTGCACCCCATGGGAGACAAGGAGAAGCATCTGGTTCCTGCCATCGGATCAGCGCGGCGCGCCGGCCGCAGCGCACCGGCCGCGGCGGCCATTGGAGGGTGAACCAACGGCAAAGGAAGACCTTTCTCTCTGTCTCTCTCTCTCACTGTCCACTCTGCCTGTAAAAAAAAAAAAAAAAAAAAAAAAAAAGATGCTGCTTGGAATAACTACACTCCATATTAGAGCTCTTGGGTTGGAGTCCTGGTTCCAGATTGAATTCCGGCTTCCTGCTAGTGTTCATCTTGGGAGGCAGCAGACAATGACTAAATGTACTGGGGTCCCTGCCACATGTGGGAGACCTCAGTGGAGTTTTGGGCTCCTTGCTTGAAACTGATTCAATTCCAGCTGTTGGAGGCATTAGGGGACTGAACCAACAGAGAGAAGATCGCTCTCTCTCTCTCTCTCTTTCTATCTCTCTCTGAATGTTTCTCAGTCTCTTTGTCTACTTTCAAATTAAAAAAGGAGGGGAGGACCTATACCACCTATACCACATAGAAATTTGGATCCGCACAAAGAATGTCCCTAAGTAACTGTTTAAAAATGAGAAATTATAAAATAAATCTCCTAGTTTCAATCTCATTAAAAGGTCATTGATTGTTTAAAGCAAAAGTAATAATTTTTTTTTTTTTTTTTTTTTTTTTTTTACACAGGCAGAGTGGACAGTGAGAGAGAGACACAGAGAGAAAGGTCTTCCTTTTTTACTGTTGGTTCACCTTCCGATGGCCACTGCGGCCGGCGCACCATGCTGATCCGAAGCCAGGAGCCAGGTGCTTTTTCCTGGTCTCCCATGGGGTGCAGGGCCCAAGCACTTGGGCCATCCTCCACTGCACTCCCTGGCCACAGCAGAGAGCTGGCCTGGAAGAGGGGCAACTGGGACAGAATCTGGCGCCCCGACCGGGACTAGAACCCAGTGTGCTGGCGCCGCAAGGCGGAGGATTAGCCTAGCGAGCCATGGCGCCGGCCTATGATACTTTTTTTTTAAATATAAAAAGATTTATTTGAAAAACAGAGTTACAGCCGGTGCCGCGGCTCACTAGGCTAATCCTCCGCCTAGCGGTGCTGGCACGCCGGGTTCTAGTCCCGGTCGGGGCGCCGGATTCTGTCCCGGTTGCCCCTCTTCCAGGCCAGCTCTCTTCCCTGGCCAGGGAGTGCAGTGGAGGATGGCCCAGGTGCTTGGGCCCTGCACCCCATGGGAGACCAGGAAAAGCACCTGGCTCCTGGCTCCTGCCATCGGATCAGCGTGGTGCGCCGGCCGCAGCGCGCCGGCCGCGGCGGCCATTGGAGGGTGAATCAACGGCAAAGGAAGACCTTTCTCTCTGTCTCTCTCTCTCACTGTCCACTCTGCCTGTCAAAAAATAAAAAAAAAATAAAAAAAGAAAAACAGAGTTACAGAGAGGCAGAGAGAGAGGGAGAGAGCTCTTCTGTCTACTGGTTCACTCCCTAAATGGCTGCAACGACCAGAGCTGGGCTCCATCCGAAGCCAAGAACCAGCAGATTCTTCTGGGTCCCCCACGTGGGTGCAGGGGCCCAAGCATTTGGGTCATCTTCAACTGCTTTCCCAGCCATTAGCAGGGAGTTGGATCTGAAGTGGAGCAGCTGAGACTCGAACCAGCACCCACAGGGGATGCCTGCACTGCAGGCGGCGGGTTTACCTGCTATGCCACAGCACCAGCTCCATAGCAATGTCTTGTAGAGTTTATAATATATGTAGAAAAGAGCTACACAAAGGAAGAGGGCAAATGGAAGAACAATGTTGCCAGTTTCTTACATTACAGGTGACATGGTATACTATTTGAATGAACATTGTGATTGTTTAAGAAGAGAAACCATGGAAAAACATAACAGAAAATGTAAAGCTAATAACCCAAATAGTGGAGACAAAATGGAATACTAAAAATAATTACCCCGAAAGAATGCAGGAAGGGGTGGGCATTGTAACATGGGTTAAGCTGCTGCTTGGAATAACTTCATCTCATAAAGGAGTGAGTGGGATCAACTCCCACCTCTGCTTCCAATTCAGTTTTCTGATGCATACCCTGGGAGGCAGCAGCTAAAAGCTTAAGTACTTGGGTGCCTGCCATCTACATGGAGACCCAGAATGAGTGCTGGGCTATTGGATTCAGCTGGCCCATTTCCTACTATTGCAAGCAATTGAAGAATGAATGAAACAAAGGATCCATCTCTCTCTCTGTCTCTGTCACTCTCTCTTGCTCTCACTTCGCCTTTGAAATAAATAAAATAAATACATACACTTAGAAAAGAATTCAGAGAGAGAGGAATTTTAAAAAAAGATTTATTTATTTATTTATTTGAAAGTCAGAGTTACACAGAGAAAGAAGGAGAGGCAGATAGAGAGGGCTTCCATTCGTTGGTTCACTCCTCAGATGGCCACAACGGCCAGAACTGTGCTGATCTGAAGCCAGGAGCCAGGAGCTTCTTCCAGGTCTCCCACATGGGTGCAGGGGCCCAAGGACTTGGGTCATCTTCTTCTGCTTTCCCAGGCTATAGCAGAGAGTTGCATCGGAAGTGGAGCAGCCAGGACTTGAACTGGCACCCATATGAGATGCCGGAACTGCAGGCGGCAGCTTTACCTGCTACACCACAGCGCCAATTTTTTTCTTTTTTGTAAAAAAGAGCATTGAAAGAAATGAGACAAAAAGAAAATGCAGAGTAAGATGGTAGATTTAAACCCTGTCTAGCAATTCTACTTCTTGGTATTTACTCAAACGAAATTAAATATGTCCACACAAAAATTTGTAGGCAAATTCATATAATCTATAAACAACTCAAATATCTGCCAACCTGTGTGAGATGAACAAATTGTGTTATAACTGTACAGTGAAACACTATACAGCAATAAGGAGGAACAAACCAATTGTTCACGCAAAGGTGTGGGTAAATCTCAAAATATTATGTTAAGGGTTGGCACTGTGGCGCACTAGGTTAATCCCCTGCCTGCAGCGTCAGCATCCCATATGGATGCTGGTTCTAGTCCCAGCTGCTCCTTATGGCCATGGAAAGCAGCAGAAGATGGCCCAAGTGCTTGGGCCCCTGCACCCATGTTGAAGACCCAGAGAAAGCCCCTGTCTCCTGACTTTCGATCAGCTTAGCTCCAGCCATTGCAGCCATTTGGGGGAGTGAACCAACAGATGGAGGATCTTTCTTTCTGTCTTTCCCTCTCTATAACTCCGCCTCTCAAATAAATAAACAAAATGTTAAAAAAAATTACATTAAGATAAAGACGTCATCCACAAAACACTATACTCTGTGTGATTCTTTTTGTATGAAGTCCTAGAAAAGGCAGATCTCTAGCAACAGAAAAATCAGTAGTTTCCAGAAGCTGGTGACTATGAAAGAACAACGTAGGAACTGGAACTTTGGAGAGGGTGGACTCATTCTGTATCTTCTATGTGATGGCACTTACCCAGCTGTTTATATCTGTCAAGATACATTGAACTGTATACTTAATATCACCCCTCAATAGCACTGATATTAAAAAGGAGTAATGATTTGACAATCACACCTTTTAAAATAGCAACTTGACATTATAAATGAGTTAGTAAACACTGTTGAAATAAGACCCCAGTATGGGCAGAAGAAGGATAACTCATTGGAAGACTTTTTTTTTTTTTCTCATTGGAAGATTGTGAGGGGAAAAGATCAGTAGAATTGTCCCATGTTCCAGGAATTCAGGGACCGAGTATATTAATAGAGACCCTAATCCCTTCTCTATAGGAATCTGTTGACATGTCCCTGACAGCTTTGGCTACTCTTATCTAAACAGAAAGAGTGACTTCATTACAGCTAGTACGCTAACTGATTTCATGTTGAAGGCATCAGGCAATATGGCAAGTTGGAATACCCTTGTATTTGCTACCTAGCTCCAAAGAGCAAACAAACAGGCCTCATTTAGCCAATGGAGGCCAACTGGTTTTGGTCATAAGCAGTCACTGGATTAGGAACAGATGACAAATACTTTGGAGATAGATGTGTATAAACCATTTTAGAGCCTGCGGCAGGGCATATCATACTACAAGTGGAGAAGTGTAAGACATCAGTGGGTAAGGAAAGCAAATTTTAAACCAAGGAACAAACTGAAGGTACTGCCAAATATAAAGTTAGAATGAGCTGAAGATGCACCTGTCGGCTTCTGAGGCTCATTAAAGGGGTTAGAGGCTGGATAGTTTTTAAATCCTTCTAAGCAGGTAAAACCAGTTGACTTTTCATTCTATCTGATTGTATATAATCTCTCATTTAACTGTTTAATTCGCATTACCTTGTTATAGCACATTACATTAAAAAATACTATATGAACAAGATTTTCAAAGACTTGAGCAAGTACAGAAATGTTTCCCAAAAAATGACAGCATCTTTTCCCAATGCTTATGTCTGCTCCCTTCTAGAAATATGTATATAATATTCATCTTATAATATGTAAGAATGCAATTCAAATGCTATAGCATCTAATATTTTGATAATTCTTTTTTTAAAGGATTTATTTATTTATTTAAAAAGCAGAGTTACAGAGAGAGAGAAAGAGAGAAATATCTTCTTTCTGCTAGTTCACTTCCCAAATGGCCTCAACCACTAGGGCTGGTTCAAGCTGAAACCAGGGCCAGGAGCTTCTTCCAGGTCTCCCACATGGGTGGCAGGGGTCTAAGCACTTGGGCCATCTCTAGCTCCTTTCCCAGGCCATTAGTAGAGAACTAGAACAGAACTGGAACTGTTGGGATTTGAACCAGCACCCATATGGGACACTAGCATCACAGGCAGCAACTTGCCCCACTATACCAAAGACCTGCCCCAATATTTGGAGAATTCTTATGTCTACTTCTTATACACATTTGTGTCATTGTCAATCCAATTTCCCTGAAAAACATTGCTCTCTCATTTGCCTTGACTATCCTTTATATTTCACTGGCATGCTCAAGGCAAAAAGTTTTATAACATTCATGATTATTCTTTTTACTTTTAATTATACCTGATATCTAAGCCACTAACAAATCTTTTCAGAGACACTCCCAAAATATTCTTAGCATTCCTACCTATTCTGTAATCATACCTGGATTCAAGACACCATCCCATTCCTAATTTGTCTAACTCATCTACTTTTACTTTTTTTTTTTTTTAAGATTTATTTATTTGAAAAGTGGGGGTGGGTGGGTAAGACCCATCTTCTGGCTCACTCCCCAGATGGCCATAACAGCCAGGTGTGGGCCTACAGAAGCTAGGAGTCAGGAACTCCACCCAGTCTGGTCTCCCACATGGATGACAGCGGCCCAAATATCTGGGCCATCTTCTGTTGCTTTCCCAAGTGCATTAACAGGAAGCTGGGTCAGAAGTAATGCAGCTAGGACTTTACCGGTACTCTAATACAGGATACTGGTGTTGTGAACCAGCAACTTAGCCTGCAGTGCCACAACACTGGACCCCCACTTTTACCTTTTAACCATATTATGGTTTTTATTTGCATTTCCCTGGTGGCTAGTGATCCTGGCATTTTTGCATGTGTTTGTTGGCTATTTGTATTTCATCCTTTGAAAAATGCCTGTTGGTGTCCTTTGCCCATTTCTTAACTGGATTGTTTCTTTTGTTGTTGTTGAGTTTCTTGAACTCCTTATATGTCCTTGATATTAATCCTTATTCAAATGTGTAGTTTGCAAATATTTTCTCTGCCACAGCATTGTCTGTGGTATAGTATGTTCATAATACACATTTTTTCATGAATGTCTTGAAGATCTATGATAGATGAAATTATGTCCTACTCTTATTTAAAACCCACGATGATTTTCCATCTTACCAGAATAAAACTTGGTTTTTTCATGGTCTACAAGGTCTGACATCAACTGACCTTTGTCTACTTCTCTGACCATCTATTTTTCTTCTCCCACACCAGTTCATTCTACTACAGTACAACTTGCCTCCTTGCTATGCTAAAAGCAGTTTCATTGCATTTCCTTCCCAAAATACTTTTGCTTTTTCTTTGTTGATTGCCTTTTATTCTATCTCAAAGGCTTTTCTTGGCTATTCGTGTGGCTCACTCTTCTGCATCATTCTATAGTCTGCTCAAATGGCCCTCCTCAAAAACCTCTTGCTTTAAAAGTATCGCCCCTCCCATCACCTCTGTTCTCGATTCCTTTGCCTAGCTTTATCAGTCTTTACGTATTCACCACCATTTGAAGATAATGTAAGTTTGCATGTGAGTGCCTGTGAGACATACCAAAGTGTTAACTCAATGAAGGTGTGGACTTAGTTGATCATTGTAGTCACATCCCAAAAGCAGTGCCTGTCAGACAGCAGGTGCTCAGTAAGTATTTCCTGAATGAATGTGCAGCATCTCTAGCTATCTGGATAGTTTAATGAAGTGCCTCCTACTACATATTTCCCTATATACTTTCTAGGTTTGGTTCTACCAGCACAGATAACTTGGAGACATCCATTGTTTTTCCCCATCAGAGAAGCAAAGACAGAGCTAACCAGAGATGACTGGAACTATCTTCAGTCCTGGTTTTTAAAATATTCCTAACAATCAAACATAGATGAATGTGTGGTAATTGTTAAAAACTCTGACTCAAAGTAGATAAAGAGAAAATTTAAAAAAAAAATCATGCTAACGTTTTTATACTTCAGAGACTTTATTTGATCTATTTTTTTTAGATCAACAGTTTCAGCCTAAGGCTCCCCCACGGAATGTTGGGTCCACCAGCACTGGCCACACATTTTTGTGTTCCAGACAATAGCCGGGTTTTCACAGATCTTGTAGCGTACTGGGCTACTCTGGTCCAGCTCGTTCTGGAACATTACCAAGGCGGTGGACATGTTCAAAGGCCTTTTTACAATTGCAGGGTGGAGCTGTGTTCTTTGAAAGTTTATTCATGGCCTTCATGATGTAGATGATGATGTTTCCTTAACTACAAATAGTATTGCTAAAAAATAAAAGAAGGTTTCAATCATTGACATCTATAAGAATATAACTACTCAGAAAGGCAAATCTTAATCACTTTTTATATTCCTCGATTTAACCAAATGACATATGAGAGTCCAAATCACACCCTCCCCAATATCTTAGCCCTTTCCCAGGAAATATAACCATGTAATACACTATTCTGGTATTATTATTTATTTGCCATGGTGATAACTGTAATCAAGTAAGATAGGCAAGTGAAGGGAAAAGTTTTTACTCTGTGCATGGTTTCCTGTGAAACAAAGACAATTTATAAAGAATTTAGGACTTAGTCTAAAATATCTGTAAGTCTTCAAATTAATGAAAACGTGTCTTCATTTGGATGCAGCTGGCTGGTTTTATATAATCAAGTGGTCCTTAGTTAAGAAGAAAAACAATATAAATCTCAAATATGTTAACAATTTAATTTAGTCATCACACCTAGATATACAATTAAATATTATTTCAAAACCTCTGAGTATGAAGGGGATAGGGCAGCAAGAATGGGTACACCAAAAGCTGGGTTAGCAAGATTTTGCCTGGAGTTTTGAACATTTTCTACAATGGCAATGGCCAACATAGTGGAGAGAAGGAAAGGCAATGCAGTTTAGAATCATGGTCGCTACTTATCATGGGTTTAAAAATCAATAAAAAATACTAGACCACTAGACTATTTCTGGGTAGAATTCTTATATTTCAGGACTTTTCAATCGATCCATGTCAAAAGTCATTTAATAACAGGACTTTTCGAAGCTGAGTTCTGTTGTACTTATTCAGGCCTCTTCCTTGCTGTGAGGTCAGCTTGAATGTCTTGCTTAATCCTTCTTGTTCTCGTTGTGGCCTATAGAGATGGTGCTTTAAACTGGAAAATGTTCTGGGAGCTTTCTGACACTGTGTGTCTACCCCACACACACACACACCTGCCAAGCTAGGTACATTACTGACACTCAGTAAATACCATTCTTTTGCATTCTATATTGCCATGTTGTCTGGTTCCTGTAATGATGCTGACATTCAAGTTTAAATGCCATGTAGTGTTGTCTTACTATTCTAGAAAGTGCCATGAAATAAACAGCATACAGAAAAGCTCTTGTCCTTGGGAATCTGCTAACCACATACAGACTTAACGGTGATTGAACTTACAAGTTTTTGATTTTACAATGGTGTGGAAGCAACAGGCATTCAATAGAAACCACACTTCAAACTTTCAGTTTTGATTTTTGCCTCTGGCTAGTGAAATGTGGCAACAGACTCTCTGGTCATCCTAGACAATGCCAGTCAGCCACACAATCCTGAGGATCTACAACCGACACTCTACAGTGCATTGTGTGGTTAAGCTAGGATGTTCTGTAGGTTAGATAGATTACATGCATTTTTGATTTAGGATATCTGAATTTATCGCAGTGTGAGAAACATCAGAGATTATTTATGACTTTCCAAGGAAACCAAAGGGAAAATTATTCAGTGAATAGTGGGGTCATAGAGTTAGGGTGAAAAGGTTCTTGCCAATGTTATTTTGAAAAACAATAATAATTCCATACAGCAACCCCCACAAATAAATAGTGACTTCCCACTGTATAGCACATTACCTCTCCTTCAATAAGGTCTAGTCCTTCATTTTATAAAAAACGTGGAAGCGGGGGAGACCCAGAAGAAGCTCCTGGCTTCAGATTGACCCAGCTCCAGCCGTTGTAGCCATCTGGGGAGTGAACCAGCGGATGGAAGATCTTTCTGTCTTTGCTTCTCCCTCTCTGTAACTCTGCCTTTCAAATAAATAAATAAATCTTTTTAAAAAATGGTGGGAGTAACATTGTGTTCTTAAAATTGTATATGTGAAACACACGAACTCTGTTCCCTTTATATAAAGAAACATGAGAATAAAATTCCATGCTGAAAAGTGTTAATATGATTTAATGGAAAGCTTAAAGCAAACAATTGTCAACTCTTAAAAAAATTAAAGGGCCGGCACTGTGGCAGAGTATACTAACCCTCCACTTATGGCGTCAGCATCCCATATGGGCACCAGTTTGTATCCTGGCTGCTCCTCTTCCAATCCAGCTCCCTGCTAATGGCCTGGGAAAGCTGTGGAAGATGGCCCAAATGTTTGGGCCCCTGCCCCCACGTGGGAAGCTCCTAGCTCCTGGCTTCGGCTCGGCCCAGCTTGGGCCATTGTGGCCATTTAGGGAGTGAACCAGCAGATAGAAGACCTTTCTCTCTGTCTCTCCCTCTCTCTTTCTCTGTAACTCTGCTTCTCAGATAAATAAACAAACAATCTTAAAAGAAATTAAAAAGTAGCCGGCGCTGCGGCTCAACAGGCTAATCCTCCACCTGCTGCGCCGGCACACCAGGTTCTAGTCCCAGTCGGGGTGCCGAATTCTGTCCCGGTGCCCCTCTTCCAGGCCAGCTCTCTGCTGTGGCCAGGGAGTGCAGTGGAGGATGGCCCAAGTGCTTGGGCCCTGCACCCCATGGGAGACCAGGAGGAAGCACCTGGCTCCTGGCTCCTGCCATCGGATCAGCGCGGTGCGCCGGCCGCGGCGGCCATTGGAGGGTGAACCAACGGCAAAAAGGAAGACCTTTTTCTCTGTCTCTCTCTTTCACTGTCCACTCTGCCTGTCAAAAAAAAAAAAAATTAAAAAGAAGGTGGAGAGTCAGTGAAGACTTAGTTCCTTCTTTTTTATTTATTTTATTGATGTAAGAGGCAGGCAGACACAGTCAGCTCCCATGTGCTGCTTACCTGCCCTTCAGTTGTTTGTATCTCAAGGGATCTCACAATTTGGAGAGATCAAGCCATGAGTGCCACTTGGAATTCTTGGACAAGCTCCAAAGGAAAGAATCAGTCTGAGGGAAAAAGATTGTATTCTAACTCTATCTATTTAAAGACCTCTGGGCACATGTGAAAATGCTTCTCTTTCTATGTGAACAAATCTAATTGCACTATATATTAATTTTATGAAGTAATCATTATTGAGCTTTTTTAAAATGGGGGGGGGTTGAAGAGTTGTTCAATTGACATAAAATTGTGCAAGATGAATAAGTGCTAACGAGCTGTCGCCAGCTCAGTGCTTATAGTCAATAGTACTGTGTTACCCCTAAAATTTGAAGAATATGATTTCATGTTAGGTGTTCATACCATAAAGACACAACAAATCCGAAGGGACTCAAGAAAACATTTGGAAATGAGGAACATGTCCCTTATCTTGATGGGGGCAGTGATTTCACCGGTGTGCGCATTTGTTGAACTCATCAAAATGTAGACATTAAATATGTACCGCTTATTTAAAGTATTCCTGAATAAAGTAAAGCAATGTATCACCATAAGTGAAGGTTCAATATAAATATTTTTTGTTAAATCAACCTCCATTTATTGGCCACCAATAATGTGACAGAAACTCTTCTAAGATCTGAGCGTACAGCAAGAACACAAAAAAGTTCTTGTCCTTGTGAAGCTGCATACCTGAGAAAGGAAGATTTACATTGAGCCCTGTGCAAAAAGATTGAGTTACTGCACTACCCAAAAATGTAAGAATCTCATCAACCAAGCTTGCTTTTCAGCAGTCTGAAAATCCGGAATGAGAGATTGCTATATAGTGTGCAGATACAGTGTAATAATTTAAGTGACTCCATGATTGAAGCCCTGCTGAATAGTGTGTCCCCTTTTTTTTTTGGATTTTTTTTTATTTAATGAGCATAAATTTCCAAAGTACAGCTTATGGATTACAATAGCTTCCTCCCCCCCATAACTTCCCTCCCACCCACAACGCTCCCCTCTCCCACTCCCTCTCCCCTTCCCTTCACATCAAAATTAATTTTCAATTATCTTTATATACAGAAGATCCATTTAGCGTATATTAAGTAAAGATTTCCACATTTTGCTCCCACACAGAAACACAAAGTGTAAAATACTATTTGAGTACTAGTTATAGCATTAATTAAACACCTAAGATAGTGTGTCCCTTAAAAACACATTTCAGAACTAAAGAGACAAATGATACAAAAACTGAAGATCTTTGTCTCAGAAGAATATGATAATCAAGGATCAAGGATATGATTGGCTTTTCTGCAACATGAATTGCTAGTAAGGATGCAACTCTGAAGTTACATAGTATGAGCCCTTTTATTAAATATTTATAGAACACTCCTGGGTTCCTACCCAAATTGATTTTGAAATAAACAGAAACAATATAAAGTTTGGACTGCAAACTATTTTTCAAAGATGATATAGAATCCTCTTCCTGAGAGGGAATTTTGTTTTTTTAAGATTTATTTATTTATTTGAAAGTCAGAGAGAGAAGGAGAGGAAGAGAGAGAGAGAAAGAGCCAGAAAGAGAGGGAGAGAATCTTCCAAGAATCTTCCTTCCACTGGTTCATTCCCTGGATGGCTGCATCGGCTGGAGCTGCACCGATCCGAAGCCAGGAGCCAGGAGCATCTTCCGGGTCTCCCACATGGGTGCAGGGGCCCAAGGACTTGGGCCATCTTCCACTGCTTTCCCAGGCCATGGCAGAGAGCTGGATCGGAAGTGGAGCAGCCAGGACTAGAACTGATGCCCATATGGGATGCTGGCACTGCAGGCGGCAGCTTTACCTACTATGCCAGAGCACTGGCCCCAGGGGGGAATGCTGATCTTGCAAAATGAGAGCAAAAATTATAGAGAGCAGTGCATGTAGATACATTACAATTAAAAAACACATAGGTGTGGGTGTTTGGTACAGTGATTAAGAGGCCACTTGGAGCTCCAGTATCCCCCACTGGAGTCTGTGGATTTGAATCCTGGCTCTGCTTCTGATTCCACTTCCTGCTAATGCATAGCCTGGAAGGCAGCTGCTGATAGCTCCAGTACTTTTTTTTTAACTTTTATTTAGTAAATATAAATTTCCAAAGTACAGTTTATGGATTACAATGGCTCCCCCCCCATAGCTTCCCTCCCACTCGCACCCCTCCCATCTCTAGCTCCCTCTCCCATTCCATTCACATCAAGATTCATTTTCAATTCTCTTTATATACAGAAGATCGATTTAGTATATATTAAGTAAAGATTTCATCAGTTTGCACCCACACAGAAACACAAAGTGTAAAATACTGTTTCAGTACTAGTTATAGCATTACTTCACATTGGACAGCATGTTAAGGACAGATCCCACATGAGAAGTAAGTACACAGTGACTCCTGTTGTTGACTTAACAATTTGACACTCTTGTTTATGGTGTCAGTAGTCTCCCTTGGGTCTAGTCATGAGTTGCCAAGGCTATGGAAGCCTTTTGAGTTCGCCAACTTCGATCTTATTCCAACAGGGTCATAGTCAAAGTGGAAGTTCTCTCCTCCCTTCAGAGAAAGGTACCTCCTTCTTTGATGGCCCCATTCTTTCCACTGGGATCTCACTCGCAGAGATCTTTCATTTAGGTCTTTTTTTTTTTTTGTCCAGAGTATCTTGGCTTTCCATGCTCAAAATACTCTCATGGGCTCTTCAGCCATATCCGAATGCCTTAAGGGCTGATTCTGTAGCTCCAGTACTTGAACCCTGGTCCCCATGTGGGCGACATGGATGGAGTTCCTATTTCTTGGCTCTGGCCTGGCCCAGCCCTGGCTGTTGCCAGCATCTGTGGAGTGAATCAGAAAATGAGATTCTCTCTCTGCCTTTCAAATAACCAAAAATTAAATTAAAATAAAAGCTACATGGCACCTAGCTGCCTAATCTTTTCTGTCTCATGCCTTATTGTTATTTTCTTCTCCATTCCTCATTGCATATTGTTGAAAAATAATATGAGAGTGCGAGTGAAAAGTTTGAAACCCTCGACTTAAATCCACAACCATAAAAGCCAAAGTGCTACAGTGGGGTTCTGTTCCATGAAAGTCAAAGTGGAAGAACCTGACACTCAATGGTGGCTGCCCTTCCAATCTTGTCTCAGCATGAAAAGTCAGAAGAAGAAATTGCTGTTTAAAAAAAAATCATGATAGCTTTCTTGAAATTCTGGTTCCCTAAATTCCTGGATCAGTCAAACTCTAGTCACCAGCAGGGTAACATTGGCTATTGCTTGCAAAAGCCTCAAGTTACACAAGCTTCCTAAAAGTCAGCATTCTCATCTGTAAGTGAATGAGAGCTGTGGCTCGTCCATAGCGTTGTTGGGAGGGTTTGCTTATATAACATGAGGACACGGGACACAGAGTAACACAGCAAGAGGGCCATTACTGTTCGTTCTTCCTCTTAATCTAGAAGTGCAGCACCATCTGTGCTTACACTGAGAAGCACGTGCATCGTGAAAATAGTTCCTGAATGCCCCTGTTGTACCCATCAGTTGCTGGATGCTAGGGACATATTAGTGAAACTGACAAATTATGTCATCATGGTGCTTATGATCTGGAAGGCAAGAGTGACAGTCAGCAGTCATTACCCCAATTACTGTGTAATCACTAGCATAACAAGGAGTATACATGAGAAGTGTGGGTGCAACAGAAGTATATATACAGTTTGTGGTGGTTGAGTCATGATTTCTGAAGAACACAGCAATTTAAACCAAGACCTAAAGGCAACAAGACAGATACGGAATATAGTGAAGTGATTCAAATGTACAAACAAAACTATACAAAACATCTCATTTCAGCTGTCGACATTTTTAAACTTATTTTAAAATTTAATGATTTTTAATATTTTGCCACATTCACTTCACATGTAGACATTCTATGTATACACATATGTACTATTTTTTCTCGAAAACAGGGATATTACTCTCACAGAGTGGGTGATTCATGACAGTGATCATAACGTGGGGAAAGAACAGTATGTTTTCATACACATGGTATAATTCACTGAAGCCGTGTTTATAACCGTAGGTCAGATAACATGACATCCACACAATTTTTATACTCTCTCTATATTAACTCCCATAAATAAGAGAAAACAGTGATACTTGTCTTTCTGGGTCTGGCTTATTTCACTTAGTGTAATGATGTCCAGTTCTTTTCATTGCTTAAAAGATGATAGGAGAAAACCTTCCAAGTGTCCTTACACTTTCAAATTTTTATTGTAAGCTATTACCAGGTTGTCAGACTCAACATAGAAATTAAAGTTTGATTTAGTAAAAACACATTAAGGTGGATTACTTTGTTACAAACTCAGGTGTGTGTATTTGAAAAGCTAGAATTTTTAAAATACTCTCACTAAATTTCCAGTTTCTATGATGTAACTCGCAACATGGAGATGGATAAGGTTGTATTTGCTTTGGAGAGTGTTTTAATTTATATTTTTAGGCATTGTTGTGAAGTGGAAAGAACATTGAATCTGACGTCAGGAGGGCTGGGTTCTATTTCTGCTTCTGACAGTTACTCATTTACTGGGGAGCCATAGGCAAGGCATTTAAATGTGTTTCCTCTTTTGCAAAAGGGGATATTATTTACAAAAGCCTCAAGTTACAGAAGCTTAACAGAGGAGCACCATTAGCTCGGGAGATGACTCTATGGGTTAGGGTCAGATGGTTCCTGAAATCCCCTCCTCCTTTCACTTAACTCTGTTTGCTCTTCCTTTTGGCTTTATGGCAGTAAAGGACCAGGAATCTCATTACCTTAAGACTGGAAGAAAAAGTAAGAAAGGACTGGCAATTTTTGGTGACAATGACAGATCAACTACATAATAAGAGCAAAAGTTAGCTTGAGAGTAAAGAGGTTATGATGAGAATCAGTTACCACCTCAAGTTATGTGAGGCTCTTTCATTTTCTCAGCGGGACTTGGAGCCCTGTCGCCAGAAATCGTCCTGGTCCTAGAGAACCAAGCGAACCGCTCCTCGTTCTCTCTGAATTGTGCTTTCTTCATCTTGCTGTTCCTCCTCTGTAACACCTGCGTGCCATGCTCAGTGCCTTTTGTCTTCTGTCTGCTCTCCTTGCTTTTCCTTGTGTTCTTTGTTGCTACTCTCTTTCCCCTTTCCACTGCTTCATCCCACAAGAAAACAATTACTGAGCAGACCTCTCAACAAACAACCAAAGCTTACTAAAAGCCTTAGAAATGATAATCAGTTGTCCTAACAATGTATCACAATGGTAAACTTGCCAATAAATCACATCCAAAGGTCATTCCTTGAGTTACCCAGTACTACTTGGAAGGGTTTCCAGTTGCAAAAATAAAGTAGTATCCTACCACTTATGTGTTGGTACGTCCATTTTTTAAGAGGAAAGTATGAAGATTGATAAGCATTGTATTTGTGTTTAGCGTGTAGATCATTCAGGGATAAATATATCACAATCTGATATTAGATAACTTTATGGTCATTTTGTAGGTAGGCCCTTCAAAGAATTTACTTGTCAGTCCATAATGGTTGTAATTACATAGCTAAGAAAAACAAGCATAGGTAAATCAATCTGAAAGAAAAAAGAGGGTTTTCTTATCAGATGAGCACGTGTTGTTACTTCAGATTATTTTCTTACTACTTATTTCAGATTATTGTTTTACTACTATTTCAGACTATTTTCTTACTTGCTACTACAGAAGAATTTCTCAGCATCACCAGCCTTTTGAAAACCATCTGAGAACAGACCAGCACAGGAAGAAGCTGCCTTACAAAAGCCAGAATCAAAATGCGTTGGCAGTCAGGAAGGGTATAATGAAAGGTTTTCCAATATTAGTCTTTTCGTTGCAGGACAGGCTACCATGAAATATGGTACCTTGGCATTTGAGAAAACAGCAGAAGCCACGTCTCTTACTTTCTCCCACACTTCTCCATGAAGGAGGCCATAAAAGGATTTTGTGATCTCCCTATGAAGCAGAACATAGGCCCTCCTTTAAGAGATGCCTTCTCCAAACCCAGGGAAAGGCATGTCCTTACCTCTGAGGACAGAGATACAGAGAAGAACCCAGACAAATGGGTCTTGTTAAGCTTCTCTCAGTTCATCACCATTACATTCTATTTATTTTGTCCATTCATACTTCTCTGTGACTATCCACTTCATCAAATTTAGCACAAAAATATACATATTTTTCTATGTCCTTGAGTCTTCATTTCTGAAACCTCCTATGTTACAAAAAAAATAAAGTTGTTTGCTTTTCTCTTGATTACCTGTTTTTTTGTTATTGCTGCCTCAACCATTGCCCTAGCAATGGGTAAGAAAGAACTATTTTCTCTCCTAAGACATGTTGATTGATCAAGTTTAATTCTTGCAGATTGGCTGGGGTTGGGTTTTGCTGGAAGCCACTCAGAAAAAATGAAAGAAATCATGAAACCTCTGGCTCTGTTGACTAAAGCATTTCATTTATTCATCTGTTAACTCAGTACAAGAGAGAGTTAATAAGACAAATTTTAGTTGTCCAAGAACTCATAACTTTTCAATTCAACTTTTTGATCAATAAAAGCTAGGTAATAATAAATTGATAGCATGTGCATGTACAAAAGAAAAAGAGTAGTTAATATTATGTAGAAACAAATCTTAATAGCATGAATGAGCTTGCAAAAAGATGAAAAAAATTCTGATTTTTCCAGCTTGAAAATCTAAACAAAAATTTTGCTTCTTTGGAAAGTCGTTTCATAAACATTTAACCAACTCCAAAAAAATCTGGAGTCCTTTCTCTAAAATCTGTGTTTTGCCAGAATTCAAGTCTAAATGACTTGATGCATGGTGGATAGCAGAGCCAGGAGTCACTGGCTGCTTAGTAAGTTGCTTGCTAAAGTTCAGCAAGGGGCCTGAGGAAACTCTGAAATGAAAAAGTCACTGGAAATGGGACTCATGGACGTAGGTAACCTGAAATCAAAGGAGTGGTGTATCTTTAGAACAGGGTATTTAAGTAATAGACAGAAACAGATTAGGTTGGAACATTGACAGAGAACGGTTTGAAGCTAAGCTCTGATCAGTGCTGGGGAAGGTGTGTTATGAGCATCCCCACTGCTTACAGAAGTAGCTTATCTACAGAGGAGGAAGAGTCACCTGATTAGCCCAGTGGGACAAGGCTTCTCCTTATTTTCAGGCACTTCTTTTTCCTCTGATTCTGAACTTGTTGGCCAAGCCTCTAACCTAAATTTTGTTTTCCAATTATTCTTTCCTGCAAGTAAAAAGACCGGAAAATTCCAGATTGCTTTGCAAGTGTGCTTTACACATAATTTAATAATCTGCTTTCCAACAGCTTCTACTGAGCTTTTTTCTCAGCATGAACGAGTCCCTGAGAAGCTGTCTGTTCTACAGCGGAATGAGTAAAGGTGAATTTCTAGACATGTTCAGTTTCATTTGATGGAGACCTCACAAAGATTTATTTGCTCTGAGTTTCATTGCAAAAGAAGGGCTGCCAGGCATTCTCTTCTTACCAACGTTAACTGTAACATGGATATTCTAAAACCTGCATTCCATCATCCAACCTGAGGCATTCTCTTTGCTTAAAACTACATAAAATCTGTCGCCGGCGCCACCACTCACTAGGCTAATCCTCCGCCTGCGGTGCTGGCACACCAGGTTCTAGTCCCGGTTGGGGCGCCGGATTCTGTCCCAGTTGCTCCTCTTCCAGGCCAGCTCTCTGCTGTGGCCTGGGAAGGCAGTGGAGGATGGCCCAAGTGCTTGGGTCCTGCACCCCATGGGAGACCAGGAGAAGCACCTGGCTCCTGGCTTTGGATCAGTGCGATGCACCGGCCGCAGTGCGCCGGCTGCGGCGGCCATTGGAGGGTGAACCAATGGCAAAAAGGAAGACCTTTCTCTCTGTCTCTCTCTCTCACTGTCCACTCTGCCTGTCAAAAAAAAAAAAAAAAAACCTACATAACATCTTATTTTAAGTTATGGTAATAATGGTAATCATTGGGGATGGATAATGACACATTGAAAATTCATTATAGTAGTCTTTCCATTTTGTGGATTAGAAGATTCCATAAAAAGTAATAAAACCAAACCAAATGAACAAAAAGACACACTGAGAGATTTTAAATCCATCTTCAAAGAACTTTCTAAAATTGAGGTTGTGTGATTTGTTCTCTGCTTGGATTTTCAGTGTATTTGTCTCCACAACAAGCAAAACTGGAGCTCAAGTTACTTGGGCAATGCTATCAGGTGTCCAGCAGCTCTGCCCCTTCCTCTGTGCTGTTTCCTTGCCAGGAGGCTCTATATTTGGGTCTGTGTGTAACAGTTGATACTTTGGCTCAAGCTGGAATGAACCAACTATTTCTTTTCTAGGAGGGATTGATACGCGTTTGTCCTTGCTGATCATATTAAAGTATCTGTGCAGAAAATAGAATTTTGATTTTTCTTGGGGAAGTGTCTGCCATCTTGATGAAAGTTCTAGAAACTCCTCTGGTATGTCAAGGTCTGTATTCCTTTGTATGCCAAGGGGATCTCTTGTTCCAGATTTATGTATGTTCCTATCTTTGGGCCAGAAACACTTTAATGTTAGAGAGTCTAAGTTCTGAAATAATTTAACACACTGATCTAATTATTTTTAGATAAATTTTCTTTATATACAAATATATATAACTCAAATAATATGAATTTATACATAATATAAGGTTAATCAGTATTATAGGGGCCAGCTTCGTGGCGCAGTGGGTTGGGGCCTGAACCTGCAGTGCCAGCATTCCATATGGGTGCCATTTCAAGTCCCCCTGTTCCACTTCTGACCCAGCTTCCTGCTGGTGCACTTGGGAAGGCAGCAGAGGATGGGCCAGGTCTTTGGGCCCCTGCATCCATATGGGAAACCCAGAGGAAGATTCTGGTTCTTGGCTTTGGATCAGCTCAGGTCCATCCATTGTGGCCATTTGGGGAGTGAACCAGCGGATAGAAGACCTCTCTCTCTCTCTCTCTTTCTCTACCTCTCTCTCTAACCTTGTCTTTCAAATAAGTAAAATATATCTTAAAAAAAAAAAAGATTGATTAATGGGGCTGGCATTGTGGCAAGGCAAATAAGTAATATTACATTTTAATTTAACCCAGGGACTTGGTATAGACACATCTTAAATTTTTTTTTTTTATTTTGAGTATCAGAGATACAATGAGAGAGGAGAGAGACACAGAGTGATCCTCCATCCTCCATCCTCCATCCTCCATCCTCCATCCTCCCCAGATGGCTATGTTGGCCAGAAATGGACCAAGGCAAAGCCAGGAGCCAGGAACTTCATCTGGACCTCCCATGTGAATGCAGGAACCCAGACACGTGGGCCATATTATGCTGCATTCTCAGGCACATTAACAGTGAGCTAGATCAGAAGTGGAGCAGCAGGGACTCCAACCAGTGCCCATAGGGAATGCTGGCCTCGCAGGTGGCAGCTATACCTGCAATGCCACAATGCCAGAAGGCTATAAATCTTAATAGAAATAATGGTTTCATTCTAAAATAATTCAAGAAATAAAATATTCTTTATGTATGGAATTGGATTTAGAGATTTCTCTCAATCTCGAAATTATGATTGATTTCATTATGATCAATATTTTTACCTCATTACAGCTTACTTATCGAATTTTCTGTGTTGTTTATGCAAAAACAAAATTTGTCAAGGAAGTGTGACATTTTGAGTCATAACAATGTTGGACTCAGTCATATTTATATAATAATAGAATCCCAGGGGCTGGCGCTGTGGCGCAGTGGGTTAACACCCTGGCCTGAAGCGCCAGCATCCCATATGGGCGCCGGTTTGAGACCCGGCTGTTCCACTTCTGATCCAGCTCCTTGGCATGGCCCGGCAAAGCAGTAGAAGATGACCCAAGTCCTTGGGCCCCTGCATCCATGTGGGAGACCTGGAGGATGCTCCTGGCTCCTGGCTTCTGATCGGTGCAGCTCCGGCCATTGCAGCCAATTGGGGAGTGAACCATCGAATGGAAGACCTCTCTCTCACTCTGCCTCTCCTCTCTCTGTGTAACTCTGACTTTCAAATAAATAAATAAATCTTTTTTTTTAAAGAAAATAGAATTCCAGAGATACAAACTTCCATAATACACTCTGTTAACCAGCCATATATTTTAATTATGTGCACAAATATATAGTTAGATTGTATGGTTTTAAAACCTTGGTTTTGCATATACAAGCTAGTTATACAACTGTGATCCAATTACACTAACTCTGTGCCTTCATTTTCTTCTTTTAAATTATTGTTCATTTATTTCAGAGAGAGAGAGGGAGAGCAAGAAAGGAAGAGGAAGAGAAAGAAAGAGAGAACAAGAACATTCATCCATGGACCACTCTGCTAATGCCCTCAATGGCTTTGTCTGTGCAGAGGCCAGTCCTATTTCCCACATGGATGGAGAAGGCCAATTCCTTGGACCATCACTGCTGTCCCCCAGGGTCTACATTAGCAGGAACCTGGAGTCCTATGTCAGAGGTAAGTATTGAACTATCACTTCAATATGGGACATGGTGCCTTAACTGGCACCTTATCTACTAGGCCAAATATTCACCCCATGCCTTCATTTTCTTATCTGGAAATACTAGAAATCTTCAAAAAAATCATGGAACATGTGCATTATGTAAAAACTATGTATGGGGGGCCAGCGCTGTTGCATAGTGGGGTAAGCTGCCGCCACCTGCAGTGCTGGCATCCCATATGGGTGCCGGTTCAAGATCCGGCTGCTCCACTTCCGATCCAGCTCTCTGCCATGTCCTGAGAAAGCAGTGGAAGATGGCCCAAGTCCTTGGGCCCCCTGCACCTGTGTGGGAGACCCAGAATAAGCTCCTGGTTCCTGGCTTCAGATTGGCACAGCTCCGGCCATTGCAGTCAATTAGGGAGTGAACCAGCAGATGGAAGACCTCTCTCTCTCTCTCTCTCTCTCTCTGCCTCTCCTTCTCTCTCTGTGCAACTCTGACTTTCAAATAAATCTTTTTTAAAAATCCATGTATGGATCACAAATAATTTTGTGCCCAAAGAAACTCATAATAACTTGTGATAACATGTCTGAATAGATGTACTTTGAGGCACCAAGATAAGATATCACTTTGAAAACAACTGATAATCAGAGCAACATGAATCCTGCTAAAATTAAAGCAACAACAACCATCACATTTATGTGAAGCTTAGGTGAAAGAATGGTGAAATCATGGATGTTTACATAGGGACAAGGCCCCAAGGAAACCAAGTTTACAAATGGAGAACTCATTTGCAGAAAGGAAGGAATGATGTTGAAGATGAAACCTGAAATGGCACACCAGCCACATCAATTTGTCAGGAAACAATCAACTTTGTGCCCTCACCAAAGGGACCCATGACTCCCAGTGGAAACAAAAGCCAACAGCATGGAAATCTCATCTGGTTCAGCTAACATAACCCTGAATGAAGAGTTAAAGGGAGGCAAACTTTCTACACAATGGGTGCCAAAACCGTTGTACCTAGACCAGCCACAGAAAAAGGGCAGAGATTTCAATCAATGGAAATATTGAACAAGTGGGATCAGGATCCCAAAGCATTTCTTCAAAGTATTGGGACAGGAGATGAAATGTGTCTTCGCCAGTATGATCTGGAAGTTAACGCACAATCAAAGCAATGGCTCCCAAGTGGTGCAAGTGGCCTAGGCAAAACAAATGAAACAGGTCAAGACTAAAGGTTATGGCAACAGTTTTTTAGGGATGTTCAAGGCATTTAGTTTGTTGACTTGCTGGAGGGCCACAGACCGATAACATCTGCTTATTAGGAGAGTGCTTGGAGAAAGTGGGCCGATGATTTTGCAAAAAAATGCCCGGAGAGCCCTTCTCCAGGACAGTGCTCCTGCTCATTTCTCTCATCAAACAAGGGCAATTTTGTGAGAGATTTGTTGAGAAATTGTTAGGCTTCCTCATTACAATCTTGATTTGGCTCCTTTGGATGTCTTTTTGTTTCTGAGGTTTTTTTTTTTAATTTTTTTTATTTAGTAAATACAAATTTCCAAAGTACAGTTTATGGATTACAATGGCTCCCCGCTCCCCCATAATTTCCCTCCCACTCGCACCCCCCCCCATTTCCCACTCCCTAGAAACTTATAAAGGGCACCCATTTTTCTTCAGTTAATGATGCCAAGAAGTTGCACTGACATGATTTAAATCTACCAGGATGCTCAATTCTTTTCTCAGTTCTTTTTTTGTTTTTGGAGATGTCCTAAATGGCAGATCTTATTGCTTACAAAGTATTTTGAACTTGATGGGGCTTATATTGAGAAATACAATGGATTTTAGAATTTTTAGCTTTTAGTTGCACTTTTCCATAAGAATTTTTGAAATGTCAGGCCAGCGCCGCGGCTCACTAGGCTAATCCTCCACCTTGCGGCGCTGGCACACCGGTTCTAGTACCAGTCGGGGCGCCGGATTCTGTCCCGGTTGCCCCTCTTCCAGGCCAGCTCTCTGCTATGGCCCGGGAGTGCAGTGGAGGATGGCCCAAGTGCTTGGGCCCTGCACCCCATGGGAGACCAGGAGAAGCACCTGGCTCCTGGCTCCTGGCTCCTGCCATCAGATCAGCGCGGTGCGCTGGCCGCAGCGCGCCAGCTGCGGTGGCCATTGGAGGGTGAACCAACAGCAAAAGGAAGACCTTTCTCTCTGTCTCTCTCTCTCACTGTCCACTCTGCCTGTCAAAATAAATAAAAAATAAAGAATTTTGAAATGTCTTAGTAATGGTAGCTAGTTCCTAGAGTTTCTAGGAGGATGAACACGTCAACAGATATGAATACATAGATAAATATGTTGTGTTTAATAAGTATCATTGTTGAAATATCCTGGTATTTATAAAAGCTATTTGCTTTTTTTTAAGATTTATTTATTTATTCGAAATTTAGAGTTACACAGAGAGAGGAAAGGCAGAGGGAGAGAGAGAGAGAGAGAGGTCTTCTATCTGCTGGTTCACTCCCCAGTTGGCTACAACACAACGGCCGGAGCTATGCCAATCCAAAGCCAGGAGCCAGGATCCTCCTCCGGGTCTCCCACATAGGTGCAGGGGCCCAAGGACTTGAGCCATTTTGTACTGCTTTCTCAGGCCATAGCAGAGAGCTGGATAGGAAGTGGAGCAGCCAGGACTTGAACTGGTGCCCATATGGGATGCCGGTGCTTCAGGCCAGGGCGTTAACCCGCTGTGCCACAGTGCTGGCCCTATAAAAGCTATTTGTAGGCTGGTGCTGCAGCTCACTAGGCTAATCCTCCGCCTGTGGCACCGGCACACCAGGTTCTAGTCCTGGTCGGGGTGCTGGATTCTGTCCTGGTTGTCCCTCTTCCAGTCCAGCTCTCTGCTGTGGCCTGGGAGTGCAGTGGAGGATGGCCCAGGTCCTTGGGCCCTGCACCCGAATGGGAGACCAGGAGAAGCACCTGGCTCCTGCCTTCGGATCAGCGTGGTGTGCTGGCCACAGCGGCCATTGGAGGGTGGACCAACGGCAAAGGAAGACCTTTCTCTCTGTCTCTCTCTCTCACCGTCCACTGCCTGTCAAAAAAAAAAAAAAGCTATTTGTATATATACATACCAATGCATATCAATGTGTATAGTCACCCCCCAGTGTCAGTGGGTCAGTGGTGTATGGGATCCAAGGCCCTCTCCAGTAATAAAGTCCATAGATGCTCATGTCCCTTTTTTTTTTTTTTGAAGATTTATTTATTTATTTATTTGAAATTCAGAGTTACACAGAGAGAAGAGGAGAGGCAGAGAGAGAGAGAGAGAGAGAGAGCAAGTGAGCGCACAGCCTTCTATCCACTGGTTTGCTCCTTGATTGGCTGCAATGGCTGGAGCTGTGCTGATCCAAAGCCAGGAGCCAGGAGCTTCTTCTGAGTCTCCCATGTGGGTGCGGGGCCCCAAGGACTTGGGCCATCTTCTACTGCCTTCCCAGGCCATAGCAGAGAGCTGGATCGGAAGTGGAGTAGCCAGGACTTTTAACTGGCACCCATATGGGATGCTGGCACCACAGGCAGTGGCTTTACCTGCTACGCCACAATGCAAGCCCCCTTATATCCCTTTTATAAAGTGACATAATATTTGCATCTACCCCATACAACCCTCCAACATACTTTAAAACATCTCGAGATTATTTATAACCAGTATAATATAAATGCTATGTAAATAATTGTTATGCTGTATTGACTAGGGAATAAAGAGAAGAAAAAAGTCTATTGTGTTCAATATAGATACACCCAACCCAGGCTCACCTTGTAGTACATTCTAGAAGATCAATGCTCAGATCAGGACTAGAGCGATACTGAGAATGTATCAAATGATCAAAAAATGGGTATGCCTGCCCATTGCTTCATTCACAGGGAAGCTGTTAGAGTTCACTGTGTGGCAAATTTAAATTTCATTTTTGGGGGCTTTCTGGAATTTCCTTTTTAGTGTATTGTACCCATGTTTGCTGGAGTCTGCAGATATGAACCTACAGATACCAAGGACTTAATGTATGTGTATATAACAATGGTATGTGTGTTAATATGTACTTACTAGTTCTGTTTACTACAACAGTAAACTATTTTTCACAGAGGATTTCAAAAGTACAAAAGCCAAGAAGAGTTAGAATAAAGTTATACCAAATTTTACCACCCAGAGGCAACGACTGATAACATTCATAGCCGAACTCTTTCCATGAATTCTAATAGGTAAACATTAATGTGTAAGTAATATTTAACTAGAAATGAATAGATTTTAAAATTTATGCATAGCAAAACTGGAGTTACCTTGTTAAAGCCTTTAAATTCTGAGAGGAAGCAGGCATCCAACTATCAGTGGCATTGTGTTGTTTTGATACAGTTATTGATCCGTACTCATTCTCTCATATTATTACTTATCTTGAAAACCATTCTATGTTTGTTACAGATTTTTGATGAATTGATTCATCACTCTTAGGACTCTGTTCCTTACATTTTGGCCAGAAATGATATGCCTTAATACATTCCACTGTGACTACAAATGTGGGAACCTTCCAACCAAAATATTAGTTTCCTTGCATTTCCCAGAGTATATAAATGGATTTTAAAAACACTTAGTAGAGGTACTATCTTTGGGGTGGAGTGATTTTACTGTAAATAAAGTGTGTTAAGATTAGACTTCCCCAAGGATCTTACCAATCCAAAATACCACTTGTTTAAGACCTTATTTGTAATACTAGCCTCATTCATAATCATGTCCTCATCACTCCACCATTGATCGAGAGATGCATGAGAAACTCTAAACCCAGACATGTGAAAAAACATATCAGATTAATCAGTAGAGATTACATCAGTAGTTTGGAACAAAAACCATACTTGAAAAAAACTAAGATTAAAAAACCAATTCATTTAAAATCAATTTTGGGTTAATAAAAGTTTATATTATCATGATGAATTCCATCAATTCATGTGGGTTGTATTGTCTTATATATAGATATGTATGTGTGTATAATGTGTTCTTTAAATCTATGAAATATAGAAAAGTATACAGTGAAAACTTAACTTCCTCATAATGCCATCTCCCAGAGATAACTCCTGTATTTATATATACTTTGCTATACATACAAAGATAATTTCTAGAATAAGTAGTGTTTCACTTGTGATTCAGAATAGATACAGTTGTTATTAGCTGTTCCATTGGTTAAGAAACTGATAAGGTCAAAAAAGATATTGATTTCTTGATTCTAAGTGATGGTAGGTTACTATACTGCACTACTTTAATATAAATACTTTTAAGAATCTTGAAGTGACTTATTTGAAAAGTCATCAACTTAGAAAAATCCTAAAAGCAAAAATTACAATATTTCCCCCCCAAAATGAATTTGCTGATCACATCATTTATATCAACAGAGCTTGTGGCTTGTAGATGCTCACTCAGTAAGAGTGCATAACATTTTAGTGACTTATGCCCAGGTGTTGATGGTAAGAAAAAGTCATTGGCAGTGTATCAGAAAGGGTTTAGAGAGGAAACAATTGGTACACTCAAAGTGTTTAACTGAGAATAATTTATAGGGATTTTGTACAGAGGTGTGGGCAGGTGTCTTCTTTACAAATGACTTACTACGTTTTGTAAGTAAGATCTAAGTCAGTACTCTCATAGTGAATATTCTGTCTTTTTGCATATTCTCCTGAACTTATTGGTAGAAATATACAAGATATTATGAGTACATTTTTTATGAATCTCTCCTTGGTTTCCCAGACCAACTCTTTTCACATCAACGCAAACTAACCCTAATCCTAACTGGAAGGTTGAATGAGACTTTTAATCCCAGTCTGCCCATGAGTCAGGTTGAGAAGATGACTGCCTTGGCACAACTAAGGGGGTTCTGCTCCAGGCCCATTTCTTACTTTCTTCAAATAACAACTTTAAATTCCAAGCATCAGATTGGCTCAACTTTGATATTATTGTGAGAACTATTCCTCCCCTTCTGACATCTCAGACCTGGAGCTATCCGGTTCTTTTTTGCAGTGTCTTTGCTGTCTATCCTTATTTGTTCTTCTCACTTCCCAGTTGGCTGACATTTTGTACAAGAAACCACCAATGGAATACACGACCCCTTCAAAGCTTACTCCTCTTCCTTCAGTATCAGTTATTAATACCACTCCAAAACTGAACCTGGGAGTGACATTTGTTTGGTGGAGAAGACATCGCTTGGGACACTCATATTCCATATTAGAATTCCTGGATTCTGGGGCCAGAGCTTTGGCATAGTGGGTAAAGCCACTGCCTGTGGGGCCAGCAACCCACGGAAACACTGGTTCCAGTCCCAGCTGCTCTACTTCCAATCCAGCTCCCTTCTAATGCGCCTGGGAAAGCAGTGGAATATGGCCCAACTCCTTGGACCCCTGCATCCATGAAGGAGACCTGGAAGAAGCTGCTGGCTCCTGCTTCGGAGTGGCCCAGCTCCAGCCATTGTGGTCATTTGAGGTAATGAACCAGTAGATGGAAGATTTCTCTCTCTCCTCTCTCTCTCTCATTCTTTCAAATAAATAAATAAAACCTAAAAAAGAAAAAAAAATTCTTGGATTTGAATCCTGGTTCTGCTTTTGATTTCAGCTTCCTCCTAATATGCACCCTAGCATACCTCCATCCAAAACAGTACTTACCTAAGTGTGTAAATATTTGCTGTAGTGTTTTGTTATCTGATGTATGACTCAGTACCTCTTGCAGGTGATGCCTCAAGTACTTAAGTTCTTGCCACCCACATGGCAGACCCAGATTGAGTTCTGGGCTCCTGACTTTGCTTGGCCAAGCCTCAACTATGGCAAGAATGTGGGGAGTGAGCCAGCAGATGGAAGATCTCTCTCTCTTTCTCTCCTTCTCTCCCCCTCTCTCCCTCTCCCTCTCTTTCTCTGCCTTTCAATTTTTTCTTTAATAAACAAAGATGTAAAAAAAAAAACAACTTGAATCTATGATGCTAATTTAAACTTTGCACTCCCCTTCAATCACAGTCACCTCACTTCATGATCTGTCCTTACAGTCTTTCTTTTCCTGTAATTAATTAATTTATTTTTGAGACGACATTTTTAATTTATATTGTAGTCAAAGACTTAGTGCTCTACTAAAAAACCATACTGCCTTTTTTGCCCATTTATTTATTCCTTTTCACTTGCTTTGTGCCTCCTTTGCTTCTGCCTTTCCCACAGGATTCCTTAGTAAGACTTAATATTACACTGTACAGGGGCCGGTGCTATGGCACAGAGGGTTAATACCCTGGCCTGAAGTACCAGCATCCCATATGGGTGCCGGTTGGAGACCCAGCTGCTCCATTTCCAATCCAGTTCTCTGCTATGACCTGGGAAAGCAGTAGAAGATGGCCCACGTCCTTGGGCCTCTGCACCCATGTGGGAAGCCCTGGAGGAAGCTCCTGGCTCCTGGCTTCAGATCAGCGCATCTCCGGCCGTTGCGGCCAATTGGGGAGTGAACCATCGGATGGAAGACGTCTCTCTCTCTCTCTCTCTCTCTCTCTCTCTCTCTCTCTCTGTATCTCCTCTCTCTGTGTAACTCTGACTTTCAAATAAATAATCTTTAAAAAAGAAAAAAAATAAATAAAATTACACTCTACATTTTATCTCTTTACCAACTGTCTCTTCAGGTGTAAGAATAGCTAATGCTTTCTCTTCATTTTAGATTTTAAATGTTAAATACTCATACCTCTGAGTGATTTATTTTCCTTTCAGGATTAGAACTGAAAAGACAATTTGGCTTACAGTAATATAAGAACTTTTTAAAGCCCGGCACCTTACAGTTTATTGGGTACAACTGTAAAAACTCGTCACAGCCATGCCATCTTGTAATTAAAAAGTTTCTGTTATTTTTGAAGCTCTGTAAGAGGTTCTGAGTCATACACTGGATAACAAAATGTTAGAGCAAACATTTACACACTTATGTAAATACTGCGTTTAGATGGAATACTCTGAAAACCTCTTTCTGCTAAATCAGCCCATTTTTTGATTTTTTTTTTTCCTATTCTAGCTTTTTGTGAACTCAGTATGACAATGTGAGACTTTTAATATAGTTTCCTTTGTGGCCAGTGCCTCATTGCTAAACCTGCTGGAGTTAACAAGGCCAAGGACACTGGTTTGATTTCCCAATGGATCCAGTATCTTCCTGTTAGATTGTAGCCACCGAGTGTCCTTCAAACCATGACCAACCATTTCATAAAAGTTGTCATGAGGCACACGGCGAAGAGGAGTCAGTGGCCATTCAACATAAAGCAAGTTAGGGCATGCATCCTACTGGAAATGGTGCCGATCATTCTTCATATACGAATAATTCACCATTTATTTTAGCTGTACAATTTGTTGCAGTGACACCTCTATGACTCTCAACAGTGTTATTTTTCACAATATTCTATTTTCTTTTTCCAGTCTTTCACCTGGATAGCTTACTGAATTTACAAAGAGACAATGTGATGTCATGAAAAGAACATGGTGTTTGGAGTTAGATCCTTATCACTAATGAGTTATGTGACCTTGGCTAAATTTCTTAACCTCTAAGTTTGTTTCTTCCTCTGAAAAAACACCTACCTTATATGGTTGTAAAAAAATAAGGGGGCCGGCGCTGCAGCTCACTAGGCTAATCCTCCGCCTTGCAGTGCCGGCACACCGGGTTCTAGTCCCAGTCGGGGCGCCGGATTCTGTCCTGGTTGCCCCTCTTCCAGGCCAGCTCTCTGCTGTGGCCAGGGAGTGCAGTGGAGGATGGCCCAAGTGCTTGGGCCCTGCACCCCATGGGAGACCAGGATAAGTACCTGGCTCCTGCTATCGGATCAGCGCGGTGCGTCAGCTGCAGCGCGCCGGCCGCAGCAGCCATTGGAGGGTGAAACAACGGCAAAAGGAAGTCCTTTCTCTCTGTCTCTCTCTCTCACTGTCCACTCTGCCTGTCAAAAAAAAAAAAAAAAAAAAAAAAGTAAAAAAAAAAAAGCAAAAGAAATAAGGGGCCGGTGCTGTGGTGTAGTATACAAAGCTGCCATCCTCAGCGCTGGCATCCTACGTGGGCACTGGTTGGAGTCCCAGCGGCTCCATTTCTGATCCAACTCCCTGCTAATGTGCCTGGAAATGCAACAGAAGATGGCCCGAATACTTGGCACCCTGCACTCAAGCAGGAGACCCAGAAGAAGCTCCTGGCTCCTGGCTTTCGATCAGCCAACCCTGGCAGTTGTGACCATTTGGGGGAGAGAATCACTGGATGGAAGATCTCTCTGTCTCTGCTTTTATCTCTCTCTCTCTCTCTCTCTCTCACCCTCTCTTTCTCTTTCTCTCTATAACTCTGCCTTTCAAATAAATAAATAAAAATTTTTTTGACAGAGTTTGATAGTGAGAGAGAGAGAGAGAGAGAGAAAGGTCTTCCTTCCGCTGGTTCACTCCCCAAATGGCCGCCACAGCCAGCGCTGTGCAGATCCGAAGCCAGGAGCCAGGTGCTTCTTCCTGGTCTCCCATGCGAGTTCAGGGGCCCAAGCACTTGAGCCATCCTCCACTGGCACTGAATTTTCAACAGTAGAGTGAAATATAGTCCTCCCCAAAGAAAGTTGTGTTTAATGGAGATAATTCTGCTTCAATTTGGAAATTCCAATTAGTTAAAATGTCCAATTAATTAAACTGATATAAAGCAAGAAAACCCTTTCCGTGTTCCAGTTGCAGTAACCATGTTTCAACTGTCCAACAGCCACTGAACGTGTGGCTACTGATTTGGACATAGCAGCTTTGAACCTTTTGTTGTCACTTCTAGAGGGTTCAAAGACCTCACCAAGTTCAGCCTTGCTTCCATGTCGCTTGGTTAAGAGCTGTTCCTATAAGGGAAGTTTAATTGGCCCAGTCCTTAAGAGGCCACTTGGGACTGCAGCAATCTGAGCGCCTGGATTCTGGTCCTGGCTCTGCTTCTGATCCAGTTTCCTTTCTCCCGTTCCCTTATCCTGGAAAATGCTGTGCGATGGCTCAGGTCGGAGTTCTGGGCCCAGCCCTGGCTATTGTGGGCATCTGGGAAGTGAACCAGTGGATGGGAGATCTCTCTGTTAGGAAAAAGAAGGAGGGGGGGAGGAAGGGAAGGTGGGAGGGAGGGAGAGGACGGAGGGAAGGAGGGGAAAGGAAGAAAGAAAGAATTGTTCTTTTCACATTTACAAGGCAATTCGCAGTGCAAAAGAATCTACAAGTTACTTTCCGGGTATTCCAAGTTCATTATCCGCATTTGCCTAGGAATAAATTCCTCGTCAAAATCGAGGAAACTTTCAGAAGGAGGAAAGCAGGTTATGGATCTGGATATAGAAAAACAAGTTCAAGATGAAGTGGTTGCAGCATTGTCGCGCGATGTTAGATTTCAGTGCTGCAGATTAGGGCTACCGATTTTCACCTTCCCGACAAGCAGCTTTCAGGGTCTGCTCTTCTCGGAGCCTACAACTTCTCTCAGAAGAATCCAGGCGGTAGCTGCTGAACTTGCATAGATAGGGATGTAGCCAAAGTCCTCTTCTATTTTTAGCCAGAGCAACTGTTGGCCAATACAACTTTCTGGGCAGAGAAGTGCACCCTCCTGCAAAACGGACACGCAGAAGGTTAGCCCTTTGCCAGGTCCCCTTTGAAATCCCCTCACACTACTCCCACCGAAACTCGATAGCGCAATTGTTTTCCGCAGCGGCTGCAGCCAGCCCCATCACGCGCGCGCCCCGGGCACCCCCTTCGCCTTCTGGGTCAGGGCTCGGAGCCCCACCGCGCTGCCCGGCTGGGGGCGTGGCCTGGCGCGAAGGGGCGTGCCCAGGGCCGGGGGCGGGGCTGCCGCGCCGGGAGGCGGAAGTTCTCGCGGGCCGCGGGGACGGCGCACGCACCGCCAGTCACTTGTCAGCGCTCGTCTGAGGCGGAGGCAGCGCCGCGCCGGACCCGAGGTGAGTGTCCGGCGGCTGCAGATGCGCGTCTCGGCTCTGTGGCAGAGAGGAGGGGAGAAGCTGGTCTCCTCGTGGGCCGGCTCGCTGAGGAGGAGGAAGGGGCGCACCTCGGGCCGGGGCGGCTCCTCAGGTGCTTTCTGGGCGCGGAGCGGCGGAGGTGGGAGAGCGGCCAGGGCGAGAGGAGCTCCCGGGAAGAGGCAGTGCGGGGGTGGGCGTGAGGCTGTAGGGCTAGCCCTGGCAGTTCGGGTCGGCCGGGAGGAGCGCCCTGGAGGCTGGGGGGTGGTGCGGGCGGGCTCCGGGGGGCTCCTGAGCCCCGCCGCGCCGACCTTCCCCTGCCGGCTGCCGGCGTGGCTGGGCGGCCCGCCTCGGGTCTCCCCACGACCTGCGCCAACCCCTTGGGGGAAGACGTGAGTTATTTTTGTGTGTGTGTGCGCTCAGGGTCCTGAGGATCCTTCATCCCCACCCCCCACCCCCAGTATTTACAGTTGTGTAACCTGTTCAGGGAAAACTTGTGCGCCCAGACATAAAGCTCGTTAAAAAAAAAAAAAAAAACAACTTGCCTAATTGTTGGGGCTTTTGCAAGGCGGTGCGTTTGACAATAAGTGGAAAAAGGAAGGGCGTATGGACTGGGCAGAACTTGGAAAGAAAATCCGTAGCCTGCGCTGGGCAGGGCAGGTCTAGGGTGTGATCGCCGGCTCCTATCCCAGGTCCGCCTCCCTGACCGCGAGGACGTCTGAACCCGCCTGCCACGGAAGCAGCGCGCCCGGGAGCCTTATTTGGCCAACAGGGCGAGGCGCGAACCTCGGCTGGAAACTGTCTCGTCGGCTACTTTTCGTCCTACGCCTGTGGCTTCTGTAGCTCTGCTCCATTATCCCTCTATTGGAGGGCAGGGGCCGGGGGAGGGAACCTCAAGATATTTCTTCCTAATTTCAGGCTCTACTTGTCACTTGGTGCAGATCATCGCAAGTTCTCCACCCTAAGAAGCTCGGGTACAAATGTGGCAATACCAAGTTTCCTAGTCCTAAAGTGAAGTTAGTGTGTAGACTTCACCCGAAAGGAATCCCCACGTTTTCTGTGTTTCAAAGCAGGTTGCTGTTTCCTGCTGACTCACTTATTTAGGAAGGATTTGGTCACTAATAGCTAGAGGGAGGAGACCCGGAAAAGACCACTACAACTATTGCCATGGCTTAGGGATCAGAAGGTCTTGAAGGCAAATGAATTGCAGGTGACGCTAGCAGGAGAGTCCAGCTTGGAGATGTCGCTGGCTACAAGTGCAAAGACTCTGGCCTCGTCCTGTGACTGTGACCTTGCAGGTCCTATAAATTCTGACAACAAGTGGGAGAGGTCAGGAAGGGAGTCCCCAAGTTAAGAGAAGTTGCATGTCGATGGCTTGATATATAAATTAAATAGATTTTCTTGTAGGGAAGAATGGGCTAGAGGAAGTTGAGCCTAAAGTTCACATACTTCCCCTGCTAGAAGTTAAAGATTAAAAAAAGGAGGGCAGGCAGCCTGCGAAAGTCAGTTGGCTTTACATGATTCTGATTTGTCACGTGTGCCAATAGCAAGATTTTCTCGACTACGCTACTAGTTTTAATGAAGATCGTCTTTTGTATTGCAGGAAAACACCACCTCCCCGCTATTAATTTTTCACCTACATGCAACAGTTTAACTTCTGGCGTGGCTTTGGGTCTTTTTAGTGCCTGTGTCTGCTACTTCAGTACTGAAGTAATGTGTTATTGCCTGCTAGTTTAATGTACTTCCACGCCATGGAAAAGCTCATTTAGTGCCTAAGTAGATACAGTGCAGATTTTTCCCTGATTTAATTTTTCTTTAAGATCCAGGCTTATTTGAAAGTTGGGTCTAATTTTCCCTTTCTGAGAAGAAGGAATCTGTTTGCTTTAAGTTTGAATAGCTGCATCTGTCACTCTGAATCTGGTGTGAAGGGATAGTAATTTTCAGTGTGTTAAAAAGTGGAAAAATATGTCAAGACAGGTAATATAAAGTGAATTTGGTTGAACAGCTCAGATTTTCCAAGGAAGTGTGTCTTAAATGGCTGCTTCCTAAAGTGTCTTTTAATAATTTTAAAATTATACACCTGTTAATATTTTTAATACTTTTAAAAGGAGAGACCTGTTATGTTTCTTAGTATTACATTAAAAAAAAAAAAAACTCCATTCCTCCCAATTTCTCCCATCCCTATAAAAACCAAAACACCCAATCAGACTTCGTTTTTTTTTTTTTAAAGTACAACCTTGAGAGTCATTAGGAGCACAAGCAAAAAAAAAAAAAAAAGGAAAAAAAGAAAGCACTGAGGTGCTGATTCTTTTTTAAATCTCAGTTCAGTTTCATGTGTAAATGTTAACCCTGTGGTCCTATGGCATTCAGTCATAGTTGTATTCAGTGAGTGCTCACCCCTCCCTGTGAGAAATGTGTATGAAACGAAAAGCCGCTTCTGCCTAAATGTCACCATACTCAAGCATTTGTCATTGCCTATTTGAGGGAGAAGTGAATATTACTTTAAGTATAGAAGATACCATGTCCCTGGAAGTGGAAATACGAGTTGTAGTTCATGATTGGAGAAAAGAGTTTTGTGCACAGGAAAGCATCTTCTGTTTTAAACGATTTAGTGTTTGGAAAGCATGAATGGGAGCCTGCTGATTTGCAGCCCTGTCCATGTGTTAGAATAGCTTAGAATTTAAGTAAGTGAAATTGAAGGACTCTTGCCAACTGCAGGCAAAAGAATGTATGAGGTAGAAGGAAAGGGAAAATCACTTTGAGTTAAACCTGAAATAAAATCCTGCTTTTCTTATATACATTAATGAGGTGTTGTAAAGTGCTTTGAATTAAAGTTTGTATGCAGGAAGCTAGAATATTGGATTGTAGCAAATTGTAAAACTGGTCAAGTAAGTGTCTAGAAATATATTCTGATACAGAATTTTTAGACTATGGAAATTGACTTGAGTATAAAAACTGTTTATTAGCTTATACATTCCTTTTCTTAGGCTGAAATTGGTGAGGAACTTAATAGACTTATTAAAATAATTAAGTTGGCTTTATATTAAATACATTTAAATGTGTAGTAAGGTTTCAAATAAACATTTTTGGTAACCATTTAATTTTCTTTTACAGTTTCTTACATTTTCTGGCATTGGCCCTTCAGCCATTAGAACCATGAGCAACTACAGCGTGTCCTTGGTTGGCCCAGCTCCTTGGGGTTTCCGACTGCAAGGTGGCAAGGATTTCAACATGCCTCTGACAATCTCTAGTGTAAGCAGACTTTACAGATTTTATTACAGATGTTCATTCAGTGTGTGGCGCTCGAAACCTCAGGGCTCATTGTTGAATTCTCTGTTGACCTGTACTTTATTATGATTGCTTGTAGGATCTGACTTTGGCAAATTTAGTTATCTATAGTGAAGGAAGGGAGAGGAGATTTAGCAAGGATAAATGATTTCATTTTAGTTTACTTTTTATTTCACTCCCCCAACCCCATATTATCAGTAGGAAAATGGAAAAGCATTTAATTGAGGACAGACCCTAAAATTTTGTGTGGCCAATTCTCTGGACTTTGTACTTTCTGCATATATAACTTTAAAAGGTTGCGGTATGGAATTTTAGCTGTCCCTCTCCGATCTAAATGTTGTTTATTAAAAACTTTTGAGTAGGCCGGCGCTGCGGCTCAATAGGCTAATCCTCCGCCTGCGGCACCAGCACACCGGTTCTAGTCCCGGTCGGGGTGCCGGATTCTGTCCCGGTTGCCCCTCTTCCAGGCCAGCTCTCTGCTGTGGCCAGGGAGTGCAGTGGAGGATGGCCCAAGTGCTTGAGCCCTGCACCCCATGGGAGACCAGGAGAAGCACCTGGTTCCTGGCTTTACATCAGCGTGGTGCGCTGGCCACAGTGCGCCAGCCACAGCGGCCATTGGAGGGTGAACCAACGGTAAAGGAAGACCTTTCTCTCTGTCTCTCTCACTGTCCACTCTGCCTGTCCAAAAAAAAAAAAAAAAAAAAAAAAGTAAAATCTGATAAAATGACTATTTTTGGTGTTATTTCCTGAAATAGCTTTCTGGTGGAGGTGCTGGTCAAACAGTAAAATGACCAGAGCTACCTGTCTTTCAGGAGGAAATAAAAGGCTTAAGTTTCCAATTACAGAGTAAGGCTATGATTAATTGAGATTTGGCATTTTACTCACTATGAATATAGTTTGAATGTATTCTTGAATATATTCTATGTAAGTATTTTAAGGGTATATTTTCATGATGAGGAGGAGGAGGACAATAATTGTAGCTTCCAATTATAGGGGCTTGACTATATGTCAAGAAATGTTTCATTTTCATCACCAATAGAAAAGAGTTACTACTGGTTGCTTACATAACTTTCTAGAGTTCTGTTTTGTCTTTTAAAACACTAGAGAGATAGACAGATGGGTAGTTTCCATCTGTTGGTTCATTCACCAAATGCCTGTAATGGTCAGATCTGAGCCAGGCCAAAGCCAGGCTCCAGGAACTCAGTCCAGGTCTTTTAAGATGATGGCAGGAGCCTAATTATCTGAACCATCGTCTTCTGCCTCTCAGGGTTCACATTAGCAGGAAACTGGAACTTGAACCTAGGCACTGTGATAAGGAATGCAACATCTCAACCAATGGCTTAATCACTAAGCCAGATAACTGCCCCCAGAGGGCTTGTTTATATGTATTCAAATAAAGCAGGATTTCTATTCTTTTACTCAGATGATAGCATACTAGATACACTGTCCGATGGCCTGCATTTTTTTTTAGAATTTACAATGGAAAATTTTCCCTAGTAATGTATAATGTGAATATAAACTTTTTCAGACAACTGTATAGTATTCTCTTATAGTTAAGTAACACTTATTTAACCAGTCCTTTGCTAAAGGGCACTAATATTGTTTCCAATGTTGCTATTACAAACAGTGCTGCCATGAGCACCATACATATGTGCACATACATATGTGTCTATACATACGTATGCTGTATATGTCGTTTTGATAGGCTGCGTTTTTTCCCCCTAATTACTATAAATATATCATCTCAGTTAATTCTGACACCAGTCTACAAAATAGTGATGTTATTCCCACTGTACAAAACTCCTGTGAGCTCACGTGGCTGGTGTGGAGGAGCTGACTTTCAAGCTGGAAGCTGTTGCCACAGTAATAATTTGCTTTATCTTAAATTTAGTTAGATTGTTTCTCTACTCAGGTGTTTAGTAGGTTATCTTTTGTTTCATTAATATATGTGTATATATAAAAGCCTCTAGAAAGTTATACAAATAGCTATATAAATACATACTGCATCTTAGTGTGCTTGCATATATGTGTGTGTGTGTCCATCTTGATTTTGCAAGATTAAAAATCAGTTTGTAGCACTATTTAAGAGCTACAAATCCCATTTTATTAATAGTTTCTTTGTTCTGGGCTGCATATTTTAAAATTTTATCTCTATCCTGATTCCAGTTAATTAGATTTTATAAGGTCTTATGTATATTCATAATCCAGCATGCAAGTTTTAGGAGCTTTCATGATTGGATGAAATTGTACATGTAAAGGGTCCATGTGAAAATGTGTCTTGTGATTTATTCTTGTTTTTTCCTTCTGCTGAAGATTTATTATGAGGATAGAAATGGTAGTTGAATATTGCTTATTTTTTGCTAGTATTTTATATTAAGCTGGAGCATTTTACAAAGTTTAAAATACTGAAGTTTTTGCTAGAAAAAAGTCTAGGAATGTATTGACATCTAAATGAAATACACATAATCATCCTTTTGTCTTTTGTTAATCAGAATGTAAGTGGAATATGCAAATTTTGTGGTAATATGCCTTTAAAAAGTTTTATGTGCTTCAGTTCCCTGGCAGACAATTTGAGATGGTAGCTCTATGTTGTGATGCTGATACAACAGAACACTGTGTACATACATTTGTGCCCTCCCCTGGCAAAGAAGAAATGCCTTCCTTGTGTAGACAGAGTGCTAATTAAAGGATTTCAAACATACTGATTAGAAGAGACTACGGGAACAAAGCTGCCGAGTTATTTCTGTTCTCTGACAAAAGTCTCTGCCATCTCCTGTGACCTTTTTGGGCCTTGTGCAGTGGGGCATGCAATCCATTCTGGACTGGAGAGGATTGGAAGGGGAGGGGGAGGAGAGAAGGGAATGTTGGCTTAACTGGGCTGTAAGGCTGTTGGCCTTTCATTGTAGTTATTTTTAACCCCTTGTGGGTTTAGTTTAAACATGCCCAGGAACATTAATGAAGATTTGTGCCTAATAACTAATTTATGTTGTGGTAAAATTATTAATGTTATAAATTTTAAGTTACTCTCATCTTAATTAGTTCTTTGATTATACTTATTCTGCCTTAATTATATAAAATTACTGGGATATTTTTCAGTGAACATCAGGTACTTTAATAGTGCCAAGAAGCAATTAAAACCTGAAAGCATGCCTTAAAACTTGTAATTTAATTCTCTTATTTTAATAATGCGTATGAAATTCTTAGTAAGGTTTGGCATACAATATACTCTCAATTGTTATCTTTTATGATGACATTATTAAATTAAAAAAAAATTTTAAGGAATGGAAACTGTCTCCCATAATTGTAGGGAACATAGCAGTAATATGTTTTTTCACTTAGGGTTTATTGGGATTGAAAAAGAAAAAAAGAGTCAGAAGTTTGTGTTTAGCTGGGAACCTGTATCTTTATATTTAGTGTTCAGAAACATTTAGTTCTTTGGTCAGATATTATTATGTTGAACTCTGAAGGACCCTTTCCATTCCTTTATAACATAGTAATTTTGGGGCACAAATTGTGTTTTGAGATAAATAAGCTAGTGGCAGGGACTGGGAGCTTTTTGTTTTGTGAGATTTTGCTTTACTGGCATATGCATATGCTGTATATGACTTTATCTTAAGCATACAAACTGTAAAATTTTAACATTTCATTCACATTTCTTCATCATCTGTGTTGTGTGAGTCTTGTATACTGTTTTGTGGGTGAATTTCTAAGATTGGCAATTTTTGCTAACTTTGAAAAAAATCCTTCAGATTACTGTAACTGTATGATCAGATGTCATTGTCTTCAATTTCTTATCCTTAAAGTGGGGTGCTGGCTACAGGAGTTTATAGGCAGAGTGTTTATGACCCTGTGTTTATGGACTTGCCCTGAAGCTGTGGAATGTGGGGATGGGTTTCATTGTAGCAGTGTGAGTTTTGTTGGTCTTTGCCAATATATTTTATAAGAAGAAATAGGAGACTTGTTGCACAATTCAGGACTGTATTTTGGCAAATTGATATGCCTCACAGTAGAATTACAAGAAGGATTATGTATTTGTGAATGATATCTTTTAAGTTTAACATCTTAAAGTTTAAATACTCTGCTCGGTGTTATTTCTCATGTGTTATTTCATTGTCAGTATTTGGATTCTGTGAAGATTGTCTCCCAATTCTCCAAAAATATACTTAGACATCTCTTAAGTAGATAAGAATGAAGTCAGACTTTTCAATACCAGAATAATGGTGACTTTGAGTCTTAAAGTTAGGGGAGGATGAATTGTTACAAGCTCAGACAAACTTTTGGTTGGATTTGAAAAGCAGAAGAAATTGACCACTTTCTGGAATGAGTTCTGTGTGGGAATATAACACAACAGAGAAAGACAAAAGTTGTGTAGCACTTTGCCCTTGAATGCATTCATTCAGTAGTGATATAAATACTTCCTAGAAGCTTTTAAAGAAGATACTAAGTGTTGGCAAGTGAAAAGTTTGGGTAGAAACGAAACATGCCCAGTCCTACTATACTAGACAGTGTCATAAGCCCTGACAACAGGACGGTATATTTGATGAGATGACAGTGATACAGATAACTTTTCCTCAGTTCTAGTGGGCGTAGACATTTTTATTGTCTTTGTAGGGGTTGGCTTCTTTCAGGAGAAATTAGTTGAACTTGAAGGATGTAATTTGAACATCTCCAAGTGAGGAGGGTATGGTGAAGACAAAGACTTTTTCTGCCATTGATTGACTGAGTAGAGCTGGGAGTGTTAGCTGAATGATTCTCCAGACGGGCCAGCTGCAAAGTTTCTCTCCTAGATGAGGACAGAAAGACTTACAGTCTTCTCAGGCTGAAAAGGGAGACCCATTCTACCTTGGATAAATGAGCCCATTGTTAATTTTAAGCTGTTGAGTGTTTTCTTTTACATTCCCGCCAAACCACCCTGTCATTATGCCAAGTTAGAAAGTTAATTTAGTTTGTATAACTACATAATGTATATTTCACATTTCACCCTCTGCTTTTGTGTGGGGTATAGAGGCCTATCTTTTCCCATCTGGAAGTTTCTATCTTTTGTGGTCACAATTATCAAGAATCTCGAGGTAATTCTGATGATATTTGGTAGTATATTATTTGTAAAGAATTGAAAATCTTATTTCAGATTAGATGTTTCAGAAAAAAGGGACTTGCACATTTTAGTCAATGTTGGTCATTTTGGAAAAATATCAGTTAAAAGGAATTTTACTGGTAGGCAGGACTTTTGCATTTTGTGGAAGAAACAGTATTGTATGAGAATAGAGGAAGGATATCACTTTATACTAAGAAGATTTTTGGGGCAGGCGTTACGTCAGGTTAAGTTAAACCATAGCTTTTAACACTCATATCCTGTATTGGAGTGCTGATTTGAGTCCTGGCTCCTCTGCTTTGGATCCAGCTTCCTGCTAATGCATCCTGGGATGTAGGAAATGATGGCTCAAGTGCTTGGGCTCCTGGCATCCTTGTAGGAGACCCATATGGAGTTCCTAGCCCTTGGCTTTGGCCTGGACCTGTCCTGGCTATCGTGGGCATTTGTGGAGCAGACCAGCAGATAGAAGATACCTTTCTGTCTCTCTCTGCTTTTCAAGTAGATGAAAATAATTAAAAATTAAACATTTATCTTTTTGAAAAGAAGATTTTTATACAATCTATTTACCTATCCATGAAGTTAGGTATAGTATCTGCTTACTTAAACTGAGAATATTGAAGCCCATGGATTTGTTTTCTTCTATTTTCGAGAATTTTGAGGCAAAGAGTTTCTCTTTATCCTGGTTGTTGGTCAGGCAAAATGTGAATGTACAGTAAATCAAGTGACTTTATGAGAGCCTGTTTGCTATAGTTCTTACCTGAATTCACAAATACCACAGGACTGGTTATGCTGTTTGCCCCACTTACAACTACATGGAGAAGATACCTGATATGATTTAGTTAATCTAGACAGAAGGTGGGGAACAATTTGGAAATTCATAACATCACTTGTGGGCCATACAATACTATCAACTTAAAAATTAGTCTGCTATAGATTTATTGAATGTTAAGTCCCACCTGTGAATACCTTGGCAGGGCCAGATGAAATGATTTTGCAGGCCTTCTTTGACTGGCAGGCCAGATATTCTCCACCCTGGTCTAGAAGGAAATATTTTCCATGGACAAAAAAGGGGTATTCTTTTGTTGTCCCACAAGGGATAATTATGTTTCAGTTTTAGCAGATGAGAAGCTAGGTTTCTGAGATGGAAAACTATTAAATATATAACAGAAAAGTTGACAAAATTAGATATTACCTTGTGAAATAGCAATTTGTGAATGCATTTGCAAGTAAAGGACATATGGGAGTGAAAAGAGAAAACTTCAGTTTGAATAACTAGAGAGCAGTGAGCATGGTGTCTACTTGTTTCTTTAGAGCTACTGTATAGCCTGTTGTGAAAGCAAGTTTGGGTCCCCTGCATCAACATGGGCTAAGTGTCTGCCTGCGGTGCAGGCATCCCATGTGGGTGCCAGTTTGTATCCCAGCTGCTCCTCATCCAATCCTCTCTCTCTCTCTGCCTCTGCTTCTGCCTCCATGTAACTCTGCCTTTCAAATAAATAAATAAATCTTAAAAAAAAAAAAAAGAAAGCAGGGCCAGTGCCGCGGCTCACTAGGCTAATCCTCCGCCTAGCGGCGCCAGCACACCGGGTTCTAGTCCCGGTCGGGGCGCCGGATTCTGTCCCGGTTGCCCCTCTTCCAGGCCAGCTCTCTGCTGTGGCCCGGGAGTGCAGTGGAGGATGGCCCAGGTGCTTGGGCCCTGCACCCCATGGGAGACCAGGAAAAGCACCTGGCTCCTGGCTCCTGCCATCGGATCAGCGCGGTGCTCTGGCTGCAGCGCGCTGGCCGCGGCAGCCATTGGAGGGTGAACCAACGGCAAAGGAAGACCTTTCTCTCTGTCTCTCTCTTTCTCACTGTCCACTCTGCCTGTCAAAAAAAAAAAAAAAAAGAAAAAGAAAAAAAGAAAGCAAGTTTGGGGATTTTTTTGTTTTTTTTTTAAATCGACAGAAAAAAGCCCACTTTTTAGGCACTTTATTAAGATTATTTTTTTGGGTAATAATCTTATGAATGTATAAAATATGATATTGAATAAATGTTTCAAATTAGGTTTGGAAGAATTTTTTGTAATATTGTTAAAACTGATTAATTTTTTTAAAGAATTATTTTATTTATTTGAAAGAGTTACAGGGAGAGGTAGAGTGAGAGAGAGAGAGAGAGAGAGAGAGGTCTTCCATTCTGCTGGTTCACTCCCCAAATGACCACAATGGCTAAAGCTGAGCTGATTTGAAGCCAGGAGCCAGGAGCTTCCTCTTGGTCTTCCATGCAGGTGCAGAGGCCCAAGGACTCGGGCCATCTTCCACTGCTTTCCCAGGGCACAACAGAGGGCTGCATGGGAAGTGGAGCAGAGGGATTCGAACCTGTGCCCATATGGGATGCTGGCGCTTCAGGCTGGGGCTTTAACTCGCTGCACCACAGCACCAGTCCCAAAACTGATTAATCATAATTTTACTTCCCTATCTTCCCTCACCTTCTTTCTTCCTTGTTGCATCAGTGGAGTTATTCGTCCTGCTTTGAGTACTCAAGTTTCTTGTGTACCCAATGTCACTCATTTTTTAAAAGGATTCATTTATTTGAAAAGGAGAGAGAGAGAAAGAATGAAAGAGATCTCTTCCATTTGCTGGTTCACTCCCCACGTGACTACAACAGCTGGAGGTAGGCCAGGCTTAAGCGACTCCATCTGGGTCTCCCATATGGATGGCAAGGAACTGAGTACTTGGTCCACTGTCTGGTGCTTTCTCAGGCATAATGGTAAGAAGCTGGATTAGAAGCAGAGCAGCTGGGACTCCAGACAGCACTCTGATAAGAGATGTTGTTATAAGCAGTAGCTTAACCTGCTGTGCCACAGTACCAGCCCCTCACCAATTTTTTTTTTTGTGACAATTACTAGGACAAAGTTCATCAACCTGTTGACATGCATTACTCTTGGTAGGGCCAAATAGTTGTAGTAAACGTCCCTGATAGTCCTAAATGGAGGAGACTAAAATGAACTGGGAAGGGTAATAGAGGGAATTAAAAAAGAAAAAGATGAGAAAAGAGAGTTTTTTTTTTTTTTTTTTTTTTTTTTTTTTTTTTTTTTTTTTTAGGATTTATAAATTTTGGGAAGTCAGAGTTACAAAGAAAGAGGGCCGGTGTAGGGGGGAGACAGATCAGTCAATTGATCTTCCATCTGCTGGTTTACTCCCCAGATGGCCACAATGGCCAGTGCTGAGACAGGCTGAAGTCAGGAGCCAAGAGCTTCATTGGGATCTCCTACATGGGTGGTGGAGTCCCAAACACTTTGGCAATTTTCCACTGCTTTTCCCAGGCCATTAGCAGAGAGCTGGATCAGAAGTGGAGCAGCCAGGACCTGAACCAGTGCCCATATGGGATTCTGGTGTCACAAGCAGCAACTTTACCCATTGTGCCACAATGCTGGCCCCAGAGAGAAACAATTTTTTTTTTTTTTAATTTATTTGAAAGGCAGAGTTACAGAGAGGCTAAAGGAGAGAGAGCGAGCGAGTTAGCGAGCTCCATCTGCCATTTCACTTCCCAAATGGCCAAAATGGCTGGGGCTGGGATGATTCAAAGCCAGGAGCCAGGAGTTTATTCTGGGTCTCCCAGGCAGGTGCAGGGTCCCAAGGACTTTGGTCATTTTCTGCTGCCTTCCCAGGCCACACCAGAGAGCTGGATTGGAAGAGGAGCAGCTAGGACATGAATTGGCTCCCATATGGGAATGCCTGTGCAGCAGGTGGTGGCTTTACCAGCTATACCACAGTGCTGGCCCTGAACATTTTTTAAAGGCCACAGTGGAGACAGTTATTTGCTGAGTCAGATTTAGAAATCTTCCTTTAACTTTTCCAACCCTCCCCCCGCTTTAAGGTATTTTATGTTTTTCTTTAGGTAAGATGTTCATATGTCTTAAATCCAAAAGATAGAATAGGGTGTAGAAGGGAAAGTCTCTTGTTGTCATGCAGGTCATTTCCTCTTCCTGAAAACAAACCAGTGTTGGTTTCTTATGTAGACATCCAGAGATAATCTGTAGAGATACATGTAAATAGATATATACTTTCCTCACCCTGCTATGCAATACAAACACAATAATTGTCATTAGGTGATGGAAACATAATTGCATTGTTAGCCAATTTTGCCCTGTGTGAACACGAGAGAATTCTTACACAACCTTCATATATGTATTGGTCAATCACCGTGTGTGGCATCTTGATGCAATCAAGCAGTGGGGTAAACATGAGATGTATGAGGATGCTGGTGGTTATCATATGGAATACTGTTGTACAGTAAGCTTTCTTTTGTAAGTATAAGGAATGCACATGAAAATAATGATAAAACATAGAGTATAGTGAATATATACACCAGTAGCATAATACTTAGTTGACATTATCAAGTACTCTGAATTGTATGTAAGTGTATATATTCTTTTTATTTGAGAGGCTGTGGGGTGAGAGAAAGAGAAAGAGAAAGAGCAGTAGCTTTTGTTGCTTGTTTGAACCTAAGATTCCTACAGTAGCCTGGCTGGGTTGAGGCCAAAACCAGGAGCCTAAGTGCAGTCTAGGTCTCTCACATGGGAGGCAGGAACCCAATTCCTTGAGCCATCACTCAGTAATGCAGCCAGTGTCTGCATTGGAAGGAAGCTGGAGTCAGGAGCCAGAGTTGGAAGTTGAAAACAGGTAATCCGACTGGGATGCAGGTGTCTTACGTGCAAGTCTAAAGGTCTGCTCCGTGTGCTGTGCTTTTATACTACTGGTAGTGCAGTGGGTTTGTGAAAAGTATGTTGAGGGAGCCGGCGCTGTGGCGCAGCAGGTTAATGCCCTGGCCTGAAGTGCTGGCATCCCATAGGGGCTTATGGGTGCCGGTTCAAGTCCCGGATGCTCCTCTTGCGATCCAGCTCTCTGCTTTGGCCTGGGAAAGCAGTGGAAGATGTCCCAAGTCTTTGGTCCCCTTCACCCATGTGGGAGACCCAGAAGAAATTCCTGGCTCCAGGTTTCGGATGGGAGCAGCTCCAGCCAATTGGGCCAATTGGGGAGTGAATCAGCGGATGGTAGACTTCTCTCTTCCTCCCTCCCTCCCTCCCTCTCTCTCTCTGTATGTGTAACTCTGACTTTCAAATAAATCAATAAATCTTTAAGAAAAAAAGTATGTTGAGTTACTGCATTACCATGGCTACAATGTCACTAGATGACAGGAATTTTCCAGCTTTGTTATAATCTTATGGGACCTGTGTCAGATATGTGGTCCATCATTGACCAAAAACAGTATTATGGAATATAAAAACTGTAGCATCCTTAAAAATAATACTGTTAGGCGTTTTGCTTTTTTCACTTAACACAGTTTCAGTAAGTATATATTCACTCTAATTTTATAGCTAGATTGTGTTTGGATTTGTCATTATTTAACAGTTCCTAACAATGAACAGTTGAGTTCTTTCTAGTCTTTTCCTTTTATTGACACAGTAGTGTGATCTTTGCACATATGTATGAATATATTTGTCAGATAAATTCCTAGAAATGGAATTGCTCAGTCAAAAAGTTGAATGCATTTGTGATTTTCATCAATATTGCCAAATAGAGACACTCCTACCCGCAATATGAGAGTGTCTGTTTTCTTATACCTGTCCTGGCATGAGTTTCAACTGACTTTGATCTTCTCCAATCAGATGGGCCAACTTCCACCTGTCTCCTTCTTCCAGCGCTTAATCACAAATATTCTACCAAGGATTCAGTGTGTTTTAAAGTAAGATAAAAATGTGCTGTCCTTCTTTAAATGATACCATTAATTTCTTAGAAGTGCTATTTTTGAATTCTTTCATCCAGAGCTTTTATTAATATCTATCTCTATCATTTGTTTCCTGTTTCTAAATTAATTTCCTTTCTGTGTTAACATATTACTCTGAATAATGTGGCAAAGGATTTGTGTGTGTATGTGTGTTTAGCAAGTTTTGGCATACAGCCCTGTCATAGACTTTTTGAAAGATTAAGCAAATCACATTTAATAAATTCAGAGTTGTTACCTTTGGATTTTTTCCAGTAGCCTGATACATTGTATGGTTTCAGATCCCACTGTTCTCTAGTTATATGATGTGACAAGAAAACTCTCCGTTATGTGGTATTCGGTATGGTATGAGTCCTGGGACAGTGAATTCACATTTATGAGACTTACTGTGTTTTTACTATCAGTATTTATTAGTAACTGAATTCACAGAGGGTTCTGTGGTTTTCCACAGAGTAGTGTCAGACGTCAGATGCTGTGAAAGTGTACTAATGTGTGGCACTAGATGTTTATTCATTTAAGCTTGTTGTAAGCAGTAGAGGGTACAAAGTTCTTCAAAAAGTTTGTGGAGATAAGGATTAAAAGATGTTTGTTGGGGTTGGCGCTGTAGCTTAGAAGGTTAAGATGCCACCTGCAGTGCCGGCATTCCCCAGTTTGAGTCATGGCTGCTCCACTTCCCATCCAGCTTCCTGATAATGTTCCTGGGAAAGCAGTGGAAGGTGGCCCCAGTGCTTGGGCCCCTGCTACCCACATGGGAGATCCAGATGAAGCTCTGGCTCCTGGCTTCAGCCTAGTCCTACCCTGGCTGTTGCGGCCATTTGGGGAGTGAACCAGTGGATGGAAAAACCTCTCACTCTCTCTGCTTCTCCTTCTCTGTAACTCTTGCCTTTCAAATAAATAAGTAATTCTTTTGTTTGCTTTAAAGAAGTTTATTTTGGTGCAAAAATTTGAAATTTGTGAATAGGTTTTTCATAATATACATTTTCCACTAACTTTTTGAATATACTGTATATAGATTCCATTTCAAAAATTTTTGCACAAAAATAAACTTTTTCATATGGTTTTCCATGAACTTTTTGAACTTCCCCATATATATTAGTAACCATAGTGACAAAAAATTATTCCAGGGATGTTTGCATTTTTATTCGGTAAAAGATGGGGAAAGGAGAAGTTTCCCTTTAGTATGATGAGAACAGTTTTGAAGTAGGTAAGATTTTAGACCATTTGTTTCTTGAATTTTGTGAATTTGTTAAAACATTTTTTCCCAAGATTCAAAAATTGATTTTACCATGGCCACCGTACTTTGTGATAATTATCCTGTGTGAATTTTGATTTAACAAAAGCAGAAGTAGTTATTTGAATGATAATAATGGTTGAGTACCGTGTACCATTGATGGAATCAGGGATATAAGTGTTAGTTTCACTGATGATAGAATTAATAGACTGGCATTATATGAATGATTTCTAAGATGATAGAATTAATAGACTGGCATTATTTGAATGATTTCTAAGATATTAACCCTAAAGGGTATTCACATTTAAAAATTGGCCAGAGGAGATTGTAGATGTGTTCCAAAAATATTCTTTTGGAAAACAGATGTCCTTTAGAAAATGAATGTTTTGGGGGCCAGTGCCATGGCACAGTAGGTTAATCCTCTGCCTGTGGCACCAGCATTCCATATGGGCGCTGGTTCTAGTCCCGGTTGGCTCCTCTTCCAATCCAGCTCTCTGCTGTGACCTGGGAGGGCAGTGGAGGATGGCCTAAGTTCTTGGGCCCCTGCACCCATATGGGAGACCGAGAAGAAGCACCTGGCTCCTGGCTTCAGATCTGTGCAGCTCTGGCCATTGTGGCCATCTGTGGAGTGAACCAGCGGACGGAAGACCTTTCTCTCTGTCTGTCCCTCTCACTGTCTGTAACTCACTTAAATAAATAAATAAAAATCTTTAAAAAATAAAATGAATGTTTTATCCCTTAACTAGCACACATTGGAGATATCCTGGAGAAAAGATTCTGTTAAAAATACAAGAAGCCTTATATATGTACTTTTCATGTATTTTGTCTATTCCCTTAAAGTATCTCAGTGCTACTAACTTCCAAATATCCTACATGGTTTTTTTGGTCTTTTTTATAGTAGGCATCTGTGCTTTCTTTGTAAATACTTCTGTCCATTCTGGAAGATTCTAGTTACTTGTACTCTGATGTTTTAGCAGACAAGGGTGTTTCCAAAATTCATGAATAGTTCATCCAGTTTTAGACTGGTTTCTCTTCCTCAGGCTGGCACTTTGCCCAGTCAAGAATTATAACATCTTACATTTAATACATTATTGCCCTATTTTAAGAACTGTAAGTTTCTCATTAAGTTTAAGTCTTTCGCCTGGCATCCAGGCTTTATATACACGTTCTACAGTACAGAGTTGTACTGTGAATTAGCCAGATTTTTTTTTCTGTATATTTGACTTGTGATTCAGTCTTTGTTCTTTTGTGTCCTGTACAACAAGCATACATGTCTGCACATTACAGCATTTCAGTTGGGTGAATGAGTTACATTTCCCTTTGAATCTTAGAGGTATTGTGTAGGAAGCCACTTCTTGAAATATTTTTCTCATGATAGTTTCCCTGTCTTCATACTCCTTAGCATTTATTTGTCTTTAAAAGTATTTCAGTTTTCAAATATCTCCCAAATTATGTCTGACAACTCAGATGGTAAGACCAGTGTAAAAGTAAAGAAACTGATTTTTGTGTGACTGCATAGTAAGGAGTTTAGAAGCTGCTCAAAATGGAACTTGTACTATTTTCTCTGTCTACTCTTACATTGCTTGAAATTTATACAATATCTATGTCTTTTGTTTGAAAAGAGGAGGAAAACCAAGCCTAGCCTGTGCTTTGTAAATGTGCAAACTCAGGCTTGTCTGTACACTTTGGGAGGTTAAGAGAACCTGAGGGTCAGGGCTGTTGATATGCTGCTTACAAGATTATTCATGGTGGGGGGCGGCACTGTGGCATAGCGGGTAAAGCCACCGTCTGCAGTGCCAGCATCCCATATGGGCGCCAGTTCATGTCCTGGCTGCTCTACTTCTGATCCAGCTCTCTCTTGTGGCCTGAGAAATCAGTAGAGGACAGCCCATAGTCCTTGGGCCCCTGCACCCGCATGAGAGACCCGGAAGAGGTTCCTGGCTCCTGGCTTCAGGTCGGCACAGCTCCAGCCATTGGCGGCCAACTGGGGAGTGAACCAACGGACGATGGAAGACCTCTCTCTCTCTCCCTCTCCTTCTCTTTCTGTGTAACTCTGACTTTCAAATAAATAAATAAATAAAGCTTTAAAAAATTATTCATGGGAATAAATTCAGGAAAGAGGTAACTGTGGCATATTCAAGCTTATTTCTTGGGGATTTTATTATGATTTTTTATCTTCTAGGAGAGGTGAGTAAATTCTCAGTATAACAGAGTACTTTCTCTTGGTATGGTTTTCTGGTGCAGCCCTTCTTTTGAATGACTCGTATCTAAGCCAGAGGATGTGTTAGTTAATACATATTTATTGATCTCTTACTGTTTGTTAGGCCTTGGATATAGAGGGTGGCTTTCCATTTTCTGACGTAAGAACACAAGAAATATGGTGCAGAATATAGGAAGGAGCTTGGAATTAGGAGAGGGCATATAATCAGATATAGGAAAGGAAAAGCATGTGTTAGCCATGCAGCCTAAGTCAAAGTAATAGGGAGCCTCTGAACTAGGATTTATAGAATGTGTGGAGAAGCCACAGAGCAGAGTATCAGTAGAGATGGAAGTTGCTATTCCTACACTTGGTGATTGAGTCAGTTACTCAGTATCTTTATTGAGCAGCTATTCTGTTGGATACTCTTCTGTTATCTGGGTACTGAAGATAAGTAAGTGATATAATTTAACAAGGTGATGTGCTAGGGAGTACTGGGGATGGAAAACTGGGGTAAAGGTTTTACTTTAGATTGGGCAGTAAAGATGAGCCCCTCTGACTGAGGAGGCAACTTTGTCTGAAGAACCAGTCACAGAAACAGCTGGGGAACCACACTAAGGGCACAGTAGGTTGCAAATGTAATGACCTTGGGACAGGAAGGAGCTTAATGTGTTCAAGAAATAGAAAGGAGGCTTGTGTGCAGGAGTGCAGTGAGCAAGGGGGACTGTGGAGTAAGGTGAGGAAGGGGGAGATATGTGTTGTGCCAGGATGATAGATGAGAGATCATGCTAGAGAGAAGGATAACATCAAGGCAATGTTAGCACAGCTCCTAGGACTCTGAGACGGATTCTGATTCCTCTGGGTTAGAGTGGGTTACTACAATTGTGATTTTACCATATGCACAGGCTGATGTGCTTTGTAAATTGCCTTTGATGGGAATTCCAGGGGAAGAATGCCAAAATTTTTTGTGTGAAGAAATAACTTTGTAGCCTTCTAAGGTGTCTTTAAGAAGGTAAAGCACTCATTTTAATATGTCAGTTTTAATAAGTTATTTTTAATTGTACCACATTCATGATAGCTGTTTGCATCCTGATTCATTTCTGTTTTGTAGTCTTTTGAATTTTTTAAAAAAATTACAGTAAAAATCAGATTGTTTCCCAGATGGCTTCTGTTTTCATTTCCATGTGCTGTTATGACCTTTTCTGTTTTAATGAAGAAATGTTGCATACACATTCAGAAGTTGTTTACAAATTATGCCACTAGCATATTTGTTAGAGTCTGCCTCAAAGACAAAGTGAATGTTGTGATGTTTATTCTAGGACAGATCCATTCTGCTGAAAAAGGCTTTAAAACGTGACTGTTTTAAAAAATAAGATTAGCCTATTGGTTGGTTAATACACTCAATGTGAAGAATTAGGTTTTGTGACACTTGTATGATTTCTAGCTGGGGGGTGTTTGTAAAAATTAATAAGTTTTTACATTTCTGAATTTTTAGAGAGATCATTTGATGAGGATTAACATCTAGTAAGAGAAAATGATTGATCGCTGACATTTCTGTTCATTCAGATTTTCATGTTGTAAATACATCATAATGGAAAAACTTGTCATGATATAGCTATATATGTCTGTAGTAGTCATAATTCCTATATTGTGAAGTAGTAAATGACATAATTTCATAGTTTATATTCAAAATCAGCTTTTTATCAATTCAAGAATATAAGTTTTTTCTGTGATTTTGAGGCTGTACTTTTAAAATAATGCTTTAAAAACCAACTTATGAATTACCTGTATTACATTAAATCTGATAAAAATAATATGCAATGTATAGAAAAATTAATTAGTTCCTACCCTTAGACTTTTAGATAAGGATGAATGATTAAACATCTGTGAATATTGTATTTTTAAAGCAAATATATTACACTGTGGAGTTTTTCTCATAGTAATGTTTTAGGATTTATATTTTCTCTCAGTATACTTCAGGATTAATTATGTTTTCCTTTTTTTTTTTTTTAAGATTTATTTATTTGAGAGGCAGAGCTACAGAAGGAGAGAGGGAGAGGCAGAGACAAAGGTCTTTATTCTGCTGGTTCACTCCTCAAAGGGCCTCAAATGCCAGAGCTAGCTCAGTCCAAAGCCAGGAGCCAAGAGCCTTCCCCAAGTCTTCCACACGGGTACAGGGGCCCAAGCACTTGGGCCTTCTTCCACTGCTTTCCCAGGCCACAGCAGAGAGCTGGATCGGAAGTGGAGCAGCTGAGACACAAACCAGCACCCATATGAGATGCCGGCCCTACAGACCGAGGCTGAGCCGCCTATACCACAGTGCTAGCCCCCAGGATTATGTTTTTAGTGGACTACGTTCTACGTGCTGCTGAGTGCATTACAAGTACCAGCTCTGGAGCAGAAGGCCTGCAAGTGACTCCTGGCTCTGTAGTGTATATGTGTATAGCTATATATTTATATGGCTTTGGGCAAATTATTTATTGTGCTCTAGATTCTTCCTCTGATGAGTAAGACTGAAATTGGGCTTACATCATGGGATTGTTGAGAGAATTAAATGAATTAACACATGTAAAGTTCTTAAAACTCTGCCTGACACATAGTAAATTCTCAGTTAAGTTACCTATAACAATAGAAGTTTCCTTATAATAAATGCTAGTAATATCTGTTTGGTATAGTTTTGAAATTGTTATTGAGATGATATTTCTAGATTTCTTTTTGGATAACACCATCTTCAATTCTGGTTTTCTCTCTCTCTCGTTTAAGATTATTTACACAGAGAGAAGGAGAGGTAGAGAAAGAGAGGTCTTCCATCTGCTAGTTCACTCCCCAACTGGCCGCAGTGGTCAGAGTTGCGCTGATCTGAAGCCAGGAGCTTCCTCCAGGTCTTCCCAAGCAGGTACAGGGGCCCAAGTCCTTGGCATTCACTGTGGAATGTGCTTTCCCAGGCAGAGATCTGGATTGGAAGTGTAGCAGCCAAGACTCGAACTGGTGCCCATATGGGATGCCGGCACTGCAAGTGGTGGCTTTACCTGCTACGCCACAGTGCAGGCCCCTGGTTTTCTCTTTTGAAGTTTTCGTATAGGATATTTAATAAGCTCCCTTCTCAGTACACATAGACATTTTGTAGTTTGAATTGAATTACTTTATGAAGTTGTCTTTGTAAGGTGGGCATTGGTGCATTACTTAAGATGTTGCTTGGGACTCTCATATCCCATATTAGAGTGCCCGGCTTGAGTCCTGCTCCTCTGCTTCTGAGCCAGCCTCCTGCTAATGCTCTCCCTGTGAGGCCGCAGATGATGATGGCTCAGGTACTTGTTACCAACCTAGGGGATAGTGACTGAGTTCCAGGCTCCTGGCTTTGGCCTGTTTTAACCAAGGCTCTTGTGGGTATTTGGGGAGAAAACCATCAGCTAGAAGATCTGGGTCTTTCTCTCTACCTTTGAAATAAAATGAAAATATAGAAATAGAAATTTTAAAAAGTAGTATTTGTCAAATGGTCTGTTTCCTTCCTCCATCTGTCATGGTCTGTCATAAGCTTTCAGAGATATGAAAGTATGGTTGGCAACTGTAGTACCTCCAGTTAAACATTCTTTCCACAGTGAATGCCATTCATTGTAGTTTTTAAAATTTTATTCTTGTCAAGTAGCATGATATACAATATTGATAGTTAGAGGCAGTTGCTCTAGGGAACAGTTTTCTAGTGAAGGATAGATTTGATTATAAGAAAAATATCTGAGTGGAATGTAGATTTGACAAGCTAAGTATGTGCTTGCCTTTTGTATGATTGCTTTCCAGGAGTTTTTGTTACCTCAGAAGCCTCCATATTTCTTTTGGTGTCGTCCTGCTTCCCTGGCCATAGCCAGCTGGATGTGAGATGGGTGCCTGACCCAAATGCAGCCATTCATAGACAAAGTTAGGAGATCTAGATATGGTTACACTAATTAGAAGCTTTATGAATTTTACAAAATACAAAATTTAAAGTGTCTGGATGCCAGCATTGTGGTGCAGTTGGTTAAGCTGCAGCTTGTGACACTGGCATCGCATATCAGAGTCCTGGTTCCAGGGTAAGACAGTGACAATTGAATGGGGGTTACCAATTTATGGAAGGAGAGTAAATAAGACCTCACAGATGACTTTTGGGCAGAGTGGTGGATGGAGTTTGGGAAGACCATTGTGGAGAAAGGAAAAACTCCTGAGGTGATTCTGCATGGCCTGGTCAGGGAACAGTAAGGCTCCTGAGGCAGAGTAGACAGTGAGACAGTGATGGGATTTGAGTTGAGGTTTTTGTTTCAAGATTAGTTGTCTTGAGGCCCTCTCTGTGGTACAGCAGGTTAACGCCCTGTCCTGAAGCACCGACATCCCGTATGGGTACCCATTCTGGTCCTGGCGGCTCATCTTCTGATCCAACTCTCTGCTGTGGCCGGGGAGTGCAGTGGAGGATGGGCCCTGCACCCACGTGGGAGACCTGGAAGAAGCTCCTGGCTCCTGGCTTCGGATCAGCACAGCTCCAGCGGTGTGGCCAATTTGGGAGTGAACCAGTGGATGGAAGACCTCTCTCTCTCTCTGCCTCTTTTCTCTCTGTGTAACTCTCTGACTTTCGAATAAATAAAATCTTTTAAAAAAAGATTAGTTGTCTTAAAATCTTGCAATGTCATTAGCTGATGAAACAGAAGCACTTTTCTCTCAGATTAAAAAAAAGGTCTTTTCTACATAGAGTTTTGTGTTTGTTTTTAATACACAGCAATATTTTCTCTCAGGTTTGAAAAGTCTACTGCTAATTGCAGTGTTATTTAAAGGACCAACATTAATGATGAAATAGAATTTGAGGTTTATAAGATTGCAAAATTCGGTGTTGTCATTTATACATAGGAACAGTGGCAGATGTATGGAGCAGTGATTAAGATGCTGCTTATGATGCCTGCATCCCACATGTGAGTGCTAGTTTGAGTCCCAGCTCTGCTTCTCACTTTCTGCTAATGAGCGCTCTGGGAAGTAGCCGGTGATGACTCAAGTAGCTGGGTTCCTGCCATCCATGTGGTAGACCAAGAATGAGTCCCAGGCTCCTGGCACCAGCTGGCATAGCCCCAGCTATTGCAGATATTTGGAGAGTGAACCAGGAGATGGAAGATCTCTCTCTCTCTCACACACACACATACACACACTCTCATTCTCATTCTCACTTTCTGTCTCTGCCTTTCAAATCAAATGAAAATGAGCAAATAAAACTATTTTTAAAAAAGAGGGTCAGCATGGTAGCCCCTGTGATGATAGCCCATATCTAAGTGTGAATGCTGGCTGTTTCCCATACACCTTCCTGGTAATGCACCTGGGAAGGCAGTGGAAGATAACTCAAGTGATTGGGCCATTGCCACCCATATGGGAGACCATGATGAGATTCTTAGCTTTAGTCTGACTCAACCCTGACTGTTGGTGGCCACTGGGTAGTGAACCAGTGGATGTAAGATCTCTCACTCTCTCTGGCTTTCTCTCTCTCTCTGATGCTATGCTTTTCAAATAAATAAATTTTTTAAAAGAATGTAAGTAAAATTTCTTTTTTTAAAGTATATTCATGAAAATATTTATGATACTTTCCTTAGTAGTTGAGTTTCAGATTTGGTTAGGATTTTACTTGTTTGCTTGTTTTGATACTAGCATTTTTGTTGTCCTTATCTCCTATTCAGTTTCAGTTGGAATATACGCAGACACACACGTATGTGTATATATTTTTAAAGACATTTAGGGGTCAGTGTTTTGGCACAGTGGTTAAGCTGTGGTGTACAGTGCTGGCATCCCATATTGGAGCACCAGTTCAAGTCCTAGCTGCTTTGCTAATGATCCAGCTCCCTACTAATGCACCAGTCCATGTGCTTGGGCTCCTCCCACCTGCGTGAGAGACCAGGATAGAGTTCCAGGCTCCTAGCTTTTTCCAGCCATTTAGCAAATGAACCAGTGAATGGAATGTCTTTCTGTGTGTCTCTCCCCTTTTCTCTCTCTGTCACTCTGCTTTTCAAATAAATAAGTATTTATTAACCTGCCATGCCATATCACCTGCCCACGTATATATCATTTTTATAATCAAAAGTAAATTTAATTTTTTCCTCGACAGTTAATTATAATTACCTACAAATTACTGTTCATAAATAAGAGCATGAGAAACCAATCCATCATTAATATATAACATTGTTTTGTTTTTGAAAAGCAAATCACAGTATATTTATTCACATGATAGAGTGCTATGCAGCCATTCAAGATTTTATGTTAGAAGAATATTAAATAGTGAAGGAAAATATTCACAAAATATTCTAAGTAAAATAGGATACCAAATGTGAATTTTCCAGTGCATATCTGGGGGATAACATTCTTCAAACTATATTTTTAGGTAAAAAAAAAGTGGGCTTAGTCAAAAACCAAGGCACCCAGGCCAAAGCATTCAAATTACTGGAATTATAAATAATATCCAATCAGAAATTATGTTAGAAAACTAAAAGGCAACCAAGGGATGATTATAAATGATGGGAAGTAAAACACAGCCTTGGTTTCACCATGTGTGTTTGCTGAGTGTGTATGTTCATCATCCTGTATGTGAAGAATCAAGATTCACAGTTTTCTGTGACTACTAAATGGTCACATGCATCCATACTTTATATTCATGGGACGTGTAGGCATGTGTTATATTTATGACATACTTTTTGTCTAGGAATGATACAACTTCATAGAGTTACCTAAAGTTTAAATGGCCTGGGAGCATTGTTTATCAAATATGTATGGTGTTATGTGTTTGACAGAATTGAATTCCATAGTTATTAAACTGGGAAGTGATCTACCAATTCTTACAAACTTTCTCCTTCCTTCCTTCCTTCCTTCCTTCCTCCCTCCCTCCCTCCCTCCCTCCCTCCCTCCCTCCCTCCCTCCCTCCCTCCCTCCCTTCCTTCCTTCCTTCCTTCCTTCCTTCCTTCCTTAAGGTTTTATTTATTTATTTTGAGAGAGAGAGTTACAGACAGAAATGTCTTCCATCTACTGGCTGCAACGGAGTGAACTGGGTCAATCTGAAGCCAGGAGCCAGGAGTTTCTTTTGGGTCTCCCATGTGGGTGCAGGGGTCCAAGCACTTGGGCCATCTTCTGTTTTCCCAGGCCGTAGCAGAGAGCTGGATCAGAAGAAGAGCAGCTGGGACACAAACCAGCACCCATGTGGGATGCTGGCACTGCAGATGGAGGCTTAGTCCCTTATGCTAGTGTCAGCCCACTTTCCACTATCTTTAAATACAGAAGCAATATCCTGGTATGTCTGTTCAGTTAGTTTAGAAATCACATTACCTGAGGTTAACTTAAGTCTCTGAGGTTTTAGTTCACATAATTGCAAGTAAATGTCAGTAGTAATTTGCTATGACTTTTTCCTGTTTAAATGCTATTAAAATTTTCATAGGAATTTCAAGAAAATAACTGTTTAAAAGTACATATTTTTAATGCCTGTAAGAAATTACTAGTTTTAAGCCAATCACTTGATATTGAGCAAGGAAAGTCTCGTCAATTCATGTAGTCCTGTTGATATTATATAATTTTTATTAAAGGCCTTGCAGTTCAGTATGTTATTTTTTCTATTTTTAACCATCATAACCATTTTTAAGTGCACAATCAATAGTGCATTCACATTTTGAGTAGCTCTACAGAGTTCTTATCTTGCAAAACTGAAACTGTACCCGTTAAACAGCTCCCCTCCACTTTCCCCTGGTAGCTACCATTCTACAATTTTTCTGTTGGCTTTTTATTTTCCTTTTAAAGAAGTGGTATGACTTTTAAGTAGCAATAACAACAAAATAGCCCAAATGCAAATAATGATTGTCATTCTGGGGGAAGACTAAATTTGACCATGAAACTCAAGAGTACATTGTATTTACAAAAGCCTGAATTATCAAAAAAAAAATAAATAAAATCCCAAAACCCTACACCCACAACAGCTGATTTAAATAGCCCACTAAATCAATTTCCAGATTTTTGTCAACCAAAATACTTGTTTCATGAAGTCACTGAAAATTAAGTTATAAAATTGTTACCAGCTTTAGAGAGGCGTATCTTCTGCATTACTTTCATAGCATTATCATTCAGCTGAATTTAGAAAGGGCTTCTTCCTTGGAATGAGTCCCTCTATATAAAAAGCTTCTTTGATGAGAAAATTTCTAGTGTTTTTTCAGGCCAAAAAAAAAAAAATAGTATTTGCACTGATGCAAAAAGTAACACAGGTGATTATGAAACTTTTAATTGGGATAACATAGGTAATTGTCTAGCAATAATAAAACTTGAGTGTTAAAAGGAATGATGGTTTAATGATAGCAGAAATACATTGGAAAAATTGATATTCCAAACAAAATATTCCACTATTTCTTTTATACAAAGCTCCCCTTTATTAAGCATGAGTGAAAATATTTCACTATTTTTATTTAAAATTTCAACAGAAACAATCTAGTGACTGTAATAAAAGCCAAGACAACTGGCCTGTGGTTGCCAGTTCATTAGATGAATTAGGTAACCTCAAAAGGTCATGCCAGGTATACATGAAATGTTTTAATGATCATCTACTGAGACCAGTTTCCCACAAAACACTTTTGAAAGTAAAACTTAAACTAATTTTAGATTTGATTTGACAAGCCCTTAAAGAGAATTAAACATTTTACATATTAATGTGCCCCTGAATGTATATATGTCACTTTGGAGATTACCTCTTAGATATTAAAATTTATGTGTTGGTAAATTAGAAGAGATGTAACAAATATAGGGACACAGAGGCAAAATCGCACAATGTTTAGGATTATGTACTGGAGCCAGCTGTTCTAGGTTCAAATCCCAATACTGACATGTTCCTTATGTGTGACCTTAGGCAGGTTACAAAACTTTGGATTTCACTTTTCTCAGCTGTGAAATGGAATTACTAGTGCTGTACCTATATTGGAGGGTTTCTGTGAAGGTTGAGTTCCTATTTTTGAAGCACTGGGAATATGAGTTGGCACATAATTTTTGTAATATAAACTGCTTTTTATTGCTGCTATGGATGGTATGGTTGGTAATATTTTAAGGTAAAAGTATATTTTATATGGTTCAAGGTTTTGGGCCAAGCATCTGCACACATACTCTTCCCTAGCTTCCCATCTAAACAGACTAGTGCATGCTGTTGTTTTGTGTCTGTTGAATGGGGAAAAGAGGGAAGAGTGATGGAAAGGAGATTTTGGATTTCAAACACCAGGGTAGAGTTGCTGTTGGCTGAATCCATGCTTTTCTGGCCATACTGCCTTTGGCATATCTTGGGTGGCTTCTAACTATTCCTGGTCTAAGTAGAGCCAGCCCTGCTGTATCCGGGAATCCAGGAAATAGTTTTACAGGTTCCCAATCCAGGGCAAGTGAAAGGCAATTTAAGTTAATGTGAGTCAGTAAAATTTGGCATGAGGTTTAGTCTGGAGATGTGCTGTGTAACCTTATTGAGCATTTTCTAGATTTCTATGTTTAGGTGTTCTTAAAGCATTAAAAGTGGCTGTGTAATCTGAGATACTTCTTTTGTTTGGAATTGGCTTTTTAAAATTGTTTCCATGTTGTTTTTTTTTAACGATGAAATTGAGAAGAAAAGAGTAAGTCTGTGGCTTTTAGATTTCCATTTTAAAGTAATTTTTAAAAAATGGTTAGGAATTGGGGCAGGCACAGTGGCATAGCAAGTTAAGCCTCTGCTTGGATGCCTGTATCTCATATGAGAGTGCTGGTTGGAGTTCCTGTGCTGTGCTTCCAGTCCTGCTCCCTGCTAATATGTCTGGTAACAGTAATTAATGGCTCAAGTACTTGACCATGTTGAATATCCAAATGGAGTTTCTGACTCCTGGCTTCAGCCTGACCCAACCCTGGCTGTTAACGGCATTTGAGAAGTGAACCAGTGGATGGAAGAGTGCTTTTTTTTCTTTCACATACCCTCACTTTCATTGTCATTGTTACTCTCACTCTGGTTGTCATATAAATAAGTAAATATTTTTAAAATGGTTAGAAATAGAAGAAATAAAGTGAAACAAAAAATTAATAAAATTTGTTATGTGGTTATATATATTTGTAAAATTTCAGTTTACAAATTTTTATTTTTTTGTGAACCTTAAAATTAGTGAAAGGTCATTAATTAAGGAATTCTGTATTATACACACTGTGGCTTTGTTTTTGTAGTATGCTTTTAAAATAATTTTGTGAAAATTTCTGTACACAAGGGGACTTCAAAAAGTTCATGGTAAATGGAATTAAAAGATAAAAATTTAAAGCATAACTTTATCAACATACCAACTATTTAGTTCATACTCAATGGACTGAGGGGTCCTGGGAATTCAGCCATCTCAAAATTAAGTCTCTTTGACATTATTAATTGAAGAAAAATGGGCACTCTTTAGAGACTTTGTAGATTAGCAAACAAAAAGGAGGCCAAATCAGGACAGTAAGATAGGTGCCTAATGAAAGCCTTGCAAACTTGCCCTTGGCTGATGGGAGGATGAGCAGGAACGTTGTTGTGCTGGAGGAAGATTGGTGAAGCTTTCCCCAGGTGTTTTTCTGCTAAACCTTTGGCTCACTTTGTCTTAACACTCTTCTAATGAGATGTTATCATTCTCTGGTCCTCTAGAAAGTCAACAAGCAAAATGCCTTGCACATCCCAAAAAGCTGTCCCATGACCCTATGCTCTTTACTGTTGTGCTTTGGCATTGCCTGTATCGCTTCCACCCCTTGGAAGCCATTGCTTTGATTGTGGAAGATTTGGATCCCACTTGTTTAAAATTTTCATTGAAATCTCTGTTCTTTGTGTGCACCTGATCTGGGTGCAACAGTTTTTGTCACCCGTCGAGAAAGTTTGCTTCATTTTAGCTTTTCATTCAGGATTCTGTTAGCTGAATCAGTTGAGATATCTATGATGTTGGCTATTGTTTTTATTGTTAATTGTATGTCCTGTTCAGTGAGGGCAGGAATGAGGTTAATTTTTTTCCTGAAAAATTGACATGGTTGGTCTGCACTACAGGCTTCATTTTCATCCTTTTGTCCCCCTTCTCAAAACAAATTATCCACTTGTAAACTGCTGATTTCTTTGGGGCATTGTCCTCATAAATTTTTGTAAAGCATCAGTGGTTTTACCATTCTTCCCCCCAAGCTTGACCTTAAATTAGTTTTTTTTCTTTTAAAGTCTTACTTTTATTTATTTGAAAAGCATAATTAGAGGGAGAGACCGAAAGAGATCTTCCATCCACTGGTTCACTCCTTAAATGGCTGCAGTGACTAGAGCCGGGCCAGGCCGACGCCAGGGACCAGGAGCTTCTTTCAGGAGTCCTACGTGGATGCTGGGGCCCGAGTCCTGCTGCTCTCCCAGGCGCATTAGCAGGGAGCTGAATTGGAAGTAAAGCAGCTAGGACTCAAACCTGTGCCCATTTGGGATCCTGGATTCACAGGCGGTGGCTTTGCCTACTACACTACAAAGCTGACCCCTAAATTTTGTGTTTACTAATGTTACAGTTTTAGCAGAATCCATGCTGCTTTGATGAGGATCCGTTGTATGTTCATTTTTACTTTTTTTAATTAATTAATTTATTTAAAAGGTAGAGTTACAGAGAGAGAGGGAAAGAGAGAGAGATCCCACATATTTACTCACTCCACAAATGACTGCAATGACCCCGGCTGAACCAGGCCAAAGCCAGGAGCCTGGAACTCCATCTGGGTCTTTCAAGTGGGTGGCAGGGGCTTAAGCACTTGGGCCATCTTTGGCTGCTTTCCCAGCGACATTAGCAGAGAGCTGGTTTGGAGGTGGAACTGTCAAGAACCAAAGTGGAAGCCGGCGCCGTGGCTCAATAGGCTAATCCTCCACCTTGCGGCGCCGGCACACCGGGTTCTAGTCCCGGTTGGGGCGCCGGATTCTGTCCCGGTTGCCCCTCTTCCAGGCCAGCTCTCTGCTATGGCCAGGGAGTGCAGTGGAGGATGGCCCAGGTGCTTGGGCCCTGCACCCCATGGGAGACCAGGAAAAGCACCTGGCTTCTGGCTCCTGCCAGGATCAGCGCGGTGCGCCGGCTGCAGCGGCGGCCATTGGAGGGTGAACCAACGGCAAAAGGAAGACCTTTCTCTCTCTGTCTCTCTCTCTCACTGTCCACTCTGCCTGTCAAAAAAAAAAAAAAAAAAAAAAAAAGAACCAAAGTGGCGCTCATGTTTTTACTTTTAATATCAAATAAAACACATAAAATTGAATTATTGTGACCAACAGAATGTGGTTTAATGTAGTATTACAAATGCACAAATCATGGTGAGGGTCATTGAGGCCTGATGTGTTAGGTGTGAGCTGGAACATTGGACCACTGGCTAAAGTTTATAGCATCAGTGATTTCTAAAGATAGTGGTGTATTTCATTTTGTAAAACACATGAAAACCACTTTTAAAATATATATTATTTTTTCACATTTTCCTTATGCAATTTCTTTCTTATTACTCATTAATCAAGATGGTGCCTTAAAGCAGTTTTATAAGGATCTTTGCATATTGATTACATTATATTTTTATAATTATATTTTTATAACTTTATATTTTATATTATATTGATTATATTATATTTTTAGCTTTTTCTGTCTTAATAGTAATATATAGATTAGATACAAGGGCCCATGTTGTGGCACAGCAGGTTAAGCTGCCACCTGTATCCCATATGAGTGCTAGTTGGAGTTCCGGCTCCTCCACTTCCCATCCAGCTCCCTGCTAATGCAACTGGGAATACAGCAGAAAATGGTCTATATGTTTGAGTCCCTGCCACCCACATAGGAGCCCTGAATGGATCTAGGAGCTTCTTCTGGGTCTCTCACATGGGTGCAAGCGCTTGGGCCATTTTCTGCTGCTTTCCTAGCACATTAGCTGGAAGGTAGATCAGAAGTAGAACAGCTGGGACTTTAACCGGTACCTATATAGAATGCTGACATCAGAATCAGCATAATGCCAGCACCAAATCTTTTCCTTAAAAAAAATGTCTTAAAATATTATGGAATCATTTCCATTTAATAAGTATACCAGTATCTGCTTTTTCTAGGTTTTCAATATTTTTTATTCTGGAATTAATCTTGGTGTGGGGTTGAGGTATTATTTTAATGTGATTAAGAGAGCTTATTCCAGTTTCTAAAGATGAGTTTCCTCTTTAAATTGCCTTGTCTGTGTTTGACTTTTTAAAATTTGATACTAGTGCATAGTAACATTCCAAATTTGAAGTGTCATCCTTCTTAAAAAAAATCTTAATTTGGGGCTGGTGCCGTGGCTCACTTGGTTAGTCCTCCGTCTGCGGATCCGGCATCCCATATGGGTGCCAGGTTCTAGTCCCGGTTGCTCCTTCCAGTCCAGCTCTCTGCTGTGGCCCAGGAGGGCAATGGAGGATGTCCCAGGTGCTTGGGCCCTGCACCCACATGGGAGACCAGGAGGAAGCACCTGACTCCTGGCTTTGGATCTGCATAGCGCTGGCCATTTGTGGAGTGAACCAGTGGAAGGAAGACCTTTCTCTCCGTCTCTCTCTCTCTCACTGTCTCACTGTCTATAACTCTACCTGTCAGATTAAAAAACAAAAAAAATCTTAATTTATTGACTGTAGGGGGTACTTCTATTTTTAATTGACTTTGCAGTGGCCATCCAAAGACATTTAAAATTCTTTTTAAAATTAAAAAGTCAGTGATATCATGTTGTAATTTGTGTTAATGTTATGACTTACTGCCATTCAGCTGACAACTAGCTCTGAATTCAGTATTGGTGTATACATCTGTGTTAATTGCTTTTTATGTGCAGGTCTGCAAGGAGCTGTCGTGGTTTTCTTTTTTTTTTTTTTTTTTTTTTTTTGACAGGCAGAGTGGACAGTGAGAGAGAGAGACAGAGAGAGAAAGGTCTTCCTTTGCCGTTGGTTCACCCTCCAATGGCCGCCGCTGCAGCCGGCGCACCGTGCTGATCCGATGGCAGGAGCCAGGATCCAGGTGCTTTTCCTGGTCTCCCATGGGGTGCAGGGCCCAAGCACCTGGGCCATCCTCCACTGCACTCCCTGGCCATAGCAGAGAGCTGGCCTGGAAGAGGGGCAACCGGGACAGAATCCGGCGCCCCGACCGGGACTAGAACCCTGTGTGCCGGCGCCGCAAGGTGGAGGATTAGCCTATTGAGCCACGGCGCCGGCTGGTTTTCATTTTTTTTAAAATTAGTCTTGTGAGAATAAACTGTGTTTATTTAACTAGTAAGTATCTGATAATGAGTTTTGGCTTGCCCTTTTAAGACCAGTTGCTATAATTCATGGCATTTTGATAATTGTGGTATGGAACACTATCTAAATTTAGTAGATAGGGAAGTAAAAATTAAAGTGTCAAGAGGAAGAAAGGGTAGATTACTTATTCACTATTAATTATTACTTATTCACTATTAATTATTAATACTATTTATCTTTTTCCTCATTGAATTTATTGACTTTTGTGTTAAATATATTGAAACCTGGAAAATATTTAAATAGAGAGTATATCACTTTTCACTTTATTTGTTTCTAAAGTATGTTATATATTTTTGTGACAGAATATCAATCAGTGTAATGACAAAATGGTTAATGTTTTTACAAAGTTAACTTGTATGTGAGGGTGACTGAGGAAAGAAGATGTATTTGAAGATATGTTAATTACCAGGAAACCTGTTTAAAGTCAGAAACTTTTATTTTCAGTACCTTTCTGATCACAATTTTAAATGTTAGTATAATTGATATTAATTAAAGGCTTATTCAACAAACCCCAATTTTTTTTTCTTTTTTTTTCTTTTTTTCTTTTTTTTTTTTTTTTTTTTTGACAGGCAGAGTGGACAGTGAGAAAGAGAGACAGAGAGAAAGGTCTTCCTTTGCCATTGGTTCACCCTCCAATGGCCGCCGCGGCTGGCGCGCTGCGGCCGGCGCACCGCGCTGATCCGATGGCAGGAGCCAGGAGCCAGGTGCTTTTCCTGGTCTCCCATGGGGTGCAGGGCCCAAGCACTTGGGCCATCCTCCACTGCACTCCCTGGCCACAGCAGAGAGCTGGCCTGGAAGAGGGGCAACCGGGACAGAATCCGGCGCCCCGACCGGGACTAGAACCCGGTGTGCCGGCGCCGCTAGGCGGAGGATTAGCCTAGTGAGCCGCGGCGCCGGCCACAAACCCCAATTTTTAAGAGGAAGTTCTCGGAAATTCTCAACATATAGAAAGTAGAGTAATGAACCCAATGAACCTATCACTGATGAATAAATAGTATGTGACCAATTTTATTTTCTCTGTTTATTTTCTTTACTTCAGATTCTTTTGAAAGCAACTCTATCATATAATTTCCTCAAATATTTCAGTATTATCTCAAAAAGTAGAACTCTTTTAAAAAAATCACAGTGTGATAAGAACACTTGAAGAGTTAACAGTATTTTCCCAATATCAGATGGTCAGTGTTCTCATTTTCCCAGTTGTCATTCCTAAGTATACATGTGGATATTTATAGTTTTCTAAGACTGTTTGAATCATGATCCAAATAAGGCTTATACCTTGGGATTGGTTTTTAAATTTCTTAAATCCATTTAAATCTGGAAGTCTCTCTTCTATGTTTCTTTATTTCTTACAATTTTCTGTGAGAAATTGGATCATTTTTGTTACATAAAACTTTTTGAAGGAAGACTTTATTATAGAAAAATAAACATGGCTCAGTCTCTGTTTCACAAATTTGTCCATTGTTTGGTATGAGTGTGCCATATTCCAATATTTGACTTTTGCTTAGTACTTTCGTGATTAGTGTCCTGTTTTTTAAAACCAGAATTCGTACTTTACCATCATTTTAATCATTCACATTTATTGAATCATGGCTTTGATATTTATTTTAACATAACTATTTAAGGTAAACTTTTTGTCTGTGTGCTATTATTAGGAAATACTGCCATAATATTCATGTCTCTTCTAGTTTTATTATTTATTTACTTTTTAAATATTTATTTATTTAATTTGAAATGCAGAGTTACAAAGAAGGAGAGATAGAGGGAGACAGAGAGAGAGAGAGAAATAGGGAGGGAGGGAGGGAGAGAGAGAGATCCTTCCGTTCAGTGGTTCACTTCCCAAACTGCCACAACAGCCTGAACTGGACTGGTCTGAAGCTGGGAGCCAGGAGCTTCTTCTAGGTCTCCCCCATGGGTGTAGGGGCCCGAGCATTTGCGCTATGTGCTGCTGCCTTCCCAGGTGCATTAGCAAGGAGCTGGATTGGAAGTGGAGCAGCTAGCACTCAAACTGGAGCCTACATGGGATGCAGGCACTCCAGGTGGCAGCTTAACCAGCTACACCACAGTGCTGGCCCCCACGCCTTGTCTTATTCCCTTCATTCAGCTTCTATGTTGAAATCTAATTAGTTGGACCAAGGGGAACCAATTTGAAACTTGCCGTGGCTCACTAGGCTAATCCTCCGCCTTGCGGCGCCAGCACACCGGGTTCTAGTCCCAGTCGGGGCGCTGGATTCTGTCCCGGTTGCCCCTTTTCCAGGCCAGCTCTCTGCTGTGGCCAGGGAGTGCAGTGGAGGATGGCCCAAGTGCTTGGGCCCTGCACCTGCATGGGAGACCAGGAGAAGTACCTGACTCCTGCCATCGGATCAGCGCGGTGCCCCGGCCGCAGTGCACCAGCCGCGGTGGCCATTGGAGGGTGAACCAACGGCAAAGGAAGACCTTTCTCTCTGTCTCTCTCTCTCACTGTCCACTCTGCCTGTCAAAAAAAAAAAGAAACTTTATATACCTTACTCACATATCTCCAGAAACAAGGTACATTCTGTACGAAATGTGGTTTTACTAGCACACTGCCTGTGAGGTGTGTTACCAATCTGAGATCCTGCTCCAGCTAGCTCAGCATTTTTATCTTTTGGGTTAGATTCCATTGCATGTGACATATCATTTTCCAGAGGAAGGATTAAAAACAGGACCTTGCTTCAGGATTATCATTGAAATATTTAATTTATTGTTGGTAAATGGAGTTAAGTGTGTCTGAAAAGTTTTTCTTCCTGTTGAATAGTTTTTAGTTTACAGGGAAAGTTAAATTTGAAGATGACAAAATGAAGAAAATAGTGATTTTTAGAAGAAAGTTTCTAAAAATTTGTAAGGAACGCAATTTGGTTTATTAATTTGAAAATACAAGCTTTTGGGGAATATAACTTACTGATTTACTTTGTTTAGATTACTGTGTTTAACTTTTATATATATATATATATGTATATGGATCATCCTCATTTACATATCAAAATATATTAGTGTAAATTCTTACAGAGATCTCCTGTTAACTTTTCAAGGAACTGTCATCCTCATTTTACAAACTAGGAAGCTGAGGGATGCCCAGAGAAATCATGTGACTCTCCTATTGACATGCATCCAGTCAGAAGGAGACACAGGGAACCATGTGGAAAATTTGCCTTAAACCATGGGAAAAGGGTATTGGATTTGAAATCAGACATTCTGGACCTTCTAGGTAAAGTTTATGAGCTTGGCTAGTTTATTAACAATCACCAAGCTTCAGTCATTCTCAATTTATATTGGCATAATTTCTATAGGATATTCTTGATAATTAAATTGGATAATGTATAAGAGAAAATAGTGTAATTTTCTGAAGTTTACAAAGTAAGATCTTTTGCAAGTTTATATTAATGTAATTATCCATGTTAATGATATGATTTTTAATAAAGACTTGAAATATGAATTGTAAAAAGTTTTCATAAAAGCCTAATAATGAAACAATAACTAGGAGACATTCCCATCTGTGTTAGAACTAACCCAATTTCATTTCTGTGCCATTGGCTTTTCTATAATTATGAAATTAAATGTATGTTTTATCCATTCAGTGAACTTCCATAGATTATAGGGGAACAAAAATGAGTAATTTCATTTCATTGAAGGAATTAGTCATGTGAAAGATAAGAAATGTAAGATAACAATTTTAGCAGAGCTAAAGAGAAATGCTGAAATAGAAGATGAAAGAGTGCCAAGAGAGTATGGGGAGAAAGTAGTTATGTGATAGTATATAGAGAACAAGGGCCATACTCCTAATGTTATCTAAACATGTGGACATATGAGGCAGTTGGGTAATGAGTTGTTAAGGGTAGCTCCATTGAGACCACCTATGATTAGTGAGTTATATACGAGATAAAAGGGAGTGGCTCTGCTGCTAAAAGGAGAATGTATTGTACAGGGAAAGAGAAGCTACTGTTTTGAGGACAGGATCACAGGCAAATACTTTATGGCAATAATTTTTACAAGGACAGAAGAAAGTATAAATCTCTACTTTTAGCTAGCCAAATTCAGTTTCTTTCCTATTCATCCATCCCTGCTGGCTTCCAGGTTTATTTGTCTTAGACTTTTCATCATCATTTAACTCAGGTTAGCCCTCTAGGATTCTGACTGCAGTATGTCTCCCTTTGGTTGTATATTATTAATTGTGCTGGTGCTGTGTCACCAAGCAATAAAAAGTAGTCCATAAATAAACACATTTTTAAAAAAGGTTTATTTTTTTGAAAGGCAGAGTTAAAGAAAGAGAGAGAGAGAGAGAGAGAAATCTTCCATCCACTGGTTTCCTCCCCAAATGGCCCTAATGGCTGGAGCTGGGCTGATCCAAAGCTAGGAGCCAGGAACTTCCTCCAGGTCTCCCACGTGGATGCTGGGCAGGCATTTGGACCATCTGCTGCTTTCTCAGGTGCATCAGCAGGGAGTTGGATCAGAAGTGGAGTAGCCAGGACTCATACCATCATCCATATAGAATGCTGGCACTGCAGGTGGCACCACAGCATCGGCCCCTAAAACCTTTTTTTTCTACATACAGTAGGGCCAATATTTATTATTATTATTATTTATTTATTTTTGACAGGCAGAGTGGACAGTGAGAGAGAGAGACAGAGAGAAAGGTCTTCCTTTGCCGTTGGTTCACTCTCCAATGGCCACCGCGGCCGGCGCACCGCGCTGATCCAATGGCAGGAGCCAGGTACTTCTCCTGGTCTCCCATGGGGTGCAGGGCCCAAGCACTTGGGCCATCCTCCACTGCACTCCCGGGCCATAGCAGAGAGCTGGCCTGGAAGAGGGGCAGCCGGGACAGAATCCAGCGCCCCGACCGGGACTAGAACCCGGTGTGCTGGCGCTGCAAGGCGTAGGATTAACCTAGTGAGCCGTGGCGCCGGCTGTAGGGCCAATATTATTCACATGTAGTTAGGGAATTATGTGGTTGAAGTGAGTTGAATCACCTAGAGGTTTTAGTTCCTCAGCCTTGGGCTTGAGAAATGCTATCACTTCCAGTGGTTGTTCCACCTCTTAAAAAGCAAGAAATCAAAAGAAATCTCTGTGGTGAATAGCTTGACTGCTTATGAATCTGGACCGAAGGTAAAACAGAGGTGGTAAACACCCTCCTCAAGGTCAGGAAGGCTGACATGGGGAGATGTTGTACTTCTTTGAGTTTCCTTGGATTTCTACTTTTAGATGAATCCTGTGTATTTTTCTGTGACCAAGATATTAGTTATATTTCTTGTCATTCAGCTACTTCTTGTGAGTATGTAGCTTAGTACTAACTAGAATTTCTTTCTTTACATAATCTTTACATTTGTGTTTATATTTGGAAATATAATCAAATAATAACAGATACCTTTAGGTAAGGATCCTTTACCTTTGGATAAGTTAGGAAAGGTTTTGTAACTACATGTAGTCTCTAAATAAAAGTGGCCTACTTATTTATAGGCTCTAGAAGATAGGAGAAATAACTTTTGTGAGTAGGATATATTGATGTGTTAGACCGTGAGCAAGTTCTCTAGACCATTGTCCTGAAATGGCTTTTTTTTTTCCCCAAGAAGGTTTTGGGTGACAAACACTGTAATTTGCCTATCAGATGTATTTTGTACCCTTTTTGCTTGTGAGTAGGCTAGGGTATCATATGAGAGGTTTTGCATCTTGTTTTGCCCTGCACCTACTGGGGTCAGGTAGATTCAACTTCCTGGACAGGGAGAGGCCGCAGTGCCCTGAAGGACTGCCTCTTAAGAGTACTGTTATTTCCGTGGACCCGGCCAGAAAGGGGAACTCCTTACCTTTCCGAGAGTGAGACCCAGCACCCTTCTCCCATTCCCCACAGGCTTTCATGCCCGCTGTGGCTGAGCTGATCCTGAAGAAGCTGGGGGGAGAAGTGGAGGAGTATCAACAGCCACAGAAGGACCTGAGTAAATCTGAGTCAGGGAGGCAGAAGCTTGAAGCCCAACTAACAGGAAACAGTATTGTGAAGGAGGAACTGGCACTGCTGGATGGGTTCAACATGGTCTATTTTTTTAAAACTCTTGGATAAGTGTCTTTTTTTTTTTTTTTTGAAGATTTATTTATAAACTTGAAAGTCAGAGTTACACAGAGAGAGAAGGAGAGGCAGAGAGAGAGAGGTCTTCTATCCACTGGTTCACTCCCTAATTGGCTGCAACGGCCGGAGCTGCGCCAATCTGGAGCCAGGAGCGTCTTCCAGGTCTCCCACACAGGTTCAGGGGCCCAAGGACTTGGGCCATCCTCTACTGCTTTCCTAGGCCACAGCAGAGAGCAGGATAGGAGGAAGTGGAGCAGCTGGGTCTTGAACTGGCACCCATATGGGATGCTGGCACTGCAGGTGTCAGCTTTACCCATTTTGCCACAGCCCCAGGCGCCCAACACAGTCTTTAAACTGCTGGTTCTGGTACTGGTTAAGCAGGAACTCGGGGAGGCTCAGGCCACAGTGGGGTAGAGGCTGGACTATATCCCAGCTGAAATTAAGTTATATGAATCCCAGCTCCAGGATCTTGAACGGCAGGCAGAACAACAAAGGGAGACTCTTGCTCAGCTGCAGCAGGTGTTCCAGTGGGTCCAGGCAGCCAAGACAGGGGCTTCTGGGAAGGCCTGACATCATGGCGGGAGTCGGGGTGGGATAGGGCAGCTCTAGGGCCTATACTATAGTGGTTAATAAAACGTAAAAGCTCCTGAAAAAAAAGTTTTTGGTGACAAACACTGCTATTTGCTTATCAGATGCATTTTATACCCTTACTCCTTATTATAAGTATTTGCCTTTGTGGGGGAAGGGCTACAGTGTGCAGCCTAAGAGATTGGCCTTTGTGGACTACTTGCAATATAATCTGATTGTATATTTGTTAGGGAATATTTCCACCTTCTGTTACTTTTTTGGTTTTCCTCTTCCTCTCTGGAAAGTGAACATAGTGCTTGGAATTTCTAGCTAATATATGTGTTGATAAAAAGATGAAATAAATCCGCGTCCATTGTTGGCTGAGGAGAAAGAATGAAGGAGCCTGGGAAGGGATGTCATGGTGGAGCTGCCCTGAACTGCGTACCTTTGCACTGCTCTTTCCAGGAAGAAAATAGCAACTCTTTCTAAAACAGCTGTAAAAGGAGTTTCTGCTGTGTGCAGCTGAGTATAATCCTAATGTAAAACTGATTTGTTTGAAAGAGGGAGAAGAAGAGGAATGGGGGTGGGCAGAGAAAGAAGCTATCTTCCATCTACTGCTTACTCCCCAAATGTACACAATAGCTGGGACTGGGCCAGGCCAAAGCCAGGAGTCCAGAACTCTGTCTCCCATGTGGTGGCAGAGACTCAAGTACTTGAGCCTGCTGCCCAGGATATACGTTAGCAAGAAGCTGGATCAAAAGCAGAGCCAGGGGGCTGGCACTGTGGCTCACTTGGCTAATCCTCCGCCTGCGGCACCGGCACCCCGGGTTCTAGTCCCAGTTGGGGCGCTGTGTACTAGTCCCGGTTGCTCCTCTTCCAGTCCAGCTCTCTGCTGTGGCCCAGGAGGGCAACGGAGAATGGCCCAAGTGCTTGGGTCCCTGCACCTGCATGGGAGAATGAGAGGAAGTACCTGGCGCCTGGCTTCGGATCGATGCAGCACCAGCCATAGTGGCCATTAGGGGAATGAACCAACAGAAGTAAGACCTTTCTCTCTGTCTCTCTCTCACTGTCTGTAACTCTCTCTCTCTCTCTCTCTCTCTCTCTCTCTCACTGTTTAACTCTGCCTGGCCAAAAAAAAAAAAAAAAAAAAAGCAGAGCCAGGACCAAACCCAGGGACACTGATATGGGATGAAAGCATCCCAAGTGGCATCTTTTCTTCTTCTTTCTTTTTTTTAAAGATTTATTTATTTTTTTGAAAGTCTGAGTTACAGAGAGGCAGAGGCAGTGAGAGAGAGGTCTTCCACCTGCTGTTTTACATCTCAAATGGCCACAATGGCCAGAGCAGAGCTGATCCGAAGCCAGCAGCCAGTAGCTTCTTCTGGGTCTCCCCCGTGGGTACAGGGGCCCAAGTGCTTGGGCCATCCTCTTCTGCTTTCCCAGGTCATAGCGGAGAGCTGGATCAGAAATGGAACAGCCAGGACTTGAACTGGCATCCATATGGAAAGCCAGCACTGCAGGTGGCAGCTTTATCTGCTACACCACAGTCCAGTCTCCTAAGTGGCATCTTAACTGCTGCATCAAATGCCCACCCCCTAATTTTGCTCTGTAAGAAACATTTTATTATATTGTTTTTCACCAGAGCTTTTGCTATTAAAATATCCTCAGATCTATAAATACATACATATATGTGTATATATATATATAAATTAAAGTACTTGACTAGCTGGAATGAAGAAGTTATGAGAAGCAAAGGCATAATTTAAATGTAATTTGAACTTAATATGTCATCAAGAGTCAAGGAAAGTTGAACATTTAGTTCAGTGATTAAGATGCTGCTTGGGATGCCCACATAGCATGTGTGATTGCCTGCCAGTGTTTGATTTCTGACTCAGCTCTCCATTCCAGCTTCCTGCTAAGGCACACATTAGGAGGCAGTAGGTGCTTGCTTCTCTGACACCTTTCAGGAGACTCAGATTGGGTTCTAGGCTCCCGGCTGTGATCTGTATTGCAGTTGTTTAGAGAGTGAACCAGCAGATGGAAAAATCTCTCCATCTCTTCCTTTGTCTCTCTGCCTTTTGAGTGATTCAGGATCGCTGTTCCTCTGAACACTAACTTGAAGAAAACCTTGGATCCAGAGACAGATATTCCTTCAGTTTGTTTTCTGTTTGTTATTTACAGCTTTAATGCTTCTTGCAGCCTTACTTTTTCTTAAAATTAAGATGAAAGACATTGTGGTGCATTAGGTTAACAGCCTTCTGCAATACCAGCATCCATGTAGTTGCCAGTTAGAGTCCCAGGTGCTCTACTTAGAATCCTGCTCCCTACTAATGCACCTGGGAAAGCAGCAAAAGCTGGCCCAAGTGCTTCGGCCCCTGACATCCATGTGGGAGACCTGGATGGTGTTCCAGGCTCCTGACTTTGACCTGGCCCAGACCCAACCATTGTGGCCATTTGAAGAATGAACCAGCTGATGGAAGATCCCTTTCTCTCTGTGTCACTTTGCCTGTCAAATACATTTTTTTTTGATGAAAGAAATTAATACGGATGGCGTATTGCATGTATACAAAAAGTCTGTGTCCTTAGAGATGTTAGCCTGCTTCTACTCTCTAATACCCAGGAGGAATGGAGACTCTGTTGTGTTTATTGGTCATATGTTGCAGATGCCCAGGAATTGCTTTATTGGCTTTGTCTAATACTGTGTCATTTCAACAGTGGTGGTGGGAGTGTTTAGGGCTTCCTGTGGGCGCTTTTGGATGGGCCATCTGTGTTTCTTAAACCTGAGAGGATGTGTAGGGGATTCTCTGGAACAGTGTTTCTGGATTCACCTGTTTCAGAATTACCTGGAGCTCTTAATAAAAATACAGATTCTTGTTCTTTCAAAACTTATTGAATTAGCACATCTAGGGGTTGGATTTGGGAATCTCTGTTCTTAACAAGCAATGCAAAGTGAGTCAAGGATACAAATGTGTGAGATGTATTGTTTTTGATCCTTCCTAGATTCTGTTTTCTCCTATTCTAGTTCCCCAAGTTGTGTGTACTAAAGTGCTGCATTAGGCCGTTCCTTTTGATGAGTACCTCCTTGTTTGTAGGGGTTTGTTGTCCACAGTGGTTTATTTTAGCTTCATGACTAGTGGTTCTTTACATGAAAATAGATGGACTTTATATGAATGTTTAATGTTTGAGGCAATTACTTTTCTTGAGATAATGGGTATTATTCTTGAATTGAGACAATCTGTTTTTCTGTAAACAGCTAGGAAACTTATTCCCTTAATGATGCTTATCTGTTTTGCAAGATTCACTTTCAGGTTTTCCGGCAATTGTTACCATCTTAATTTTATTGAGAAAATATTTTTCCCCCCTTTAACTTTTAGTTACTTCCTCCTTTCTTAAATTTTTACAAATGGAATTTTTTTTTTAAATTAAAAAACGCATGTCATTCTTAAAATAACTTGGTTCTACTTTGAAAAGTTTTGAAAAATATAGTGTCACCTCTATACTCTATCTTTGGCTTTAAACATGTACTATCAGTAGCCATGAAGCATCTTTTCTTGTCATTTGACAGAAAACTTTTACTCCCAAGTAAACTACATGAACACATCTTCATATGGACCTGAACTTGTACATATGTAAAATAGAACACACACATTTTAACTATTCCTACTTTTTGAGTCAGTTCTGCAGCAGTGCCAATTGTAGTTTAACTGGTAGGTGTTTTTGAGGGCTCCTGGTTGAGCATGTGTTTTGCATTCCTTCTCACTACTCTCTTTGTTTATTGAGCTGTTTTAGTCATCATAAAATGCTTTACTCAAGCAAATGCCCATAAAGGATTTGCCTTAGGGGCAATTACTTCCTCATGAGTAAGGTGGAGTAAGAGTATTAAGGAAGTGAAGTAAACAGAGTACAGCTCATCTCCTTTTATGGAAAGTAATTTTGCAGGAAGAATCACTTTGTACACCACCCACTGAGAGTGAGGCATTTCAGAAGATGCCCCTTGTGGAATGTTCAGATAGGTGTGTTTTATTCTTTTGATGAATGCAAGGAGCCCTAAAAGACTTGGCATTCTTGTTACCCTTGGTGGTATGTGGATTATTTTTTTTGTCATGGGCGAATAGAATGGTTGATTGAGACAAGTAGCTATCCTAGCAACTGTGAACCAGGCCCACGTCAGTCTGGAACATTCTGTCCCTGGTTCTGGAACTTCACAGGCTATGGGAACGTCTGACTGTCTTAGGTTACACAGCATGTAATTCCTATGCATGCATATTCAGTTTTATTATACATACTTTGGGTAGATACTTGTACTTACATCAAAATAAGTAGCATATAAGTGATGTGGTCATTCTAGAGATTGACCATTAGTTAAAATTTGTTCCATTAAGGTTTTGGTCATTGTATGATCTTTTCTAATTAGATGCACAATATCCAGGATATTGAATAGTATCTTGTAGCATCCTTTTAAAAGCATCTATTTATAGACATACAAAGATACCTCAGAAAGTTTATACAATTAAAAGATGTTCATTTTGGTTTGGAAAACTTTTTAAATCCATGCATAGTATTTTCATAATACACATTTTTCCACGAGGTTTTTGGAGACTGCTTATGTATATGTCTTTGTCTAAAAATCAAAGGTTAGTCATATAAGTATTGTAAAATGTGGCCGGCGCCGCGGCTCACTAGGCTAATCCTCCGCCTTGCGGTGCCGGCACACCAGGTTCTAGTCCCGGTTGGGGCGCCGGATTCTGTCCAGGTTGCTCCTCTTCCAGTCCAGCTCTCTGCTGTGGCCTGGGAAGGCAGTGGATGATGGCCCAAATCCTTGGGCCCTGCACCCGCATGGGAGACCAGGAGGAAGCACCTGGCTCCTGGCTTCGGATCGACACAGTGTGCCCGGTCATAGCGGCCATTTGTGGGGTGAACCAATGGAAGAAAGACCTTTTTCTCTGTCTTTTTCTCTCACTGTCTAACTCTGGCTGTCAAAAAAAAAAAAAAAATTCAAATGATTATTTTTGGCTGCCTTTTTTTTTTTTTTTTAATTTATTTATCTGAAAGGCAGAGTTAGAGAGAGGAAGAGACCGAGAGAGAGATATTGAGAGAAAGATCTTCCATCAGCTGGGTCACTCTAAATGGCTGCAATGGCCAGAGCTGGGCCAATCTGGAGCCAGAAGCCAGGAGCTTCTTCTGGGTCTCCTGCATGGGTGCAGGGGGGCCCAAGGACTCGAGCCATATTCCATTTCTTTCCTAGGCACAATAAAGGGGAACCAGATCAGAAGTGGAGCAGCCGGAACTGAACCCAGGACCCTATGAGATGCTGGCACCTCAGGCAGAGGCTTTACCCACTACACCACAATGCTGGCCCCATCGACTACCATTTTTTATAAATAGCAATATTGTAGTAATTCAATAATTTTATTTGAGTTCCACCAACAAGAAGGTATGAATGGACTCTTCATGTACCTTTCTGTTCGGTGAATGATTCTTTTTATACAATTATATGAAGGTGAATTTATGGTATAATATTAAATGATTATCTAATATTTTTTAAGTCCTGATTTAACTACCCAAAGACTCTTTATATTCCATCTCTGTTAAAGTACCATGTCATATTCGTAATGGGAATTTTTATGTGGTAGTGTATACCTTTTTTGTGTTTAGTATCAGAAGTCCTCTGCATATTGATTTAGGGATGTGGTCACTTTTTCGCCATGGAAACAATGCTTTCATCATCCATTTTTTGGAAACAAAGCCAGAAAGTGATTTTGACTGCTGAGAGAATTGATTTAGCTGGCAGTCTAATATTTGTGCTTGAAACAAGAAGCTTAGCCTTTTACCACGTTCTTGAGGAATTCAGGTGTTGGATCTAATGATTTCTGTACAGTGTTCTTAAACTCTGACATCGATTATCCTTTACTGATATTTTAGAGTTAATATTATCATATTACAGAACCTTTTACTATTTCCAGTTCACATTTATATCTTGGAATGATTTCCTGTTCTTTGGACTGAGAACAAATTGAATAATCTCTTTGGAATGTACCTTTAGTATTTGGTAACTTGCGGACTATATCACTCACATATTCCACACCTTTGGAAGTTTCAGTAACAACTAAGGTTTATAACCTTTACAACTGGGAAGTGTCAACTGTGTTTTAGGTTTTCTAACATAGGTAATGTCAGTGTTCATTTTTTTTTTAAACTTACCTTATTGAAATGAAAGCTTTCCTGTACCAGAATCAGGAAAATAAAGGAATTTAATTTTATAAGGTAGAAATCTTTAACTGACACTTAAAATATTCCCCTTTTATTCATTTTAATGAACAAATCATAATTGTATGCAGTTAAAGGGTATGCAATGTTTTGAAATTTTTAACTTATTTTTTTTTATTTGAAATCATAGAGACAGAAACCCAGACAGACAGACAATGAGACAGAAGGAGCGCCATCCACTGGTTCAATCCCCAAATGTCTGCAGCAGCCAGAGCTAGGCCAGGCCAAAGCCAGGACTCTGGAATTCAATATGAATCTCCCATGTGGGTAGCAGGAATCCAGGTACTTGTGCCATCAGCAGCTGCTTTTCAAGGTATGCATTAGCAGGAAGCTAGAATCACAGATTGAGCTGGACTCAAACCCCGAACTCTGATATGCGACATGTCTTAACTGCTACACCAAATGCCTACCCTGCGATATTTTGAAATATGTCAACAGTGTGGGCATCTATCATAATCACATCTATCATATCCATCACCTTGCTGACTTATTTTTTGTAGCAGAACATTTGAAGTTTACCCTCTCATCCATTTTGTTTTTTTTTTTTCCATTTTGAAATATACAATAAATTATTGACTGTAGCCAACCCTTCTGTTTATATTCATCTTTAGAGCCTTGAATATTAACTCCCAATTCCTTCCCTCTCCTCCTGAAAGTCTTTTAAAAATAATTTATAGGGGTGGATATTGTTACAAAGCAGTGTGGGATACCTGCATCCCCTATTGGAGTTTTGGCTACTGCACTCTTCAGATCCAGCTTCCTTCTTGTGTGCCTGGGAGGCAGTGCATGATGGCTCAAGTACTTGGGTCCCTGCCACCTAAGTAGGAGACTGCGATCACATTCCTATCATTTGGCTTTAATTCGGCCCACTGTGGGCATTTGATGAGTGAACCAGCAGATGGAAGATGTCTCTCTCTCAGTAGCTCTTTTAAATACGTAAATAATTTTTTAAGTAAGATATAATTATCAATATTGATGTACGTTTTTTTCTTTAAAGTCCCGAACTAATTCCAGAAGAGCTATTCAGTTTTATGAATTGCCTTTTCTCATAAGTTAAGGGATAAAAAGAGGACCTGTAAGTTTGGCTCAGTTAATATCCTCATTAAATAGCATGATGAAAATTAAATGGAGCTCAGTCATTTTTTAAAAAATCAAGATTTAGAATTGTTATTATTTGTCCATCCAGCCTAGAATTACTGATCTGTTCATTAAGTAGTAAAAGCGAACAATTTCCTTTTAACCAACTCTGGGAAGTTTTAAAAAATTCTCTTAAGTGTTAAGTTGGAATTAAGTAAATATATTACATACGTTGTAGGTAAAGACAAGAATGATTATTCTGTTGCAGGTATTAGAACTCTTATGAGAGGTCATTTTTGTGAGGATCAGCACAAGCTGAAGACTGGAGGAAAGCTTTATTGTTCCAGTTTGAGCAGCATAGTGGAGCAAGCTGAATTATTTGGAAGCTGCCATGGCCAGGAGACTGATGCCCAGAGAATGTCTGGACTTGATAGCTTGCCACATGTACACTTGACCTAAGGAAGGAAACCCACTGACTGTTCATTGCCAATTTTTGGTTTCATTTGACTCCATCTTAAAAATGAGAGCATAGATAGATAACAGCCTACACATTCAGTTAATTCCCTCCACATAAGATTTAGCTAAAATTATTTCTCTTATACTAATGTACTACTTCTGTAAGTTTTCACTGATGCTAGTAAATGAAAGGCTAATTAGCATTTGGGTCTTCTGATTTCAGATTAAATGATTAATGCCAGGCAGTTGTGACACTTTGAAGCTTATACCACATGAGTGAGTTATGATTTAAGAATTTCTTAAGACTATACTTGGGTATACATTTCTTTTTTTTTGAAGGCTTCCTTATGTATGGTTTTTTGTCATCTGCATTATTTTATCTCACAGGAAGGCATTGTAAATGGATTTCATTGAATTAACACTTTTCTTTAATGTGTTTGTGTCCTGGAGGTATTGTTTAGCATTATGAGAGTATATTTTCACAATAATGTATTCACTGTCAGCAACATCCTTCTTAGTTTTTAAACTTGCAAATATAATTGTTTTTCAATCCTACTAGCAATGATTACTTTTTATTCAAAGAAGTAAAAATAATAACTCAGATATTTAATATCAACATCATAATAGGGGTTTTTAAAAAAAGTAAAAGACTTACTGAACTATCAGAATGATTGTCAGCTTATGATACAGAATTCATTTTGGACAGGTAATTGGGCTGTGCTCATTAGGATATCTCCTCGAGACTACCTTCACATTGCTATTAAAGAGAGAAAGGAGAAAAACATCTTGTTGAATTATTCTGGCATTCAAGCTTAAAGCCTATTTGTCATGTGGCTTATTTGGCTTACATATCATCCAAAGAGGTTTATGTTGAGATTATGAAATAACTTCATTTCATAAAAAGAAATCTATTTCTGTTAACTGTATATGTTACTGCAATAGAGAAGAATCTGTATCTTGTGGGCCACCTGGCTGTTTAAATCATAGAATGCTTGGGGCTACAGTCACCCACCAGAATTTCTCTTCAGAACTGCTGTGTGTGTCATTGCATGGGCAGACTGAGAGAAGGAACTCCAGAATCTGCTTGTGAGGGAAGCTGTAATTTGCCACATGGCACAGAAGGAAAAGCTACCTTGTTTTACCTGTTACTGAAAAATCCTACCAGGAGAATTAAGTTATTTTGCCACTGCTTAGTTAAACCTAATGTTTGACCAGTGATCTAAATGAGGAAATGTGTGTGCTTTAAAAAGCTAGCTCATTTGGATTGTACCAGTGGGCAGATACCAGTATAACAATTATTCATCACTCAAATTTGCTGAGTGAATTTAAGTTTTGGATACCTCCAGGAGTGATTTCAGATGTGGTGTTTCACCTGTAGCTTAAAATAAATTTAGTAGGGATGTTTTTGTTTTCTCATGTATTTGTTGACTTTTAAATATATTTTGCTATTATAATGACATTCCCAACTCATTGCTTTCATAGATAGGGATCTTTTAAAATTTCTTCCGCCTGGTTAATACCTGAACTTCCTGAGTGACTAACCTGGTTGGCCCCTTGACTAGATAAGCTAGACATATTGTTTATTCTCTTACTACCTTGCTTTAAAAAAGCAGCATATTAATGAGAATCCTTTTGAAGTGTTATGGTTTTACTGTTTACTTAATCAGCCTGTATTCATTACTAATGTCACAAAGACAGAGTCTGCATTTTTCTTGTTCACTGGTTATATTTGCCCATTCCAAATTGCCTCCTGGGTGTTAGGTGGATATGTAGAGAATGAATGCATGTCTCCACTGTAAGATAAAGAAGGGGAAACTGAGATGAAGGAAGATTTCTGAAAATTTATATAAAATTTTGAGGATTTTTTTTCCTTTTTCATGTGTGTTTTAGAAATGGATTTTGTAATGCTTAATGTGTGACTTAACATTTTTTATCAAAGCTGTTTACATTGCATTATGTGATCTCATAATTTTAGCTGTCTGATATATTGCTCTATTTTTAGATATTTTACTCTTAATTAGCACATGACTTAAACAATAAGCATAGGCATGTTACTGGTATAAATACAACAATCTCAAGTTATTTTATAGAATTATTGAGGGTTAGGCAATGTGATCTACCTTAGGAGCAAAAAGGAGTTACTCACCTGAATGAGAGCTTGAATGCTTCAAAAATAGTTTGAGATAAGATTAAGTTAGACCAGGCTGGTTGTGGGGCAGCAGATTAAACCATTGCTTTAACACTAGTATCCCATATTGGAGTGCTGGTTCGAGTCTGGGCTTCTTTGCTTCCAGTGCCATTCCCTGTTAATGTACCTGGGAAGGCAGGGCCCCTTCTACCCACATGGGAGACCCAGATCCACTTCTTGGCTCCTGACTTTGTTATGACCAAACCCTGGCTGTGGCAGCCATTTGGAAAATGAATCAGCAGATGGAAGATTCATTCTCTTTCTATCTCTGTGTCTGTCTCTCCCTCTCTCCCTCTCCCCCTCTCCCTCTCTCTCTCTTGCTCTCCCTCTCTCGTTCACTCTCTCTCTCTGTCAATCTGACTTTCAAATAATAAGTGAGTAAATAAACCTTTGAAAAGATAAGGAAAGATGGGTTAGACCAAATTGTCATCAAAATACCTTTTGTGTTAATAGATGTTTCTGGAAAAGTGATGCTGTCTCTGAAAAAATAAATTTCATATATTTAATATATATACATATTTAAGATTTATTTATTTGAAAGGCAGAGTTATGGAGGGTGGGGTGAGGAGAGAGACAGAAACAGAGATCTTCCATCTTCTAGTTCATTCTCCAAATGGCTGTAATGGCCAGGGTTGGGCCAGGCCAAAGCCAGGAGCCAGGAGCTTCATCCAGGTCTCTCACATGGGTGGCAGGGGCCTAAACCCTTGGGCCATCTTATGCTGCTTTTCCAGGCCATTAGCAGGGAGCTTGATCAGAAGTGGAGCAGTCAGGATATAAACCAATGCCCAATAGAATGCAGGCCTGGCAGGCAGTGGTTTTACCTGCTGTGCCACAATGCTGGTCCCAAGAGATGTGTGTGTTATTATTTTCTATTACAGTGACCCCAGATCTTTATTCATTTCCTGTGTGCCCCAGTAGTTAGTAATTGTTTAGGATTTTTTTATGCATGTAGAGGCAGCTGTTTATTTCCCCCTTATATGAATGGCAGATTTGTTCATACTATCCTATGCCTTACTTTGTTACAACTTAGCAGTCTGTGCCATAATTAGATCTAGGTCTGTTGGATCATCACTTAGAAGCTTCCTGATTATTTTTACAGTTGCAAATAATTTCACCATTTAGATGTTGCATGATGATATCAGTGGTTACAATGATGGTACATATAATCAAGTTCTATTGTAATGCTTTATTTTTTAAATATTTATCTATTTATTATTTGAAAGGCAGAGTTAACAGAGAGGCAGAGAGAGAGAGAGGTCTTCCATCTGCTGGTTCACTCCCCAAATGGTGACAATGGCTGGAGCTGAGCCATTCCAAAACCAGGAGCCAGAGCTTCTTCCGTGTTTCCCTCGTGGATGCAGTGGCCCAAGGACTGAGGCCATCTTCTACTGCTGTCCTAGGCCATAGCAGAGAGCCCGACTGGAAGGGGAGCATCCAGAACTCGAACGGTGTCCATATGGGATGCTAACACTGCAGGCGGCGGCTTTACCTACTAAGCCACCGTGCTGGCCCAAGTAATGCTTGTTTTTAAAATGTAAATTTTTTCCAACATGAGAAGATTTCAAAGAACTCATGGAAAATGAAAAGATAAAAAAATATAAATGTTAGTGTGGGGAGCAACTGAGACTAGACTAAATTACTGGGACTAAGACTAATTCTATGCGTCTGCTCTCCCACAATATGGCGCTGAGAGACAGCAAACAACTTCTACACAGCTGCCTCACCAGTTTGACTGATAAGCTGCAGGAGCTGATCCTGCTCTTGATTGGAGGAGAGCAGTGTGCTCGGCACGTGGGCAGCAGAGCGTGGATTGGTGGAAGAGGACTATAAAGGAGGAGAGAAACAACATGCACCAGGAAACATCTGAGGAACATCTGAGGAACCCCTGAGAGCTGGCCGGCGGTGTGCCGCTCCTCCACGGAAGCAGGGAAAGCGGTGGGGGTGCCGCCCCTCCGCGGAGGAGGGGGGGCCGGCAGCTAACCCGGGACGGCGTCGTTCCTCCGCTAGTGAGGGAACGGCAGGTAACCCGGGAAGAGCCGGGCAAAAAGGAACAGCGCAGGGTCCCGTGTCGTTCCTCCGCGAATGGGGGAGTGATAGTTTTAAACATAAGCTCTATTAAGTTTGAGATGTTTTTGTACACCATGATAGTAACCATATAGACCATCCCAGTAGTCTTTTTGATGTTACTAACTGAAGAAAAATGGGTGCCCTTTGAAGATTTTTTACAATTAAGAAACAAAAAATAGTCTAAAGACAAAGCAGGACAGTAATGTGGATGCTTAATGATTCCCCATCAGACAGCTCACAAAATTGCCCTTGTTTGATGAGCATAATGTGTAAAAACATTGTCATGATGAAGAAGGACTCCTCTGGTAAAGACTTCTGGGAGTTTTTCTTCTACACCTTTGGCTCACGTTCTCCTAATAAGCAGATGTTATCATTCCTTGGCCCTTTATAAAGTTAAAAAGCAAAATACCTTGAGCATCCCAAAAAGCTGTTGTCGTGACCTTTGCTCTTGACTTTTCTGCTTTGGCATTGACTGGACCACATACACCTCTTGCCGTTGCCTTGATTGTGCTTTGTCTGGTGGGACTGTGTTTGATCTATTATTCCAGTGCTCAGAAGAAATGCCTCAGGATCCTGATCCCGCTTGTCTAAAATTTCCATTATAAGTTCTGGTCTTGTTTCCAGCTGCTCTGGGTGCCGTGCCTTGCGTGAAAAGTCTTTGTTCCACTTTAGTTCTTCATTCAGAATTGTATAAGCTAAGATGCGGAGTCCTGGCTGTTTCTGCTGTTCAGTGCAGGTCCTCTTCAGTGAAAGCAGGCAATGGTACCCTTTTCCTTGTGGAACAGTGTGCTTGTCTCCTGTTGTGGATTTCGTCTTGGTCCCTTCGTAAAGTGAGATATCCTTCTGTAAGACACTGACTTCCTGGATCATTGTCCTTGTAAACATTTCATGTTTTCATCAGTAATTTCACCGTTCTTCCAGACTCCATCATCACTTTGATGTTTGGTCATGCTTCACTTTCAGCAGAATTTATGTTGTTTCAATCAAGGCTTTTGTGCAACTGATGTCTTACCCTTCTCAGTGCCTCAAACTAGATCCTGTTTAGACATGTTATAACAAGTTAATGAGTTTATTTTTATTCAAAATAATTTTAATACTGATTTATCCAGTCTGCTTTACAATAATACTGATTTATCCATTCTGCTTTATCAGAGGAGGAGGTGCAGATACATTGGATTTAGGGAATAAGCTGTTCCAGAATAAAACTTGTGCAGTTGGCTGGAGTGTGAAATGTGTTATCTCAGGAGGAGAGTGGCAGATGATATTCTGGGGTGCCAGGGGCAGCCAACTTGGGGGTCATGAGATAGGCTTTGGAATTGCTTGTCTGGGTTCCAGCCACAACCGTAGCCCTGTGACCTTCTGCTTCTGTGACCGTAGACTAGCAACTTAAGCTCACTCTGTGTCTTTTCCTCAGTCATAAATTGGGGATAGTTGTAGCTATGCCATAGAATTTTTGTAAGGTTAAATGAATTAATGCAAATAAAGCATCTGACTCTCTAGTGTCACTTCCCTTTCTTCCTCCTCCTCTCTACTAACATCAGTCCTGTACCAGGGAAAGTGTTGAAATGGGTACCTTTGTGGAAGTTACCACTGGTACAGATACAAATCAGATATTTTACAGATTAGGCATGTGGTAAGGTGGTTTCTTCCTTTTTACTTTGCCATTTTGAAAATTTTGTTGCTTTTAATCAGCAAACAGAGCATTCATGATAGTGCTTTATTTTCGTTTTCTTGCTTAGAGATAGGAGATGTTGGAGGTTACTTAAATCTTTTTTTTTTGTGTTGCCAAGGATCTGATAGTCACAAAATAAAGGCTTAGAAAAGTAAAATACTGGGGCCGGCACCATGGCTCACTTGGTTAATCCTCCGCCTGCTGCGCCAGCATCCCATATGGGCACTGGATTCTGGTCCCAGCTGCTCCTCTTCCAGTCCAGCTCTCTGCTGTGGCCCAGGAGGGCAGTGGAGGATGGCCCAAGTGCTTGGGCCCCTGCACCCGCATGGGAGACCAGGAAGAAGCACCTGGCTCCTGGCTTTGGATCAGCGTGGTGCGCCGGCTGTAGCAGCCATTAGGGGAGTGAACCAACGGAAGGAAGACCTTTCTTTCTTTCTCTCTCTCTCTCTCTCTCTCTCTCATTGTCTGTAACTCTACCTGTCAAATAAATTACAAAAAAAAAAAAAAAAAAAGAAAAGTAAAATACTTGCATCTATTATGTAGTCCAAACAACATTGCCTCTCCACACTTTTTTCCTTGAACCGCTTAGCCAGCTCAGGAAACAAGAGTTTAGTAACTGGTATACTCAGTTTTAAAAATAGCTTTCTTGAATATTAAGTCAGTATTTCAATTATTACTACAAGAGGATTCTTGAGCCTATCTTTGGCAAGTAGCATTTTTTTTAAAGATTTATTAATTTTATTTGAAAGAGTTACAGAGAGAGAGGGAGAGACAGAAAAAGAGAGAGATCTTCTATATATCAGTTCACTCTGCAAATGGCCACAATAGTCAGGGCCAGGAGCTAGGAACTTCTTCCAGGTCTCCCACACGGGTGAAAGGGCCCAAGCATTTGAGCCGTCCTCCGCTGCTTTCCAGGTGCATTAACAGGGAGCTGGATCAGAAGTGGAACAGCCACTGCTTCAACCAGTGCTCATGTGGGATGCTGGTGTTCCAGGCGCTGGCTTAACCTGCCATGCCACACCACTGGCCCAGGCCAGTAACATTTTTTAAGAAAAAAAAAATTATTTAAAAGCTAGAGACAGAGTCAGAAAAAGACAAAAAACTGGGAGGGAGAGAGAGATGAGAGAGAAAAAGAGAGAAAACAACACCCAACCTCCCCCCCCATTGCTGATTCACTACCCAAATATCCACAAAAGCCAGTTGCTGGGCTGGGCTGGAGCTGGGCTGAAGCCAGGAGCTAGGAATGCAATTCAGGTCTTCTGTATAGCTGGCAGAACACAATTATGAGGCATCACCTGTTGCCTCCCAGAGTGTGCATTAAGAGGAAGATGGAGTTAGAAACCAGATCCAGGTGTCAAACCTAAGTTCTCCAATATGGGATGTGAGTGTCTTAACTGCTAGTCTGAACACACCCAGACCAGTAGAGTTTTTTATTCAGTAATTTTGATGTTTTCTACATGTTTCTCCCCAAAACAGAATTGTTTTGTTATGTCTTGTCATCATACGGTAGGAAGATTTTTTGATAGTGTAGTTTCATATTGGGATAAGAATAGCAGAAATAATGTTCAGGTCATATGGAACGACATTTTAGAGGTCCCCCAAGTGTCTCCTCCATGTTTGCATCTGCCATTTGGCTACCAAGAGGATTTCCTTTCCTTTTCACTCAGTCTCTGATGATAGTACTGTTTTGAAATGCCCACACATCTGATTACCTGCACCAACTTTGATACCTCAGACTTGCTTTGTTCTCCCAAACAAGCAAGAAAGATCTTTTAAATATCTGTCTGTAGACTACTCAGAGTTCTACTCCTTTTCTACTCTGTTTTGTTTCTGTTAGTTTCCAAATAGCAAGTTATGATTTTGGCTGATACCAGCTTTCTTAGCCTGAGAGTTTAAATTTTTCATATGCAGAGTGCTAAAGAAATTGTGTTTAGCTTTCACAGCATTTCTTATTATTACTGTTTTCAGTTATTACTATTACATCTTAATGGGCCAATTTAAATATCCTCTGTGGAAATAATTTGCAGTACCCTGAATAATGAGAATTCTGTCTGGCCTGGGAAATTTACTTCCACTTTTCTCATTTGCCAGTGTCATCACAGTCTGGAAAGTTATTTCATTATTTTCTTGTGAAGCTATGATTATTAATGATTTTGCTGATAAAAATCCTGGTACTCAGAACTCTAGCGAAATTGAAATTTACATTTCATTTGAAAAAGTAAAAATGTTGCAATTCAATTGAAATGACAGTGGTATGTAATGAGAGTCAGAACTTCATGATTGTGCTACTCTCATGGAGATAGAGCATTTACAATGTGTCCCTAAAATTGTTTAATGGCGTTCTTGGGTCTAGTTGTTTGTACACCAGTAATTTCTTAAGAACATACTCTGTTTCTCATTTTCAGATTTGGTATCTCCTGATCAGTACTCCTGGCATGTGGTTGTCTGCCTTCTGTTTAGACATTGCCAGGAATAGGGATCTCATTACTTTGCAAGGAAGTCCATTTTATTTCTGGAATGTTCTGAATGTATCCAAGCTCTTAACTGTGCTGAGAATTGAAGTCTTCCTGGAACTTGCAGCCATGGGCTGTAGCTCCTGCCTAGAGGATTATTATATTCCTGAGTCCTCACTCAGACTTTCTAAGCCAGAATCTTTTATAATGAATCTCCATAGTCTGCATTTTACAAAAGTTCCCTGAGAAATTTTAGAGGGAAAAAAATAAAAACAGAACTAAAGTGTTTTTTCTACTCACATAACACTCAACACAGATATGTTCCATGCCTACACACCTAGACAGTCAGTTCTCTAGAGGATTCCTGCTGGGTGTCCACCATTGCAGTTCAGTCTTGACCCTGTCTACCTGGAGATAGCATCAGATGCAATAGACTGAGGTCTCAGTCCCATAAGACTATCTCTCTCCAACCCCACTTCAGATTAGTTACAAGCAGAAGATTGTCATCTATACTTTTCATTGACTAGCTGTTGGGTGTTCTCATGACTACCCGCTTGCATTTAGTTTAATAGCTAGAGTGGCTCACAAAACTCAGGGAGGCACTTGTTTAAATTTACCCAGTTATTATAAAGGATATTCCAAGGATGCAGATTAACAGCCAGTTAGAAGAGTTTCATAGGACAAAGCAAATGGAAAAGAGTGTGGGGCTTCCATACCCTCTCTGCATGTGCTACCAACCAGGCTGCTTCATGTGTTCAGCCATGCAGAAGCTCTCTGAACCCAGTTTCTGTGGGTTTTTACAGAGGCTTCATCATATAAGCATCATTGAATATATCATTGGGTGTTGGTGATCAACACAAACTTCAGCCACTCTCACCTTCCTAGAGGCTGAAGGTGGGGCTGAAATGTCCCAACCCTTTAATCATCCTTGAACTTTCCAGTAGCCAGTCACCATCTAGGTGCTATCCAGGTGTCCCCAGCCACCCATCATCTTGTGAGCCTAGTACACATCACTCTACAGATACCAAGCATTTTAGGAGTTGTGTGCCAGGAAATGGGGATGAAGACCAAATACATACATCATAGTGTCACAGATTTTTTATCTATCAAGTGGAGGAATCACTGCTGGGTGAAATAACAGTAATTCTATTTCATCATTATGTTATATGTGTAGTCTTTTCAGTGCCATTCATTTTAAAGTAATTCCTACTATGATATAATTTCTATATCTTTCTGATTGTGTTTGTTCCTCTCTGTGGTACTTTATTACACATAATATTCATGGTGTCTCAGCCCAGTGAATTGATAAAATACCTTAGACTGGGTAATTTATAAACAACAGAAATTCGCTCACAGTTATACAGACTGGGAAGTCCGAGATCAAGGCATCAGCAGATTCAGTGTCTGGTGTGAGTTCATTCCTCATAGTTAGTACCTTGTTTCCGTGCCCTAACATGGTGGAAGGGTACAGCAGCTCTCTGGGGACACTTGTGTAAGGACGCTAATAACCTCACTCTTAAGAGTAGAGCTCTCATGGCCTACTCACTCGGTAAAGACCCCATATTTTTTCTTTTTCTTTCTTTCTTTCTTTTTTTTTTTTTTAAAGATTTCTTTATTTTAAAGGCAGAGTTAAAGAGAGGGAGACACATAAACCACATAAACACACACATACACACACACACACAGGGACTGAGCAAGGGGGAGGGCGGAGATCATCCATCTGCTGGTTCATTCCCCAAATGGCAAGGGCTGGGCCAGGCCAAAGACAGGAGTCTGGAACTCATTTAGATCTCCCAGGTGGGTGGCGGATCAGAGGAATTTGGCCCATCGTCCACAGCTTTCCTAGGCGTATTAGTAGGGAGTAGGATGGTAAGTGGAGCAATTGGAACTCAAACTGGCACCCAAATGGGATATTGGTGTTGCAGGGGCAGCTTAACCACCACAACACCAGCTCCAAGGGCCATTGGACTTCAACATATAAATTTAGCAGGGGCAGGGTATATGAACATTCAGACTATAGAATCTGGTATGATATAAACATACACAATACAATGGACTAACAGCTTCCCTGGTATGAATAGTTCTTTCATTTTTTTTTTAAATGCTGGTTAAGATTATATTACTACTAAAAAAAAAAGATTATATTACTACTTAGAAGAAAAAAGCTGTTTTTTTCTGTTGGCTTTTTTTTTTTTTTTTTTTTTTTTGACAAGAAGAGTGGACAGTGAGAGAGACAGAGAGAAAGGTCTTCCTTTTGCTGCTGGTTCACCCTCGAATGGCCTCCATGGCCATTGCACTGCGGCTGGCGCACCGCGCTGATCCAATGGCAGGAGCCAGGTACTTCTCCTGGTCTCCCATTGGGTGCAGGGCCCAAGGACTTGGGCCATCCTCCACTGCACTCCTGGGCCACAGCAGAGAGCTGGCCTGGAAGAGGGGCAACCGGGACAGAATCCGGCGCCCCGACCGGGACTAGAACCTGGTGTGCCGGCGCCGCAAGGCGGAGGATTAGCCTAGTGAGCTGTGGCACTGGCCCTCTGTTGACTTTTGGAGATAATGCAACCACCTAATCTTACCTGATTTTATTTTTGCGAAATTGTTGTCAGGGCTTCCACATTCTATCAAGTTGGAATTTCTGTTTTTTTTTTTTTTTTTTTTTCTTTCTTTTGAATCTAAATCTAAATAGGTATTTCATTATCTATTTTGAGTTATTTTCAAGTCAGTAAAGAGCTTCTGAGTCTGTCTTCCACAGCCCAGCATATTCTTTTTTTCTTTCTTTAAAATTTTTACTTAGTTTCATTTTAATTTGAAAGACAGAGAAAGATGCTAAGAAAGAGATCTGTTATCCACTAATTCACTTCCCAAATGCCAGCAACAGCTGGGAATAAAGCCAGTTTGAAGCCAGAAGCCCACAACTCAATCCAGGTCTTCCATGTGGGTGGCAGCAACCCAAGTACTTGAGCCATCACTGCTGTTTCCCAGCATGTGCATTAACTGAAAGCTGGATTGGAAGTAGAATAGGCGGGACTCCAACCAGGCACACTGACATGAGGTGAAGGTGTCCCAAATGACGACTTAAGCTCTCTGCCAAATGCCTGCTGCTATGTTCTCTTTTCTATCAAATTGATATACATACCTCCTTAGTCTAAAAACCAGTTGCTGGAAACAAATATTCAACCAGCCCCCCCCCCCCCGCCATAGAGTTTATGTTATTGATTTCAGATCATTAATTAGTGACCATTAAAGGAAATTTCAAATATTTAATCAGATACCTAAATATGGTTTTACATTTTTGAGTCAAGAAAATATACTTAGCCATTTAAATTGGGGCTGGGTAATGTCTGCTTGTTTTGTTTTTTATTATTGTTTTTACATTGCTTCAAAGAGAAGGGGTTTTAGTTTGCAGATCACTTTGGTAGAGTATATGCCTAGTATATCTCCTTCCTTTCTGTTTATTGCAATCAAAGTAACATACAACAAAACAAAAATAATGTTTAATTGAAGTAATCTTTACCATTGAAGCTTGATACAACTCCTCAGAGAATTTTTAGTGAAAATTTATGTTATCATCCCAGTAGTTTTATGGCAGAACCACTTATTTATTTATTGAAAGGCAGAGTTAGAGAGAGGGAGAGAAAGGTCTTTCATCCTCTAGTTTACTTCCCAAATGGCCACAACAGCCAAGACTTAGCCAGTCTGAAGTCAGCAGCTGCATTCAGATGTCGAGACCCACCACTGGGCCCTTCTTTGACTGCTTTCCCAGGCACATTAGCAGGAGGTGGATTGGAAGTGGAGTAGCCTGGACTTGAACTGGCAGTTGCATGGGATGCTGGCATTGTGGCTTAACCCACTGCATCACAACACCATCCCCCAGAACCATTTTTCAGTCTGTGACGTGTGCCAGTGATTGAAAGAACATATTGCTGAGCATTTATGAGCTATTAGAAACTCTATGTCAGCCTGGTAGCCTCCATTTCTATGGTGCTGAACCATGTAGTTGGAGAACTCATGGACTAGTTAGGGGTTTCTATTCCCGGAATAGATTTTTTTGACTCAAATAATATTTTGATGTTATATACTGTTTTCCATTTTCCTTGGAAGTTAAAGAAGTGGCTTATAAAAATTGCCAGCAGGGAGTAACAAGAAAGCTACCCAGGGAGTTGTTGAGTAGATTTTCTTGGAAACGTATCCTTAATGCTTCTCTTTCTGGATGGATATTTGTATACATTGAAGAACTGCTAAGGCAAAATGTTAACTTATGAGATAAAAGGGCAAATGACCTAACTTTTTAATGTTGCATTCTTTGTTATCTAATCCTTGTTATCCTGTGTATAAAATGACATGTGTAATAAGTGAATGTAGAATAGTGGCTAGCAGGACCCAGAATTGTGGTACAGTGGATAAAGCCACTCATTGCCTGCCACTGCGTTCCTTATGCATGCTGGTTTGAGACCCAGCCACTCCACTTCCTATCTAACTCTCTGCTAATGGCCTGAGTAAAGCAGCGGAAGATGGCCCCAGTGCTTGGGCCCTGCTACCCATGTGGGAGACCTGGAAGAAGCTCCTGGTCCTGGCTTCAGCTTGGCCCAGCCCTGGACATTGGAGCTATCTTGGGAGTAGACCAGTGGATGGAAGATCTCTCCGTCTGTCTCTCCCTGTTTCTCTGTAACTCTTTCAAATAAATAAATAAATCTTAAAAAAAAAATAGTGCCTAACATGGTGCTTGATATAAAGGTGGTTACTCAGTCAATGATAGGTAACATTTATAAATATGCTAATCACGCATACTTTTATCAATTAAAAAAGTATAATTCTGGGTCAGGTAATTGGCATAGTGATTAACATTCCAGTTGGCATACCTGTGCCCCATGTGGGAGTACCTGAGTTTGAATACTGGCTCTGTCCCCAATTCCAACTTCCTGCTCATATGCACCCACCCTGTGAGGCAGCATGGCTCAAGTACTTGGGTTTTTGGTTATCCATTGGGAAGAATTGGATTGAGCTCCTGACTATTTTTGGCCTGGTCCAGCCCCAGTTGTAGGCATTTGAGGAGTGAACTAGCAGATAGGCACTCTGTTTCTCTCTCGATCCTCCATCTTCCTGTCTCTCAAATAAAATAAATAATTTTTGTTTTTAAATATTTCATTTTCTCTGATGTACTGCCTGCCCTTTTCTTCTCTTGCTACCAGTCACTTATCCAGGCAGGCATACCTTATCAAGGCAACCAGAAATCTCAGTCCCCTCTGCTCTCTCATTCATAGCCCTGAGTAGACTGCACAACCAGGAGCAGTGACTTGACTTTAATAGACTCCCTTCCTGCCATCAGCACCCTGCCCCCTTCCAGGTCTCGCCTCACCCAGAGCACAGAAACACATGGTGTGCCACTGCACCAGAGCAAGAATCATCCACTGTTGCTCCAGTTTCTTTTATTCTTAGTTTAGTGGGAGGCGGGAAGAAGAAGAAGAATGGTGCTAATGTAAGAACAATTCCTTTCCATTGCTAACAGCAGTTTGTGATTGTGCATTTAATTTCTGTCTAGGGAACAGAACATCTAGAATAAATCAGTGCTTTGTGAGTAGACACCAGAGAGCTTAAAATGATCTACAGACATTTGGTGTTAGCCTGATAAAAACCAACTGTACAAGCTGGTTTAAAGTAAAGCTGGGACCATAAGAAAAGTCACAGGAAGCTTATAGGGGATATAGAGGATAGTTATGACATAAACAAAGAGAGCTAAGAGATCAGAAACCTGGATTCTTAGGTCAAGTGTTGATGAGCTTTGGCTCTGAAAGACTGCAGATGTGTGAGAGAACCTGAGGCCGTGCTTTCTGGAGCTGGCGTGAGCTGAAGACTTCTCCATCTTCTCTAATGGGTAAGAGCATATGTGTAGTAGAAAAAGCACTGGAACAAACCAGGAGCTGGAAGGCATGGATTTCATGGAAATAATATGGCATCCATTAGTGATTGCCATATAATATAAGCAGTCTGCTGTGAGAAATGGAATCACATCAGTTGATGTGGAAGCAGTTATTTATTGTCATATACTGTGTCCTCCAATGGATGACTTTTGGTCAGCCTTACAGTCCTTGGTAACTGTCCTTAACAGATTCCCTGTCATTTTCTTCCTATTTATTTATTTATTTATTTTGAAGACTGAGGGATATAAGAGCTATTTGCCATCTGCTGGGTCACTTCCCAAATGTCCACCACAGCCAAGGTTGGGCTGGGCCAAAGCCAGCAGCCTGGAACTCAGTTCGAATTTCCCAATCTGTGTGGCAGGAGCACAAGTATTTGAGTCATTACCACTGCCTACCAGGGTCTGCACTGGCAGGAAGCTGTGTAGTCAGGAGCTGGAGCTGGGCGTTGGACCCAGACACTCTGATATGGGACATGGTAGCTTATCCACTGTCTTACTAGGCTACAGAACCTCTCTGTCTCATTTTTTAGATCTGAAAGCAATTGTAATTATGTCTAGAAAACTTTCTTCATCCTGCTTAGGTATGTAAGTAACAATCTTTGAATTTCATCATTCTGTAGTAGCCCAGAGTATCATTTCTTTTTACTTGTCTCCCTGCCTAGAATGCTCTCCTATTTTTTTTTAAAGAGTAAGGTTTTTGTTGCCCGTATTTTTTTTTAAGAGATTTATTTTATTTATTTGAAAGACAGAGCTACAGAGAGAGGGAGGGAGAGTTGGAGATAGAGAAAGGGGCCTTCAATCTGCTGATTCATTCCCCAGACGGCTGCAATAGCCAGAGTAGGACCACGCCAAATCCAGGAGCCAGGAGCTTTATCCAGGTCTCCCAGTTGGATGCAGGGGCCCAAGGACTTAGCCTATTTTCGGCTGCTTTCCCAGGTGCTTTTGCAGGGAGCTGGATCTGAAGTGGAGCAGCTGGGACTTGAACCATTGCTCATATGAGATGCCTGCATTTTAGGCCAGGGCTGAACTCTGTTCTCCCTCTAGATCTCTTCGTGACTCCATTCTTTGCTTCATTCTGATATGTGTTCAAATGTCACCTCCCCAGGAAGTCTTCCCTGACCACCCAACCTTAGAATAACATCTCTTGGTACTTTCTGTACTCTTCCCTTGCCCTATTATTGTTTCTTTTTTTTTTTTTTTTTTTTTTTGGTAGCACTTCTTACTTCTGACTTTATTGCATATCTGCATTTATATTTGTTGATTTTTCTGCTGAATTTAAGTTCCTTTTGGGCAAGGCTTCATTTTTCCCATTGCTGTGTCACTATGCCTGATGCATAGTGGACACTTAAACATCTATCTGTTAAATGATAGAAGGAATGGATATTTGCTTTCCTCACTAGTCTAATAATTCATTCTTATAGGTAACCGCATCTGTTTTCCATGTTATCACTCAGTAATTGTATGGTAGATGAATAAATGTTCAATTTAATAGTACATGTCAGAGAACTTAGCTGCCACCACTGGAAATAAGATTCATGTCTTTTAGATAAATTCATTCTAAAGAAAAAATCATTTGAGGTCTGAAAAACAAGGCTCTCTCTTGAGTATGAACCTCCAACTTTTGAGGTTTCTTTTGATGTGGTATTTTCTGAGAATTACCCTTTTGCCAGAAGCAATAAGGAAATCATTTGTATGATCTATTTAAATAAGTCTACCATGTTTTTAAAAAATTCCCTTTTCAGTAACATCCTAGAGTTTTTTAATTTGCTTTAACCTGTTTCGGATGGTTCCTCAGTCTTTGCCTTCTTGGTGATTGCTGAAGCTTTGTTTACAATGCTATTTATAGCTTCCCACGTATTAGATTACTATACCAAGACCCAGATCTTTTAGTAACTTCCAGTTTGACTTCTGGGTGTTTGAATTTATCTTGATTCATGTTCATCTAGTAGTCTTAATTCTGTTTCTGTTTTAATCAATGACCTCATCTTTCCCAATCTTAGAACCAAGGCTAGTTTTAACCATTTCATGCTAACCTCAGGAATTCTGTCAAACATTTTAATATTTTATATTAGAGAAATAATAATAATATATGTGAAACAATTGGAGAATAATACAGATTTTATTTTAGTGCCCAAATGGGAAGTGGATAATAGTGGTAATGACTGTTTAGAATAATGAAAAATGGTGAAGTCTGAGTAAATATTTGTTCCGTCTTAGAGTTGGAAGGGACAACATCTGATCCAACCATCTAGTGTAGCTGTACTGAATGAGGCCAGATATGTAAATGACTTGCTGGAAGTAGAGCAAGAAAGCAAGAATTGCCCTCAGGTTTCCTTTGAATTCTTTTTTTTTTTTTTTTTTTTTTTTTTTTTGACAGGCAGAGTGGACAGTGAGAAAGAGAGAGACAGAGAGAAAGGTCTTCCTTTGCCGTTGGTTCACCCTCCAATGGCCGCCGCTGCTGGCGCGCTGCGGCCGGCACACCATGCCTATCCGAAGGCAGGAGCCAAGAGCCAGGTGCTTCTCCTGGTCTCCCATAGGGTGCAGGGCCCAAGCACTTGGGCCATCCTCCACTGCACTCCCGGGCCACAGCAGAGAGCTGGCCTGGAAGAGGGGCGACCGGGACTAGAACCCGGTGTGCTGGCGCCAGAAGGTGGAGGATTAGCCTATTGAGCCGCGGCGCCGGCCCTCCTTTGAATTCTAATAGTTGCCAAGGGTGTTGGATATTGGGCACTTCCATATACAGTTTAGGAATTATAAATGGCCACAAATAATCTGGCTGTCAGTCTAGTATCAGAGAGAAAAAATTTAACTTTGAACCTTTTTAGAAGCAATTTTAAAGAAAACGCCACATGTTTGCTAAAATACACAGTATTTATTCATCCCTTTTTGATTACTGAAGAGCAAAAAAGGAAACGATTTCTGCCACTAAATAAGAGCCTGTTTATGAAATATCTTTGATTTACAGTATGGTAATCCATCAAATGTTTATTATCTGTTATGTTTCAGTCCATGTATTGTGGACATAAAGAGAAAATGCAGTGATTGCCTCAAAGGAGTGTACTCAAAGTGTGGTCTACAGACCAGCAGTACTCTTGGTGCACTTTGAGAAGTAAATGAGTACCAAATGGAGAGTAAATGTCTAGAAACTTTAGTAGTTGTTTGACAGAGTAATTTCATGTGTATTGAATTTGATAAGAAAAAATCTGAGTGGATATTTCATATGGTTTCTTTAACTTTTATTTTTCTAGACATTTGAGTCCAATTTAATTTAATTTGTATTGGTACATGACAGACTGGGAGAAAACTAGTCTTTCATAGATCATTTGAGGAGCATTGCTTTATGGAGAGTTACATACATATGTGCAAACTGAAATAACTACAAAACAGGAGCTGAGAGAAAGGGCCATGTCTGTTCTTTTATATCTTTTCTCAGTTTGACTTAAGTGCCTTATTGGAATAGGCCTTTATTACACTATGAAGATTATGTGTTTTATAAAAGCCAATCCTTGTTTTTTTTTTTAAAGCTATACTTGTCTACTATCAGCATGTGAAATCATGATTTTGTGCCATTTTGAATAAATATTGATTCTGCTTTAGAGTTCTTAACTTTTCTTGATGCTGATGGAGCTTTGATTTGAAACCTCTTTAGCTAGTGGCTTTTAAAGAGCCCCCACGTCGCCCCTGCCCTGTTGTAGAACTATACTGGTGCTGGCGCCTAGGAACCACGCTTTGAGAAACTCTGCTCTAAGGTTTCATTAAATCATAAGGTCTGAAAGATTTTTTGGTTTATAGATACATTTGAGAATTTGGGGATAGTTATGGGCCCACTCAGTGGAAAATTCATGTGTGCTTGCATGCAATTTAGATACATTTTCAGAGGATTCATCGCATTGTTGAACAGAACCCAGTGGAGAGGGAGGGTTGAAATGTATAATTTGCTTTTATACTTTGTAGTTATCTGTGACATTTCTTACTATTTCCCTTATTATTCTGGAATGGATTTTGTAGAAACACTGATTTCTCAGTAACTAACAATATTTTTTGATGTGGAGATGTTTATGAATGTGTTATTCTTACAAACCACCATACTTTTCAATTTCTGGTAGAATAATATTCACATATTTGACAGAAAACACGTTAAATTTTTGGGCATAGACAAACAGATTAGCTATAATATGCAGGTGTTAATCTGACATATCAGTAGTGAATCATGAGAAGCCCTGTTCAGATTTTACTAAGATTCTGATAGAATAGAATGAGATGGGACTTCAGCATATAATGGAAAATATAGTTAGACTGTTTAAACAAAAATATTAGCAGAAGCTTTGTGTTTGGACTGGGTGGCTTGGTGACAGTGAAGGGAAAGAGACATAATCACCCTTACTGTTTGGTTTTGTAAGAATAATGACACATAGTTTGAGGTATTCTCATTGCTTCCATAAATGGTATATAACTTTTGGGTGAAATTGATTACAGCTTGACTCATAAACCAGAAACTAAGGCCCATAGTTAAAATAACCAGTGTTCACATGAGTCAGGATTTTACACAGTTACTCAGAGAGTTGTCATTGATTGCTTGTTTTATTTTCCTACCATTCTAACCTGCAAAAGGTTAGGTCATTTTATTTTACACAAAAAAGTATTAAACCCAGAGAAGCCTCAAATTTTAGACACATTGGACATCCAAACCAGAGATTGACATTTTAAATGTAGTTGAGTAACATTTATAGACTGGTTCAAATGCCAACACTATTTGTATGTAACAACAAATAGTGCAGGACAGCACATTAAATGCTGAAGTACTTAGCATTTCATGGAGGGTGGATTATTAAACACTGGAGTGATAGTAAACAGACTTGGATTTGAGGAAAAGCTTCATAGATAGATTTAAAAACAATAATTAGAGCTTCTCAAAATGTTTGTACTTCTCTCACTTTCCTGGCCCCTGAGAGCTAGTAAAAACTCCATTGAGATTGTGTTTATTTGTGATATTTGATGGTGATTGGGTGACACCCATCACTGGCTGGAAAACAAGTTCTGTGTTAGTTCTCAAGTGTGGTGTTAATGCATTCTTAGGTGTTGTGTGTGAGTTGTGGGGGAAATTGATAGAAAATGGAAAGGTCACATGTATAGTGCCCTAGCAAGCATGAAGGAGGGATTCCTTGAAACTTTGACCCGTGCGTAGGCTCATTCATCTAGATTCGAAGTTTTTATGCTGCAACAGATATTAGAAAATATGTTTTAAAATGAAATGAAGGCCGGCGCCGCGGCTCACTAGGCTAATCCTCCACCTTGCGGCGCCGGCACACCAGGTTCTAGTCCCGTTCGGGGCGCCGGATTCTGTCCCGGTTGCCCCTCTTCCAGGCCAGCTCTCTGCTATGGCCCAGGAATGCAGTGGAGGATGGCCCAAGTGCTTGGGCCCTGCACCCCATGGGAGACCAGCACCTGGCTCATGCCTTCGGATCAGCGCGGTGCGCCGGCTGTAGCGTGCCGGCCGCGGCGGCCATTGGAGGGTGAACCAACGGCAAAGGGAAGACCTTTCTCTCTGTCTCTCTCTTTCTCACTGTCCACTCTGCCTGTCAAAAAAAAAAAAAAAAAAAAAAAAAAAAAAGAAAGAAAAAAAAGAAAAAGAAAAAAAGAAATGAAAGACTATTTATTCATTAATGAGGTTTTTTATTTTTTGGTTTTTTGTTTGTTTGCAATAACACTTTTTTTCAGTGCTTTCTCTGCTTAAAGAAAATCCTGTTGGTCAGAGTCAGGTTAATACAGTTTTATTAGCACACTTCTTCAAAATTTGGTAACTGCACTGTTAAGATAAACAGCAACTTTTGTTTTCCCATGGTTTAGTTCCCATGGTTTTTGGGCATGGGAAGTTCCTGTTAGTGTTTCTTTCATATTTATGTCATTATTTCATTTCTGTCATATTTATGGGGTCTTTTTTTACATTCACTAAGTCTCTTGGCATTCCTGCCATACCCACAGTCTTAGGGTCATGTGTGTGTAAGCATTCCTTATTTGTTGAAAATATGCAGAGGGTCAAAAACTTGTACTTTGTTAGTGAGTCATTGTGTAGGTGCAGGTTTCCTACTTGATACTCATACATTACAGGATAATTCCCAAAGTAAATTTCTTTGGTACCAGCATAAATGGTTCTGTTTAGTAAGCAACTGACAATTAAAATGTTGTTATTTGTGGTAAGACTGTTTTCTGTAATGTGTCTGGGCTTACATATTTTCAATAAATCATCTTTATTGCTGATACCTATTTTTTTAAGTTTTGTTATTGCCAGCTTTACCAGTTTTGTAACTTTCAAAAGAAGACAAATAGAAGTTTTTGGGTGCATATTGAACATTTATTATTATTTGGAAAGATAAATTTCATTAAAGAATTATAATATGTTGTTGGAGTTACTGCTGTACCTATACATTTTCCTCTATGGAAAAACTAAGACAATATAGCAGTTGTATTGAGTGATCATTTTAAAGTGCCATTTTAGGCCATTAGACTAATTTTAAATGGGATCTTGCATAATGGGTTATAATTCTACAAAATGAAAGCTTCACTGCTAAATTTGTGTGATGGAGGCATTCTCAATAGATAATCACTGCTGGGAAGGATTACTGTGACAGGTATATCTAACTCCTTAGGAATCCCAAATAGTATATTTCTTTGTAGATACACATTTTTTAATTCACTGTGCTTTTGAGATCCTTTTCGTAGTGTCTAAGTGGTCTTGACATTTTATTTTCAGTGTGGTTTTATAAAGACACAGTGCTAGTTTTCTCTCTTTTTAAAAAGTTTAGGGAACCACACAGTTGTATGGAAGCTAAACATTTTGGGGAATTTTAGTTATAAATTTTGTCTAAGAATAATAAATTAATGGCATGTTTAGTGGCATACATAAATATTACTATGAGAAAAGTGGCTCTAAATTTTATGCATATGGATGTACAACACACCCAAAGACACGGCCTAGATTTGGCCTTCCAACACCTGAGCTATCTCATGACCCTTTTTTCCTTGTGGTCTTGGTTTCCTATTTTACGTCCTATACCAGTGCCCTCCATTGTTCTCCCTAAGTGTCTTCTTTTATTCCAGTCCTACCCCAAATCCCAACTCAAGGCTTCTTCTGGGATGTGGTGACATGCGGTCACCAGCCTATGGAAATGGATTTTGGAAAAGTCAGAATTGGACAGTAGGAAGTGGTGAAGGAGGATGCAGTGAGCTAAGGTTCTAAATCTGTGGCATGTCTATCTCTGTTGCAAAGTGAGGAGAACATTTAGGCTTTGAGAAGCTGAGGAAAGAGAATGAATGAGCCAGGGGTAGGGTGAGGGGCATGTTTGGCTTTCTTTTAAGGAAGGAAGGGAAATGCCAGAAGGAGGTCTGGCTGGTCAACTTAAAAAGCTGTTTTCTCTGCCCTGTGGGTCATTGAAGTAGGCTCCTAGCTTCTGTGCTTTGGTGGCAAAGTATAATAATGAACAATAACAGTGAACATTTCCAGTGTATTTTGTAGTATCTGCTGTGTTGATGTTTTATTTGACCTGCTCAGCAGCTCTGTGAGGCGTGTGAAATTATAGTCCCCATTTTCAAAGAGAGATCACTGGTGCTTAGAGAGGTCAAGCAAATTCAGGTCATACGACTAGTAAATGGCAGAACATGAATGTGAACTAATGTTTGCCTAAAATTTCAAAGCCTATGCTTAATACTGTCTTCTTGTATGGACGTGAGCAAATCATTTACACACTATGAAGCTCTCTTTTCCCATCTGTAAAACAGACTAAAACTGTCATAGGAGTGAGAACTCCCAAGATCCCTGACTTAATGTTGGTGCTCAGTGAGTAGTACTAATTACTTTTTTATAGGTCATTTCTTTCTCAGGGCGGTAAAAGACTGTGTGAAAGGAACTACATTTCTAAAATAACCGGAGAACGTTTGCCTTTGGGTATTTCCTAGTCAAAGTAAGATGGGAGAAACCCAAGTCTCTGCTTTTTCCCTTATAGCCTTTCCTACAAAACACACCCACACACAGTGTCTCCTTCTGCTTACCGGAGACTGGACTTCTTTTCAAGAGAAAACATTTAGCTCATAATTGCAGATAGTGGGTTGAAATGCCATCTATTCCCGGGAGTGTTTTAGTACAAGTACAGGTGATTGGCACTAGATTCTTTCCTATCTAAGTTAAGGGAGGCTCAGTACAGATACCAGTCTATCAGTTGTTTAAAGAGTGTACAGTTGTTCTGGTCTACCTTCATTTCAGTGTCAGTAAACAAAATTAAACTCAGAGGTGAATCCAACAGGGGCAGACTTGTTTACAGCTTAAATGAGGCTTGAAACTAACATTTTTTAAAGAAGCATTCCGCTACAGTTAAGTCTATGGAAAATTGGAAAACCGTATTTAAACATCAAAGGGGAAGCATTTGCTTGGGATTGATTTGATTTATACTGAGCTTGACCCAGGAGATCCCACACTGCTTCTTTCCTACGCATTGTTCATTTATGAAATATATGCTCAAGACTGCCATGTAATATGTATAAGATATACTGATGACAGAAAGTTATTACAACTTCAAACAAATGCAACTATTCAGACTTGCAAAAACAGTAAATGAGCTATGTAAGTAATGAGTGACCTTGTATTCTTTTCCTTGGCTGCTCACAATTCGTAATAATGCTACAACCCATCCAATTAAGAGAAAAGAAGCATTTATCTCTCTAATAAGTGTCTTGAGGAAGATAAATTATATTCATGGAAATATTCATTAAGGTGCTACCCTTCCACAAGCACTAAATTTGTTTCTATGCATTCAGTATTTTGCACTGCATGCAGCATTTGTTCAGGCTCTTCATGCCCCTAAGTTTAAATTGTTTGAGTTTTAGGAAGCCTAGGTAGAGAATATTAAAGATGGTTACAGGTTTAGAAAAGATGTCAATGTTGAAAATCTAAAATGATTAATGTTACTAAGCTAAAAAAAATACTGGAAACCAAAGGGAGTTTGTGTGGCAGTTTGAATGTATGAAAGATTATTCACATGGCAATGGGCATTTATCTCCCTTTTTGCTGATTAGTTAGGAAAGGATTGAGATTAAGTACTGTTAAGCACTTCCAAACATTTGTTAGAAAAATTAAGTTTCCAAGGGAAGTTGTAGCATCTGTTTGGAGGCCTTAGAATAACCACATATTACAAGCTATCCAAAATAGATTGGTTTTGTTCTACTGGAAAAATTCTTAGCTTTTGACTATACTTACGTGAGTTTAGTCTAATTCTTAAGATTTCACTTTTTGGATTAGAATGTGTTTTTCTCTCTTTGTTAGTAAATAAAGAATATGCAGACTTCAAAAAAGTTTGTGGAAAGTGGAATTAAAAGGATATTTTGGTTCAAAACTATTGAAACCTATGCATACAAGGGGCCTTCAAAATGCTCATGGAAAATGCGTATTATGAACAAAAGATAGATGATGTTCAAAATTTTGGGACCAAAAAACCTTTTGATTGTATTTTCTTTGAACGTTTTGAAGTGGTCCCATAATTCTACTAGAATTTAACATAGTAAATAGATACACTTATTTATTAATTTTTATTTGTTATCTAATAAAAGAGTTTTCTAAAGCATACAGTAGTCAAAGGCAAAGCTTTTGGAGAAGGGAAGATTACAAACATGATCCCTGATGTATGGAGCTTGTTTTGAATTTGGAAACAGATTGGTGACAAATGACAGATTCCTTGTATTTCAGTCTTCCACCTTGTTCTAATTTTTTTTTTAAAGATTTACTATTCACTTGAAAGTAATCTATTTACTTGAAAGTCAGAGTTACACACAGAGAGAAGGAAAAGTGGGGGAGGAGGGGATTTCCATCTGCCGGTTCACTCCCCAATTGGCTGCAACGGCCAGAGCTGCACCGATCCGAAGCCAGGAACCAGGAGCTTCCTCTGGGTCTCTCATGCGGGTGCAGGGGCCCAAGGACTTGGGCCGTCCTCCACCGCTTTCCCAGGCCATAGCAGAGAGCTGGGTTGGAAGTGGAGCAGCCGGGACTCGAACCGGCGCCACATGGGATGCTTCCACTGCAGGTGGTGGCTTTACCCTCTCCGCCACAGCACCATCCCCAGCCTTGTTCTAAATTGTTACAAGCAAAAGACATTTGAAACTTTTCCAACCTTTTATAAAAAGGGAGTTGACATGATTAGAACGTTCCAGTGTTAGCAGAAGTAGGGCCATTAGAATGGAAATGTGAAGATGGAGGAAAAGGAGAAGAATATGGAGACTCTGAAGGTAGGGTAGGTCTTCAGAAAACTCTTAGGCTAATTAGGCAACAGTAAGTAAGGTCAAGGTGAAAGTTAATGGACTGGCATGGGAGAGGAATGGGAGAATTGATAAAGTCTGGTAATTTTCCTAGATGTGGTACCCATGGAAGTGGTAGAATCCATGGGACTATCTGAAAATAAGGGAGGCATTTAGAATAAAAGTAGCCCCCGGGCCAACGCTATGGTGCAGTGGGTTAAAGCCCTGGCCTGAAGCACCAGCATCCCGTATGGGTGCTGGTTTTAGTCCTGGCTGCTCTTCTTCTGATCTAGCTCTCTGCTATGGCCTGGGAAAGCAGTACAAGATGGCCCAAGTCCTTGGGCCCCTGCACCCACATGGGTGACCATGAAGAAGCTCCTTGCTCCTGGCTTCTCGCTTCAGATCGGCTCAGCTCCGACCATTGCGGCCATCTGGGGAGTGAACCAGCAGATGGAAGACCTTTCTCTCTGTATCTACCTCTCTCTGTAACTCTGTCTTTAAAATAAATAAAATAAATCTTTAAAAAAAAGAATAAAAGTAGCCCCATAAGAGTGTTTAGGTCAGTGTTTAAGCCATATATGCACCTATGCATATATCTCATATCTGAGTGATTGAATTGAGACCCAGCTCCATTTCTGATCCAGCTTCTGGTTGATGCACATCCTAGGAGGCAGCACGTGATGCCTTAAGAACTTGGTTCCCTGACACTCACATTGGAGACCTGGACTGGGTTCTGGATTCCTGGCTTCAGCTGGTCCAGCTCCCAGCTGTTACGGGCATTAGGCAGTGAACCAGTGTTTGGAAGATATTTTTCTCTGTCTTTACAAAAGTGAAAAATATGTAAGTTTTTTAAATTAAAAAGGCTGTAAATAAATGAAAATAAAAGCATTAGAAGTCAGTAATTCTGAGCATTTGGTTTTCAACGTCTTGAGATGTGGTAGGCTCTCAGATTCTAGTAGGCAGCTGGAGCAAGGTAATTCAAAAAGTTTATCTAGTTATTACATTTTCTTTGATTTATTCTTTCTAATTTGTTCATTATCTTTATTTTACCACTAGAATGGGAATATTTGAATTGTTTCTGTTGGATACATATAGAGTGAATGCCTGTAGATTTTACTGTTTTCAGTAAAATGAGAATGGTAAAAGTAACTTAGGTGCATTTCATTTCTGGTTAGCTTTTTTTTTTTTTTATGCTTGCTCTTCTTCAAAACTAGGATAAATTGTGTTTATAGTTTCTTTCATTATCAAAATCCCAATTTTTATTCCTTTGCTGAACTTAATAGACGATAGATATCCCTTTGTACCACCCACAAAGTTTTACAGATTTGACTTTTATTTTGGGGTTATAGCTATAACTTTATACAACTAGCTCACAGATAAACTTTTAAACTAGCAGCAGCTGTAGGAGGCCTTTGAGATTACCTAGTACTGCCCCCACATTTCTCATGTTAGTAAAACAAAGCCAAGGGAGTAATAACAGTCAATACTTATTGAGCTCTTATGTCTTGTAATAACTATAACAACCCTTTAATTTGAGTGAAGTGACCTTCCCATAGTCCTATACAAAATGAATAGCATAGCTGTCCTAAGGAATTGTTTTCTTTGTAAATCTACTTCATTATTTAAATAATTTAATTCTGTGTAGAGAGAACAATTAATATTTTCTTTTTTTTAATTTTTTTAAAAATTTTGTTTTAATCAAGTAACATAGCTGTTTGGAACAGGAAATTTTAAGACAGTTCAATTGAGCAGTGAAGGATCACTCTATTAGAATACCCTCCATGAATAAAATTCAATAGATTACGTGAATTGGAATTCCACTGGAAATTTGGCACCAGACTGAACATTAGTCCAAGCCAAAATTTTCTCTTTAGTGTTGAGAAGCCCTAAACATATTTTCCTTCAGGTTAAAAGTAAATAGCTCTATAATAGAACCTCATTAGCTTGACACTGTTGAGTGCAACTTAGCTTAGGTCACCAGGATCTCCTATGGGTATTTCAGTTGATGAAAGCAAACTGGCCGTACAGCAGAATTTGAAACCTAGGTGACATGCGTTTGCAAAACTCCCCTCTTTGGTGTGACACAGCACATTCCATCCAGGTATATGGCTCCTGTTCCACTCTCATCAGAATCTACCAAAGGCAGTTGTAAATAAACTCTCAAATAAGATTGCGAGGTTTCAGTTCCTTAAAATATCAAGCTAACAAGGCTTTATTTTATCAAATGTCTGTATAATTTCAATGTGAAAAATTTTTTTACATACATTTGTTAAAGTCTCATAATCTGTGAGATGGCAGAATTTTTCTTGGTACCTTATGTCTGTTTCTGAGATTACACACACACACACATACACACACATGTATATTCTTGCTGTGGGTACTTTTTTCTTATTCATTTCAAGAACTCTGTCAATCACTTGTTAATATGTTGGTTTCAAATTATATATATATATATATTTTAAAAGATTTATTTTATTTATTTGAAAGAGTTACAGAGAGAGGTAGAGGCAGAGAGAGAGGTCTTCCGCTGGTTCACTCCTCACATGGCCGCAATGGCCAGAGCTGCACCAATCAGAAGCCAGGAGCTTCTTCCAGGTCTCCCACGTGGGCGCAGGGGTCCAAGGACTTGGGCCATCTTCTACTGCTATCCCAGGCCATAGCAGAGAGCTGGATTGGAAGAGGAGCAGCCGGGACTAGAACCAGCACCCATGTGGGATGCCGGTGCTTCAGGCCAGGGCTTTAACCCGCTGAGCCACAGCACCGGCCCTGTATTAGATTTTAGTTTTTCTTAGTTTCACTATTTAAAACAAGTCAAAGATTTTGCCCGTGTTGAATAATAAATGTTGTGGCATCCATTCATTTAGCATATATTGTGTTACATGGGAAGGAAACAGACATGGTTCCAGATGTGATGCATCTAGCAGTCAATAGTGTTTTCTTGATTTAAAAAAAATTTTTTTAAGATTTTATTCATTTATTTGAAAGGCAGAGTTAGAGAGGGAGGGAGAGAGAGGGACTCCTCCATTTACTCTTTCACTCCCCAAATAGCTACAACCCCCAGGGCTGGGCCAAGCTGAAGCAGGGAGCCGTTAGGTTCATCTGGGTCTTCCATATGAATGCAGTGACTCAAGGACTTGGGTACTTTCTTTCCTTGCACACTTTTCAGGTGCATTAGCAGGGAGCTGGAACAGAAGTGGAGCAGCCAGTAATCGAACTGGTGAACATATGGGATGCTGGCACTGCAGGCTGTGCTTTACACATTACACCACAGCACTGGTCTTTATTTTGTTGATTTTTATTTTTTAAAAATTCTTTTTTTATTTGTTTGAGAGGCAAAGTTACAGACAGAGGGAGAGACAGAGAGGAAGTTCTTTCTTCTGCTGGTTCACTCCAATGGCTGCAATGGCCAGAGTTGGGCCGATCTGAAGCCATGAGCTAGGAGCTTCTTCTGGGTCTCCCATGTGGGTGCAGGGGCCCAAGCACTTGGACTGTCTTCCACTGCTTTCCTAGGCTGTAAGCAGAGGGCTGAATTGGAGGAGAGGCAGCTGAGACACGAAGGGTGCCCATAGGGGATTTCTGGCACCACAGGTGGAGGCTTAGCCACAGCACCGGCCCCGATTTTTATATCTAAGTACTTGTTTTCGTGTACTGGAACTGATCTTCCTGATAATCATTTTTAAATAAAGATTTTGATAATTGATGGCAGTCAAAACCTGACTGAACATACAATGGCTATTCTATCACTTTGCTTCCAAAGTATGAAATGTAGCACTCAGTTCTTATTCAGTGATCTGAGGATTTTGTTTTGTGTTTGTTCTTGTTATCAAACTTTTTAGTAAAATATTCTCAAAGTGTTAATTTTTTGAATTGTACAAAATACACATAATATAAAGTTAGTCATTTTAATTATTTTTAAGTATACAATTCAGTTGTGGTACCTGAATGCTTTCACAGTGTTGTACAGTCATCAGTACCATCTATTTCTACAACTTTTCCAGCATACCAAATAGAAAGTGTATATAAAACCTTTGGTTTCAAGTGTTAGAGGAATATTGATTACTTCTATTTCTTTCTTTTTTGGGGTCCAGTCTCACTTATTTTCCAATATTCAGTGTGATCTGCTTGTTTTTATTGAATGCTGAACTTACCACTTGATTTAGAATGGTTTCTTTTGATTTGTGTTTGTTTCAGTTTCTAGAGGTATTTGAAAGTTGCATCATCTTTCATTTTGTTGTAATTTTATGTTTGCTTCTTTCAAAGGTATACACATAAAATTTGAAGGAGCTCAAACTAAATAATGCAAACAGATACAAAATTTTATTGAGCAAGGAAAGAAAGATTAGTTACTAAGGACTATGATAACAAAAAAATCCAGGCAGTCTCATACAATGGTTTCCTTCCCTTCCTGCTAAAAGCCTACAGCAGGAAGCACACCCAGAGTAAAAGATATTTGGGCCTGTGATCTAAAAGAATTCCGTCCCCAAACACTGGCTACAAATCGGACTCAACAGGAAGGACTACTGTTCAGTAGACCCTCTTTCTCTATTATTCTTTGTGTTGAAACAAAAATGCAGCTGTTTGAAGATTTAAAAAGTTACTTTTAAAAGTATAGACATCCTATTTAGGTTACATTCTTTTTCTCCTGCTAAAATGTGAAATCTCCTAAGTCTATATCTTTCTTGTTCACTATGGTCACATAGTACTGTTGCCCAATAAAGAAAAGGACACATTATAAAGGACCTTTTCTCAGAAAAGAATATCAGATTTTTATAGAACAAATAAGAATTTAAGAAAATAGTCTTTAACATTATTTGAATTGTACCTTTACATTGGTAAACAAGATAATATTGTGTTACTCTAATATATTAATATAAATTTCTTTTGTATAAGTGAAAATATAATTTTATCTGCTTCTATTCTTCTTTCTTTTTTAAAGAGTGACATTCTTAATGAAACATGTTTCTTTCAGCTGAAAGATGGCGGCAAGGCATCCCAGGCCAATGTGAGAATAGGTGATGTGGTTCTCAGCATCGATGGAATAAGTGCGCATGGAATGACTCATCTTGAAGCCCAGAACAAGATTAAGGGTTGTACAGGCTCTTTGAATATGACTCTGCAGAGGTAAATTGCATTTTGTTTGGCTCTGAGAGAGAAAACAGCACTGAGGAATGTGTTTTTCATGTCTGATTGATGATGTTAACTCAGAGGCAGCTTCTACTCCCATTGTTTCAGGTAGATAAATAAAAAAATAGATCTTAAACTGGATAGTAGAGCAGTATGAAAATGCTGAAACCTTTGGACTATTTCCCAATTAAGAGGCATGTATTCACATACTCGTAAAAATTAGATGCACAATGTCAGAGAATTCAATAATTTTTGAAATTTCTTAGTGGAGTATAGGCTAAGAATTCTTATCATAGTGAAATTCTCGGCTTTAATAGTCTGAACAGTCTATTAGAGAGTATTTTTTTGAAGTATGGTTTGGCTTTCCTTAGTTTGTGTCTTCCATTTTTTTTGTTTTTGTTTTTCTGAGTAGAAAAGTTACTTTTAATATGTCAAGTTTTGGAACATCCCAATGTTTGATATGCATTAAAATTACCTGAAACACTTGTTAAAATTACTAATTCTTATACTGAATCAAAGTTGCTGAAAGTAAGGATCCAGATTTGTATTTGGTGAAATTTTCCGTTAATATAATGAATTATAAAATTAGAATTATTGCAGTATTTTAGAGGAAGAGAAAAGACAAAAGCAGTTGTGAGAGGATGATAGAATAATAGCTTTGAATCTTTAAAATTATAAGAAAGGTAGCATACAATAGGATCGTTTAGCAGTTAGTTCTGGAGAATTTGAAGCAAGTCTTGTTTTTGATGAATTTAAGTCAAATTTGTAAAACATCATTTATTCCCCACCCCTACCAAATCTCTTTGTCTCCCATAAATTATCATGAATATCGTGACTCTCTGAGAGAGGAACAGAATATGGGGAACCTTCTGAAGGTTTTTGGCATTGGGAACTTTGTATCTTGTGACCCCCTCTGAGACTGGTGTTCTGTGGAAAGCACTTGGGAATGCTTCTCTGTTTGCTCCTTCTGTTCAGGGATTGATGCTGATAGGCTTTATACGGTACTAATAATATTCGATTGCTTGATTGTCAGTTTGGTCTTAACAGGAAATTAATTTTTACAGCAATTATTTTTCGACTGATGTAGACTTACAAATCTTCTTTAATGTATAGTGACTTTCTAACTATTCTTTTTTTCTTTTCTTTTTTAATTCAAGGAAATCTGTTTCAGTGGATTAGTGCATCATGATTGTGTGTTTTAAATTTAATTTTGAAAGTATACATTTTGATGAAAACATAGGAAAGTAGTCATTGAGGAAAAACTATTATTAAAAAAATTGTTTTAGTAGTATACTTTAGTATACTTTCATACATTGAGATATGTAATACAAAAGTTAGTTTGACTTGAGATACCAGAAAACAAAACAAATATGGATGATGGGATGTTTCTTACATTCTAAAATTTTAGAAGTTTATGTAAGGCTGTGTATCATTTATTTTATACCAGTCTGCTTATTTTCACATTGTGCTCCTTATTTTATGACCTAGGACCCAGTATCATGTTTTCTGTTGAAAATATACTGGACTCCATAAGGATAGATGAAAACCAGATGTTACCCTGTTTGGATATATTTCTAATTTAAGAAATCTGCTACCAACTCTAATAAAGGCTCTTTTTGAGTTGCTAAATACAAAATCTAACAAACCAACTTGTTATAAATATTTGAGGATTCCACTTAAATCTTATCTGCATGTTTCTGAATATAGGTATTCAGGCACCAAAAACAAGAGGGAGAATTTTAGAGGTTCCTTGATTATTTGCTGTGACTCTCTTCATGTTTTTGAATGCTTTTTGTGTTAGATAATGTGTGCCTGTTTTGTACATTTAAGTTTGTACATTTAAGACAATTTGTACATTTAAGACAATTCATGGTATAAGATTGATAGTGCTACTAAAGTAATACTTTTGCCTTTTAAGGAAAAAATACAATGCTGGGGAGTTATCTTTGATTCTTTCCTATACGAAGGACATTGTCTCTTTATGTTATCTATCTCCTATCAACAAATATTTCTGAATGTGAACAGTGTCCTTAATTGGCCTCCAGTTATTCTTTTAGCACACTTCCCACCAAACTGCTCTGCATTCTATCAGACTGAACTGCCTACGACGTTACTGCCTTCACAACTCCTGTCTTTGTAAATGTGTTTTCTTCATGACTATGTAGTACACACCCCTACAGACTTTCTTTAGTCAGAGATACATTAAGGAAGTCCTTTCAAATGTTACTTGAGAAGAAGTGAATGAAAAGGATATTGAAGCAGAAGAGGCTGAGATGAACAGACGTGTGATTTTAGAGAATGTCTAGCCTCACTTGATCCAGCAGGAACTCGGGAACAAAACTGCACCATAGAATCTGTTGTGTCTTGAGGCAAGGGAACTGGGCTTTTTTGCTTCCTTCCATGCGTTTGTTAGTTACTGGCTACCACTTGTCCTGGAAGTGTGTGTGAGGGAGCCGATAGGAGAACTAGGAAGTAGCTGCGGTTGCTTCTGCAGAGTAGCCGGTGTGAATCGCTAAGAGCAATGCCAGGAGTATATCAGACCAGTGGAAGGGTTCCAGGACATTCAGGCTGGGCACCAACAGCATGTGCTGTGAAATTCTATCTAGACATGAGCCCCTGCTCAGAAGGTTATATTCTCTCTATTCTAGTTCTACTCAAACTCTCCACTCCAGATCCCTGGTGCTCAACCCTGAATACCATCTGTTCCATTTAGGACAGGTTTCTCACTGTGCCTCACATGCTTTTATGCCCTGTCATGAAACCCACCTCATCTGGCATGCTCACTGCTGATCCCTGCCGGTACATGCCCTCAGATCCACAGAACTCACGGTGAGCCTTGCTTCCTGCCCAGAGTCTCTTCCTAGTATTATAACTCATTCATTGTTTTCCCCTCTGAACCTGCATGAAACAGATTGTACCATTCACTTTAGCATTTAGTTATATACTGCGTATAATCAGGAATAACAAGGCTGTTTCTGTGAGTCATACACAAATAAACCTAATTAGTTAATGATCATACCCACTGCTGCCTATGTTATTAACTAATTATTCCATATGTTTTAGCTCTGTTACTCTAGCTAGACTCCTTGAAAGCAAAGACCATGCTTTTTTTACTGTCTTTATTTGTATATGGTTTTGTGTTTTCCATATCTAATAAATAATTGATAGACATTGGTGTTATCTACCAAAATTGGAGTAATTTTTTTATGCAAATGTGAGAGTGCTTCAAAAAAGTTCATGGAAATTGGAAATGAAATATGAGTTCATTTTGGTGCAAAAAATTTGAAATCAATCAATGAATAGCTTTTTCATATATTCCCCATTAACTTTTTGAAGACCTTGCATATCCATGGATTTCTTTTTTCTTTTTTTAAAATATTTTATTTATTTATTTATTTCAGAGGTAGAGTTACAGACAGAGAGAGGGAGAGAAAGAATGGTCTTCCATCTGCTGATTCAATCCCTAAATGGCTACAGTAGCTGGAGCTGACCAATCCGAAGCAGGAGTCAGGAGCTTCTTCTGGGTCTCTCATGCAAGTGCAGGGGCCCAAGCACATGGGCCATCTTCCACTACTTTCCCAGGCCATAAGCAGAGAGCTGGATTGGAAGAGGAGCAGCTGGGATGTTCTAACCAGTGCACAAATGAGATGCCGACACTACAGGTGGAGGCTTTGCCTACCATGCCACAACGCCTGCCCCATATTCATGGATTTCAGAGATGAGGTCAGGATGGTAATGGGAAATAGGTAGAGATAAATCATTGTAATGTTTGTAGTTAAATTTAAGGTTTTTGGGCCTATTAAAATGGTGAGAAAGCTTTGGAAAGTTGTAGCTTCTTAGCCAGATATGGAGCAGGGTTTGAAAATGAAATGATTTCATTACAGAAAAGGGAAGACAGGGAAGGAACAGACCAAGCCTTTAGAAATCCCTTCTTAGTGGAGGCACATAGCCTTTTCCTGTCCTCACTGGGGAAACAATGGATCATTACCATTGCTGCCAGACTCTGCTCACCTCCACCCAAGAATCCCCAGGAAAAGAATGTAAGGGAGAAACTCATTTTTGTTTTAGAATCAGCTACAAATTTTTTGTGAATTTTTTGCTTCAAATATTATTGCTAATATTGACTAATTTTTAAAAAATGTGTGTGGGTGCTTTTTTTTCTCTTTTGACTTCATCTGTTGAGTCAACCTCAATATCCTAAAATATGATTTTGATAAGAAAAAATAAGATAAAGATATTTGCTTGATTAAGGTTTTATAATTTTTATATCTTATCTAATTTAGGGGCATGAAATAATGTAAATATACTATCCTGTGATATCCTAAAAAATAAGTATTTTTTCATTCTACCCTGGGGATCTAATTAATGAAGAAGTGTGAAAAATTTTATCTTGATTTCTATTTCTTGAAAAGGATTGGAAAAACATTTTTTTTCTGCACCTGGAGTGAATTCTAGAAGTATTATTACTGGGCTATGAAAAATTCTATGTACAATTATTTTTCTTCTTTGAGAAATCAAGCCAGTAGTCTGCTTGTCTTTATCAGATACATTGTGCCTATGATTTTGATCCAAGTCAAAATGGACCATTTTTAAAATTACAGTATTTCAGCTAATAAGAGAAGAAAATTACTTTCACAAGCTTTGATGTCTATTAATTGCTAACCCTGAATAAGATTTAAAACTATTTATTTCAATAATTATCTACATAAGGAAACAGATAAACTTGCTGCTTACTGTATGATTTGGGGCAAGTCACTGTACTTTTCTTGACTATAAAATGAGGTCATGGGTCAGTCTAAATTCCCTTTTTGCAATAAAAATTCTGGTTCTTGTTCTAGTTTTTCAACTCTAAGTGGATAAGTTCCCTAGAGCTTGCTGTTAGATCAAACCAACTTATGTTTGCTTGTTTTGGCTGAGAGAATCAGGAAATTGGACTTTCTTCATTGGAGTTATCTTAAACTGTGCCAGGTTAACAAAGTGACTTGCACTATTCCCCTTACTTTAAGGTGAAGAATAGGTCAGATGGATATTCAAACAGAATTTAGAAAATTCTATATACTTTTATCCTTATTTTGTAATTTTAAATTAATCCTCATGGAAACTCTCTCTGCAGTTTTTTAATCATCCTTGTTTTTTATGTTACTGGTAGTGACATGCCTTTGGTTCTTTTTGTTTTTGTTCTTCAAACTTCATTTAGTGTATAATTTGTTATGATTGGAAGTGAAAGATCTAGAAGGATTGAGTTTTGAAAAATATTGGTGTACTTTCTTCCTGCCTCCCCCTTTTTCATCCTTCAAACAGTAAGAAAAAAATTGTCAGAGATCCAATAACTACTACAAATGAATGACAGGTTAGAATAATCCAGTAGGCACATTGAGTTACAAGGAAGAAAAGGAAAAAGTAGATTTTGTACCAGACTGAAAATGTTAGCCATCTTTTGTTTCATTTTAGCAGATTGTTTAATATCCTATTATTGTTAGCTTTATGGGTTCTACTCTACTATTTATTTCACTGATGATATAATGGAAGGAGGTTAGAAAGTATTTTTTAAATCAAAGTTTTCAGTTCTTTGTGTGAGATATTGTAATTAATGTAAATTAAAAGACATTTAGTTGGATTGTGTTTTCTTGTAATAATTGGAATTGGATAGCATTCCCTTGAAATTGATTATTTTCTAGGTTATTTCCTGTGCTTTTCTCATGTCTTTTCTGCAATTGAGCTTTCAATATGTTTTATTTGTTTATTGGTTTGGATTGGTTTTGTTTTTTTGTTTCATTTTAAAAGAAGAGTTATAGAGAGAGACAGAGAATCTTCCATCTGCTGATTCACACGCCAAATGGCTGCAGTGGCTGAAGCTGGGCCAGTCCTAAACCCAGGAGCTTCTTCCAAGTCTCCCAAGTACTTGGGCCATGGTCTGGTGCTTTCCCAGGCACATTATCAAGGAACAGGATCAGAAATGGGGCAGCCAGGACTTGAACTAGCTCCCATATGGTATGCCAGCACTGCAGGCTGTCTCTGTCTGTCTTCCTTTCTGTGTAACTGCCTTTCAAGTAAATAAAAAAAAAAATCTTTAAAAAAATCCTGTTTTTCATTTTTACTGTCATTTATCAGTATTCTATAATAAAGATTATATGTAAACTATTTCCTGTGTGCCTTGAAAAGACCCTAAATATATTAGAATGAAAGGAAAAGGGGTAGGGGAGACTAAGTAGATTATCAGGCCAGAAGATAGGAATATTCATTTGTATACTGTCTTGTGTATATGTTCCTGCTAAATCAGAATGTTATCTTTTGTTTGCCTTTCTCAAGTTTGTAAGCTTGTTGACAGTATTTGCTAATTTATTTCTATATTAAAGTTCGAAATCTTAGTCCTTTAGCAGGCTTCTATGAGTGCATTCCACAAGTAACTCAGGATTCAAGAATTTTTTGAAAATATATTTTGAGGACTATTTGCTCAATATGATACTTACTAGAAAAGGGACCAAAACTGTCAGCAAATCAGTAAGAAGCAAGTACCTCTTTTTTTTTTCTTCAATTTTGTAGGTTTAATGCCTCTTTTTTGAATACTTTATAGCAGTGTGACAATAAGATTTGCTTTGCTAAATATAAGTTGGTAGAATATATTTGGAATTTTTAAATTCAATTTGAATTTTACATTTTGAAAGTGCATTGCCTTTTTTTTTTTTTTTAATTTGTTTATTTACTACACGGTGTGGGGGGCGGTTTCTTCCATCTGCCGTTGCATTCCCAGTTGGCCGTGACGGCCGAAGCTGCTCCGATCTAAAGGTAGGAGTCAGGAGTTTCTTCAGGTCTCCCACGCGGGTGCAGGGGCCCAAGGACTTGGACTATCTTCTACTGCTTTCCCCAGAGTAGAGAGCTGGATCGGAAGTGGAGCAGCCAGGACTCAAACCCGTGCCCATATGGGATGCTGGCACTGCAGGCGGCGGCTTTATCCGTTACACTGCAGCACTGACCCCGAAAATGCATAGTATTAAAAATATGATTTATTCCTTTGAAGGAAAAAATCATTTCGATTTTTAAGATTTTGGGGGAGGACTCTAGGAAATAAAGATGTATAATTTTAAATATTTTAAACATTGTTTGGATTACACCTAAAATAATCTTTGTGAAAGAAAATTTTAATGTGTAGAATTATCTGTTGATACAGTTTTAAAGAAGGCCTACTAAAGATAGAAAAAAAAAAGGTGACTGGCAATGACATTGGTTTTGAAATTAGACAAACTTGGGGCAAAACCTGGTTCCATCACTTCCTAGTTCTGTGACCTTAGTCAGATATATAACTGAGTTTCAATTATTCATTTGTAAATAGGTTATAGTAATACCTGCCTTTTAGGGCTGTTATAAAATTTAAATGAAATAGAATAAAAGTGAAATAGCATGTGAAACGATCCTAGGGCATAATAATGATAACTTTTCTCTCCTTTCTTTCTCCTTTTCTGCTCAATTGATAAGTGAGTATTAATATAGTATCCATTGTGAAGTTACTTCTAGGTCATATTTGTTTTGTTTCTTAGCAACAAGCTGGGTGTGACTGAAGGGAAACAGAAAGTGAGAGGGAAGTCAGGTATGTAGTTATCTGAGAGAGTCAGAAAGATGATGATGCAAGTGTTAGGAGAAAGGTTGTTTAGTCAAGTGAGTGATTTTTTTTAATCATACAATTATAATTAAAGCTTTTTCAGAATGTAATGGATACACACATTATGCTAACTGCTAGCTGACTACTGCCTGGCATTCACAAATATTGTCTTTTTATTATTTATTTATTTATTTTTGACAGGCAGAATGGACAGAGAGAGATACAGAGAGAAAGGTCTTCCTTTACTGTTGGTTCACCCTCCAATGGCCGCTGTGGCCGGCGCATTGCACTGATCTGAAGGCAGGAGCCAGGTGCTTCTCCTGGTCTCCCATGGGGTGCAGGGCCCAAGCACTTGGGCCATCCTCCACTGCACTCCCTGGCCACAGCAGAGAGCTGGACTGGAAGAGGGGCAACCGGGACAGAATCCGGGGCCCCGACCAGGACTAGAACCCAGTATGCCTGCGCCGCAGGCAGAGGATTAGTGTATTGAGCCGAGGCGCCAGCCACAGATATTTTCTTAGTCAATAATTATATCCCATTGGCAGGAAAAACAGCTTTAGCAAAAAGAAACCAGTACACACCTAATCATGTTTATTTGCCTAACTCCCCTATTCTCAGTAAAGGAACAATGCAGATAAGATTCCTTTACTATGCATTGTTAGAAAGACCAATGAAATAAATGGTTTTTTCTTTTGCCATTAGTTCACCCTCCAAAGGCCACCGTGGCTGGCGTGCTGCGGCTGGTGCACCGGGCCTATCCGAAGGCAGGAGCCAGGAGCCAGGTGCTTCTCCTGGTCTCCCATGGGGTGCAGGGCCCAAGCACCTGGGCCATCCTCCACTGCACTCCCGGGCCACAGCAGAGAGCTGGCCTGGAAGAGGCTCAACCAGGACAGAATCCGGCGCCCCGACTGGGACTAGAACCTGGTGTGCCGGCACCGCAAGGCGGAGGATTAGCCTAGTGAGCCGCGGCGCTGACCCCAAATTCTTTTACTTCAAGTCATCTGAGCAGCATATTAAGATCAAGTAAAATCTCTAACTTCTTTTTTTTTTTTTTTTTTAAGATTTGTTTATTTGAAAGACAAAGTTACAGAGAGTGGCAGAGCCAGAGAGAGAGAGAAAGGTCTTCCATCCACTGGTTCACCTCCCAAATGGCTGCAACAGTCAGAACTGAGCTGATCCAAGCCAGGAGCCAGGAGCTTCTTCCGGGTCTCCCACATGGGTGCAGGGGCCCAAGGACTTGGGCCATCTTCTGTTGCTTTCCCAGACCATAGCAGAGAGCTGGATTAGAAGTGGAACAGCTGAGAATCGAACCAGCACCCATATGGAATGCTGGCACTTCAGGCCAGGGCTTTAACCCTCCAGAGTGCTACAGTGCCAGCCCCTCTAACTTCTGAACAGTATATTTGATGATACTTTTAGAAGAATTTTTCTCTTAAAACCTTTTGTTGGCCGGTGCTGTGGCTCAATAAGCTAATCCTCCACCTAGTGGCACTGGCACACCGGGTTCTAGTCCTGGTCAGGGTGCCAGATTCTGTCCTGGTTACGCCTCTTCCAGGCCAGCTCTCTGCTGTGGCCAGGGAGTGCAGTGGAGGATAGCCCAAGTCCTTGGGCCCTGCACCCCATGGGAGACCAGGATAAGTACCTGGTTCCTGCCTTTGGATCAGCGCGGTGCGCTGGCCGCAGCGTGCCGGCCGCAGCGGCCATTGGAGGGTGAACCAACGACAAAGGAAGACCTTTCTCTCTGTCTCTCTCTCTCTCACTGTCCACTCTGCCTGTCAAAACAAAACAAAACAAAACAAAACAAAAAACCTTTTGTCAACACTATCATTAATTACTGAGGTTTAGTTTTTAAAAATCTCCTAACATTGATCAAAACTTTAGACTTTTTTTTTTCAAGTTTACTTTATTTCTAATGGCTCTCAAGGGTAGATAAAAGGAGTAGTTTATGGTCTCTGCCTCTAAGGAATTTGTAATCTCTCCATTGGGATAAGATGAAACAGAAAGTGCTGCAGGGGTTCAGTGGACAGGATCCTATTCCAATGGGAAGATTTCAGGAGGAGCTGACACCTGGAAGAGGCTTTGAAGGAGAGAGGGGAAAATCCTTGGAGGAGTACCCTCTGAGGGAGTGTGGAGGGGACACGTTATCAGGGAGTATTAGGGTGAGCCTATTGACCACCTGGAAATGCGGAAAGGAATGAAAGGAAAGTGAGGTTAGCAGGCTTGTTTGTGTGCAGTCTAGACAATGGAGTATTGGTAAAAGTTTTGATCAAAAAAGTGACATTTTCAGAATGTCACTGAGACTGTTAAGAAGAAGGTAGAGAGAAACCAGAGACAGAGAAACTAGTCTTTCAGGTCTTGCAGTAACCTGGAAAGGTGGGGATTTGAAATAGAAAACAGAAGAGAAAGGAGGGAAATAGGATTTGTAAACAACTCAAAGAGCCACAGCCATGGTCCAGCTATGAGAGATGTGGGAGGAGATAAACTGCTTGATTCTTAGCTGGCTTGACCCAGTCTAAGAGTTCTGCTCCATTCACCTTGCCTTTTTTTTTTTTTTTTTTTTTTGACAGGCAGAGTGGACAGTGAGAGAGAGAGAGAGAAAGGTCTTCCTTTGCCGTTGGTTCACCCTCCAATGGCTGCCGCGGCCGGCGCACCGCGCTGATCCGAAGGCAGGAGCCAGGAGCCAGGTGCTTCTCCTGGTCTCCCATGGGGTGCAGGGCCCAAGCACCTGGGCCATCCTCCACTGCACTCCCGGGCCACAGCAGAGAGCTGGCCTGGAAGAGGGGCAACCGGGACAGAATCCGGCGCCCCGACCGGGACTAGAACCCGATGTGCCGGCACCGCAAGGCGGAGGATTAGCCTAGTGAGCCGCGGCGCCGGCCCCATTCACCTTGCTTTTTTACTCATTGTGATCAGGCTTCTGCTCGCTCATGTTGTGAAATTGCTTCTTACTTAAATGACTCAAATTCCTCAAACTTAGCATAGTCAAAACTGAGTTCTGTGCTTTGTTTCAGAAATGGGTGTCTCTTACTGCTTTACTTGTCCTGGTGAATGGTCCTAGGATTCCCTCCAGCACCCAGATCAAAAAGACTGGTGTTGCCTGAGCCTCCCACATTTATCTCCAAACACCTGTTCCTTTGTAAATGTCTCAAAACAGACTGTCCATGAATAGAGTTGAATAAATTAGCATGGCATCCAATCTTGATGGTGGGGAAAGCAAAGCTCTTATTCTTAATCATAAATGAAAATGTTCCCAATCCATCAGTTCAACATGCACTAATTAAACACTTGCTGTTCTGACCACTGGAGCTAGAAAAAAGTCCTCAACTTCCTTTTTGTTGTGTCAATCATTTCATGGACAGCCCTTCCTCTACCACATTAAGATAACAATTTTTAAAAAAGATTTATTGAAAGGCAGAGTTACAGAGAAAGAGAAAGAGAGAGAGAGAGATCTCTTCCATCCTCTGATTCACTCCCCAAATGGCTGCAATGACCCAAGCTGGGCCCATCTGAAGCCAGGAGCTTCTTTTGGGTCTCCCACATGGGTACAGGGCCCAAGTTCTTGGGACATCTTCTGCTGCTTTCCCAGGCCCATTAGTAGAGAGCTGGATCAGAATTGGAGCACAAGGGACTCGAATCTGTACCCATATAGGATGCTGGTGCCACAGGCAGTGGCTTTACCCACTACATCACAGCACCAGTCCCAAGATAACAATTGTATTGTTAGTAGCAGCAGTTTTTGTCAATAACATATTGCAGTTTTAAATGTAGAGGTTTATATATATATACACACACACACAAACACACACACATATATATACATATATTTATATTTGTTTATTTAATAATCCAAAAATATACATGATCAAAGCAGACTTTATTCATGGATTCCTTGTGAAAACTTAAAACTGTTGCTAATTACCTCTAGCTATCTCAAGTGTGGTTCAAATTGGCAAAATTGGCCAAAAATATTTTAAGCTATCTGAAGGTAGAAAGAGGAGGAGGCAGATTTTGAGCAGTCAGCATAAAGGTGGGGTAGGAAGTAAAAAGACATAAAGTATAGGACAGTTAAAGGCATAACATGGGAAGATTGTCCTGACTGCATCTGCCAATTAAAAGAAGCTTGATTCTACAACATTGGATCCCACCAAATTAACCTAGCCTTTATTAGTATTTTAAAAATGGAAAAAGCTTAATTTAAGAGGTTTTAAATTGCTTCATTGTATTAAATGATGTAGCACACTCACCAATAAGTGGTAACAAGGTTACACCAACTCTTCAAAAACAGACCAAATGTATATTTATTACATATCCCCGTGTGTACCACCTGGCTTGAACGTAGAAGATACTCAGTACACACTTATTACCTTAGGTTGTGCAGAATGCCACTTTTATGAATACAGCAAGTTTTGCTACTTTGGCATGACAAGTTTAGAAATCATTCACATGAAGTGAATAGCAGCAGTCTTCTTAGAATTCCAAATAAAACATTTTTGTCCATAGCTTCAAGAGCTTTTGAAAGGATTGAAATGCAAGTCATTCCCAACTGTTTTCCAGTGGCTGCTGTTGCTATTATGGTCTCAAAGACTGAAATAGCTTAGGCTTTATGTGAGTTGAAAAGTAAATGAGAGTGATTGGCTGTGCAAAACACATGTGAAGCAAAGTAAACTGTCGAACTTTTTATTTACCTTTATTTAGTGTTTTAAAGCCTACTTTTTCACTTAAATCCTTATAAATAAGTTCCTAAATGTTAGGAGTCCTTCCTATTAATTTATTTTTTTACTTGGCCACAATCCCTGTTAATAGACTTTCTCTGAAATTGAAATGTATATAAAAAGTTTTTCATTTACTTTTTACTTTTGTGTGCAAATAATGATTTTTCTACATCTTCATGCCATCTCTTGAAATACAGAAATTAAAACATTTTTATTAGTCATTTTAATTTACTGGATAATACAGGAAGGGTTCATTTCATATTCCAATAAAAATTCATATTATATTTCTGAATTCTGATACCTCATTTAATCAAGTATGCCTTTATTTTGGCTGTTTTGGCTGAAGTTTATGGAACTGTTTTCCTGTGTAATTCATCCTGTAACAATGAATGTAAGGGACTTTCCAGATTGTTTTGTTTTACTGGAATTATGTTATATAGGCTAGGCTTTGAAATAATGGATTACTTAGTAGTCCAGAATGTTTTTGTTATTGTGAGAGTATTTTTGATTACCAAATTATTCTTACAGCTAAGGAAGATATTTTTATATTTGAGAGATAAGTTAGTTAATTACCTCTCGCAAACAGGATTTTAATCCCTGTGACAAATTAAAATTATATATTTTTCCCAATTCAAATATCCTATTGTGTTTTGTATAAATTTTATTTTCTAGTGAGAAGCTTGATTCATTGTAGTGTGGTAAAGAATTATCAGCACAACAAGGATCAAAGATAAATTGTTCCTTTAGTGGAACTTTGCTGTGATTTTTAGAAAAACTTATTTTTTATGTCAGTTCTAATGCTATATAATGTGTAGAGTTGAAATGATTTTAGTTACACAGAAAGTATTCCCTTTTTAATTTAATTATTCAAAAAAGCTGTTATCAGATTTTATAATGTTCTGGTTTCTAAGAAATACAGTTTTTTTTTTCTGAGACGGGAAAATGTGTGAAAGCTGTTAGGAAAGCAGTTTTAATTGTTTCTTAGTACATAGTAGGAATGTCATAAGTAGAACATATTAAAGAGCAAGAAACTTGCCTTTTAAATTCTTGCTCTAATGAGTTAGTGAACTAGGAATGTAATCTATGTTAATCATTTACTCTTACTAGTGACATATGGTGGAAGATATCATTCTGCTTATGGAGTCTAGTACTTGAAAGTCACACAGTTTGTAAGTAAATAAGGCAGAATTCAATCTCAGGACTGTTTCCCTCCAGAAATAATGATTTTCCTACATCATCTTGGTGTCTCAAATACAAACATTAATACATAATCTTGTTCCACAGTCATTAATAAATGGCTGTTGTCTAAAAGTTCATTTTACATTTCTAAATACATCACAATAAGGATTTGGCCATTAAATGTATTTCATAGGTAGCAGGGAAAGGGGCAGTTATGGAGACATTTGTTTGACATTCCAGTGTCAAATTCCATGGAATACACTAACAATCAGGGCTCTTTGAAAAATTTCATGTTCTTAGAAGCTCACAGAGTATTCCAGCTGCATATTACCTCGTTCATTCCCCTAGCAGCTCTAATGTGTGCATTTTTCTAATAAGTCAAAGCAGCTTTAATACCATCTTCATCTGTGAAACAGTTTTTCAGTTGAATTAAAATGCATGACTAAATGTAAATATAGAGAACCGACTTCATAGATTCACAGGAATTTAGAGTTTGAGGCAGCTATCAACCAGCAGAGCCCTCACTCCACCAACCCCATTTGTCTCTATTTGTACTTTGAGATTTCCTTTTGATCTGTGTTAAAGAATACACATGCAGCTCTGTGAGAGCTCTGTCACAGTAGTGAGTCTGGAATTGGAGTTGTGCAGTGGAGGAGGGAAGGAGGAACAACAGGTACTAGCCTGTGCATTTAACTTTCCCATCCTGCATGCTTGTGGCCCCTCGCTCTTTTGCATTCCCCTTCTTTTTATGGTCTAATTACAATGTTCTTTTAGCCATCTAATCAGTGTCTTATGTTTTGACTGGGGAATTCTGGATTTAGTGGTAAATTGCTTTATAGCAAATACCATAATTCTCAAGGAAACCAGCATGTTTTCCATTTTTCTTCAACCTTTTTTAAAGTTTATTACTTTCTAGCATTTCTTTCTTTTTTTAGAGCCTCAAAATGACCCTATCTAACTGTATATCTGGAGCTTGAATAGACCATACATAACTGAATTACAGAAACAGAAAGAAACATGTTTTTTCAGCTTTCAATGGACATAGAGACAAAAATACTGAAGCATAGCCCGCTGCTTTAGGTCAAGGTGAAGGATGATGGCAGGATGGAGCAGGGTAGCATTTTTTCTGTCTCCTGAGATTTGAAGTTTAAAAAGGAAGAATGTTTAAAACTAGCAACAGTGAGAAAGTTTCCTGGGATCCTAGCACAGAAGGATTCTGTGATTCAAATCCTGGGAAGTTGGAACAAAAAAGTATCTGATGTCCTCAGGAATCAGATGAAAGGAGCTGTGTTAAAGATTGGAATTAAGCATAAATTGGGAAAAGAAATTTAGATTGTGAAAGCCATAGCAATATGTGAATGAAAACACAATTAACAACTGAGTATGTGCATCTGTATATAATGTATGATTCATACCCCCAATTTCCTTCATGGTATAGAAAATTCTATAACCTTTAGGCTGCCTACTGAACTTGTTGGCTATGGAGGACTCATGGGGATTAGAAGAATATAGAGGAGGTGGCTGTGATAATATGAAGGAGGAAACTTCCTCTTCTCTCCACCCCACCTCCACCTCCTCCTCTCCCTGCCTTCTGCAGGCACTTAATAAGCTATAGTGCTACATCAGTCACCATGCTAGGATCAGGAAATATGTAGATAAATATATGTATCTTTTCCTACAGGGAGCCTCTAACAGACATGTCAACTGATAATTTTTTCCCCTTATTTTAAATGATTTATTTTTGGCCGGCACCATGGTTCAATAGGCTAATCCTCCGCCTGCGGCACTGGCACACTGGGTTCTAGTCCCAGTCGGGGTGCCGGATTCTGTCCCAGTTGCCCCTCTTCCAGGCCAGCTCTCTGCTGTGGCCCGGGAGTGCACTGGAGGATGGCCCAAGTGCTTGGGCCCTGCATCTGCATGAGAGACCAGGATAAGCACCTGGCTCCTGGCTTTGGATCAGCGCGGTGCGCTGGCCGCGGCGGCCATTAGAGGGTGAACCAACGGCAAAGGAAGACCTTTCTCTCTGTCTGTCTCTCTCACTGTCCACTCTGCCTGTCAGAAATGATTTATTTTTATTTATTTCAAAGGCAGCATTACAGAGACAGAGAGGGACACACAAACACACACACACGGAGAGAGAGAGAGTGAGCGAGCGAGCGAGAGCTTCCATCCTCTGTGATTCACTTCCCAGATGACCACAACAGCCAAGGCTGGACCAGGCTGAAGCTAGGAGCTTCATCCTGGTCTCCTACAGGGGTGCAGGGGCCCAAGAACTTGGCCCATCTTCTGCTGCTTTCCCAGATGTATTAGCAGGGAGCAGGATCAGAAGTGGAGTAGCCAGGACTTGAACCGGTGACCATATGGAATGCAGGCTTTGCAGGCAGTGGCTTAACCAGCGGCTACACCACAGCGTTAACCCCAGTTTACTTTTTGTAACTCAGATGGATGATTCTCAGAATGTGGGTGTATGCAAGTAGCAACTGTAGCATAGAGGACAGAGTGTGAAACAAAGATATCTGCAGAGGTAAAACTTAAGTTGAAAGTTAAATATAGACAAGGGATTTGCTAGCTGATCAATAGTAGGAGGAATTGGGGCAGTCTAGTTAGTAGGGTTGGCCTATGCAAAGACCCCGTCAGTTCTGAGAACTTGTCAGTGGTTCAGTAGGCTGAGATGTGGATTTTGAGAGGAGAGGAAAAGTGGGAGCCGGTTACAGGGCTCACAATCAGAGGGCTTCAATTATAAAAGATCATGGGAAACTAGTTTTTTGCAAGGCAACATTAAAGATTTAGAAATAATATTTATTGTATAGGTACTGTGTGTCAGCATCTTTTTTTTAAATAGCAGTGAATTTATTCTAAAATTAAAGACTATTCCCAAGCAAGTAAAAAACCATGGTACATTTCCATATGAAAGATATGCAAGAGAGAACACAGTTTCCAAAATGAAATTGAATGACACTTGTTTTCTAGTATTCTCAAAAATTCATTTTCATTAAAGACTGATCTAGATAATTAAGAGCAAATGGAGTGCCTAACACATCATTAGTAAAAGAATGACTTGTAGGCTTTCCATGCAATAGAATACTGTGCACTATCTAAAAATAAAATGACTAAAATGCTTAAGCAGAGTTTTCTTCTTTTCATTATCTCTCCTCCCCACTTCTCTTTTCTTTTTTTATAGAAAGCTTTTATTTAATAAATACAAATTTCATAAGTACAACTTTTGGATTATAGCAGTTCTTACTCCCATACCGGAGTAAGAACTGCTGTCCTCCCACCCCCAATCCGTTCCATTTCCCACTCTCTCTTCCATCCCATTCTTTTTTTTTTTTTTTTTAAGATTCATTTTATTTATTTGAAAAACAGAGTTACAGAGAGAGTTAGAGACAAGAGAGAGGTCTTCCATCTGCTGGTTCACTTCCCAGATGGCCACAACAGCTGGAGCTGCACTGATCCGAAGCCAGGAGCCAGGAGCTTCTTTGGGTCTCCCACGTGTGTGCAGGGGCCTAAGGACTTGGGCCATCCTCTACTGCTTTCCCAGGCCATAGCAGAGAGCTGGTTCCATCCCATTCTTAAGATTCATTTTTAATTATCTTTATATACTGAAGATCAACCCTATACTAAGTAAAGATTTCAACAGTTTGAACCCACACAGACACTCAAGGTATAAAGTACTGTTTGAAGACTAGTTTTACCCTTAATTCTCATAGTACAACACTTTAAGAACAGAGGTCCTACAGGGGGAGCGAGTGCACAGTGACTCCCGTTGTTGATTTAACAATTGTGTATGTCAGCATCTTTTTAAATACATTATGTGTAACTCATTTAATCCTTTCAAGAATTCTGTGAGGAATAGATGCTGTCTATCATTATTCTGTTTTTAAAAATGAGGAAGTAGAGGGATCAGTACCAAAATTTGCCTTGGGGCACAAAGCCAGGATAAAAAGCCAGATGTTCTGGCTGTGTAGTATGTGTAGGATAGAGAAAGAAACAGCCATTCAAGCCATCTGGAGACTTTGCCAAGTGTGAGTGGGAACTACTGTAGGTCTGGGGTAGAGAGAGTTCTGATGGAGTAGGAAGGGTTCTTCCCACAGTTGGTTGAGTAACTGCTGTTGGGCAGCTGTGCTGATCAGTGTCTTACTGCCTGTTTTCTGTTGCTTATCTCCCATTGAGGGAATCAAGGTACAGAAGTAAGTGGGGCCAGTGAGCACAATTTGTGATGCTAAATGAAAGTACACTGAAGTAGTCATAGATTGACAAAAACATTTTGTGGGAGCAGTTCCACATGCTCTAACCCTCTCTGGGGAGCCATAACTTAATAGCCCCATTTTTAGATCTTGATTTTATACCCAGACCCTTGCTTTGTCCACTGCCAGCTGAAGAGTGAAGTTCTCTCTTCTGCTCTAACCCTGCTGAAAAGAGAACTGCCATATGTGAGTTCTCTGTCCACCTGGAGGGGGCGGGTTCAGCTCTGTCATACACCCCAGGAATGTGTGCCTGATTGGTCCTCATTTGATCTTCACTGAGTCACACTTACCAATGGATGGAGTAAACTATGCCTTAACAGATTCACAGTCTTCAGGTTCTACATCTTCACTTTTTTCTTTTTCTTTTTTTTTTTTTTTCCTGGTGTGGAAGGTACCCTGGGCAGGGCAGGGGCGGGGTGGGGAGGTCTGCTATTCTCTCTCACTTTCTGTTCCTTTTTGTCTACTGTTTTGTTAAATGCATTGAGACAGGAGAATGGGAATTTAAAAGTAGAGGCCCTTCCTTGCTGCAATGCAAACTGGAAGCCCTGTATTTTGGGCCTGAAAGGGGTCTTGTGTTTATCATGGGTTTACATTGATTTCTCACTTGCCCACCTGTCTTTGGTAGACTGTCACCCTGCCAAGGACAAAGATTACAGTGATAATATTACCTTTCAGGTGAGAGGAGGTTTGTGTCCCTGTCTGGTCAGTGGACTTCATGAACTTCCTGAGTGATTGATGTGTCTCTTTGAGTTAGAAGAATCCTTTTTTTTTTTTTTTAAATTTAGCAAGTAAGAGTTAGAGAGAAAGAGAGAAAGGTCTTCCTTCCGCTGGTTCACTCCCCAAATGGCCACTACGGCCGGCGCGGTGCTGATCCAAAGCCAGGAGCCAGGTGCTTCCTCCTGGTCTCCCATGTGGGTGAAGGGGCCCAAGCACTTGGGCCATCCTCCATGCCCTCCCTGGCCACAGCAGAGAGCTGGACTGGAAGAGGAGCAACTGGGATTAGAACCCAGTGCCCATATGGGATGCCGGTGCCACAGGCGGAGGATTAACCACGTGAGCCATGGTGCTGGCCCCAGAAGAATCCATTTTTAATATATGTCATCCTGAAGTAGTATTTCAGTTGTTGGGAAATGAGTCTTTTCCCCTTTTTTTTTTATTAAGCCATCCACCCTATTTTTATCATTTCAGCTCTTGCCAGTGATACCTATTTCCTTCTATTTCATCTATGACTATTTAGTAGATCAGTGGTAAATAGTACTTTTTCTGAAAAATTTAACTTATACTAAGTTGTGAAATATATGAGAAGATCATTAAAGGAGAAAAGTATTTGTCTTTACTAAAAACAAAACTTAATGTCTGTAATTGCTAATTTAGAAAATATACTTACTGGGATTCCAAATATATTCTTGCCGTTCATTTCACAGTGATGACAGAAAGGTGATATATTTCTTCCTGAGAATATAGAAAGCAGACTGTATTTACATACAGAATGACTGCCCCTCTCTTGCAACAGGGCTTCAAAAAGTTAACTGAAAAATGAAATTTAAAGGTAACTCAAAGACAGGCATTGTGGTGTAGCAGATTAAGCTGCTGCTTGGAACACCTGCATCTCATATCATCCTGCCTGGGACTAAGCCCTGCCTCTGCTAATGCATCTGGGAGGCAGTTGATGCCTGCTCAAGTACTTGTGTCCCTGCCACCACATGGGAGACCCAGATGCTGTTCCTGGCTCCTGGCTTCCTCCTATCTCATCCCAGCTATTATGGGCATTTCGGCGTGATCCAGTGGATGAAGATGTCTCTCTCTCTTGATCTCTCTCTCTGTCTCTGTGTGTGTGTGTGTCTCTTGCTCCTAGCAGTTTCTTAGCATATCATAGATTGTTATATACTATAATCACTGTATTGTACATGTTGTGCAGTAGATCCCTTGAACTTACTGGATCAAGTGAGCTTATTCCTCTTGTCTAACTGAAAGTTTGTTTCCTTGGACCAACATCTCCCTAACCTCCCTTCCCCCTTCCCCTGGTAACCACCATTCTACTCTCTACTTCTTTGAGTTCAGCTTCTTTAGATTTCACATAAATGAGGTCATGATTCATCTGTGTTGTCCCAAATGACAGGATTTCCTTCTTTTTTTAAAGGCTGAATTGTATTCCATTGTGTGTATACCACATTTTCTTTGTCCATGCATCTGTTGATAGAGCCTTAGGTTGATTGCATATCTTGGCTATTGTGGATAATACTAGAATGAACATAGGAGTGCAGACATTGCTTCAACATACTGATTTCCTGTACATTGGAAATATACCCAGTAGTGAAACTGCTGGATCATGGGGCAGTTCCATTTTAAATTTTTTGAGAAAACTTCATACAGTTTCCTTTTACATTCCCACTGACTGTGCAAGAGTTCTCTATTCTTAAACCTTTGATGCAAAGACCAGCAAAAAAGAAAAAAGGAAGCTCAGTACTTTGACAGCAGCACAGACTTGTCTTTCTGGTTTAGTGATACTGATCAGAAACATCAGACTTCTAAACTTCATCACTTACTGGCTGTGTGCAAGTTTCTTAAATTCTCTGTACTTTAGTTTATTTGCACATAAATCGGGAATCCCTATTTTATCGTTAGTTTAGCTTTTAAAGTAAAGCCTGAGCATTTAAAAAGTAGTTTCTTCAGGCTTATTTGTCGCATTGACCTAGTAATTAAAGTTATACTTTCTAAATAAAGTTTTTTTACATACAAGTGATGAAGATTTTTCCTTTAAATTTTTGAAATTTTAGTAAGTCACCATCTTTCATTAACCATGTACATATATGGCATCTTTTTATACGCCCAAATAATATTTGTTTTGCCAATTTATGGTATATCCTTCAACACACACTGGTTTTATTGTTTGTGTATGTTTTTTTCCAAGGGAAAAAAAGGATCATTCTTACCCAGTGCCTGACACAAGTACCTAAAAGGGGAAAAATTATAGGAAAGAATGGTGCTCAGATCACATCATTGTATTATTGAACTTTTGACGTTTTGTGAGTGATAGCTCCTTCCTAAGAAGACATTCTGGCTAATATTGGGGATCACTGCTTCATTTTAAGGACACCATGTCCCAATTTTGAATAATGTTTCCTAGACAGGAAACATGACCATCTTTCATTTTTATTGTCATTTTTAGTAGATGTTTGTTGAGAGTGCTGGGTTCTGAGTGAAACAGAGCTTATTTACTTTTGTTTTTCATGGTTATGTAAGCCTGTTTGATAAGGTCATGGTGATCAGATATAGTTTTCATATTGTTCAATACCATGTACTTTCTCTCTCTCTCTCTCTTAAGATTTATTTTATTTATTTGACAGGCAGAGTTAGAGAGAGAGGGAAAGACAGAGATATCTTACATCTTCTGATTTATTCCCTGAATGGTTGCAAAGGCCGGGGCTGGGCCAGGCCGAAGCCAGGAATCAGGAGCTTCTTCTAGATCTCCCATGTGGGTGCAGGATCCCAGGGACTTGGGGCATCCTTTGCTGCTTTCCAGGCACATTAGCAGAGAGCTGGATTGAAAGTGGAGCAGCCAGGACTTGAACCCGCGCCCAGATGAGTGCCAGTGCTGCATGCCATGGCTTAACCTGTGGCCCCATATCATGTACCCTTCTTCTGCTAAATTATAGGTGAGCAATTTCCAAAAACATGTTTTTTAAGAAGCATTTTTTGAAATATGTCTTACTTCTTGGCATCTTAAAACAACTTAAGGGCTGGCGCCGCGGCTCACTAGGCTAATACTCCACCTAGTGGCACCAGCACACTGGGTTCTAGTTCTGGTCGGGGCGCCGGATTCTTTCCCGGTTGCCCCTCTTCCAGGCCAGCTCTCTGCTGTGGCCCGGGAAGGCAGTGGAGGATGGCCCAGGTGCTTGGGCCCTGCACCCCATGGGAGACCAGGGGAAGCACCTGGCTCCTGCCTTCGGATCAGCAGCGGCCATTGGAGGGTGAACCAACGGACAAGGAAGACCTTTCTCTCTGTCTCTCTCTCTCTCACTGTCCACTCTGCCTGTCAAAAAAAAAAAAAAAAAAAAAAAAACCCAACAACAAACAACTTAAGTATAGTCTGTCTTAATGGAACTATTGATATCATAATGCAAAATCCTGTGAGATGTAAGCTAAACCAAGTAGTAGTTATAAATGCTTGTTTTCCTCTTTTGTGCAAACAATACAAATGATGAATAAAAATTTATTTGAACCATTTATATTCAACCATTTATAATGCTTGCTTTGGAAAGAGTATATTCTCTTAGAACTAAATATGATGATGAATTTCTAAATTACACTGCTCCAAATGATTCCATCACTATAATTTAATCAATATTATTATTTGTCAATTTCATTATTAGCAATAATTTCCTCCAGGAGTATAAAATGTTTTTTGTTATTGTCGTTGTTTTTTTTTTTTTTTAAGATTTATTTTATTTATTTGAAAGGGACAGTTAAGAGAGAGAGAGAGAAACAAAAACACAGAGAGATCTTCCATCTGCTGGCTCACTCCTTAAATGGCCATATCAGCCAGGGCTGGCCCAAGCAGGAGCCAGGAGCTTCTTCTGGGTCTTCATGTGGGTGCAGGGTCGCAAACACCTGGGCCATCTTCTGCTGGTTGCAGGCTCATTAGCAGGAAACTGGTTGGGAATTGGAATACCTGGGACTCCAGTTCACAAACATACGGGATGCTAGTGCTGCAGTAACCCACTGAGCCACAGGACTGGCCCTTAGAAAATGTTTTGTTCCCTACCACAGCACTTCCAAACATTGCCCCTTTCCTCATCTGTGTACACATGGCCACACCTCTGTTCCCAGCAGAACAGCTTCCAATTGGAAGTAACAATATAGATAAAGAAGGTAAACTTAACCTACAGAAGTTTATTTAAGTAATTTTTTCTTGTTTAATTTATTTTTTTAAAGATTGATATATTTATTTGAAAGTCAGAGTTACACAGAGAGAAGAGAGGCAGAGAGAGAGAGAGAGAGAGAGAGAGAGAGGTCTTCCATCTCATGGTTCACTCCCTAATTGGCCGCAACGGCTGGAGCTGCGCCTATCCAAAGCCAGGATCCAGGAGCTTCTTCATCTCCCACATGAATGCAGGGGCCCAAGGACTTGGGCCATCTTCTGCTGCTTTCCCAGGCCATAGAGAGCTATGAAATGGAGCAGCTTGGCCTTGAACCGGTGCCCATATGGGATGCCAGCACTTCAGGCCATGACATTAACCCTCTGTGCCACAGCGCCTGCCCCAGTTGCTTAATTTATTTTTTAGTGGACATCAAACAAAAGCTAATTGGAAATCTTCTTAATTTACATGAAGAACTTCTAGACAGTTTCTGTTTTCTGATATTCTTTTCTCTTTAGGGAAATACATTAATGTGATTTAACTGTTTATCTGATATTAAATATAAGTTAAATTTGCTACATAGAAGATACTTTAAATCATATATAAATAGTCCTGATTTTTACAGCATCCTATCCTAATTTGAAGTGATTTTTAAAATGTAAAGCTAAATTTAATCTATGGTAAGAGATAAAATGTATCGGAGTGCCACATTTTTAAACTTTAATGTTTTGATATATGTGTTACTTACATATTTTAAATATATGTATTACTTACAATTTTTACTTAAAATAGGCAACCTAGCACTCTTTTTGGTAATAACCCATTCCTTTTTCCAACATAAGTATTTAATGGATTTAGAATATTGGATGCTGAATGTGGGTTATGTTTTGGTTCTGTCTGTTTAGCAATATGAATTGTAGGTTTTATACTTATCTGTTGATGATCACAGAACTTAAGGGGAAAAATATATGTCTGATGTTAGTGATAGAACTTCATGTAACTTAGAAACCTCAGAATATGGATAATTCTGAATAACTGAATTTGCCAGATAAATTGCTACAAGATGCCTCAACTATTAAAAAGCTTGTTGTAACATTTTTGCAGAAATTTTCAAAAATTATGTGTATTCATTTCCTATTGCTGTTTTAACAAATTACCACAAACTTGGTGACTGAAAAACCCTACAGACTTATCTGACAATCTTGGAAGTCAGGAGTCTGAAATGGGTTTCATGGGCCCAAAATTAAGGGACTAGCAGGGCTGTTTCTCTTTGTGGAGGAGCTCGGGGAAGAATCCGTTCTCCTGGCTTTTCCTGGAGAATACCTGCATTACCTGTGTTCTCTGGCTTGCATTCTTTCCATCTCCAAGATGACGATTGGCTAAGGAAGTCTGCCTCACCTGCATCATCCTTAACACTGATTTCTCTCCCCCGTCTTCCACATTTAAGGACCTTGTGATTACAGCAGACACACTGGATAGTCAAGATAATCTCCTTATTTTAAGATCATCTAAGTAGCAACCTTCAATCCATCTCAATCTCTAATTCCCCTTTGATGTAACATTTCATAAATTCTAGAAATTACTGAACTTTGCCTTCTCAAAGTATTGAATTATGCCTACTGAATGGACTGTAATTATATATTTTGTGCATAATTATGCAGATGATGGAGACCTGATTGCTGTATTTTCTGTTGTCCAGATTGAAATTCAGATTCCTTTCTAGTCTTGGCTTCAGGTTAGTTGTTTAGTCTTCCTTGTAGCTTGCTACTATCTTGTATAGGTGATTGTACTTCTATAAACACAGTAGAGATTGTCTGTACCAGAATCATTAAGGCTACTATTAGTGATTGACATTTCTTCTCACTCTTGGGAAGTACACTGCTGTTAAGTAATCTTTTGTCTGTTTATTACTGAAAAAAGGCCTGTCACCGTTCTTATTTATTTTTGCATTTCTTATATTCACAGTTGATGTATCTGACTTCTAGTCATTGTGGGTGCCAGTTTTTTCACATTACTAATCTTTATTGAATTCTAGTCTGAGTCCTAGATTTTTGACTGCCTACTGTACTTTTTATTTCACATTTTTTCCTTTGTATGCAGAGAACTTTTCTTTTTAATATGAAGAAATGAAAGTGAGTAACTTGTACAGTTACTCATCAATGGCTGATTCAGGATTTGAACCCAAGTTTCTTATTGCAGGAGAGCCTCTCTTTACTACTCACATGGAGTTGCCATTCAGTATCAATTCCAGATTCTGAACGTTTACTTTTGAAATTCGTGTGCTGTGATATTTTTATAAAGAGGTCATTGCAACTAGAAGGAAAATCCTTACTTTGACCATAAATGTATTAATAATTAATAATAAATGTATTTATTAACAGGAAATTAGAAGCAAGGTGGAAGATACTTTCACTCTGCCTCATTCCTTTAAACAGCTACCAAGGGAAATTGGAGGGGTATTACCTGTTTTGGTAGATGCAGTACAATTAGCTGATAAACATCCAGTTTTCAATTGAGAAGGAGATAAGGACATGCACTGTTCATGACATTCTTCTGCAGAAAGATCAGACAGAAAGTAAAGAGGTGAACCAAAAGACATCAGATAGTAAGCACCTGTTTACTCCCTGGAGTGACTCACTTTACTCTGCCTTAAAAACATGTTAGGAATTCATCTAATCTTCTTCAGGGGCACAACCACTTCCCTGTAAACTTTGAGTAGTTCACACTGAAATTGATTGGTTTCAGCTCACCATTTTTGCTATGTAGTCACTTTGTCAATGATAACTTGATGTCCTAGGGCTGACAAAGCTCTATTTTGTCTCAGTTTCTTCCTTATTTAAGTAAATACCTGAGTAACATATTTTGCCAAGTCCTGTACTTGGCAATATTTCTTTGGGCTAAGAAAGCTGTCCAGGATGGTAAGCACCTACATAATGATGATCCCTTTTCCTTTATATAATGTTTTGCTTTAATTGGTTACTGTCGCTCCCTGTCTTCGTGGAGGAACGACACAGGACCCTGCGCTGTTCTTTCGTCTGCTCTGCCCTCCCCGGGTTTGCTGCTGGTTCTTCCCGGGTTGGCTACCGTCCCTTCCACCTCCATGGAAGGGCGGTTCCCCCTGCCACGTTCCCCACTTCCGCGGGGGAGCGGCACACCGCCGGCCGGCTCTCTCAGGGGCTGCACAGGTGTTCCTTCAGATAGATGTTCCCCTTAGATGTTCCAGGTGCATGTTGTCTCTCTCCTCCTTTATAGTCCTCCTCCGCCAATCCCAACTCGGCTGCCCACACGCCGAGTACGCTGCTCTCCTCCAATCAGGAGCAGGATCAGCTCCTGGAGGTCATCACTCAAGTTGGCAAGAGGCAGCTGTGTAGAAGCTGTTTTCTCCTCTCCCAGCGCCATATTGTGGGAGAGCAGATGCATAGAATAAGTCTTAATTCCAGTAACTCAGTCCAGTCCGGGTTGCTCCCCACAGTTACCCTTCTTGTTTTCCTAAATTCTTGGTTTCCATAAATAACTATATGCAAAAAATGTAGTTTTTTAGTGTCTCATCCTGAAATTTAGACATGATATGCAATATGCAGTGTTAATTGACCTTCATTTGCAAGTCAGCACTCTGGGGATACCTAATGGCTACAGACTTCATAATCTTATATACAGTGAGGAGGTTCTGTGCAGATTATAGGGTTAGCTGCTAAATGATTTCTTTTTTCTTTTATTTCTACCTTTATGTCTGTACTGTCATTTTCCTATTAGTATGTATTCCCAGAAAAGGCCTTTGATGGACAGATGTCCATGGGGTCTTTTCCCTTCTGAAGAAGAGTAAATCACCAACACATGGTCAAGAGCAAATAAAAGTTCATTGATAGGAAACCATCAGGATATTATGGTACATCCTAATGGAATGATATGTAACTATTTTTAAAATGATCAAGTTTTTATTACTGATATAGAACTATCCCCAAGATGAGCTGAACTTTAAAAAGTTAAATTTAAAAAGATGTTAAGACAATATGCACAGCTATGTATATTTCTAGATACACAGATATTAGTGCTGTGCTCAATTAGGCTTCTTTCCCTTTGTCTCTTTTGTTACTGCCAATACAGCTTATTATCCTGCAGCATTACTGTCTTTTAAAAAGTCTTTTTCATCTTAGTCACTTGTTACTTATTAGAGGCTGTAGCCCATTAGAGTATCTCTCTTTTGGTACGGTGAATTGAACAGTCCTTTTCCCCAGCTATATATGTTTGTTCTGGATTTTTCCCAACTGCTTTACTGATTCATTCTTAAGCATTTATTAAGTATTCCTGAGACAGGCAAGACTGCTAAGAAAACTGAGATTGGTAAATTGAAGCATGATCGGGTAGCTTGCAGTCCAACAAGGTCTTAAAAATCACAATTCTAAAATTCTTGTGTCCTATATAAATCTTCAGTAAAATCATGATACCAGCACCTCATATTTATATAATGATTTGAAAACTGTAAAGTTTTTTATATGTTTCCTTACTGAAGTTGATGGCATATATACTATACAGCATGTACATATGTAGTTGTATAGAAATTATATAGTAACATAATATAAAGATTCTGTAGATCACCCACTTTTTCTCTGTTTATTTTATAAACAGTTCAAAATACCTTTCCCATCTCAAATATTCTTATCCTAGTCTATGATTGTGTATGGATTACTTTTCTACATAAAATGTATTTTATTTTCACTTTTTAAATTCAAAGTTAGGACATTGTTGGAAGCTTTATGCATTACCTGTTTAGTAGAAACTTTATAATTGCTCTCTAACATGTAAAGATTAAATTAATCACAGAAGGATGAGATATTTGAAAGATTTGAGGCAAGCATGTAACATGTGCTATTGTCCTTGTAAAGTTATTTTAAACTCTCTCTTGTCATGCACAAAAGATGCAAGGGAACAATGTGGCTTTGGCTAGAGCTTATCATCATTTCTTAGAATAACTTTGGTCTATTATCTCTAGTGGCACTTTAGCTTAGCTGGCACAATTCAGAGTATCCATAAAAGACATCACAGATTGACTTAAGTTTTGAGGACATGTAGTTCCATAAATGGCTAATTTTGGAATTCTACAAGCTTGGGATTCTGACACTATAATTTTGAAATTTGACAGTGACCACCAGAAGTTTTCTATACTTGGAAACAAGTCAGTAGTACTGATGTTTGCAATTAATTGTTTTTTTTTATCTTATCAAGAATTATTCATCATAATATTTGATATATTCTTTGCATGAGCATTACTAAAAAGAAATTCATTAAAATAGTATGTAACTTTTCTTGGGAATATATTTTATATGCACTGAGGTTGAGATCCCCATAGCAATAAAATTAAATAGATAGAATTAAGGGAATAGGGAATGCTAAGCAATAAACAGAATTAAAGCTGGAATTTAACATTGCAGTTTAAAAATTCAACTGGAAGGGCAAAGGCTCAAGAAGGGTTTAGAAAATTTTGAAGAAAGTGGGTGGATTAGCCAATCATATATCAAAATAAAAAGCCATTTGGTGTTATAGGAGGCTACATAATCAGTTAATGCTACTGCTAGAAAAGATCTTTCCCATCTCAGAGATTTCTAGATAATCTGGCTCTAACTCAGGTAAATCCAGTATTTTTTTCAGTGCAACTACTTAATTTATTAACATTATGTTTTACATATTTATTTTCACTTTCCTTAAAAGCTGGAGAGGCACAAATCTTCCATCTGCTGGTTTACTCTCCAAATTCTTGCAGCAGTCAGAGCTGGGCCAGGCCAAAGCCAGTAACCCAATACTCAATCCAGGTCTTCCATATGGGTAACAAAGACTGAAATACTAGAGCTCATCTGCCGCCTCCCAGGGTACACATTAGCAGGAGGGTGGACTGAGACCAGAGGAACCAGGATATGAACCAGGTGCTCCATTAAAGGGGATACAGGCATCTCAAGTGGCAGTATAACTGCTGCGCCAAATGTTTGCCCCATTAATGTTTATTTCCATAGTTTATTTGCTTATCTTACACAATAATGCTGCTAACCCCTAAGTATAGAAAGATTAGTAGTCTGAAGACTGCTTGATTTACTGTTTCTAAATCTCCCACCTCATAGATTAGTTGTACTGAAAAAAGACCCTGTTAAGTGTACAGTAAATCCAAGGGTATCCCCTGATTATCTAAAATCAAGGCTCACCAACCTTACTGAGCTTAAAAGGCTTGACGCAGATTACTGGGTTCCATCCCCAGCGATTTCGGTTCTAGTGTTGTCTTCCTCATTTTATATACCGTATACTTAACCATTTTCCCATACCACTTGTTCTTTTCATCTCCCCAAATAAATGTTAAAATCCATGAAAGAAGGATTCATTTCTCATTGAGTTCTTGAGAGATACTGTACAGTATCTTTTAAAATACCCCCAACAAAGCCTCAACACAAAGGCAATGCTAAAATATACATAAACATGAAGAATTAAATCCAGGCAACATACTGGCCACTTAACCCACTGCTATGTCCTGTCTCTGTTGTTTAAGGAGAAAATGAAACAACTGAGATCATCTTAGAAAGAAAACTCTTCCTGTGTAGCTGAGCATAGAAATTGGTCTTTAGAAGGAAGTGAAGTAGGCAAGAAGCTTCCTCTCTGCTTGCTTTAGGAAATATATCATGCCTTCTTTACAAAAACTCTAGTTGACTTTTCTCTCTCTCTGTGTGTGTGTATGTGTCTGTGTGAACTGATTATTTCTTTATATGAGGAGATTTCAAAAAGATTCTGGAAAATGCAATTAAAAGTTGTTTATCTTGGTACAAGAAAAAGGCCACACATTTTTTCCGCATAATATACATTTTATATGGACTTTGTGAAGAACCTTCATATACATGCATTTAAAATCTTTTTTGAGACCAAAGTAAACTTATTTTTAAATTCCATTTTCCATGAGGTTTTGGAAGTCCCCCATATGTTAGATAGTAAAGAAAGATTGCAGGCCGGCGCCGCGGCTCACTAGGCTAATCCTCCGCCTTGCGGCGCCGGCACACCGGGTTCTAGTCCTGGTTGGGGTGCCGGATTCTGTCCCGGTTGCCCCTCTTCCAGGCCAGCTCTCTGCTGTGGCCAGGGAGTGCAGTGGAGGATGGCCCAAGTGCTTGGGCCCTGCACCCCATGGGAGACCAGGAGAAGTACCTGGCTCCTGCCATCGGATCAGTGCGGTGTGCCGGCCGCGGCGGCCATTGGAGGGTGAACCAACGGCAAAGGAAGACCTTTCTCTCTGTCTCTCTCTCTCACTGTTCACTCTGCCTATCAAAAAAAAAGAAAGATTGCATAATGGAGTTTACTTACAGTAAGGTAAGATTTTTTTTTACTCTGTCTGATGATTCTAATGAAGCTTGCTTAGTCATTGTTCTCAGTAGCTACAAGAGTGTGATTCTGTAACTGAAGTGATCTGTGGATGTACACATGGGTTTTTATTACTTCAATTATAAAACAGATACTTTAGATGACCATTTTATCATCTCAGGTCCCTATTTCAAAATCTGAGCAACTTATTGTTTCTTGACAGTGTAAACTATACTTGAGTATAATTTTTAAATGCCCACAAGATGTCAGTTGAGTGGCTGAGAGATTTGTTTAAAGAAATGTGGGCAACATTCTGTGGCTGGAAAAAAGGGGAAAAATGAAAGTATTGTTTAAATGATGTTTTTAAATCTTATGTTTTGACATGGATTATATCTGAGATTTAGAGTCTTTTTAAACAAAAATGAAACATACTAAGATTTAACTTTATAAATATGAGGAGTCTTCAAAAATTTCATGGACACCGTGTATTATGAAAAAAGTAAGCATGGATTTCAAAAATTTTTATACCAAAACAAACTTGTACTAACTTGTAATAATATGTGTGAAGAATTCAGTGTGAGGCTTTAAGAAGGGTTAGACACTGGTTTGAAAAGAGCCCTGATCAGAGCAACATGAATTCTAAAATTGAAGCAAGAACAAGTATGGTGAAACTTGGATAGAAGATGGTTAAATCATAGATACTTTACAGAAACCTTATGAGGCCAATGCCCCAGAAAAACCCACAGTTTACAAATAGATAGCTCACTTGAAAAAGGAACAAGATGATGTTAAAGATGAAACCCACAAGGACAGACCATCCATGTCAATTCTGGAGGAAAAAATTATTCTAGTTCATATCCTAATTGAACGGGGCAGGTGATGAACAGCAGAACCAATAGCCAGCACTATAAACATCTCAGCTGGTTCAGCATACACAAGCCTTACTGGAAAACTAAAGAGGAGTAAACTTTGTGCTTAATGAATGACATCCTTCCTACCTCCTTCTCTCCTCTCCCTTCTTGTCCCCCCTCTCTCCATCCCTTACTTCTTTTCTTCCTTCCTTCATCTCTCATCCACTAGTTTACTCCCACAAATAGCTGGGGCAGGGCCAGGTTGAAGCCAGAAACTGGGATCTCAACCCAGGTCTCCCATATGGGTAGCAGGGAATCAACTACTTTAGCCATCACCTGCTGCCTCCCAGGGTGCACATCAGCAGGAAGCTAGAATTGTGAGTGTAGCTGGGACTCGAACTCTGATATGGGATATGGAGGTCCAAGCAGCATTTTAGCCTGCTGCCTCACATGCCTATCCTAGTCTATCATTATTATGATAATGTGAAGATTCAATGTTGAGCCGAAATTCAGCAGCATTTAGTGTATCGGGATACAGTTGAGAAGCCACAGGGTCCACAGAGAGCACTTGTGTTAGTGTAGGCCATACAGGACTGTATGAGCCATGACCCACTTATTCCATGTGGACTAATTTAGTGTACAGAGCCAATGACCCTGCAGCTCATCTCTCATCAGTTTACAGAGCTCCCCCGTGCCAGGTTTATTGTCTGCATGTTTGGAATCCTGTTCTTAGTTGTATAAAGAAATTCAGCTTTCCACAGAGAATATCAGTAAGGCATTGAAAAATGACTGCGGCCGGCGCCGCGGCTCACTAGGCTAATCCTCGGCCTTGCGGCACCGGCACACAGGGTTCTAGTCCCGGTTGGGTGCCGGATTCTGTCCTGGTTGCCCCTCTTCCAGGCCAGCTCTCTGCTGTGGCCAGGGAGTGCAGTGGAGGATGGCCTAGGTGCTTAGGCCCTGCACCCCATGGGAGACCAGGAGAAGCACCTGGCTCCTGGCTCCTGCCTTTGGATCAGCGCGGTGCGCCGGCCGCAGCGCGCCATCCACGGCAGCCATTGGAGGGTGAACCAACGGCAAACGAAGACCTTTCTCTCTGTCTCTCTCTCTCTCTCTCACTGTCCATTCTGCCTGTCAAAAAAAAAAAAAGAAAAAAAAAGAAAAATGTCTGCAAGTATGTTGGAAATGTGAAAATATATTCTGAAAATACGTTTTAAAACTTTTCTTTCACATTCTTAATTTATTAATATATTTATTTATATTCATCCACAAATAATCTCCAAAGAAATGTCTTTCCAAATCCCTCTGTTATATTAGGATTCTTTGCCAAGAATGAAACATTCATTCTCATGATCTTTCAGTTGTCTTCCTACAGTTTTCATCATTTTATTGTTTAAAACTATATAATTAGTTTTCCTTGTATTACTCCCCATCCCCCCATTCCCAGTATGTGTGATAAGCCCTGTAGAGGACAGTCTTTCATCAAGAGATCAGTCTTTTGATTTAATTAGTTTTAAAAACCATTGTTTTTGTTTTCTTATTCTGTGTTCAATTTCTTTTTCTTTTTCTTTTTTTTTTTGGCAGGCAGACTTAGACAGTGAGAGAGAGAGACAGAGAGAAAGGTCTTCCTTCCATTGATTCACACACACCCCCAAAATGGCCGCTACGGCCGGTGCGCTGTGCCGATCCAAAACCAGGAGCCAGGTGCTTCCTTCTGGTCTCCCATGCTGGTGCAGGGCCCAAGGACCTGGGCCATCCTCCACTGCCTTCCCGGCCCACAGCAGAGAGCTGGACTGGAAGAGGCACAACCAGGACAGAATTGGGCGCCCCGACTGGGACTAGAACCCCGGGGTGCTGGTGCCGCAGGCAGAGAATTAGTTAAGTGAACCGTGGCGCTGGCCTCTCTGTTCAATTTCAAGCACTTTTCTCTTCAAGAAAATATTCAGTGGCTATTTTCTGTTTGTAAAACAATTGTACATTTAGAAGATACAGAAAAGGAGAAATTTATGTGTCATCCAAAGAAAACAGGGATATTTTTGGGCTGCAATATAACCTTACATGACCACTGGTATATATAACTGAAACATTGTTTTGCAGTGTGCGACTTTAGCTTTGACAAATGTATATGGTATTAGACGATTAACCATTGTAAGGAAGGAGTAGCATTGTCAAATTTGTGAGCAAGTTTTGCCATTTTTAAAAAAAATAAATTGTCATATAATAAAATGACTGTGATGTGCAGTATATTCCCAATATGTGTATGTTTGTCAATGTTATTTTATAATTGTGCTCTAGAATTGAATATTAATGTGAAAAATCCTTTTTGCTTTTATTTATTTGAAAGGCAGAGTGACAGGTAGAGGAAGAGAGAAGCTCCTCCTCTGGTTCACTCCCCAGATGTTTGCAACACCAGGGCTGGATCAGGCTGAAGCCAGGGGCCTGGAACTCCATCCAGGTCTCTCACATAGGTGGCAGGAACCCAAGTACTTGGGCCCTCATCTGCTGCCTCCCATGTGTGTTATCAGGAAGCTGGATTGAAAGTGGAGGAGCTGGTACTTCAGCCAGCACTTGGATATGGGAAGCAGGCATCCCAAGTGGCAGCTTAACCCACTAGCCCATCCCAAGGATCCTTTTGCTTTTAACTTTACCTTTAGCTTGTAAACTTTTTCATTTGAATCTTTTATTTCAGCCACTACTGAAGTACCAGAGTAGTGAGCTTTCACTAGTGCCAGGGTAGTGAGATAGATTGCTAATAATGAATTTGCTGAGGATTGCAATGTTAGGAAAATCCACTTTATTTATATATATATATATATATATACACACACACACACACACACACGCACACACACACACAAGAAAATGCTATAAAAATCATAGGCTGGGGCTGGCATTGTGGCATTATCGGGTTAAGCTGCCACCTGCAATGCCTGCATCCCATATGTGTGCTGGTTCAAGAGCTATCTGCTCCACTTCTGATCCTGCTCCCAGCCTATGCACCTGAGAAAGCAGTGGAGGATGGCCCAAGTGCTTGGGCCCCTGCACCCACGTGGGAGACTTAGAAGAAGCTCTCTTGTGCTCTTGGCTTTGGCATAGTACAGTCCCAGCTTTTGTGGCCATATGAGGAGTGCACCAGCAGGTGGAAGATCAGTCTCTGTCTCCCTGTAACTGTACCTTTCAAGTAAATATTTTTTTTAAGTTATAGGCTGTTTTTTAATCAACTTAAGCATGGAATAGTATAAGCTAATGTATATTACATCATTTAATCCTCAGAATATATCAGGTAGGTATCTGTTATTAACTGCTTTAGCAGATGAGGAAACTAATTTAGAGGAGTTAATTAATTTGGACTAAATGTTATGATGGTATTGAGAGCTAACTTTTGATTGGCTCCACATTAAATTTATACCTTTGTTTTGATATTCTGTTTCCTTGTAATGGTGAAGTAGCTGAGTGGGAATTGTGATACCTATTTCTTAAATAAAAACTGAAGCATAGATTGTAGTGGAAAAGATAGCAAGCGAGTAGTCAGCCTACCATTTTAGAACTTCAGTGTTTTTGTCTATATACTAAGAATCTTTGGAAAGTTTGTGTAGGGGCCAGCATTGTATCACAGCACATTAAACTGCTGCCTGCAATGCTGGAATCCTGTATGAGCTCCAGTTTGAGTCCTGGCTGTTCCATTTCTGAACCAACTCCCTGCTAAAGTGCTTCAGAAAACAGACAAAGATGACCCAAGTGCTTGAGGCCCTGCCACCCATGTGGGAGACCAGGATGGAATTGCTGGCTCTTGGCTCTTAGCCTCTGCTTGGCCCAGTCCAGGCCATTGCAGCCATTTGGGGAGTGAACCAGCAGATGGAAGATCTTGCTCTCCCTTTTTCTCTCTTCCTCTCTCTCCATCTCCATCTCCATCATCTCCATCTCCATCTCCATCTCTCTGTAAATGCCTTTCAAATAAATAAATAAATCTTTAGAAAAAAGTTTGTATACAATGCATATTGTAAAAAAAGCATGATTTCAACAATTTTTGCACCAAAATAAACTTATCTTTTAATTTTGTTTTCCATGAATTCTTTAAAAGATTTATTATTTATTTGAAAGGCAGAGTACGGAGAGAGGGGAGACACACACAGACAGACAACACACAGAGTGGGGGAGGGGGGAGAGATTTCCATCCGTGGTTCACTCCCCACATGATCACAATGGCCCAGGCTGTGCTAGGCCAAAGTTAGGAGCCAGGAGCTTCATCTGGGTCTTCTATGTGGGTGCAGGAGCCCAAGTACTTGGGCCATCTGCTGCTGCTTTCCTAGGTGCAGTAACAGTGAGCTGGATAAGAAGTAGAGCAGCTGGGACTTGACTTGAACAGGTGACCATAAGGGGTGCTGGTGTTGCAGGAGGTAGTTTAACCTGCTATGCCACAATGCCAGCCCCTCCATGAGCTTTTTGAAGTCTTATTTTATAAAAGGATTTGGCCATTATCAGACTGTATTCTCAAGTATCTTGGGGTGGTGTGCCAGGAAGCCAATGGAGAGTGTTCTGAGTTTTCTGATTATACTTGTACTTAAGTCAGAGGTGTTCTTTTAATTGTTTTATATTTTGGACCTTGAACTATTTCGTGTAACCAAGAATTATGATACAAACCTAGTTTGTGAATAAATATATATGGGCTGTAAGGTTTGGTTTGCTGCTTTATGTTTATTCTAAATGAGATCATAAATAAATCATTTCTCTATTTCATTTTTCTGTGAAATGAACTGTCATAGTCTTCTAGGCAGAGATAGCAAAAATTTAATGACATAGAATAGGATGTTGGTCTTGAGTGTTTTTAATAAAACCATGTGTCTGGTCACATCTACAACTAATTATGATTTTTTTAGTCTAGAGCATTTGTATTATAACAGTGATGTATTTTAGTCTGTGTAGATTTTCATGCTCAATTTTCTGGTAAACGAAATAAATTTATCCTTATTTTCTATCACAAAACCTGAAAAAACTTTTAAATATTTTATTATTTTTTAATGGTGATACTGTATAAAATCAGTCCAGATGACCACTCATGATGTGTGTGATTCTTAGATTTGTGAAACCATTACTGAGGATTTGTCAAATTTCAGAAACTGGCCTAGTTTTCTTAGTATCCAACTTCATCAAATATGGACCTCAGCAAGTATATAGGTTTCAACAAATATTTTAAGTAACTCTGAAATGGAATGCTGTAATAATCTCTTCATTCATCAAATAAATGATAATTCAAATAAGAACTTGATAAAGAAAGCTCATCACTTTAAGTCCATGGGGCCGTTAATGAATACCAACCCAGGGTCTCTTATAACCCACATGCTGTTTTTCCTATAACAAGAAGGCATAACATGTTCCCTTGACTCAGGTGATAACATTTAGTAAGAAATCATGTTTATTTTCTTTTATTGTAACAGGCAGACACTGATTTCTTGTTGTAATCAGAGGGATGGAATGACTGCTAGCTACCCTTCTCTTGCTGCTGTCAATAATTTGTCATGTATTATCTCAATGCTTGACTAGTCTGGCAACTTGAAATTATGGAGACCAAGCCTTCTATCCAGTGCTGCTTTTACAAGGCTGCTTTACATATGCAAATGTTCCTTCCAAATAACTTATTTCTTATAGCCATACTCATCAATATTCCAGCACATTTAACTTCTGGTCTGTCTCTTCAGAACTCACATAGACACACAATTCAGTGAGAAGGGCAATGAGTCATGCTTCATCTTGTTTTCATAAGAACACCAAAGCATAAGCATATGCCAGTATTTGCTTTGGGGTAGATTTCCCTAGAAAACAGGGATCAGTGAGATGCTAAATTACAATTTTATGTGACAGACAGCTGAAAACAAGGCCATGTGTGAAAGCAGCCGAACTCTTAGATGTTGTGCGTGTCAAAACGAGAACAAAGATTATAATGCAAGCTCAATTTTTTCCTTAAATGTGGATCCCAACATTAATTGAGGTATGCACATCACCCACAGCTTTGGGTGTAGTCTATGAATACAGCTGCTACTCTGATCTCTAATTATTATATTTTATTGCCGTGGATGACTGGGTTCTTGGGTTATAACCATTGATGCAAAAAGAAGGAAACACGTTGTATACACAGTAACATAACAGACTTTTTACTTTGGCTATTTGTGTTACTATAACTTTTTTTTTTTTTTTTTAATAAACATGGATTTCTTCATGGGGATTGGGAGCAAAGCTTGTTTTCTTGTCAATCTGTGTTAGTTTCTTGTCTGTGTGGATTCCATCACCAAAATCTGTGCTGGTTTCAGGGACATCCAAGGCCCACATTAGTCCCCCAAAAATTGCCTCTCAAGGCAAGTAGACATAACTTTATGCTAAAGTGAGCCTAGCATTGGCTTTATTCCTAAGATTCAGTGAAGGACCTGAGGGAAATTTAGAAAAGGAGAATCATTGATTCAACACATAAACAACTGCCTGCATTTCACTTCACAGACCTCTTTTTCTATTTAGTTTTCACAGTGACCCTCTAAAGTAGATAAGTTTTATTATTCCCATTTTATTGGTAAGGAAACATGAGAGGGTAGGTAACTTGTCCTAGGTTGAATAATTAGTAAGTGGAGGACCTAGGACCAGATTCTGGGGCCATCTGCTCCCAGCTCTGTGGAATATGAGGCATTTTAAGGGCAGTTCCACAGCTTATCAAATAAGCTAGGCTAAGACTTACATGATTTTTAAAAATTTACCCATGGTTGGCTGGCGCCGCGGCTCAATAGGCTAATCCTCTGCCTGCAGCACCGGCACCCCGGGTTCTAGTCCCGGTTGGGGTGCTGGATTCTGTTCCGGTTGCTCCTCTTCCAGTCTAGCTCTCTGCTGTGGCCCGGGAGTGCAGTGGAGGATGGCCCAAGTCCTTGGGTCCTGCACCCACATAGGAGACCAGGAGAAGCACCTGGCTCCTGGCTTCGGATCAGCGGGGTGTGCCAGCCCGCAGCGCGCCCACCGCAGCAGCCATTGAGGGGTGAACCAACAGAAAAGGAAAGACCTTTCTCTCTGACTCTGTCTCTCACTGTCCACTCTGCCTGTCAAAAAAAAAAAAAAAAAGTTTACCCATGGTGAATGTCTTTGATGCCAGTGGTAGTATCAGGTTTATTTGGCCATCTGTTCTGTGTTTTTCCCACCTTGTCATAGACAATATATTCCTAAGAGAAATGAAACAATTAGCTAATACAAGCATATTTCAAAAAACTATGGAAATTGGAATTAAAAGAATAGTTCATTTTGTTGCCAAAATAAAATTGAAATCCAGCAGTGAGCAGGTGGTTTGGCAGTTAAGATGCCACATGGGATGCCCGCATCCTTATTGGAGTCCCTGGTTTCAAGTCCCAGCTGTGCTCTGAGTTCCAGACTCTTGCTGATGCATACCTTGAGAGACAAGTATTTGGGTCCCTGCCACCAACATGGGAAACTCAGATTGAGTTCCTAGCTCCTGGGTTCAGCCTGGCCCAGCCCTGGCTGTTGACAGCATTTGAGGAGTGAGCAGCAGATGCAATTGATCTCTCTCTCTCTCTCTCTCTCCTCTCACCTTTCTCTCTCTCTCTCTCTCTGTGTGTATTTCACCACCTTTCAAGTAAATATAACTTTTTTTTTTAAATTGAAATCCATGGATATTTTCTTCATGATTGACATTTTCCATGAACTTTTTGAAGGATCCCCTCACATAGACAGAATGAACAATGAATGCTGTAGGCCACAGACTGTGGTAGAGGGATTCATGTTCCCCTGAGCTTGAAGAGAACTTGTGGCCCAATTGGTCTACCTTGAGAATCCCTGAAACTGTACCATTGGGCAGACATTTCAGGTTGACAGCTGTAATGAGGAGAAACTTCTTTGAGTTGAAAACTCATTGTTGGTATTCAGCAAGAGTCTTTTAGAAAGTCAAGCAAAAGAGTTAAAAAAAAATCTACAAAAGTTCTGGAAAAAAAAAGTCATTACCTTGAAAGGAAACAGGAACTTTGATGCCAGAGTTCATTGTAGATAGTTTTTTAAGATAAGAGCATGAAGCATATTGTATGTTTTTTTATATGTACTAGTGGTTAACTCTGTGAGTCTCAGATCCTTCCATGAATCTAATAAAAAGAGAAAATTAATTTGGCAGGAATCTCCTATTCCTGTTCTCTAGAGGTTTTTAAAGGAAACCTTAGAGCCAATGTTACAAAGACATCAGATTAGAGGTGTGCTTTTTTTCTACTAAAGGAATATAATGAATTTTTTTGTCATTTATCTTAAGAATTGGGCATCAGTGTTAGGCTTCTTACATGTTTACCCATTGTCAGACAGAAGATCTCCTTTGCCTAGCTCAGTTTTTTTTAAGTACTTCTATGGGATATCATTGTTTAAACAACATGTATAGGAATCTAAGGCCAGCATTTCTAGTCTGCTCAATGCTTATAATTATGTCAAAAGCAGATTTGATGTGGAGGAGCTTCACAGATAGGTCCTAGCCAGAACAGTGTGTTAATTATTCTCGTTGTTACTGGGTCTGTTTATTTTGTGCCTTTGAGAATATAATTGAATGCATACTTTTAAAAGAAAAAAGTCCTTTAATGTTATTTTCCAAGTGGACTGTTTCAGTGCAGTTTAGTGAACATTTGTGTGTGAGTGCTCTTGGCCAGCTGTCATGTGTGTTATTGACTTACCAAGTCTCCAGGCCTTTCTGAGCTCTCTGCTTTTGAGTCCAGAATAATGTTTATGAAACTGAGGCTGATATTTATTGCATCAGGAACAGCATATCTACCTCTTCTCCACCTGTTTAATTTTGTAAATGAAATGTAAAAATGTGTAACTTAATGGACTGTACATGAAAATACATATTATTTCATATTTGTACTAGGTAGATCATGACTGTCTTGTGATAAAAATATGAAAATATTTATTTAGGTCAATGCTACTTAATTGTTGATCTCTGGATTGGTGCCATGTCTGAACTGTTTTTTCCTCATTTTCAAGGATATAAGTACTGAAATCAAGTATTTATTTATTACCTTTTCATTTCCAAAGCTTTGATCATTGTATTTGACCCATTGAAAAGGTGTAAGCCAGTTTGATTATTGTGCTTCCATGGTGAGCCACATACTTGCGATGTATACTGCCAAGCACTATTTTAGGTCATTTTCTAATATAGTAGATGGAGGGAAATTCTACAAGGATAATAAGCTTAAAAACAATTGACTACATTTCAGTTCTTTTTATGTGATGTGTAAATGTGAAACAAATGAAAACACTTTTGAACAATACAAATATTTGAAAATTTAGCTGACTTATAATGTCCTTTTTTTAGATTTAGATATTATCACTCTGAATGCCTTAATGAAATAATGATGATATTGGGCCAGTGCCATAGGCTAATCCTCTGGTCAGGGCGCCGGTTCTGTCCCGGATGCTCCTCTTTCTGTCCAGCTCTCTGCTATGGCCCAGGAAGGCAGTGGAGGATGGCCCAAGTCTTTGGGCTCTGCACCCGCATGGGAGACCAGGAGAAGCACCTGGCTCCTGGCTTTGGATCAGTGCGGCGTGCCGGCCGCAGCGGCCATTGGGGGTGAACCAACGGAAAAGGAAGACCTTTCTCTCTGTCTCTCTCTCTCACTGTCCACTCTGCCTGTCAAAAATAATAATAATAATAATGATATTGGAGAAGATTCTACTGCTTAGATGATAAATATAAAAGTAAGGGCTCATCTTGAACTTATTATATAAGGATAGACCTGGCCTACCTATAGTTAAAATAGCCACATTTAACCATTAATTTTTAAATTCTTCAATTCTAAGTAACTATGTACAGAGTTTTAAAATATTTAAATCCACCTAGCTTTTTTTTAAATGTTAAATGAATTTGAAGTTGAAACTATGAAGAATGAAAAAAAGTTTGTGTTCTCCACAACAGACAGAAGACTAAATTTGTTTTCCTAATAAGGCTTTGTTGAATGCTGGAGTGCTTTATTCCCTTAGTTTTACATAAAATGTAATTTTATTTTACAAAAAAATGTTTACAATTTAGTGTTTAGCCTGGACAATTGTAAAGAGACTTGTCTGCAAAAGTTGATCGCACAGTTATGCCTCCAATGGGAGCATAGGGCAGAGAACAGTGTAAATGTGAGCCTCAAAGAGCATGTCTCATGCTTTGAAAAGTAGAGAACAAATTAGATATTCTGCTATTTTATACTTGATTTTTTGTTCATCTTGATATATTAAAGATGTGGTGCAGCTTTTAGTCCTTCTGTAAATAGGCTTATATAGTTCAAATATATATTTAGCCTAATTTATACCTCAGCATGGAGATTTGTATTTAACTCCTTCAAAATGAAATACTCACTCTCTCTCATGTTATTCTTCTTCATAGCAGTTACCATTATTTGAAACTATCTTATTAGATTGCTTATTATCTACTTCTTCCATTAGAATATGGATTCTAGGCAGGGAACTTCTTTTACTTGTTTATCAGTGTATCTCTAAACCCTGAACAATGCCTGAGGCTCGATAAATATTTGATAGATGAACAGATGAAATGGTGATCTCAAGTAAAAGATGTCAGTGACATATACAGTTGTCCCCCAAGGTGATCAGTAGAAAGGTTGCAATAGTAAAGGTGGTACTGAGTGAACTTCAACCATAGAAAATAAAGCAGTTTTCCATATAAAGCAGTACATGGTAGAAGGAGTCACCAAGGCATGAAAGGAAGAGATGTTTAATAAGAACCTAATGTTTTTTTCTCCTGCTAGGTGAGATATATATTGGCAGTGGGGTACATTTGTGTGGATATAGATGTCAAATTTATTAGTGGTCCAAATTTATTTAATGTTATTAGAGTTTATTTCTGAAATTTGAACAGAACTTGTATACTGTTTGTAAAGCCTTGAATTCAACAGTAGTAAGATCTCAATAAATGGTAACTGTAATTCTGATCCTAATGCTTTGATTATTTGTAACAATGGCAAACACTGAATCTTTTAAAATTTAGCCTCATATACTACTCACCTACCCCAAGCTGTTTTCCTAGTGAAAATAGTTAACTGTCTGGGTCAAGAAAGCTCAGAAAAGTTCCTCCTTCCCTTCCTCCCTCCCTCCCTTCCTTCCTTTCTTAGTCTCTTCATACATCTACTAACACTTTGGTTTTATTTATAATTGATGAAAGTTCCTTCTCAAACCCTAATCACCTGCTATGTCCACCTGGAAAGCAGCATTACAGAAAAGCACACATCCTTACCTAGAGAAGTAATTATCACGTGGTAACTGTCTGTTATGGGAGTATCAGGGCCATACCTAATTTAGAACCAAGCACACGCACAGGGAAACCTAGGTGCTCAGATGGCCCATTGCAGTTGCCCTGCTTTCTGTTCTCTTTTCTTGTTTCTATTAGTCTGCAAAAAGCCTGTCCAACTTTGGGTTATTGCTTTCTCTTCGTTGGGGGGAAAGAAGTCTCCTTTATTAGTTCCTGTAGTGATAGAGAACAGGCAAAGAGAAGGAGAGAGGAAGTAAGTATGTGAATATATGTGTGTAGTTGGTATAGTCTTACAAACTAAAAACTCCTATAGTATGCTAATTATAGGCACTACTTTGTACTTTTCTTTATAAAAATATCTACATATTCTCAAATCATTTAGGGAAAAACCACTGACACTTTGCCAAAAGTGATTTAAATGTTGAAGGTCTGAGTTTTTGGAACAATAGACTGAACATGCCATAAAGTATAGGGAAGCTGTTTAAAGAGGCATCCTTCTTCACTCTTGAATGCTCACTTTTTTCCCCCTGGAGTTGCTTTGTTATTATAAATTGACAACTTTGCAATTAAAGTGATTAATGATGTACCCTGGTGTTTATGGGTCCTAAGGTCAGTGTGCCCAAAGTTGGCCATGCTGTGGGAAACTTAGAATTCATTCTGCAGAGGGTGAACCAAAAAACTTCCTCTTTTTTGAAAATTGTTTATGAATTAAATATATTAGATATGGTTGAAGGAGTCACCAAGACCTAATGAGTAATGTGAATAATTTTAATCAACCGTTTTTTTGCCTAATTCCTCATTCTTAAATACTGATGTGAACATAGACTGTTAACCTAAACTTGCTGTTTTGTAAAGTATTAGAAAAATTCATTAATGAGGTAAAAGTGAACTTAAACTTAACATTATTCATGGGTGTTCATAGAATGTAGTTTCCCTTGATCCTTTTGAAACTAAATCTTGATAGAGCCATTGCTTGTTTATGAGATTCTTTTTCCCTATGCATTGTTCCCACCATGATGTCACAATTCTTGTTTTTGATGGAATCCATTATAATTTAGCACTCTATTCATTTGTTCAAGAAGCTGGTTGTAATCCATCAGGAATTTTTTTTTTTTAATTTTGGATGCTACTTTTATAAAGATCAATCAATTTTCAAACAGAGTGTTCTCTCCACACTCTTGACAGCTTTGTTCTTTGAATTCCATGAGCTGAGGATAGCACTGGGCAAAGGTTCTGATGTCTCACCATCAGGGTTTACTCTGGTACAGTGGCTTCACACTAGGGGTAGAGAGAACAATGAGCAAATTGTTGAGTTCCTGGCACTAAGCCATCACCAGGATTTCTGCTGGTTTCAAACTCACACACTACACAAAAGTGGCTTGTGATGATCATGGTAGTTCAAAGGGAAATATATTATCCCTATGGTGTATTTGCAAAGATTTGAAGAGGAAAATGTGGGGTTTTAAAAATAATTATACCTCAGTGTTTAAAATTGTTCATTTATTTGAGTGTCCTTTAAAAATTAACTACTTTCGTGTGATCAGTGACATCGCTAAAGAAAAGGAGCAGATGCTCAGTATAGTATTGGAAGAAAAGGACAGCTATCACAATGTTAATTTTCAGAAGTGGTTCTCCTTACTCGTGTGTTAGATTTTTTCCCCCATAAAAGATTAGAACTAGACTTATTCCACTTTAGTAAAGAAAGTAGGATATTCCTCCTTCATCATTGACTAGACTAGGCTTATAGTCTTTGGGTATCACATTAAAAATAAAGTTTAAGAAAATACTAGTTTTTGGCCGGCGCCGCGGCTCACTAGGCTAATCCTCCGCCTTGCGGCGCCGGCACACCAGGTTCTAGTCCCCGTTGGGGTGCCGGATTCTGTCCCGGTTGCCCCTCTTCCAGGCCAGCTCTCTGCTGTGGCCAGGGAGTGCAGTGGAGGATGGCCCAGGTGCTTGGGCCCTGCACCCCATGGGAGACCAGGAGAAGCACCTGGCTCCTGCCTTCGGATCAGCGCAGTGCGCCGGCCGCAGCGCGCCAGCCATGGCAGCCATTGGAGGGTGAACCAACGGCAAAAGGAAGACCTTTCTCTCTGTCTCTCTCACTGTCCACTCTGCCTGTCAAAAAATAAAAAATAAAAAAAAAGAAAATACTAGTTTTAAAAGAAAAGTCATATAACAAAAGGTTTGGAGAATTTGAAGGATGGTAATATATTGGTAATATATTTCTTTCCCTTAATTTTAGCCACTTGAAGGAAACAGTCGAATTGTATACACAGATTTTTTTTTCCTTCTTTCCTATTCTTTCCCTTACAACCCATTACTGATGATCTTTTAAATGCCATACACTCTACTGGCACATGGTCATTGCCTTTACTGAAATTACACTCTAAAATGAGGAAGAATTTATAATTTATCTTTACCATAGAGATAGATTAACTTGCATAAGTACTTATGGACATAAAGACTCATTCAGTTACTCATTCAACCAGAATGTATTCAGTATAGTGTCTTCACAGAGAGACCCAGTCATGGGAAGGGCAGGTGCTATTGGATCTAGAGATTCAGATTACATTGTTGGGGAACCGCTCAAACACCAGAAACAACTTCATTACACTTTCCTTTTAAGGTGGGAATAGTCTGAATTTAAAGAGTAAGCACGGGTGCATTAGCAAACAGAATTTTTGTTTGTCTTTCCTCAACTGAGTTGCAGCCTTTGACTTCTGTGAATTAAGAAGATTGTGAATAGTCAAAACTATGAATTATGGGACTACTAATTCTAATGATTTCATATGTAAGGTATTTAAGAATAAAACTTCCATTAATAAGAAGTTCACAAAAATTCATGGTTTTTTTTTCTTTTTTCCTCTAGAGCATCTGCCACAGTCAAGCCTGAGCCAGTTCCTGTTCAAAAGGTACATTTCTAATCTAGCATTACTAGGGTGCCACGTGGTTGTGTCCCTCCTAAGACACTGTAGTTTCCATTTCTGAGTTAGGCGATACTAACACGGAACTTATAGTTTGAATACAATTTTCCTTCTTCATCTTTTGTTTAAATGATGGATAAGAAAATAGAAATCAACACCTACATAATTGGCCATTTGTAATTATACATATGTGATAAAACATTATTTCTGATCCATGTATGATCAATACTTCATGTCAAATTTCATCATTTTTTTCATTTTTAATTTGCCTGTGTTTATTCACATTTTCTGTAATGAATAGTAGTTACTGAAAATGAGTATCAAAGTATCTTTACTAACATTTCATCCAAGAAATACATTTCACAGTATTCTTGGATTAGGTTTTGGCAGTATTCCTTTTCTTTCATATAAAGCCTCAAATTCTTCCAAACTTTATTCATATATATCTGGTTTATGCTTTTTGAGGTTTTCTTTCTAATTTTATTTGGCCTTTTTCATTGATTGGCTCATTACATTGATTTGCTTACATATTAAGCTACTTATTTTTTCAAAATTAGCTTTCTTATTTATGTGACATTAGTTTGCATTTCCTATTTTCTTAAAATTAAAAATATAATAAAGTCACCATTATATGCTTTCTAAAAATTTTGTTTTTCTTTTGGGATGATGAGGTGAGTAGGGGTTTATTCTTCAATGTTGTAGATGCTTGATCTGATTTTTTTTAATCTTTATGCTTTGGGATAAAGATTTACAAACAAATTATTCTAATTGTAGGAAGAATTGATGATCATTTTATTAGATATTTTTTATTTCACTATTGGCAATGAGGAACTGTCTAAGTTTTTTTTTCCCCTCATATAACTATTAATATTGGAACAGGGGAAGAATTTTTATCACTGAGTCATATCTTAAAACATTCTGAGAGAAAACTAGAAGAAGGTTATAGGAGAAAACATTGAGTTTGTTTGGGTTACTTGCTTTTTGAAGTTTTTTTTGCCCCCAAAGTCTTGATTTAAGATAATTAATTAGAATGTCCACATTTCCGAGTTAGATAAAAATTTTCTTATTTTCTGTGTGTGTGTGTGTTTTTTTTTAATTGAAGAGTTTAAAATGTGCTCTTACTGCTGCATTAGTCAAGTAATTGCACTCTGATGAAAAATTTAAATGTTTGGAAAAGATGAAATTATAATTGAGGCTGTAGATATTTTAAAACATTTTAATTAGCAATGTTTTGTTGATTGTGCGGTATTTAAAATTTTTCCTTTGGAATATGTCTAAATTGACATTTATGATACCCTTTAGGATTTTTTATAGTTTTCTTTAATGTTTTGAAACTCATTTCAGTTTAATTGAAAAATGTGTACTTAGTGTATGTGTCTGTGTTTTGCATGTTGGGACTGGTTAGCATGCATGTTATGCTATATCAACTCATTATTTTTATATAGAAATGTGACATTTGAGCTGCTAACATGATTGTGCTTCTTTTTAAAAATCAACTGTGTGTTCTTTTCAGTGAATATATTTTGCATGTATTTGGTGTGTTTTTGTGTATGTTTATTTTTATTTTACATAGGGAGAACCTAAAGAAGTAGTTAAACCTGTGCCTATTACATCTGCTGTGTCCAAAGTCACTTCCACAACCAACATGGCCTACAATAAGGCACCACGACCCTTTGGTTCTGTGTCTTCACCAAAAGTCACATCCATCCCATCACCATCGTCTGCCTTCACCCCAGCCCATGCAGCCACTTCATCACATGCTTGCCCTCCGCCTGTGGCTGCTGTCACTCCTCCCCCATTCGCTGCATCTGGATTGCATGTTAATGCCAATCTTAGTGCTGACCAGTGTTCCTCGGCACTGAGCACTGGTAAAACTGCAGTAAATGTCCCACGGCAGCCCACAGTCACCAGCGTGTGTTCCGAGACTGCTCAGGAGCTAGCAGAGGGACAGAGAAGAGGATCCCAGGGTGACAGTAAACAGCAAAATGGGTAGGTGGCCAAGGGTGCTTTCTGCTTTTACAAAACTCTTCTTTCAGGTAATTTCCAGGAAACACCTAACGTATATCCCCTCAAATCAGTTGGTCTTTGAAGGAAGGTGAAATTTTATTTGCTTAATTAACATCTGACCTTTATATTATATACCTACAGCGCTTTCTGAAAAGCAGTTACAGGTTAATCAAAACCTAATTATGCCTTTTGACATGTTGTGAACCATGTAACAAAGCCTGTAACCTTTTCCCTCTAAGTCCTGGTTCAGCACTGAGCAGCTGGCACTTACAATGCAAGGCACCTCTTGAGCCTTTCTTCCTCAATTTTTCCATCTGTTTATTGGCTACCAAAAGTTTAAACAGTGATTACAGTTGTCAAATTATGTATGTCACCCTAAGAAGAGTGCAAATGAGCAGTTTGTAAGAAACATTTTTTTCTACCAAGCAGTCAAGAAAACAGAAAACAAGTCCACTTTTGGCTTGTGTAGATTGCTTATATGTGTTTCACAAAAGCTTAAGCTGGAATAAATTCTTTAAAAGTAGGCAGTAATGAAACAACCAACAGCAGGAAAGGATGTTTAGAAAGCATCAGAAAGCATTGTAAAGTGTTTTTTTTTTTTCCTGAGTTGAAAGAATTTAAACCAGTCACCCTAAATATATAATATTAACAGAAGTTTTTGAAAATCTATTCTTTTTAAAAATTTTTCCCATTTTGTGGCTGTATTTAAAAAAATAATTGAAGTTGTTAACTTATTTGAACCACTGGTAGGTACTTTTTCCACAACCTTCATAAATATAGGTGGTCATTTTATTCCTATTGGAATTTAGTGATACTTTAAGGCAAATTATTTATGTAAAATCATTCTGGTCAAATTTGTTGTGACAAAAATGTGCTTTAAGAGGAAAACAAAGGGAAATAATCTGCATGTGTGATCGTTTCTAACCAATGCCAGTTCCCAGGAAAATATATAATTAAAATAATTGTGTGGATAGGGCCTTTCTATGAGATATAATCCCTTCTGAATGTTAATTCTTGTAATGAAGAGGCTATGCTTTCTGTAGCACTGCTGCCATGGCAACGTTGAGGCTTTGAAGGAGAGGGTGGCAGGGTTCCAGGCTCCTGAGGGAGAGTGAGTGTGCAGGAGCTCTGGCAGAGAAACTCCTGGATGTGCAGATGGCTTTGCCATGCTCTGGCTTCTTAAAGTCTGACGTATATATTTAAGAAAGCTCATGTCCTAAAAAGAATGTTATTTTTTCTTTCACATGAGGAAGAGAAATGGTGTGTAGTGTTGAGGTGTGTTTGGCTGTCACTTTTCAGTGTGTCTATTTTAAGACAATGGACTTTCCAGTAACTGAAGTCTAGGTATCCTGAAAAGGAAGAATGCTGCGTGCTGCTTGTCAGACACAAACAGAAGTTCACTGTGTTTATTAAATTCCAGGTTCATTAGGAAAAAAGCCCATGCAAGGAAATCAGTGTCTTCACTAAATTTTTCCCCTGCTTCTTGAAATTTGTAAGTCTTATTAATGGAAAATTGGAGAAGTAAAAGCAATTGAGACAATGGAGAAGTAATGGATTTAAAATAAGTTTAAATTTCTTTTATGCACGACTTTGGTGATTAAACTTCTTTTTTTTTTTTTTTTTTTTTTTTTTTGACAGGCAGAGTGGACAGTGAGAGAGAGACAGAGAGAAAGGTCTTCCTTTTGCCGTTGGTTCTTCCTCCAACGGCTGCCGTGGCCAGCGCCCTGTGGCCTGCGTATCGCGCTGATCTGAAGCCAGGAGCCAGGTGCTTCTCCTGGTCTCCCATGGGGTGCAGGGCCCAAGCACTTGGGCCATCCTCCACTGCACTCCCGGGCCACAGCAGAGAGCTGGCCTGGAAGAGGGGCAACCGGGACAGAATCTGGCGCCCCGACCGGGACTAGAACCCGGTGTGCCGGTGCTGCAAGGCAGAGGATTAGCCTATTGAGCCACGGTGCCAGCCAATTAAACTTCTTTGAAGCTAATTATTTTCAGGCAAACTACATAGTGCTGAAATTCAGAGCCTTTATGGGGGCTTTTTAATCAACCATAAAGTGTTTACTAAGCACATACCTGGCGTTCAGCACAGTGTAAAAAGGGATTGTTACAAGTTTAGCATAATTAACAAGCATGTTACTGCTTTGAGTTTATAAACTGGATATATTTGAAAATAGCCTGATATTGTCCAGATGTTACAACAACAAAAACTTGATTATTCTGATAACAAAAGTATGGCATATGTGAAATTCTGAGACAAATTTGTGGTACCCCTTTTCTCACTGTTGTTATGTTACAGAAATTGACAATCACACATGTCACTTGTCATCAATTTGTCATGTTAAAGAGCAGATGTTTTATGATTTTGATGAACACTTTTTTTTGTATAAGATGTCAAACTGTTTTTCTATCAGTGTCAAACTTTTTAACTCTTCTATTTCCCAGATTTTTTTTTTTTTTACACACAGGCAGAGTGGACAGTGAGAAAGAGAGACAGAGAGAAAGGTCTTCCTTTGCCGTTGGTTCACTCTCCAATGGCCGCCGCGGCCGGCGCGCTGCGGCCAGCGCACCGCGCTGATCCGATGGCAGGAGCCAGGAGCCAGGTGCTTTTCCTGGTCTCCCATGGGGTGCAGGGCCCAAGCACCTGGGCCATCCTCCACTGCACTCCCGGGCCACAGCAGAGAGCTGGCCTGGAAGAGGGGCAACCGGGACAGAATCCGGCGCCCTGACTGGGACTAGAACCTGGTGTGCCAGCGCCGCTAGGCAGAGGATTAGCCTAGTGAGCCGCGGCGCCGGCCCTATTTCCCAGATTTTATAAAGTTGCAAAAACAAAACTTTTAAAGTTGGGAGTTTTTTTTTTATTACTTTTTATTTTAAAAACAGTATCAGTGACTAAAAATTTCAGAGTTCAGAGGGATATAAAGTAAAATGCATAGATGTCTTTTTCCTCAAAGCACAGGAGGACTGTCAGTCTTTAAGTGATTCAGATTGGCTACTAATTTTTAATTTGACAGACATCTCACTCACATTTTTGTAGGACTAATAAACGTAAGACACAAATAAGAATTTATTACTTAAGCATCATTCTAAGAAATAATTGGCTGTTTATCCTAATGATATGGAATCTGGAGATTATGTTGATATTTTTAGAATATGCCTTAATACCACATAAACTTTCCTGTTCTTTCTTATAAGTAATAATAATTAAGACACTTTTCTAAATTTTAAATCTTTCTTCTACATGTATAAATTACTGGCATTTGTGTGCTTTATTCTTTACTACACTTTTTATTAAGAACAAAATGGGATTTTATATTGAAAACCAGAAGGGATACTAGTAGTTTAAGTGATTTACATTTCTGTTTCCATGTGTCCTTGCATTATAATGTGCCACTGTTCTCAAGAGGTAGGTAATTTTTGTGCCTTATATTAATTTCAATTTCAATGGACTGCAATTTCTTCTAACAGTTCCTACATGGCATATTGAAGAACTTCACCTTGGAAGATACAAAAAGTAACAATGTGGTAGTAATATTTTCAAATGCTTTTCTCTTTACAGAAGACACAAGTGACAAAGTTAGTATCCACATTACTGGAGAGGAGATATGGTGATTTATATACTTGTATGAGTAAACAGCATGAATGCCCAAGTTTTGCAAAATTAAATTAAATTTTGCCAAAGTGCTATAATTTAGAATAACCACATACAGTGTTTTCGATAAGTTTGGTTTGCATTGCTGTGTTGTGGTGACTTGTTTTACAGTAATAAAAAGCAGTGTTTAACTTACTTTGTAAAATATATGTGGAGTTTGCCGTGTAATGGTTTTAAAAAGGCAGTGCTTGAGGAAATGTAGTTTATATTGATCAAGACTGTTAGAAGACAAAGATAAAGACAGAAGAGAAAGCATGAACACTTGTACGCTAATGAACGCCTATGTAAAACTGACTTGATTTCTGAATTAATATCAGAAACCAGTGTCTGTTAGAGAATGCCTCTAGAATCCGTGGTTTTTCTAGATTTTTAATTCAATCATTGTTGGCAGGTATACACTTCTATATATGGAGTTGTATCTGTGGATGACAAAAAGTTCATACACCTTTAAAATTTGTTATGAGAGATCATTTACCAGCTTGTTAAATGTGACAGTTAATTGGCATGGACATTGAGAACCACTATGGTTTAACTTTAAAACCTTGGCTTTTGTGTTCTGTTGATGTTGATACTAAAGTGACTCATGATTATTGGCCTTAAAAATACATAACAATCGCATGGAAGAGAACTTAAAATAATCTTATATTAAGTTCTCATTCTGAGCATGTGCTAAAATGTCTTTATTATCACACTATCGAATAGAATTAGAAATCCAGAATACCTGTTTTGGGACATACCCAAGAAAATTGACTTCCAATTTTGAGAATAATTTCATTCCTGTTGGTATGGTCACTCTGAAGAGGTTCATGTTTTATATACTTAGGAATATTATACTCCGGTATATTGGTTAAGCATCTCCAAACCTTGATTTATTGTTTATCTATCTAAAGCTGACTTTTTACACATGAAAATTTTGGGTAGTTACTAGATTGTAGTGTCACAAACAATTTCATTCATAAAGGGAGAAAACAGAACTAGGAAAAAAAGGAAGCATTTAAGTTGGATTTTTTTTTTTTAATTAGGCTTCAGATCCATTATTAGGTGTTACTATGTATTATGTTGAATGTTTCTGAATGAACTTTATGATTTAATTCTCATTTAACTTCAGATGTTTAGAGAATACATCATTTTCTCAAGTCATATATCTTATAAATTACAGGGCCACAGTTTGAGCCTAGGTCTTTTGAAGCCAAATTTTGGTGTTCTTTCCTGTGTATCACCTGCTGGAGACTTGAGCTTATTTTTGTTATTTTAAATTTTTATGTGTGTTTAATGATTCCAAAGCTGAATTGAGGCTATGTGATTAAACTGATGTGTATCTATTCTGTTGGGTTTAATAATATTCTTTTTTTAAACTTGGAGGTTCTATCCCAGAAACAAATTTGTGTTTGTAATTTCTCAAGTGCCTTCAAATATGTTCACTGTATGCCCTTTTCAGAACTCTAAGACAGAGAAATTGTAACCAATTTCACTATTGAGAAAAATGAGGCTTCTTGAGATTAAAGCTTGCCCAAGTCATAGGAGAAGATGGCAGCAGGGCCAGGCCAGGTTATTTGGCTGTCCCCAGTAGCACATTTGCCAATGCCATCTATGTGGGCTTTTCCATTGGGTCACATTTCCTAAAATGTATGAAAATATGTTTTGATTTATTCAAATTGTCATCTTTTGGTTGAAATCAATCCATCTTCCACCAGAGAATATTTTTTCTCCAAACTCCATATTGACATAAGTTTTTTTCTGAATTTCAGAATATTTAAATATACCCCTAAATTTCTAATCTATTCAGGAGAGATTATTTTGCAGAAACAATTTTCCTGCTACTTAAGATAACAAGACAGAGGAGAAAATGCTTTTCACTGTTACTAGGACAGGGAAAGCACAGTTAGTTATTCTTGCATTCTACCTTCTTTCATTGAAACTCAGTCTTTTGTTGAGTTTATGAAATTAACTGACATGTGGAAGTAGAGCAACACTGACCCATCATAGCATCAGAGCTGTCAAGCAGTCTTTCTCACTGTTTTTATAATGGATTATTACTTTAATGAAACTTCTTTGCATAATTGAAGAACATTATGATGTCTTCCTTGAGAAACTAGAATATTTTAGTCTTCCCTCCATAATGTAACACAAATGTATTTGTTCTCAGTGATTCTGCACTTCAGGCTATGTAGGAGAATTATGTTTAGAAACTGTCCCTCCCCAACTCTTACTCACCTAGTTCCTTTACTGTATCATCATATTTAATTTTCTGGGCACCAGTTATGTTGCTGATAAATACATAGCTATAAAGTTTCTGAAAATTAGTTTCAAAGTGACTAGGACTTGCTTATTAATGAGGGTGTTGGTAATGAGGGACAAGGGAATATTTGAAAATGGAGTGATAGCAAATTTTTTATAATCCACTATGCTTCCTACCTTTTTTTTTTTTTTTTTCATCATAGTCACTACGTTTTTGAAACAAAGTTGGGACAGGTATTGGGGCATAGCAGGTTAAGCCACTGCTTGTGACATACGAACACCCCATGAATGAGTGCTTGGTTCGAGTCATGGCTATTGTGTTTCCCACCCAGCTTCCAGCAATTGAGTTTGGTCCGGATGGAGTTCCTGGTTCTTGGCTTTGGTTTGACCTGGCCGCTGTGGCATCTAGGGAGTGAACCAGTGGATAGAGAATCTGTTTCCTTCATTCTCTGCACCGCCTCCCACGCCCAACACTTTTAAAGTAGATAATTAAATAATTTTTTTTGTCATTCCCTTAAATGATCGGATAGCTTCTGTGAGGAGATGGCACTTGCTGCTAGTGTATACTTTTGTTACGTGAGACTGAAAGATTTTCTTAACTCTGTTCTGATTTTAAGTGACTCTGAAGTGATCTGTTTCTACATTTTACGTATAATTATTTCATTCTCTGCCTTCTGTTTGGAACATAAGAATTTGAATCTGTGTTACAATGAATTTTATAGATACCTAGGCCTTTTTTTTTAAGAGATAGTAGCTTTTTTTTAGTATTCCATAATTCCATAATGAGTTTTGAACTACCATTAACATGTAAAATAGTTTCTGGTGTTTTTGTGGAAAAAAATGTTGTCCTAATAACAGTATAACAGAATATTGACTAACATCTGTAAATTTTGTTTGTCTGTTTACATAGTTACTTTGAAGCATGGTGTTTGTAAAGCATCTTTACTTCAATTCATTTTTTTTAATTTTTGCTGTTTCACTTTTTCTTTTTTGCCTCATCTGTGTCTATTTTTAATCATCCTGGGAACTTCATTGTTTTCTCTACTCTCACATCTTTTTTTGTGTGTATTATTTCTCCTTCAGTAACCCTGGTACCATGTAAGTACTTAAACCAGTGTTTCATTTTGTAATTTTCATTATTGTCTCTGTAACTTTCCATCTTGCTTTCAACTTAACACCACCACCAAAATTTTTTTAGTATGTTTTCTTTGTAAGAATTCTTAAATAATGTTAAGGAGTGTAAGAAACATGTTTTACATGCCAGAGACTTCATTTGGATCCATGGGTCTGTTTAGAGGGCCCATGCTTTGTAATGGAAAAGCAAGCTAACTTTCACAAGGATATATAAGTATTATGGACAGTGTATACTCAGTTGGTGATGCAGTTTGCATGTCTGTCTTCAGTTAGGTTTTTTTTTTAAACTTTAAATAAACTTGCTAATTTTGAATGTCTATATTGCTTCCTCTTGAGAGTTGTTTGCACCCTGTTCCAAACACGTTTTAAAAAATAAAATCATTACAATTTTTCTCTTCTTTAGTCAGAGTGATCAGAGCCTAGAGTTTCATAACTAGAAAGCATTAAGTAAATGTTTAGAAACTTCATATTACTTAGGATAGGGCATTAGGCTGTGATAAATGATTCAGAAGTTATTAAGATGCACTACACTTTTATAAACATGCTGTGGCTAAAAATACTGCTTTAACTATTTTATTTTACTCTTGGTGCCTTAGCTTGACACTGTTCTATTTTTTTATAGACCGAACATTTTACAGGGGATAAAATAATCTGGTATTATAGTTGAAATTGTGATCATTTGAGAGTAAACTATACTCACTGACTACTTATAGAGAATTTTAAACTAGAAGTTTAATAGTTGAATATAAATTTTTAGTTACTTTCATAAGATAAAGAATTATCTGTTTTATATTTGCTGAAAGCCATGTGTTTGTAAAGCAATCCCTTTTCATAATTTTTAAAATTTTTGGTATTTTGAAAAAGTGATTTTGCTTAATATTAGGAAAAGGCCTTTTATATATTTCATTTCTAGAATCATAAAATATTACCATATGTTGTAACATATCTGCTCTGCTGTACATAAATATTATTGATTCTGGTCTATATACACATACGACCCAGTCTTAGAACATGAATTACAATTGTTTTTCTAGTAATCACAAAAGAACATTTTATGGTCATACTGAGGATTGTCAAAAGTACTTTACATATATTATCTACATTCATTATTTACATATATTGTGTATTCCTCAGAACAACTTTTAAGACACTATTCTCATTTCTCAAAAGAGAAAACTGAAACTTAGAAAATTTAAGTGACTTGCCTGAAACACACTGAGTGGAGGAGGTAGTACTTGAAACCATATTTGTCTGACTATAAAGTCAGTATTGTTCTGAAGTTCTCACTGTGCTTAGGAAGTTTTGATAGTGTATCTGTGAAAATGGCAGTGGTCACATGACATGCTGGTAAAACTGACTTTTGTAACTGTGAGTTAAACCTAGCAAATCTTGCCACCCACATCTGCCCACCGTTAGAAAGCATTCTTGCTACTCAGATTTGGAACAGTATTCAGTTATTCCAGACTCATGTTCCTTTTTTTTTCTTTTGAAATTAATCTCATAGCCTGCAGAAACTTGCATTTGTCCTATTTTGAGGGGAGGAAAAGCAGGGAGTACTTACTGTGCTGAGTAGATCTTAATTTGAAGTGCTATATAAGATACACTGTAAAATCCTCAACATTTATGCTTTGTTAATAGAACAACGAATCTTCTCAGCACACTCAAGAGTTCTTGAATCTGCAGTTTACAAATCTCTACATATATTATCTGATTTAATCATTAGAACAATGCTACTTTTTATGTGGTGTTCTTGCTTTACAAATAAATGAAAAACCTGCGGCTCAGTGAAATTGACTTGTGTGAAACCACACGTCTGAAAAGTCATATAGCCCCAATATTTAAATCCTCTTTTGGATTTAAATAGCTTTATTTTCATAAATATTACACAGTTGTTCTTCAGTATGCCAATCTTATACAACAACTTTATTAAGAATATGGACATACGGAATATGTACATATGAATGAGAATACTGAAGGAAATAACACTGCTGATTCTTCCCAAAATTATGTTTGGAGTTGCTGGTTTAGCCAATACTAAACCTCTCTTGGTTCCCTAGCCTAGGGAAGATAGAATCATTTAATTTTGTGAAAGGCAGTGCATTCTAGCAGCATATCAGTATTTAATTGTGGTTGTATTTTTGTATCTATCTGTATTTGTATATCATATGATGAATTACCCAAACAACTTCAAATTGATTTTGACTGCTGTGGATTTTCCATTTTCTAGTTCTTTTTTTTTTCATATCCTTTTCCTTTCTTCTTCTTCATGTTGGGAAATCTTTCTCCTGCTGCCTTCTTCTGTCAATTAAAAGGAAAATCCCCCCTAAACGGTAATCTTTCTGTTAAATACATTCTTAGTATTATTTTATATTAACACTTTTTTTCTACTAATTTTTAAAAACTTACTATAGAAAATTTTTAAATTAATGTTGAATATATTGAGAAAGCCGGCTGCTCACTTAGAACTATTTATATTGATAATTAAATATATAATTTTTAAATAATCCTGTAGATAATATTTTAGCATTTTAATGTGATTTTTTTTTCTCATCTCCAGTCCACCAAGAAAACACATTGTGGAGCGCAATACAGAGTTTTATCACATACCCACTCACAGTGATGCCAGCAAGAAGAGATTGATTGAGGATACTGAAGACTGGCGCCCAAGAACTGGTACAACTCAGTCCCGCTCCTTCCGCATCCTCGCCCAGATCACTGGGACTGAACACCGTAAGTGGACTTCTGGGGATCCTAGCAAATGAATGTTCTTTGCCACAAAGAGTAGCATTTCGACTGACTGAGAGTTATTGAAAAAAACCTAATTCAGTGTGCTTTTAAATTACAAGATGCGTAATATAGGTCTGATACATAAGATAGCTATCCCCTAGAGTTATATTGGAAAGGGTAGAATTAATGATAGTGATGGTGGTGTTGGTGGTGGTGGTAGTAGTAGTAGTAGTAGCAGCAGCAGCAGTCCTGACTATAGTATGTAGCCAATAACAACATGGTATGGAATTTTTTTTTTAGTAGTTTAATGAAACTTAAAGATTTGATATTGATTGGTACAGCTTAATTAGTTTCATTATTGGAGCAAACTAACACTAGATATTGCTTAATATATTTCAGTGAAAGAATCTGAAGCTGATAATACAAAGAAGGCAAAGTAAGTTTTCTAGCTTTCTCTAAATTGGATGTTTTCCTTTCATGAATGGTCTCAATTTTTTGTTTTTCAGTTTTCAAGTGTAATGGTACAGCTTTTTGTATGCAACTAGAAGCTGAGCTTTTAACCTTGGTGCCTTTAGTGTGACCTAAATGTACAACTTACAGATTTTCAAATTAAGAGATGTTGTCTGGGTTTTCCGTATATGGCTTATTTTCATTAGAACTGGAAAATGAAGTGGGCAAAAGAATGTGTTTTGGTGTGTTCTGCTAACAATACATATCTCTGTGAATGAGTTCATGTGCATCTTACCATCCCCTTATTTTGGGCATAAAAATTGATATTTCCAGGGAGGCTCTATAGATTAATTTCTGCATTTCTAAAAAACTGTCTATCTTTAAAATACTTGCTATTTTAATAAAAGAGCTGTATGAAATCCAGCTTTTTAAGGCATGTTTTCTGCATGATGGAATTAGTATAGAATTTTCGTTTCTTTTTCTCATTCTGCTCTATCACTCTTTTTTTTATTTCCACAGGGAAAAGATACCCCTTCACGTCTTTAGTCCCAAATACACAAAATTGCGTGACTGGCACCATGAAGTTTCAGCACGTGCTCTTAACGTGCAGTGATTTATGAGTCTTGTTCCCCAGACAGCCAGCACATACCTTTTCACTCACTTTCTCTCTTTTTTCAACTTCATAGTAAAATCTGTATTAAATTTGCTTTATGAAAAATAGAGCCTTTTCTATACTTTTCTAACCACTTACTACTGTTGTGAAAATGAGAAAGATGAACATGTTTTGTGCTAGTCAGGAGCTCACAAATGTAAAACTAAAGAAAAAATTAAGGAACTATATTCAGTGGATTTACATCTGTTTCCATTGTTATTGGGGCAGTAACCCTGGAAAAGGAATTATTATTGTATGTTTAATTTGGTTGGTTGGTTGTTTGAATCAGAAGGGGATGAGCAAATACTGTCCTTGCATAATTTGGAAACTACTTCCTTTATGTTCTTACATTTCCCCAAATTACTTTTAAGTTTGTTATTATGTAATGCTCAAAGTTGATTGTAAATTATTTTGAGTAAGCAGATGTGAAGAGGCAAGATTACACATGGAAGACTTTATTAGAGAATAGTTCCTTGTAGATTTAGCTGTCTCTTTAAGTAGATACTATTCAGGATGGCTGTATGAAGAAGAAAAGGCCCTGATTTGGCTCCAAAAGAAGGCAAGAAGAGAATTCTGCCCTTCTTTGCAGTGGGGGATATAGAATTTTTTTTTTTTTTTTTTGATTTGGTTAGATTCAGAAATGCTGTTTTCTACCAACAAATTTCTAAGCTGGTAGCTGTATTTAGGGTATAGAAAATTTCCAGGCATTAACTAGTAAAATATAGAAAAGATGAGTTTGCTTTGTTTTTAACTCAGAGGAAAAGAACGTAAAGTAAATTGTGACATGAATGATTATGAGACATCAAAGAAGTATTTTTCTTGGTGATGTAAACTATTGTGCATTGCTGCTATTCCTAGGAAGCTGTTTTGGGCAATACATGGAAGCTAAATATCTGATCAGAAATGCTTTCTGCCTTGTAATATAATGTATTATAAATGAGATCTAAATTGAGTAATAAATGCATTTTGGAGTTTGAAAAAGTGTTGTAATAAAGTTATCTTTAACTTAGCTTTGTACCTGTTCTGGTTCCTCAAGGCTAGTAAAATAATGGTGCCATCCAGGACTTACTGTAGTATCACTTTATACAAAATAAATAATTCTAGTGACATTTCATTTGGAAAACATTTTTAATTTTTTAAATAAAATTTTATATTATTTGAAAGGCAGAGAGAAAGAGAGAGAGATATCTTCTCTCTGTGGTTCACTCCCTAAATACCCACAAAAGCCAAGGCTGGGTGAGGCCAAAGCCAGGAGTCAGGAACTCCATCCTGGTCTCCCATGTTGGTGGCATGAATCCAGGTACTTGAGCCATCATCAGCTGCTTCCCAGGTGCATTAGCTGGAAACTGCATTGAAATGGATATAGAATTGGATCCCAGGCACTCCAATGTGGGAAGCAAGTGTCCCAAGTTGTGACTTAACTCTGCACCATAATGCCTGCTGCCCCTGGAAAACATTTTTTTTTACAAGATTTATTTATTTATTTGAAAGGCAGAGTTACAGAGAGGCAGAGGCAGAGAGAAAGGTCTTCTCTCTGCTGGTTCACTCCCCAAGATGACCGCAATGGCCAGAACAGTACCGATAAGAAGTCAGGAGTGAAGAGCTTCCTCTGGGTCCCCCATGCAGGTGCAAGAGCCCAAGGACTTGGGGCATCTTCCACTGCTTTCCCAGCCCACAGCAGAGAGCTGGATCAGAAGTGGAACAACCAGGACTTGAACCCGCACCCATATGGGATGCCAGCATGGCAGGCAGTGGCTTTACCTGCTACACTACAGTGCTGGCCTTGGAAAACTTTTTTTTTTAATTTGTGAGGTTACTAAAATATGAGTGTAAAACACAGCAAAGGCCCATCTTGATCTCTCCCTGACCACCTCAGCCTGGGTTGTTTTATTTAATATGACACCCTAGGTAACACGTAAGATCAGGTAGACTACTATGGCACAGCATAGAATTTTTCTTTGTGTGAAGGTGATTTCCTGAAGAATCCTGCTGGCATTCCAAGATCCATATTTATTTTCCCAGGTGTCTTTCACTTCACTATCAAAATGGACTACCCACAACTGTCTGATAATTTGGAGAAAATGACGTTAGTTTCAGTTAATGATTGGTTACTATTTAAAATTTGGCCTGCAAAATGTAATGAAAAAGAAAAACAATTCTAGGATTTATCTATGCTCATTTCTACTGCATTTCATGATGTCTAAAATGTGTTTTATTCCATCAGTTTTCATTAGATACAGTAGGTTCTGCCAGCTTATGCTTTTATGGCCAAGACATCCCTCCCAGTTATAACTCTGCCTCTGGCCTCTGCAAGAAAATCTACTTTCTTAAACCAGGATATCCAATTTTCAGTTATCATTCCATGATCTCAGATGATGTCTAAAAGCAACATTAAATATAATAACAATAAGATGGTGTGGTAAACATAATATTTTCCATTAAGACCAGATTTCTAGATTAACTGCATAGTTGGTTGGAAAAACTACTAGAAAGAGTTTTAGACCAATAAAATAATTTTTCTCTAATATAGATGAGAGAACATGCTAGAACTTTATAACCTGAAATGGATGCACTTGAAAATAAAAATTTGATATCTTGCTTAAAGACAAAGCATTTCATATGTTATTGAAAAATATGACTTAGATAAATTTAATACTCCATACTTGAATATGTGGATAAATGTTCAGCCAGGACCACAGATGACACTCCATTTGACCCTGTTGGAAGTTCAATTCTGGAGCTCAACAAATCTCTCGGGACATCTTATATTCCTAGCTGAAAAGCCAGCCAAAAATTATAAAGGCTTCTTGGAAAAATATTGTTGTAAGCCTAGTGACCTAATTTATGACTTGTTTTTGTTTGTCTGTCTCATGCAGACTTTCTTTATCTCAAGCTTGTTTTTAATGTGACATTGGGAAGTTACTCTTAACAATTTTCCACATTGTTCATGGGAGAGGAAAGCAAGTATTGAATGGTGCAGTGCTAGCACGCAGGTCAGATGATCAGAGTGGCTGAAAGGTGAGATAGGAGGGAAAGCGCAATAGCATAGCATAATTCCTAGGCATAGAGGCAAATAACCTACATTCTCATCACTGTCCATAGCATTTTACCTGGGTAATTATTGTACTATATCTCATCACTTTTGAGTCAAATTACAAAATGAAGAACCAGGGAGGCTGGTCAACTTGCTAATAAAGTGCACATTGCACCTCTCATTCATGCCAGCCCTGATTATTATCAGTTTAATGTCTTTCCTACTGAAGACCTGGAAGCATATATGTAAGGAACAGAATGGGATGTCCACTGGAGCATACATAAAAGTCATATTTTTAAAAAAGATTTATGTATTTATTTGAAAGTCACAATTACAGAAGGAGAGACAGAGAGAGAAAGATTGTCCATCGTGTGGTTCACTCCCCAGATGGCCACAACAGCTGAGCATGGGCTGGGAGCCAGGAGCTTCATCCGAGTCTCCCACATGGATAGCAGGATCCCAAGCACTTGGACCATCCTCCATTGCTTTTCCCAGGCCATTAGCAGGGAGTTCGATCACAAGTGGATCAGCCAGGACACGAACTGGTGCCCATATGGATGCTGGCATTGCAGGGTACAGCTTTACCAGCTATGGCACAACACCAGCCCCCATAAAGCCAGATAAAAATAAAACTAGAATGTTAAAAATTAGACAAAACAATGATTTATTCATAATTTAGTGATTAATTTGAGAGCATAGTTTTCTCTCTATTAAAAAAAAAACTGGCTAGAATTTTTTGGACTAGTTTCTTTTGCTTATCTTATTCAAGAAGATTCCTTACACCAAGTAAATAATCCCTTGATTATTCTTTTGAAAATAGGCAGAAGCTCTGGAAAGTGGAAAGATAAGGAATCGCAAGAAACAAGGAGTGTCAGTTCTCAGTTTTAGACTCAGATTTGTAATTACTACTCTCTGCCACTGAGTTTTCACTTCTTTAAAATATGTACTTAGCATCTGCTGGACACTGTAATTCTATACAGATACCACTTTGGTGGAGGGCTTGATACCGCCTCTGCTGGCGGTCAGCCGGCATGTGTCAGCCCCTTCACAAATTACCAGCTGCACCTCTCCCCACAAGCCACAGGCTTAGTGAAGATGCCTGCATTCGGTGAACTGACTCAGAGAGAAGAGGTGAAAAGCGTGGCCACTTCAGCCCCGCTGAGGACAACTTGGAAGGCCGTTCTAGCTTGGGAGCTGCTGTGTCATGGGCCGGGCCTGTCCTAAGTCCTGAGTAGCAACTGGACTTCTCCCTTCTGCCAACTCCTGCTCCTCGGCTTCTCTCTTTCACAGCTGTTGATCCTAGGGGCACTTTTTAGGAAGCATCCGCCATGCTAAACCAGTCTTGCAATCTGCTTTCTGGAGAACCTGATCTGCTGCAGAATTATAGTCTTAGATTTATAATTTGGGCCTCAGTTCAGCATGTTCCTTTTATTAATCTTTTTCTCTTTCTCTTTGTCATTTCTCATCTCTTCTCCTTAAGTCTTCAACCCAGACCACAACCACACCATTTGGGGAAGTTTTAAAATAAAAGATTAGTTACAGGTGTATGGCAGTCAAAAGGAAGGTACACTCAGTTTTGTTTGCATAAGTAAGGAGTATTTATTTGCTGATTGCATCAGAGGCAGCCCAGGAGTAGTGAGTAGATAAATGTATGTAAAAGTCAAATACAGTCAGCCGTATGAATACAGCATTGCAAGAGGAGCTTTAAAATGCAGCATTAGCATACAGTAAATGTAGTAAACACTTAAAGTGGGAAAGGAGCGCGTATAATATTACTGTGATTTGCCTGTTAGAATTTTCCATATGCAGTATTTTATAATCACATGTATTAGCCATGTAATCAGTCACTTAATAATCTTATTTGCTGTTTTCTTCATATCCTGAAAAGTTCATTTCCACTTCTCTCCCGGGGAAGGTGCTGCTTAGTGGCCTCTGAAAATGTGTAGGGTACTACGCAGAGATGATGAGGTCAGGAAGGGGCTGCTGGGGGCCAGGGAGATTAAATGCCTTGTAATATGCTGAATAATCCCGCGGAATGAAGAAGACTCATCCTGTTGAAAGTCCCAATGGCATGCTGCTAAGAATGTGCTGAGTGCAAATGCCATGGGAAATTTATTTAATCATCTTACAAATGTAGTGTGTGTGTATGTATGTATGTATTTATATATAATGCATCATTTTGTAAAGCACAGTACAATTTATTTTTAGTTAAAGATTACCTTTCTGGATCTCAACCATTTTTTAAGTTTCTACTGAATGGTAATATTAGTATGAATCTAATGCTTAGTTTTTAATTCTTACTGCCTCTATGATCTATTTACATAAGTATGAACCATTTTAATTTAGCAACAAAGGAACTAGGACATCATGAACAAGAACATACTTTTATCTGTTCTTTCTCTTCCTTGCTTAAGGAATGATAGGTTCTGATGTTTCACAGACTACGGTTATGAATTATAATGCATGATATGGCATTTTTGAAGAATTAAAATATTTACCAAGAGAGTAGTGACTGCTTTTCCCTCTAGTAGGAAAGCAGTTGAAACTCGGGTTACTAGCTACACTGTACAGTAGTGGAAAACCGTTAAGAGAAAAGATATCCTCTTCTACCCTGTCATAGAACTATAACATCTACCTGCTTGCTAGTTGAAGACCATAAGAATGACACTCTGGCACTGGAATAATAAATCTTCAGTTACTTCTGGAACAAGAACCTATCACCTTTGTTCAGTCATTGAAAATGTAGGAAGCAAACTGCATAAGTATTTCTAAACATACCCTTTTACAAACTTTTAAAATTTTAGTCCATTCATAGATATTCATATGACCCACATAAAATAGTTTAGGGAAAAAATCAGTTTGCTTACCTATCCTGTGTCTTCATTATTGATATGTATCACAAACATGCTAATCTTTTGTAGCTTATCCTTATGAAGACACATGTCTGTTGAGTATATTATGCAAAACTGCTGTTCTTCTTAAGCTATGCAAAGAGTGGAAAGTGTTCCCTTGCCTGATAGTCACACGTATTTTTGTGAAATAAAAAATAACAATTAGGCTTTCTCCAGACCACAGAGCACCAAGGCTTCCATCATAGCATGGTGTGCTGATACCATCATAGGTATTACCACAGGATATGTTCACCAACCTGGAGAAGAGACTTCAGGTTAAAAAAATGGGTATAATCTCAAAATTTTGATTGATTGTAAATTACAGGGTGTTTATAATTGATCTCTTCATTGTCTGCTAGTGGATTTTAGCATTTTACACAGGGCCTGTTTTGGTGACTACAATGTAAAGGTCGCCATCTATTGGACATAAGTAATTACTGCACTCCATTTCCTTGTGAGGTGAGTGAAATAATAATGCAAGGAACAGAATTCCTGTGTATGTATTTTCACAAACAGATGGTTTAATTCTTTATTCCTGGAAATGCTTACATATTTTTACAAAATTGAACTTGGAATATCACTACTTAAAAAGATCTTTGGCCGGCGCCGTGGCTCACTTGGCTAATCCTCTGCCTGCAGCGCCGGCACCCTGGGTTCTAGTCCCAGTTGGGGCGCTGGATTCTGTCTCGCTTGCTCCTCTTCCAGTCCAGCTCTGTGCTGTGGCCCGGGAGTGCAGTGGAGGATGGCCCAAGTGCTTGGGCCCTGCACCTGCATGGGAGACCAGGAGGAAGCTCCTGGCTTCGGATTGTCACAGTACACCAGCCGTAGCAGCCATTTGGGGGGTGAACCAATGGAAAAGGAGGACCTTTGTCTCTCTCTCTCTCTCTAACTCTGCCTGTCAAAAAAAATAAAAATAAAATTTTTATCCATAAAAATTGTATTTGTAATATACAAAGTTGACTTTTTAGTCCAGAATATGCACCAAGTTTCTGAGAAGCAAATTTTATCAGACCAGTGACCCTTCTGTTATAATGCTATTTGGATAAATTTTTTCCACTTCACCTTTACGGAAGTATATTATACAGTAAAATTATTATATTTACTTAAACCAGAAAATAAAAGTTGACCATCTTTACTAAATACAACTCAGTGTTGAAGAAGACTCCTGCAGTTTAGTTTGTCTGTTTCCCACAATGGAAATCACCACTTAGGAGAATTAGGAGCACTGGTAATCGGCCATCTACAACATGATGAAAGGCGCGATTTTCCATCTCAGCAGCTGTTCAGTTTTACACATTTCAGTCGCATTGAAGGCTCAAGAAGACCAAGTTCTACTTTTATGTTACATGAAGCCTTGTGTATTTTGATGATATGATTTTATAAAAAAGGAACTAATATATTACATCATATAGCATAAAAACTATAACAGATATTTAGACATCTTAATTTTCCTTTGCTTAGTAAAAATTAAGTGGTTCTGTATGCAAATTACATTTATCTTTTTTTTTTTTTTAAATATTTATTTGAGAGTCAGAGTTACAGACAGAGAGGGGGAGAGACAGAGACAAAGGTCTTGCATCCACTGGTACTCCCTAGAAGGCCACAGTGGCTGGAGCCGGGCTGATCCAAAGTATATAAAGTATGAAACAAAACAACTGGACAGCATTATTACAAGGAGGAAAATGTGAATAGCAGAAATTATGTGGTCAGGGCCAGCGCCACGGCTCACTAGGCTAATCCTCCGCCTTGCGGTGCCAGCACACCAGGTTCTAGTCCCGGTTGGGGCGCCGGATTCTGTCCAGGTTGCTCCTCTTCCAGTCCAGCTCTCTGCTGTGGCCTGGGAAGGCAGTGGATGATGGCCCAAATCCTTGGGCCCTGCACCCGCATGGGAGACCAGGAGGAAGCACCTGGCTCCTGGCTTCGGATCGACACAGTGTGCCCGGTCATAGAGGCCATTTTTTTTTTTTGTCCAAAAAACCGGCACACCGGGTTCTAGTCCCCGTCGGGGCCGGATTCTGTCCCGGTTGCCCCTCTTCCAGGCCAGCTCTCTGCTGTGGCCAGGGAGTGCAGTGGAGGATGGCCCAAGTGCTTGAGCCCTGCAGCCCATGGGAGACCAGGATGAGTACCTGGCTCCTGCCATCGGATCAGCGCGGTGCGCCAGTTGCAGCGCGCCAGCCATGGCGGCCATTGGAGGGTGAACCAATGGCAAAGGAAGACCTTTCTCTCTGTCTCTCTCTCACTGTCCACTCTGCCTGTCAAAAAAATAAATAAATAAAAAAAATTAAAAAAAAAAAGAAATTATGTGGTCAGGAATGATTGTGAAATTAACAAATGCTTATTACTGAAAGACATAGACAAAGAGAAACAACCCAAACACAGAGATAAATACTGAAAAAGTTTCAGCTTATATACATCCTGGAGGGAGTTAAAATTCCAGGTAGAAGGTGATTCTAAATGATTCTGTCCAGTCTTTCTCAATGATTTACAGCTCAGAGTATTTAGAGAACTTACAGATGAGCTATGCTAAGTAACACTTTTTGCATTTTTTAAAAAATCCTGGAGAGTGGACAATAAAAACAGAAGCATGTAAAGAGGTAGATATAGAACTGATTTTTAAAAAAATAAAAAAATTAACTAGTTTGAACTTGAGGTCGCCTGGAAAAACATTTAAGAGGCATTTTTAAAAAAGGCCGGCGCCGTGGCTCACTAGGCTAATCCTCTGCCTTGTGGCGCCGGCACACGGGGTTCTAGTCCCGGTCGGGGCGCCGGATTCTGTCCTGGTTGCCCCTCTTGCAGGCCAGCTCTCTGCTGTGGCCAGGGAGTACAGTGGAGGATGGCCCGAGTACTTGGGCTCTGCACCCCATGGGAGACCAGGATAAGTACCTGGCTCCTGCCTTCGGATCAGCATGGTGCACGGGCCGCAGCGCGCCGGCCGTGGCAGCCGTTGGAGGGTGACCCAATGGCAAAAGGAAGACCTTTCTCTCTGTCTCTCTCTCACTGTCCACTCTGCCTGTCAAATAAATAAATAAATAAATAAAAAGGTTTTTATATTTATTTGAATGAGTTAGAGGGAGAAGCAGAGAAAGAGAGAACATCCATCTACTGGTTCATTCCCCAGATGGCCGCAACGGCCAGGGCTGAGCCAGGCTGAAGCCAGGAGTCAGGAGCTGCTTCCTGGTCTCCCACATGGGTAGCAGAATTCCAAGCACTTGGGCCATCTTCCACTGCTTTTCCCAGGCCATTAGCAGATTGCTGCATTGGAAGTGCAGCCAGGACATGAACTGATGCCAATATGTGATGTCAGTATTGTAGGCATTCATTACCCACTACACTAATGTTGGCCCTAGGAGACATTCTTAAAAGCATGGCTAATAAGCACTAGAAATGGAGAGCAGAATTTCCAAGACCCAGAGTAAGTTCTCAAGAAACAAATCACATCCAATTTAATACATGTAGGTAAAATGCTAATTCTGATGTCATTAAACAAAGACTCTTGGGGCTATTCATTGTGGTGTAGTGGGTAAAACTGCCAACTGCAGAGTCAGCATCCCACATGGGCACTGATTTGAGTCCCTGCTGCCCCCCACTTCCAATCCAGCTCCCTGCTCATGTGCCTCAGCAAAGCAGTGGATGATAATCCACGTCCTTGGGACCCTGCATCCACATGGGAGACCCGGAAGAAGCTCCTGGCTCCTAGATTCTGATCAGCTCAACTCCAGCCATTGCAGCCATTTGAAGAATGAACCAGTGGATAGAAGACCTCTCTCTGTGTGTCTCCTTCTCTCTGTCTGTAACTCTGTCTCCCAAATAAAATAAATATATAAATTTCTCTATATAATATATATGTCATATATATATATGTACATATATAAAGATTGATTTGAAAGGCAGAGTTGGTGGGTGGGGGAAGAGATATCTTCCATCTACTGATTCACTCCCTAAATGGCTACAATGGCCAGGGCTAGACCAGGTCAAAGCCAGCAGTGTGAAACTCCATCTAAGCCTTCTTTGTCAGTGGCAGGAGCCAAAGCACTTGGGCCATCTCCTTGTGCCCTCCCAGGCACATTAGTAGGGAACTGGACTACAAGCAGAGCAGCCAGAACTCAAACTGGAGTTCATATGGGATGCTGGCATCGCAGCTAATGGGTTAAGGTAGCCATTTAACCCATTGCACCACAACACCAGCCCCTACAGGCTGTTATTTAAAGGCTTCATCTGTCACATGGATGAGCACCTCTACAACTTTCTGGCTAAATGAGTGGATATCATGAAGACAGCAGGTATGAATGCATGTTTCATAACCAGATCATCTTTCAGAAATACATTGGGAGTTTAGAATAAGGGACAAAATATACTAAAAAAGAAAATTGGAATTTAATACGATTATGTGCATGTTCTAGGGAAATAAGGCTAGCAAAACCAAATATTTAAAAAAGAAATAAATGGAAATTTTAGAAGTAAACCCAGTTGGATTTAGTCATATCCTGTGGCTCCAAAAATAATAAAGGTGAGCAGTAATTCTATTCTGCATTAGTAAGTTGCACCTGGCACATTATGTTCCATCTTTGACATTGATCTCTAATTAATACATAGATAATCCTACAAAAATAAGACCATAAGACTGTCTTTGAGTATGAGACATTTTTATGAATAATATTACCTGATAATAAGGACTGGTTTCATGGCCTAAATTCATAGCTGTGTCTTTCTGTTTTTAAAGATTCTCCCTTAATTTCAGACGTCATGAATCAGCAGTGGCCCATGCACACGTTTAGTATATATTCTGTATGATAAAACTAACATGCTTATGAAATACTTACTGTGTGCCAGTCGCTCTTCAGGTGCAGGTTTATAGCAGAAGCAAGATGCTTTCATGGACTTGCAGTGAAGACTATATAGTTTTATTATAGTCCATCCTTTAACAAATAATATAGGGCCATGTGATGAATGTATGCGATGCAGGGAGGAGGAGGGCATGATCATTAGACACTAGTTAGGGGAAAGGAAGATACTTGACCTAAATCCTTGGGCACCTGCACCCATATGGGAGACCCAGAAGAAGATGCTGGCTCCTGGCTTCAGATCAGCTCAGCTCTGGCTGTTGCAGCCATTTGGGGAGAGAACCAGTGATGGAAGACCATTCTCTCCCTGTCTCTGTCTCTGTCTCTGTCTCTGTCTCTGTCTCTCTCTGTGTGTGTGTGTGTGTGTGTGTGTGTGTGTCTACCTCTCTCTGTAACTCTTTCAAATAAATAAAATAAATCTTTTTAAAAAGGAGAGGCCTCCAAAGACCTTTCAAATTAGAAAAAAAAAAAAAAAGAAGAAGAAGAAGAAGAAGGTACTAGAGCTGAAATGGGAATGTCTTAGGAATCAGTCATGTAGATATAAAGGAGATGTCCTCTCCAGGCAGAGGAAGCAGCATGTGCAGTGGCCCTGAGGCACAAATCAACTTGATGTTCCTGAGGAACCAAAAGAAAACTTTATTAGTGGAACATAGTAAATAAGGCCGAGAGTGATAAAGAGATTGAATGAAGAAGTCGTCAGGGGCCTGATCATTTATTGCTTTGTTAGTTTGTGTTAAGGAGTTTTAAGTTTCTTCTCTCAATTAAATGAAAGGCCTATATGGGATTTTTTTGGGAAAGTTTTATTTAATATAAATTTCATAGGTACGGCTTTTGGAATATAGCAGTTATTCCCCCATGCCTGTCCCCCAACCCCCAAACCATCCCACCTCCTACTCCCTCTCCCATTCCATTCTTCATTAAGATTCATTTTTAATTAGCTTTATATACAGAAGATCAACTCTATACTAAGTAAAGATTTTAACAGTTTGCACCTACACAGACACATAAAGTACTATTTGAAGGCAAGTTTTACCGTTAATTCTCATAGTACAACTCATTAAGGACAGAGGTCCTACATGTGGAACAAGTGAACAGAGATTCCTGTTGTTGATTTAACAATTGACACTCTTATTTATGATGTCAGTGATCACCTGAGGCTTGTCATGAGCTTCCAAGGCTATGGAAGCCTTTTGAGTCCACAAACTCTGTCAGTATTTAGGGCCATAAGCAAAATGGAAGTTCTCTCCTCCCTTCAGAGAAAAGTACATCCTTCTTTGATGGCCGCTCTTTCCACTGGGATCTCACTCACAAAGATCCTCCGTGTAGGTCATTTTTTCCCCGTAGATTCTTGGCTTTTCATGCCTGAAATGCTCTCATGGGCTTTTCAGCCAGATCTGAATGCCTTAAGTGCTGATTCTGAGGACAGAGTCCTATTTAGGGCATTTGCCATTCTGTGAGTCTGTTGTGTGGCCTGCTTCCCATGTTGGATCATTCTCTCCTTTTTAATTCTATCTACTGTTATTAGTAGACAATGGTCTTATTTATGTGATCCCTTTGACACTTATTCCTGTCTATATGATCAGTTACACATTTAATATGATCACTTTAACATGCAAGATGGCATTATACCTGCCAATTAAATGGAGTTTGGAATCTTTATGGGATTTTAATGATAAGATGGACATCTGGTTGGATTTTTTTTAAAGATTTATTTACTTGAAAGTCAAGAGTTTCAGAGAGGTTTTCCATCACTGATTCATTCCCCAAATGGCTCCAACAGCCTGGGCTGCGTCAGACTGAAGTCAGGAGCCAGGGTCCAGGAGCTTCATCTTGATCTCCCGCATGGGTACAGGGACCGAAGGACTTGGGCCATCCTCTTCTGCTTTTCCCGGGCACATCAACAGGGAGCTGAATAAAAGTGGAGCAGTCAGGACTCAAACCAGTGTCCATAGAGGATTCAGGCATTGCAGGCAGCGGCTTAACCCATTATGTCACAATGCCAGCCCTACCTTATTGTGTTTTTAAAGATTTTATTGAATGCTATGGAAAATTAATATGGGATATGAGAGAAAAGAAGGCATAGAATGATAGCTTCTTGTGAGTGATGGGGAATTGGTCAGATTAGGAGAAACATAAACATTTTAAAAAAAAAATCGGACTCCAGGAGATGATGAATGACCCAAAGAATTTGCAGTTCTGGTTGTGGCAGGTAAACAGGTGGGGAGTAGGATGGGATTAAACCTCAGGATCTGGTAGAAGGAAATGGGCATAAGAGCATGAGCTCAGTGAAAGCAGGTAGTTCAAGTGGGCAGTGAACTATGGATGCCTCCCATGGAGTGAATGCCATGAGTGACTGACACTGCTCAGGACATGCAGTTCAGAATATTTACTGGAGAATATGTGGCCACTTAGTTGTTCTTCTCTAATGCTGGCAGAACACTCCCCAGAATTGGAGGTGCTTAGAGGCATCCTCAAGACACCCAACCTCTCCGAGGACGCAGAACAGGCATCTGTTGAAGAAAGGCATTCTGGCAGATCCACTTGTATGTTCAAAAAAATCACAGACTCAGTACCATTTATTAATGTGTTCTATCCTTTTTCACGCTGAATCTGAGAAAATACCTGTATCATAAATACTGTTTTCACAATACTAATGGGATGGACATTGTTGTGTATCAGAGGTTAGCTGCCATTTGCAATGCCCACATCCCAAGCCAGCTCAAGACCCAGCTCCTGTGCTTCCAATATCCAGCTTCCTGGTAAAGCATCGGAGGCACCAGATGGTATCTCAGGTGCCTGGGCCCCTGTCACCCATGTGGGAGACCCAGATGGATCTGGGTTTACAGCTTTGGCCTGGCCCAGCATGGCTATTAAGGGCATTTGGAAAGTGAACAAGTGGGGGAAGATATTCTCTCTCTCTCTTTCTCTCTCTCTCTCTCTTTCTCTTGCTCTGCCTTCTAAGTAGATGAAAAAGATAAGATTATATTAAAAATACTAAGTGGCAGGATTTTTTTTTAACCTTGTGGGAAAGGATCTGTTTTTTTGTTTGTTTGTTTGTTTGTTTAAAAGATTTGTTTTATCTATTTGAAAGAGTTACAGAGAGAGGTAGAGACAGAGAGAGAGGTCTTCCATCTGCTGGTTCACTCCCCAGATGGCCACAACGGCCAGAACTGTGCCAATCCAAAGCCAGGAGCTTCTTTTGGGTCACCCATGTGGGTGCAGGGGCCCAAGGATTTGGGCCATCTTCTCCTGCTTTCACAGGCCATAGCAGAGAGCTGGATTGGAAGAAGAGCAGCCAGGACTAGAACCAGTGCCCATATGAGATGCTGGTGCTTCAGGCCAGGGCTTTAACCAGCTGCGCCACAGCGCTGGCCCCAGGATCTATTTCTAACTAACAGAAACCTCTGAAATCGCTTGTAGGAATGATTCAGTGAAGATATTGGTGATGCCATGTGAAGAGGGAATAGGGTTGGTGGTGAATGCTGTGCAGTTACTGAGGGATTGTTCCAAGCGATTTTTAAGTTGCCAGCACACCTTGAAATACGGCTTCCTTTTATAGACATGGTAATAAATATCCATTCTTTACCTGTCCTATCCATAGATCAAATGTGGAGAACCTTTTTTCTGCCAAGGGCCATGTATATGATTATTTATTTATTTTTAAAGATTTATTTATTTTATTTGAAAATCAGTTACACAGAGAGAGAAGGAGAGGCAGAGAGAGAGAGAGAGAGAGAGAGAGAGAGGTCTTCCATCCACTGGTTCACTCCCCAGTTGACCGCAATGGCTGGTTTTGCACGAATTGGAAGCCAGGAGCCATGACTTCCTCCAGGTCTCCCACGTGAGTGCAGGGGCCCCAGGACTTGGGCCATCTTCTACTGCTTTCCCAGGCCACAGCAGAGAGCTGGATAGGAAGTGGAACAGCTAGGACTTGAACAAACGCCCATATCGATGCCAGCACTGCAAGAAGTGGCTTTACCCCCTACCCCACAGCACCGGCCCCTATATGTATATTTATAATGTCATTCTCAGGCCATGCAAAATTGTCAACTCAAAAATTAGCCTGTTAGATAGATTTATTGAATTTTGAGTCTGCCTTTGGTTTCCTTAGCAGGGTTCAACCAAATGATATTGTAGCCCACAGGCCAGCCACTTGTCACCGTGCTCTAGACCCCTAGAACATGTTCTCTATAGAGATCAAGGAATAGCATAGGCAACTGTAGAGTTCACAAAACAGTAAGTCTGCATACTTGATAATCATAAAATGTAATAGAGAAAGGCAGTATCAGAGAAATGTGTAAGAGTTAAGGCAGAGTCTGAAAGATGTGAGAAAACAAAATATACAAGAGAAAACTCTTCCCTCAACACAAAAGTCTTAGCGGTTGTGGGTGATGTGACAAGTATACCAGAGACTGGGCAGCAACAAACATTTACTTCTCACAGTTTAGGCAGCGGAAGTCCAGGAACAAGGCTTTGACAGAGTCCGAATTGGTTGAAGGTCTATTGCTTGGTTCACAGACAGCTGTCTTCTTATGTCCTCATATGGTGGAAAGGGCAAGGGAGCTCTCTGAGGCCTTTTAAAAAGGGAAGTAATCCCATTCAATACCTACCAGAGGCCCCACCTCCTAATACCATCACATTGGGCAGTTAGGATTTCAACATGTGAATATTGGTAGGGGACACCAACATGGGATATATAGCCACAGATGAGTTCTCTTTCCTTTAGTAATAGCTCTTTTTGGTTTCTTGTCTTTGCTTCTGCAAAATATAAACTCATAACCCTGCTTGCCCATATGCGAAAAAGCAAGGATGCCAGGACTTGCTGACTTCTAAATTCTCTTCAAGAGAATATATAAAATAAAGAATTAGCAGGCTCAAATAATGTTTTCACGCTGCTACAAAAGGACTGTTGAAATCAATAAATTTAGCTGTGATTAAGAATGCCAGAAATTTCCACCTGAGGTTTTGTTGATTTAATTTTCCAGAAAGGAGATCATTGTTACAAGTGAATGTACCATAATTTATTTGAGGAAGCCAGTAGAAGACACAGTTTTTCTAAAATACTAGCAATTTCCTTAGCTGAAATAAATAATCTTGCTATGCCACTGAACCCTATGAGAACAGAATTCAGCTGTGAATCCGATACATCTCAGTTTGTGCTTTAGCAATATTATTGCATGGAAGTTTGATTTGGGAAGGGTGAAAATACCAAGAAAGGTTTAGTGTTGTTTTTCTCCTTTGGCTACTATAAAAGACATATTTGAGGTTTGTGAATTTTTCCATTTATTGAAAACTTTTCTTGTGGGGACATACTAAATCATCCTGTTTGATCATTTTTATCATATTTATATGGAGGCTGGGAGGCATTTCAATTTTTTACTGGAGACTTATGACTTTTTATGCTGTAAAAGAAAGTTTCTGCCTTTTTTTTTCAAACGTTTCAAAAGTTTGTGTTTGTTGAGAATGTATGTCTATAGAGCTTGCATATATTTCCATCAACATTTGGGTGAGTGAAATTACCATTTCGAAGTTTTATTCCTTGATAGAGAGCTTTAACATCCTACAGCCTGAATTTTGTTCACTCCACTGAAGTTTTTTGTATCGCAGTTACCAATATAGTGGCTCCACTATAAACTAAATGTGGGGAGCAGGGCCCGTCTCCCATAACATGGCAGGGCCCATCGCCCGGAAGACAAATAAGTACTAAGACTGTGGACAAATAAATACTGAGGACAAATACTGAAATTACTAATTCTATGCATCTGATCTCCCACCATATGACGCTGAGAGGGAGTAAACAACTTCCACACAGCTGCCTCACCAATTCGACTAACAAGCTGCAGGAGCTGATCCTGCCCCTGAATGGAGGAGAGCAGCGTGCTCAGCGCGTGGGGATAGAACGCCAGCAGAGTTGGGATTGGTGGAAGAGGACTATAAAGGAGGAGAGAGACAACATGCAGGAGGAACATCTGAGGAACCCCTGAGAGAGCCGGCCAGCGGTGTGCCGCTCCTCCATGGAAGCGGGGGAAGCGGCGGGGATGCTGCCCCTCCGCGGAGGCCAGCGGGGGGGGCGGGGGGAGCGGCAGCAAACCCGGGAAGGGCCGGGGAAAGAGAACAGTGCAGGGTCCGGTGTCCTTCCTCCGCGAGTGGGATAGCGACACTAAATTAATAACTTTAGCAAATTGCTGAAGAAATGTCACTGTCTTCAAGAGGTTTTCAAAACATTTGTGGAACCTGTGTATTATGAAAAAAACAGTGTACATGGATTTAAAAATAAAACTTATTTTTAGTTAAATTTTCCCACAAACTTTTTGAAGTACCCCTAAACATAAGATTATTAGTACTAAATATGATGATACCATGCACATACTAAATGATGGGAAAACATTTTATTATTAAAAATAAATTCAATTAGCCGGCGCCACGGCTCACTAGGCTAATCCTCCGCCTTGCGGCGCCAGCACACCAGGTTCTAGTCCCGGCCGGGGCACCAGATTCTGTCCCGGTTGCCCCTCTTCCAGGCCAGCTCTCTGCTGTGGCCGGGGAGTGTAGTGGAGGATGGCCCAAGTGCTTGGGCCCTGCACCCCGTGGGAGACCAGGAGAAGCACCTGGGCTCCTGGCTTCGGATCAGCGCGGTGCGCTGGCCGCAGCGCACTGGCCGCGGTGGCCATTGGAGGGTGAACCAACGGCAAAAGGAAGACCTTTCTCTCTGTCTCTCTCTCTCACTGTCCACTCTGCCTGTCAAAAAACAAAAAAACCAAAAACCAAAAAAAATCAATTGAATATTAATCTTAATGAAAGTAATATTGTCATTACTGGTGACTAAAAACCTGAATTATGGAAGAGCTTAGTTTTTGTTTAAGACATTTAAAAAGGTAGCCTAATATGCTTGGAATTTAGTGACTACAGCGATTATTAGTGTGGAAAGAAGCTTGAGAGGTAGATCCTAACAGGCCATTCAGGGTTTTACAGAGCATCTGGATTCTGGATATTATTCTAACTGCAGTGGGAATCCATTGCAAAGTTTCAATAAAAGAATTATGTGATAAAACATATTTTTGTTCTCTCAAGGCACTCTGGCTGTACTAGACCAGGCCAAGTAATACAGGGCTGGAAAGGACAGGATTGGGCAAGAGAGCAGTTAGATGATTCTTAAACTACTGATATAAGTTAGTGCCTTATAGTAGTGTAGATGAGAAAGAGCGGCAATTAATGGGGAAGGTAGATGGACTCATGTTCTAATTTGGGGGTCACATTATTGGTACTTGATAATGAATGGTTTGAGGTGGTGAGGGTGGCAGGTATTGGAGAGAGGTAAAGGGTTTTTTTTTTGTTTATCAGGTTTCTGGAAATTGTAATTTCATTAATTGGAAGAACATAATTGGGGAACATTTATTTTGGGAAAGATTAATTCACTTACATTATCAGACATTTATAAAAGTGATTAAAGTAGGCAGTTCAAAATGTGGGTTGCTGCTCATAGGAGAGAGAGAGGCTAGTTCTAAATCTAGGACATTGTATATCGATGGTATTTAAAGCAATAAGTGGGTAAGGTCACTGTTCCAAAGACAGCAGAATTCACGGAAATAATGTCTGAGACAGAAAACTGAAGGGAAATAGCCTGATAGCACTTAGACAGCATATATGGTGAGGCACAGAGAACAGGAGAAAGAGTGGCCAGCTGGGTCAGACGCTGAGACTCTTAAGTGACGAGTACACATGCTTACAGAAGTGTCTGAAGTAGCCAGATTCATAGAAATGGTAGGATGGTGGCTACCGGGGAAGCAGGAGAGGAGGAAAGGGGAGTTACTGTTTAATGAATACAGCAGTTCACATTCACAAGATGAAGAATTTCTGGAGACCTCTTTCATAATAATGTGAATGTACTTTACTGATATACTTCAAATGGTATATTTTTACATGTTTTTAAACAATGAGAAATGGAAATTGTCAATCAGATTTAGCTGCAAAGAGATCATTAGTGACTTGACAAGAATATTTTTAATACTGGAGCATAAGGCCCAGTTGACGTGGTTGCAGAGTGACAGACAGGTGAATGTACAATTGTTTTGGAGTTTTACTGTAGAGAGGAATAAGAAAACAGAAAGTAAAGGTAGTTTGTTGTTGCTTTTAAGAGAAACTGTGGAGCATTTCTAAGTGGAGACTCAGAACATCCAGTACAGGAGAGATGAGTTATTTAAGAGAGAAAAGGGGGAAGAGAAAGTGTTCAGCATAAGGATGTTGCTTGCTGGCAATTGTCAGGACTGGAGGCTAGAAAGAAAATTCTCCTCATTGGTCCTGCATGATGGGAAGTTAGGAAAATGGACAGACTCATGCCTGATTGGCCAGAACAGATTATGAGCACGACTCTATATTGACAGGCATAGAAACCATGCAGAGACTGTACAGGGAAAGACACAATGCAGGAATAACTCTGATTGTTTTTCCTGAGCAAAGTGGGCCAAAAGGCTGCGAGCCCAACTCTGCAGACGTATCTGGGAACGAGAAAGCTTTCATACCTCTCTCTGGTGAGAAATGAAAACTCGCTTAAGCAACAGACACAACAGAAAGTTTGGCTGCTGCAAACATGCTATTAATCAAAGCTTCTTCCGACCCTCAAAGGAATGAATATTAGAGAAAGTCAGATTGAGAATAGATACTGAGGTCTGTTCCATGTTAAACAAGGTCATTTAAGATTTTGTCATAAGTCTAGTATTTTTAGAGATTGGCCAAGTAACAAATAGGTAATCAATGTGCATATGTGTAGCTCATGGGAAACCTCCCAAGTGCATTTGTTTGGAAACTTAGAAATCTGGCTTTTAAAGTATTTCCTGAATTATATGAACTTTAGTCTCAAGTGGCACTCAGGTTTTCCAATCAACACAGTTCATGGAGGTGTTAGAAGACTCAACTTTTCCAACTCTATTTTCTTTTTTAAAAAATCCTTCCTCCTTATATTTTAACACATATATTTTCATAATCTTTTATAACTATTTTCCTTATTCCTAAAATATGAACTCTTTATAGTGTAAAGAACATTGTTATTAAGGTAGTTTTGGAATTCTAGTCAGTTCTTTAAGGTTTATCATGTGTCCCACTTTAGATAGGCAATGGTGTCTATTTAGCCAGAGTTGTGAGCTAGTCTCAAGAAGGCACAAATATGTTTTAGGAAATACACAACTATTGTGAAAGCAATAATTGTTATTCATGCATTTATTCAATAAATATGTTTATTATTTATGGTAAGCACATATTATACTTTATTTATATTAATAAATATAATGGCTCCTAACCTCAGGGAGCTTCTTACTTGCCAAAGCAGTCTGGGTTTAAAAAAATAGCGATACAAATTGTACAATTACAATGACAACCACAACAGATTTTATGAAGAAAAAGTGCAGGACACTATGAAAGCATGTGGAAGGGGCAACCAAAAGTGGTCTGGGGAACCAAGGAGGCCTCCCTGAGGAGGTAGCATTTAAACTGAAGCCAGAAGGATACTTTAGCATTAGCTAGTGAAGGTGTGGTAGAAAGGAGGTTTAGAAAATGAAAAGTCAGGCCGGTGCCATGGCTCACTAGGCTAATCCTCCGCCTGCAGCGCCAGCACCCCAGGTTCTAGTCCTGGTTAGGGCACCACTTCTGTCCTGGTTGCTCCTCTTCCAGTCCAGCTCTCTGCTGTGGCCCAGGGAGGCAGGGGAGGATGGCCCAGGTGCTTGGGCCCTGCACCCCATGGGAGACCAGGAGAAGTACCTGGCTCCTGCCTTCGGATCAGCGCAGTGGGCCTGCCGAGGCGGCTATTTGGGGGGTGAACCAAAGGAAGGAAGACCTTTCTCTCTGTCTCTGTCTCTAACTTTCTAACTCTGCCTGTCAAAAAAAAAAAAAAAAAAAAAAAAAAAAAAAAAAAAAAAGAGAGAGAGAGAGAGAGAGAAGTCATAGCCTCTGCAGAGCCTGTGAGGCGGGAAGAAGGGTGGTCTGGTTCCAAAAGAAGTGGAAGGCCAGATGGCCACGAGCAAACCAGAGGTGGAAGAAGAGCTCCCTGAGATAATGCTGAGCAGCAGGTAGCCCAAGTCCCAGTTCTGCTTAAAGCGGTAATACAAGGTCTGCTGCAGCTGACATGATCAGATTTGCACCTTGAAAAGCTCACTCTGATAGCTGATGGAGAAACTGTTCTCTAGCACAGGAGTCAGCCAATATTTTCTTTTGAGGTCCAGTTAGTATGTTAAGTTTTGTGGAGCATATAGTGTGTTGTAACTACTCAATCCCTCATATAGTAAAAGTAGCCATGACATATGCAAAGTAATGAGTCTGGAGATGTGCCAATCAAACTTTATTTATGGAGCTGAAATATGGATTTTCTATAGTTGTCATGTGAAATTATATAAAATGTACTTAAAATTCTGTTCAACCACTTAAAAATATGAAAACCACTCAGCTCATAGGCCAATGAAAGATAGGAGTTGGGGCAAATTTGACCTGCAGGCCATATATTGTTCACCTGTGTTATAGAATTTTTTTTTTATTTTTTAGAAATGTTTTCTGTCTGCCTCTTAAATGATATTTTGATTCTGTGAAATTTTTTCATACAGTTTCTAAATTTTTATTAAACATTTTGGTAAGATTATGACTAGTGCTAAATAAAAAAAGGGGATATAACCTCTGTTTTTGTATTTTTTCACCTTAATGTTACATTTCCAATTTGAAAATCAGTTTTACATGACTGATTCATTTTTGTAGTCCTTTAAAAATGAGAATGATGATTTTGTATTTTTCAGTTTTTCTTCCTGAAATGCTTTCTTCTTTTAAATCAGATTCTGAGTTTTTCATCTTTTCTTTACCTCATAATAATTCTTCTAAACTATAATTCTGAAATCCTAAAGAAAAAAAAAGTGTAGATATAGAAAAATAAAGTAAAAAAGTACTCACAGCACCACAGTTGCATACAACCAACCATCTGCTGTGTGATAGAATAAATTGCTTTGTCTACCTCAAGTTAAGCAAAATCCATATGGTTTCAGATCTACAGAAGCATCATTCTGATTTGAAGCGTTTGGTTGCTTTCATGCAGTGCACCATTTAGGCAACTGTACGCTGCCACAAGATGCTGGGAAATGTTTTGTAATGGAAATACTACAGACAGACCTAGTCTAAACTCCCTCTGATCCTTACTAGATACATGGTATAGGCAACTTGATTTCTTAGAGCCTAAGTTTTAAAGCATTCAAAATACATGATCAGTAAATGGGAATTCCCCAATTTTTTCCCTTTTAAGTATAATCTTTTGTCACATGGAAGTAGCCATGTTGAAGGATTTGGGGAAACAAAGAGTGGCCCATATTTTGAGGCAGTAAGAGTGTTAACTTTGGTTTTAACCTTTTACAGGTAGGAAGAAAAATAACAGATATTCCCAAAAGTGTACAAAAGTGTATGTTTAAAAGGTGTTATAAATGATAAATGTTTTCTGTATTTTTCATTAACATTTTCTTTGCCTTGTCTGTTTTACTTCTGAAAACTTAGGTCTGACAGTTCTCTGGAAGACCTACCTAGGAGTGGACCTCACCCACCAGCAGCTCCTCAGGTGTCACATATTGGTAGCCACATAGCCACACTTTCTAAAGTAGCAACTACTCATTCTAGGTAGAGATCTTCCTTGTTGGCATGTCTACATTTCAGTGCTAGTGGTGAACTTAAATACTAAAACTGTTTGCAGAAGAAGTGACCATTGATTATGGAACTGATATCATTAACATACAGATAAGAAAGCTTGGCACTGAGCCTTGGAACACCACTCTACACTGCTTTTATATTAAATATATATGTGGTTTTTAACTTCTAACGTAGAATCAGGAAATCTGTGTCTCTTATTTATTCACTTTGTTATCTTCAAAGTCGTCTGTCTGAGTTTGTCCTAAGTCTGCTTTTCTGAATTAGAAGCTTTTGCCTCTTGAAAAAGAGCGAAAGGTTATAATATATTACTGGGTACCCAGACATAGAGTAAAGATATTCAAGAAAATAATTGTGCTTATAAGATTCTGCTGATACTAAATACTTTCATATTATTATTAAATATGGCACAATATGATGAATGAAATCCATTACAGTTCCTTTTCTCATTACTGGAGAAAATAATTTAGTTAATTTTACGGCTGGTTATTTTTAATAGACAAAGTTCCTGGTTCTCATTATTTGCCATTACTTCCCTCAGATAGTAACTGTTGCCCAAAGATGCAGCATGATTCAGGAACTCAGAAACTGAGTCGCTTGGTAGCTTTATTCCTCCCTCTGACACTCAGCATTTCCCTGCCACTGTCTGCCACTGACAACATCTGTCTCTTCTCTTTCTACCCTTATTCTTTTCTAACCATTCACAACAATTGTTAAAACAGCCATGTAGTTCAATTTGATAGACTTGCAAGAAAAAATTACACATAAGGTTAAACATTCTGTGTGTGTGTGTGTGTATTTTAATGGCTTGCCGTTGTTTCTTTACTTTTCTTTCTGATGTTTTATAAAGTTATAGCCCATGGAACTAGGAAGTATGGCTTATCAAATTTTGACAGAGACTTATGCCAACACTCACAGGTTCAGACATTTGAGTTCTCATTAACCCGGGTTTAATTTATCACATAATTCTTTGTATTGGAGGTGGCCACTGTCACAAACTTCTAAAAAAGCAATCGTAATCTGGTGATGGTGGTGATGTTCATTAATTTATCTAACACCCACGAATGAAGAAGGGAAGACTACAAGTTTCACACTGTGCATTTTAGACTTTTTTATTTTCCTTATTAAGAGTAATTCTCAATGCCAATTTGATAATCAATCTGTGGGCCATTTAGTCCTAATGGCAGAATGCTTATTACTGTCCAAATGGCCTTTGCTAAAAGAACAAGGGGAAATCATTATTATTTTAAGTAGTAAAGGTTCTGAAGATGAAACTTTACCCCAGCTTTTAAAGGTCTTTACAGAGCTAAGTGAAAGTAGGAAAAAAGAACTCAACGGAAGGGG